>NC_134700.1:165103271-165733271 GCF_043290135.1 Rhipicephalus microplus | reverse complement strand
CCTGGTTTGGATTACGATCGCGAAGAACACCAGAAGTAGAAGAAGGTGCTGCAGCAGCGAGTCTGCATGCCCTAACGCGTCTCTTTTTTTTTTTTTGCACTGCTGGTTGAATCTGCCACCGCCGCTGCATCCGCTCGCTTTCGTTTCTGCTGGTGCATCTTCCGAAACAACGTTCGTAAAGGTGTAAACTGTTTCCTATCAGTGCCTTGCCTGCATAACTATAACATGTATGAACATAAATGCTCAGAAAACAGGCAGAACGGAATGAATTCTCAAGCGGCGGTGGCATATGTACGAGGGGCAGAACTAGTGTGTTTCTACGGGCCCGGACGTGGTTTTCCGGCAGCTCTGGTGTTTTTCCCTTGAATTCTCCAGTGTAAATACTCCAGGACTGATATTTCTTTGTGGCACGGTTTTTCGGCCACTTAAACGACAAAGCGAGTGCATTTGCAATAAGTTTTGTCGCCTTTGCTCCCTTTGATGTCAAGTGTGAACGTGCTGCGCCAGCAGCATCAGTGAGCGAACCGTGACATTAACCGTGACACTTTATTGAGAGATTTTGAAGGCAGAAAAGTTCCAAAGAACACTATGGCTTCTTTCAGCAAGAAGGATTTGCCAATAAGGCTCTTGTTCATTTTCAATATCAGCTTTAAGTCGTTTCTGGTTCATTTTGGGATGACATGCACATGTTGCGTGGACCCTTAGAATTCATATCATCGAGATTCTACTGTAGCACAGTAGACTCTCAGTAAACGGATGTCTGTTAAACGGAACTACTGCTTAAACGGAACAGATGCCTCCAGCAGGATTGGTTTGATACTTGTATTCTGCACCCTTGTTCATGTCTCAGTAAATGGAACTATTGGTAAATCCAACACATTTTCCTGTTCCCTTCAGGTTCTGTTTAATGAGGGTCTACCGTATATTATCACATATCATAAAGAAAAATTGGCATAGTACTTGTCTTGACCCAACAAACCCTCACAGTAAGAAACAACAGAGTAAAAGAGCTTGCCTGTGGAAGGGTGGAGACAAGCAGTTTATTCTGCAGCGACAAAACCTTGCTCTTGAGCTCGTCGATCTGGGTGTTCTTTTCCTCAAGAGCCTTCGTCAGATGTGTCTCTTCCATGACCTGCACGTAAAATTAAGTAAAGCCCCATCCTCCTTGGAAGGAAAAAAACGGTTGCGCACAAGCCACACGAGGACACAGAATATAGGGACAAGCGCAACACGGTTGTGCTCGTCCTTGTACTCTGTGTCTAAGTGTAGTCCGTATGCAACCATCTTTTTCTTCGAAGTATGAAGTGACTCGCCCAGCCGCAAGGCTTATTGAATTCTTCTCTTTACTGTACAAAAGAAGAGAATATGTAGAGCACAGCGTGAAGTATTCAGGCATGCACTCGTGCCACTTGGAAAAGCCTTGCACGTCCCTTGCAACACGTAGAGCCTCATCACAATTAACTAAGATATGGAAGAAATTTTCCCTGGAAGCTTCAGTCTTGCTATACCAGCGAAACAGGATCTCAAATATTGCAGTTTTAAAGAAATGCTTCAACGACTTAGTTTCGGGGAAGATATATTTGCACACGTATACAGCTTTCTCCCGTTAACCTGTGTAACTGACATAAATATTGCAAGCATCTATGTGATAGTGTTTAAGCTGAGAAGAACTTGTTGCTGGCCGAGTTGGTGCATGTCAACACAAAAGAAATAACTGCACTACACATGTAGCGCAGTTATCCTTTTTGTGGTTCGCAGGTTCAGTCCCTGCCCACGGCAAGTTGTCTTTTCGTACACTTCTTTCTTCACATTTACATTATAATTACCTCATATAACATCCCCTACACTTTCTTTGACATAATTGTCTGTTAGATCTCATTAAAAGTGTATCTACCAAAGAAAACGAGCCCTTCAATGTACACTTTTCTATATGTATAAACTAGACACACACAAGTTCAGTGTATGTGCCTGCGTATGTGTGTCTGGTGTATACATGCGTAGCGGACTTATCCTTTCTGTGTTTAAGCTGAGCCTTGTTCGCACAAACATCAACTACAGAAATGTATACTCAGCTGCCGATAGAAAAAAGCAAAATTCATTTAGAAAACACAGTATATAAGCAGTGCTAGAGTACTGAATGGAGAGTTTTCTAATGACTACAGCTTGAAGAATTTAGGCGACAGATACACTTAAAGGTCTAATTGATATCTGGGGTTTTATGTCCCAAAACCACTACATATTATCAGAGACGCCGTAGTGTAAGGGCTCCGAATATTTCAACTACCTGATGCACCCAAATCTAAGAACACGGGCTTACAGCATTTTCACCTACATCTTATCGAATTATTCACGTCATTCCAGTGTCACATCCATGAAGAGCACCCTAGCCTTCCTGATCTTTCATTTCGCCACAAATTGTCTCGCCTTCACCTTTTTCACAAAATATATCATTATAACAGCCATTTGAAGGACACCCTCTTTCATCCAACTCGATTCATATCAGCAAGGACCCACCATTGCATTACGGTTGGCTTACCCTCCTGTCGCACGAGACTGTAAGATGATTCATTTGTGCCAAGGACATGCACCGCCTGGAACCACCTTCCCGCCTTCATCGCCTGTATAACGGACCTAAAGGACTTCAAGCTTGCCTTACATGATGCCCTGTAAATATTTTTCCTGTTTTTGTTTCTTTCTTTTTTTTTAAGTTTTTTAAAACTGCACTTCCGATTGTTTACACCACTCTTTTCTGTGCCTTCGAGCCTTGACAATACAATTAATAAATAAAATAAATGCCCCCCCCCCCCTTAACAGCTGCTACGACCCCTTCTAAGCAAAAACAGATATGTATTAATGCCTATATATATATATATATATATATATATATATATATATATATATATATATATATATATATATATATATATATATATATATATATATCCCTTCTTACAAACGTCGCCCCCACACTTCAGATATACTTCCGGATCCCTTGCGGACTATGGCAGATTTATACAGCCCAGAAATGCAAGGTGCAAAAATTCAGTTAAATAAGGGTGAGCTAACTCAAAATGCTCAAGCTTGCTTAAAGTACTCTCAAATTTGCAGGCATTTACCACTGACCGCCTTATAGACTGGTGGAGCATTGCATGGTGCATTGCAGCAAGAGAGTAACCCAGAAGCGAGTGTGGAGCCTATACTTACCGATATGGATATAGTATTAAGAGGCAATGTTGTCAATGTAGCTTGCACAAGGAAAATTCTTAAAGGCCTCCTACTTACCTCATCAAAATGCATCCGCAACACTGCAGTAGCAAGTTTCTGCGATGGAGGTCCTTGGTTCAGTTCTCGTGCAATGATCAGCACTTAATGTTTTTCGTTATTTGTTTTTACTTTTAATTTTTCAATTACGACTACTTCATTTTTCAGTTTTTCTTTATACAATGTACGCACTGATACAACAACCGATGCACACTATTCCTGTGCGTTTTGTTTATGATATCGCTTCCAAAGCCAAATCATTAATATGTTTTGGTTACTGATACGGTGAATTTAACATAGCATTCAAGACAGATAATATGATTATACGTAGACCACGGCAGCGTTTTAATTTGAGGCATGGCATTAATCATATTAACTGAACAACACAAGAAAACAAGTGATACAAACATACCTTCACTTGATCCTTGAGCTCTTGAATTTGCATATGATAGCGGCGGATCAGAGCCTCGTTTGTGAGAATCTCGTTCACCGTTGGAGTGTTTTGTATCTTCTTTGCAGAGCTTGCAAACTGAAAAACGCAGAAAGCTCAATATCAACCGAAGGCCGCAAAAAGGTCATGCGATCCCAGATAAATTATAGGGGCATACGTTACTCATACTAGGAGTAACCGAATGTTATCACTGTATTTACAACAAAGTATGGAAAACAATTAGCCATATTACAGTAAAACCTCGTTAACCCAGATGTCACGTGACCGGTGAAAATGTCAAGAGTTAACCAAAATTTGGATTATTGAATGGACCTTGAAGATGAAGACGAAGATTGAAGACAACCTTTATTTCATGAAAACCTTTATTTGTGTCTGCCTCGTCGCCAGAATTTGTGCTACAATGATCTTCGCCTCCACCAGGTGGTACAGCTCACCCTAGCTGTCACGAAAACCAAAGAAAGTGTGAGCTTCGGCGGCTTCCTGCACAGTGCAATGTCACGTAATGCAAACCGTCTCGTCATCCATGCTTTTTAGTAGACACAAGATGCACTGATGGCACAAGTGCTTCCGCCAGGTGGGGACTAGCGCTACCGAGCCACTTCCTCCTCATTCACTATTATCATGATCACACTCTGCCGCAGTTGTTCATCCAGTTCCAGTTTCTCGAAAACTGCGGTTCTGCCGTCGGTTGCGGCAAGCAGTGCTTGAGCCTCCAAACTGCTTAGATTGCGCGACTCTCACAGTTACGGAGTCTTGATGGTACCCTTTGGAGTTGCCCAAGTTGACCACTGTGCTGCTGAATACCTCTGAATTAACGAGCATTTGACACGATGGAAGTATACAAAGTTTTGCTCGAGCTATGCTGCGACAGGACAGGACAGGACAGTGAAATAAAATGCCTGATGCACTAACTCATCAAATCTGATGTTTGCATGTTCCTGTCATACAGCACATTTGTACAGAAAAGCAAAGGAGTTAAGGCCACACCACACATCAGGGACTATGAATAACAGTCATCTTACTACACACACAATGACTTGAGCTACCGTCATAACAACAAATATTAATTTCTGTGCTACATAACAGAAGTATCACTGATACACATATTATTTTCTATATAAAACACTCACTAAATCGTGTGCCAGCGTGCCGTCGCTCTCATCCAGAATTCAGACGCTTGGAAGCACTGCTCCACATTCACAGAACGAGCAATGCGCCAGCAAATGCAATATGTGTATGAAACCATGCTTGAGCAACTGCTGGAGTTGAAAGTGACTGCTGCTTGCCTCCTCAAAAAAAAAAAAAAAAAAAAAAAAAAAAAAAAAAAAAAAAAACAAAAACAAAAACAAAAAAAAATGAGTCCACTAGTCGAAACATCGGCTCCAGCACACACCCCGTTTTCAGTCGAATTACTCATTGCTTGCTGGTGTTACCGTGCTCCATCATCGATACGCTGGCTTGTTAGACAAAAATCCTTCAACTATAAATCTGATACTGGTGATACAGTATTAAAGGATGCCTTTACAGACCATGAATGTCAATGACAGAAATTGTACAACTTATCACCCAAGTCTGCTGAGCCTCAAGATAAAGCTCACGGCCATACAAAGAGCCAAGGAGGTGGCAGTCAGGCATGGCCTGACTGCCATCCCTCTGAACAAAGACTTGTTCATATAAACAAAGTTCATTCTCTCTCACCTTGAGTGTGCTGAGCGTCTGCTCCATGCTGCAGGGGTTGACTGTGCATACTATGGCAGTGTGCGAGTTGCCACCTAGGGAGTTTCTAAGAATGCGAGTCAGTTTGGAGTCCCTGAAGTTGATGTGACCTCTGAAATGAAAATTGGTTGAAGTGTTCAGTTAAATTACTCAATCAAAAGAACGTAACATCAAGAAAACCATGTAATTATCTGCAGAAAGATAAAAACCCACAATCTCATCCTTGGTAGTTCTGTACGCAGAACATGCCCCGTAATCCTATAAAATAAAAGAAAACTAGCTTTTCCTGGTACTTAGCTCCAACAATAAAAATGGAGTGACATTCTTATTCCAAGAATGAAAGTGGCAATGTAGCTAGGAAATTACAAGGCCACAGCTTGAAAGCAGTAAGCACAGAAGCAGTGACATAGCACCAAGTTACCTGTTCGTAGTTTGTCCACCACCCGCATTAACGCGAGTTAACACAGTTACCATCTCACCTCTCAGTCGAAATCGCAGCTTGTAAACAGAAGCTTAAATTTTTGTCATCCTCAGTCTCACAAAACACGCAGCAGGTAGAGGATGAACAAAAAGGCATATCGCACATGGGGCTCTTCATTGTTTTGCTAAAATGTGATATATTTATACTGATCATGCAGCATGAAAAGAATTCAACAGTGATGTCAGCACACCAAACTATGTGCCCCATGCTACTCATTAAAGGAGTGATAGAAGTCCCTTTTTACTTTTTGGAGCATACTTTGGAATAGGAAAAGCACTGCTTCGGAGCAGCCATAAGCGTTTTCGGAGCACAAAGAAATACTAATTTAGCACAGCTATTGGTGTTTTAGGAGCAGATATTCAATTTGCCAACATTAGCGTATTGGGAGTTCAGAGCATTGTCAAAGCATCTCAGATAAGATTTCTTAAGAAATACATTTACCAGACAACAATAAATGTCAATTCCAAGTACCAAACAATAGTAGGTTCTCAAAAATTGGCTGTGAAATGAGCTACAATTTAAAATGCTAGTATTTATGGCAGAAATCAAATCAAACTGTAAAAGCTGAGCACCACATTTTAGAAGTAACCACAGTCCCATATAAATGTTCTCAAATAAACAGTAGGTAATCAGTACAAGATAAAAGCAGTCCTGCTAATTTTCATATTTTACCTTTATTAGCCTGTAAACCTAATTGAAAAAATGGACAGCCAAATGAGCTACTAGTATATGCTTAATATGCTGACTGTTGCACAAATGAGATCAGAGCCGATAATGCTGCACTGGGATCATAGTACACAGATTCTTTTGTTTCGAGTACACAGATTCTTTTGTTTTTTTTGCAGTTTGACCGACTCTTACGAGTCGGTCAAACTGCAAAAGTTTGTCATTCTCATTCTCTCAGTGTCATTTTGGAGCCTGTCAGCAGCAATTAGTAAAAAAAAATTACACTTTGGAGCAGCAATTCTTTTTCAGAGCAGTTTGGAGCAGCACTTCCCTTATTGTTAAAGGAAATGTTCTCGCTCTTCCTCCTGCAACAGTGTTGCTGTTCCACCAGTTTCCTGGCATAATGGGTGCGGCAACAAAGCAAGCAAAAAACAATCACACTGAAACGGAAGGCAGTTTTCATAATGACTCTTATAACCGGTTCTAAGGTGCGCTATTCTGATGCACAATGTAATGCGAAGCTCACCTTTGCAGAGTGCAAAAACATATTTCAAGTCATCGAACTATTAAATGCCTATTTTGTCAAAACACTAAATTACTAGATGAGTCGACAAATCTCGTTTTTATTTTGCGTAAAAGCAATGTGCAAGCTGCAATCCTCATCACTGTGCCTTTCTGCAATAGTGTCTGTGGCGCAGGACAAATATTCTAATTCGAGATGTATATGCTTTCAAGTCCTTTTCAACACATGCCATCGCATCCAAATAACTTTTATGCTAGCCAGTTTGATGGCAAGCAATTTTCTACCCGTCAGCTATAGCTGGCGAGTCCGATGGGAGAGCATGCTGACCACAGTGAAACCAACATGGCCTTGTTGATCGAGAATAATGCTGTAACCGAAAACATATTTTTATCATAAATCATAAAAGTGCTTCCGAAAGCCTCAACAGTAACCCGGAACCTCTAAATTTTAAGGTTCTTTGCAGCAACTGAAGCTGGATTTCCCAAAACAACAATCCAATTGTGTGACATAACTTTACAGAGAAGACCCTAGTCACCAATACATTACAGGATAGTACTAATTATGTCGTACCTTTCTCCTCGGCTGAGTTTGGAAATGACTTGTGTGAGGAACGAGAGAGAGACATTGATGCGGGAGCTTTCTCGAAAACGTTCTCCCACACTGTCCCCACACTGCTCCGATCGTTCCGAGCCAGCCAGGTCCACCAGGTTCTGCGCAAAAAGAGCAAACGGATTCCGGGTTGTACGAGCCACTCAAGCAATGCAAATGGCTGCCTCGATCATCGCATCTGCCAAGACCAAAATTAATATAGCGTCTGTGGAGATGATGAAGAGAGAAAGGCAAGAATTCTATAAAGTTTCCATATAAATCACATCAAGTTTCCATTAGGTTTACTAAAGATAGACAAACAATAAATTTGAAGTTCAAGGTGAATAGAGATTTGGTTGAATAATTTCAAATCAAATTGTTTGAACAGTATAATTCTGTTTCTTGTTAAGAAGGGAGCATCTTTGTTATGACCCAACTAACTTCCACTTGAACCAGGCATGTGTGCACATCACTTTTCGTTTGAAGGGAAGTGGAAGCAACTTCGAACAATAGCAAGACTTGAATAGCAGTACGATGCAAGTCATAACTGGTACAATATGTTCTGTCTTAAAAATTAGTATACTTTATGCACATAAACGCTTACAACGCTCCTTCAGACTTTAGGCATAACTGAATTGAAGGTAATATGCCCATTTAACCTTCTTTAACCTTCAAATTTGTTTACCAGCAGTGAAATCTTTGCCTGGTAGGCTGGTTTATCGCTGCACTGCAGTGAAACCACCTTTACAAAAAGTTGAATGTGAGAATATAGTATATACACATATTCGTTTACTTCGAATACTGCAAATATTCGCAGCGGCCAAATATTTGCCCATCCCTAAAGTTTACCATAAGCTATGCATTTTGTGCCAATACATTACCCCCCCCCCCCCTGGTGTTCGTAACCGCTATTTGCGAAATAAGAAAAAACAGAATGACTAGAAAACACCCAAAATCAAATCGTATGCAACCCTGGACCATCTGTATGACAGACCGGTACAGTCGAATCTTGATAATTCGAACTCGAAGGGGCCCAAAAATTTGTTCGAATTAAAAGAAGTTCGAATTAATGAAAGCTAAATAAACCAAGGGCTCTCCATGCAGTGGGGCATGAGCATTGAGCTAACAAACGAGGGGGAAGTTTAGGAAAACACATTTGTTCACAAATCACAGGACATCCGTTATTCATTGAAGTAATTGGTGATGCGCATCTGCACACGTTTGCTTTGCAGCGAGTCAATTTCGCACACAGCTTGCAAAGCATTTCTTCTACGGCTTCAGCATTCTCCTGGCAAGAGAAGTTGCACGCGGAGTCCAAGCGCCGCGCGTAACTTCTAAACACTTTCTAAACAATTTAGACACTTTCTAAAGACGACGACAACGACTGCTGCGTGCTAGAGCCTCCCGCTCTCTGCTACCGAGCCGCAGCATCATGGCCAGCACGTAACAAGAAAAGAGGAGCGTCTCCACACGGAGAGAAGCAGATCGGTATTTGAGAGAAAACCAATGCTCTACGGCAGCTTTTTTTTTTTTTTGCTCTCTTCGTGCGCGTCGTTGAAAGAAGGGTTACGTGGCAGGAAAGGAAAAGGGGGAAGCGTGGCACCGGTGTGTGAGAGACCCCCCCTGAAGGCGCAGAGCCGTGCTCCCGCAAGGGGCAAGGGCTGCAGAAGATAGTGCCTTTTTCCTTTCTTCCAACCACACATTCATTAAACCCAGCGACGGCTTTTTTGCTCTCTCTCTCTTCGCGTGCGGCGTTGGAAGGAGGAGGGTCTTTACATGGCAGGGACGGAAAAGGGAGAAGCATGACTCGGCGCGCCGCAGATCGGTATTTGGAAGAGAGCAAACATTTCACCGCAGCTTTTTTTTTTTTGCTTTTCATTTCCTTCGCCGGCAGGGTTGAGGTGTCGCAGGTGCCGCTGCGGGATTGGGGGGGGGGGGG
This sequence comes from Rhipicephalus microplus, assembly GCF_043290135.1. Taxonomy (NCBI): domain Eukaryota; kingdom Metazoa; phylum Arthropoda; class Arachnida; order Ixodida; family Ixodidae; genus Rhipicephalus; species Rhipicephalus microplus. Next base: position 165,723,646 of record NC_134700.1, on the reverse strand, counting down.
GACTGAGAGCCTTTTGGGAGTGCGGTATGTTCGAATGAACCGTCGGAAGTGCTTGGGCGTTCAAATTACCTGGCGTTTTCGCCCATTAAAATACACATAGCTTTGACGGGACTTCATCGTGAGATCGAATTAAACGGAAGTTCGAATTAAGCGTGTTTGAAATAATGAGATTCGACTGTATTTTATCACAGAGCCACCCTTGAGTTTGAAACACCGTTACAAACTGATCCTATGCAGGCTTCCTGTTCGTCAACAGGTTAAAATGTGTAATAAAGCATTCACAAAGAGTAAAATAACACGCTGGCAACACACAATGCGAATTTCGTAAGGAGTGGGTCGTTGAATGCTTCCAAACCATTTCAAAAGGTTCAGAGGTAATTCTTCATTGTCATCAGCCACAGTATCAACAAAGTGTGCACAATGTCTAGCAGATGTGTAGCAGGTACCTCACTTCTCCAAAAAATGACAAATGTTAATAGAACAGTGCACACTTCCCGACTCTACAATAATTGAGATGATTGGTAATGTAGGTACCATGCAAGTGTACTTGTAGTTTCTACAAGAGTAGGCCAGTGTGAATACTCTAATAGTTCAAAATATGTGAATGAATAATAAAGTATTTGAATTCGCTTTGAACCAAATTTAAGTTATTGAAAATTTTGAATAATTCGAATCGAACAAATGCATGCATATTGGTCCGCACGTGACAGCCAGTGGAGGTGGTTTCGCTGCAGTAGAGAGGTGCTAAGCCATGAAAGCACCCACTCAAAAGAAATCCACACTGCCATGAAGCCCCATTCAAGGTTAAATGAGGACATTAGCCTCACATCAATTCATTTTTGCAAGTTTGAAAGCTTGTTATACCGACTTATATGTTTAAAGTATAGGAAATTTTGTTTTACAGGCTATCACTTGTATTCTGCCAAAAATCTAATTCTGTTACTATTCAAAGTTGTTTGCGCTTTCTTTGATGCCAAAAATGGCATTTGCACAGGCCTTGTATCGATTTCTGAAAAAAATATTGTGCATGTCAGTTTGGTCATGACAAGTATGCCCATTTTTCTTTATAATATGCGATATATAAACTATTTGAATTCGATTCAAAATAATTTGAACAAAATGGCCATTCGTTTCGAACCTAAATTTCACTATTCCACAAGCCTATACAAGAGAGTTTTAAAAATGTTCAAGAAAAGCCAGTCTTCGAGCTTTCGCTGTGCCTGTGTAGCACGTACCGCACAGGCCTGCAAATTTGTTACTTTTTTTGGGAGGATGAAAAAGGCTCACCAATTGGCCCACTGAGACGGCACCATCTGTTCCATCCCTGAGACTGCTTTCGATCACCTGCATTCAAACAAGAGAAAACTGTACTTGGAAAAAAGTTTGAAACCAAGACTCAGGTACACACACATTGACACCCTTTTGATGCTTTTCTATTCGTTACATTCTCCCGACACTTCTGCCTTGAAACACAAGTCCCACTTACAACCTGCCTCAGGCAACCGTTACCACATGTTATTAATTCCTGGATCATATCTCACTTTCCAGTGGTCCCCGAGAAAATGGACTGGCATGTGTAGTTCTCATCCTGAAGATCGGCAATTCCCTGTCAAAGTCTTAGGGGTCTTATCATTGCTCAGTGGAGGTTATGTGCGGGTGTATGGAAACTTCCTCCAATGTTTGAGTGTTCTGTGCAGGTTACGAGAATGCGTATGGTTGAGTCCATTCTGCAATTTCGACTAGCTTTACTGATAGTGCTGGAATGAACAATGACAAATGTACAAAAAATCGATACTTGTCACAAGAAATTGGTACCAGCCAATGACCCTGGCAAGCGACATTTTTCTTGGCACCGATCCACTCATCAACGAGTTCAATCATTTGATTGACGGTGAAGAGAAAAATGTGCTCTTCACTGTCAGAATACACGACAGTACTGATACGGGTCTACTTTTTCAGTCGATTGATATGTGGGGTTCAAAGACCCAAAACCACCATGACATTATGAGAGACACCGTAGCGGAGAGCTCCAGAAGTTTCGACGATCTGGGGTTCTTTGACATGCATCCAAATCTGAGCTCCAGGCCTACAGCGTTTTCACCTCCATTGAAAATGCAGCCGCAGCAGCAGGGATTCGATCCCACGACCTGCGGGTCAGCACCCAAGAACCTTAGCCACTAGACCACCACGGCAGGGCTACTTCTTCAGTGGCTCACCTTTTTGAAAATGAGACTTTCTGGTAGAATGGCGAATTATTTGTTCTGTTCACCCTTGTGTGTCTTCTTGAAATTTCAGATCAGAGATTTTAGCAAGTTACTTGACAATTATTTCGGTCACATAAAGCAACAATTAACAACAACAACAATAACAACAACAACAACAACAAAAAAGGTTTGGTGGGGGTCACCTGTTGCAAAGCGAGGCTACAACGATGTCCGTGTGAATTTCTCAAAAACGAGTGCATCCTAGCTGGTGAAAAAAAAATTGACGAGTCTTCCCAAAGTTAATCATGATGAGTGGGTACAGCTCTGGGAACCTTAAGAGCGAGTAACAGCATGTTACTCGTGTATTGCCCCATATTGTCACTTGCAACACTGTTGCAAGTGACTTTGTCACTTGCAACAAGTGACAAAGTCGCATGATGAGTCGCCAGCAAAGCTAGGTGCTAAGGCTCATAATGTCTACTTTGAAGTCATTGACTAGTATAAAGAGTTTCTTCTTGTAGGTGCTTTAGGTTTTTGACATTTATGATTGTTCTTCATTTACTGTAAACATTTTTTGTTTTAAATTCCCATTAGCTGGTATGTGCCACAGGCAATTTACAGTTTATATCCATCCATAAACGGCAAGAATAGATATTGGGAATTTCTGCGCGAGTGCACGTTGAAGTTGCCAACTAGTATCGCATTTAATCGCGTAATCCTCGCGCTCGCAAAATTCTCGCACCCCCCTGCATTGCCCAACAAAAATACTATATATATATATTTTTTCGCGACTAATTATCGCACTCCTGAAAATTGCAGCCATAGAGTCGTTTGCTCCTTCCGACCACTAATAATGATAGTGCACGACAACCTGGCACCATTTCTTAAGCTTTAGAACAACAATCAATGCAGAAAGCCCCAAGCCAAGCTAAGCCAACATGGCCTGTGCACGTTGCAGTGTGTAAGTGTACGTTGTGTTCGTTCTGTGGTTACGCTGTTGTTAAGCTATGGGGTGATACAGAAGCTACATGGCTGCTTTCGAATCGAGAATGATTGATCCTGCACTAAACAACAACAGGGCCGTCGGCAGGCACTTCGGACTCGGTGGGTTTTGTGTTCCCTACTGGCGACAGCAGCATGAGCAGCTGAAAGCCACAAGATGCGCTTGGACTTCCGTGAACTTTTTTTTCATCCGAAGGTAACTGCAGACGATTACATGTTAGATGGTCATCAGCCCAAGGTTAACGCCGTACGCTAACCTTTTCTGGGCTCCCGTTGAGTGACTAAGGCTCACGCTACGCCTGCAAGCTCTGCGTACGATATTCTTAAACTACTAATTGCTTGCAGCTTTTGTGTCTCAAATAAACCTTGCCTTGAGTTGAACCTGTGTTGTTATTGTTAAAGGGACACTAAAGTCAAACAAGAATTCTTGTGACAGTGACAGCTCAATGTATGACAACATCCAAAACGAAAATATTATAAACGGCAGCCCCATACTGAGAAATTAAGGTAAATGCACAAGAATAGATTCGCCACAGTAGGACATTTTCAATATGTTCCCGATCACGTCAAACAAACTGCCTACAATTAATCACTTGTAATCGATCTAGCCGCACTAAATAGAAAACCTTCCGTGCATCAAGAGATGCAATAAAATGCTGCTTGTTCATTTCTGTTTGATTCATAGAAAAAAGAACCGCTGGACGTTACTATGGGGAATGGTGCGAGTGGTTTAAAAATTCAATTTTCGCGTGGTTAAGCTGGACAGGTCGTGCCATCCAGAGGCACCCAGTTGCACCAAAACACGTCTGCTATCTATGTGCCAATGGCAGGAAATTATTCAATGGCTGTTGTTGCTGCTGTGGTTTCCGTTGCTTGCGTTCTGCTGCTTTTCATCAGTGTTTTGTTAGCTTTTCATTAATGAAATCAGATCTCAGACTACTTGATTTGCAGCTTAGAAGAAAAACTTCTCGTCTATGCCTTTTCCAAAGAACTCTTAACTTGAACAATTCAATTAAACAGGAGCTCATATCACAACCGTCGTACATATCGTCACGTCTTGATCATGAGAATAAAGTTTTCACTCCTCTCTGTCGCACTAATGTTTTTTCCGACTCCTTTCTGCCAAGAACCAGCGCCGAGTAAAACCGCCTTCCTTCCTCAATCTCCTGCATTAAAGACACATCATTATTCAAAGCTGCACTGACAGATTATGCTATGTGCCTTAAATAACTTTTTTTTGTTAAACATGTATTCTCGCTGACTTGTATTTTTATGTTCTATTTTTACTGCATTTTTTTGTTGTATTGCCCAAACCCTTTGTAACGCTTTTATGTGACCTGAGGGTAATCGAAATGAAGAATCGAAATAAATCAAAATAAATAAATACTAGTGTCGATGGCCGCGTAGTAAAGCCGGGCAATCTTGTTCATGGCAACAAGGACGTGACATGGTCCACATCTTGAGGCGGGTAATTTGAAGTGCGCTTTCCCGATGCAGACCGTTAAAACGTGATTTTATTTCAAAATAAGACTTTTCTTGGCACAAAAGTGACACCATGCGATTTCTGGCCTGCTATTTCAACAATCAACGTCGACTTAATAGTTGCCTTTAGTGTCCCTTTAAGGTAAGTCTCGATAAGTACTTCTCAAATTTAGTTGCTAGCATGAGAATCGATTTACAGCCACTTCATTTTTTTATTTTTTTTTCCGCTTCCCAAATTTTCCTTGCATAATTCTTGCACTCCCCAACTTTTCATCGGTTTCCCGCAAAAAAAAAAAGAAGTGCGAGAATAATGCAAATAATTACGGTATATAAGAAGTTTGTGCTTCTAGGCATTTTACATTGTTCTGTCAAAATTATGATTAGTGTTAGTCTGCTCTTAAATTTTTTTTTTTTGTGACACACATCACGGCGAATCCCCAAAGACTGACGTGGATCAGACCTAAGGTGCCTCGCCCCTAAAATTCATCCTGGTTCGCGAGTTTAACATGAGTGAACGTATATCTGGGGCGGTCGCTCCTCCAATTGCTAACCGGGAGGCTAAGAACAGGCAACAGCAGGGCAAACTAGAGACAAATAAAGAACATGGACGCAGAATATGGCAAATCAAATCTGCATTATCTGAGGGTGGTGAGAGAATTTTTACTAGGAATCGGCATAGATTTCTTTGTAGCTTTGTGCTACAGCAGGTGAATGCCATTTCTCCTTTTCCTGTTGATCCTTTATCGAAATGAGAGGATTCTACAAATTGAATTGCCAAAACAAACAAGCTACCAGTTTACGTGCAATGGCATTAGTAGCTTAGAAGCATGGCGGTTCGGGCTAGTTGGTATAGTGGGAAAACAAAATGATGACAAATGGGCAAGAAGAAGAGCGCTCGTCGTCTTCTTGTCCCTGTGTCGTCGTTCTGTTCTTTCGCTATAACAATCTGCATTAGTAGATAAAGTATATGTAAATCTTTAAATAAATTGAAAGTGCGGTGGACTTGTGATAATTACCTACGAGCTGCCATAACAATGGTCTATTGCAGGTCTTTATTGAGACGACATGCACTGCTATTACAGCAGGAACCAACATGCAATTTAAAAATCCTTACTCATCACAGATTCAAAGTTGGTACACTGGTTACCATTTCAGGGGGGGTACACTCACCATCCTGAATATCGCGTGCGACCGGGAACTTCGCTGGTTTGCTTCGGTGCTGGCCACGTGGCGGAGACCTGTGAAAGTTCAATGGGAGAATTTGAGCCGAACGCTTCATCCTTTTCGTGCAAACTGGAAACTACACCAAAAAAGCTACCACAGGTACAGTACAAACATTATAGCAGTAGAACATATATTATCCTCAATGCCACTAGAGCCTCACGCGTACTGGGCATGCGAAATGCATGAGGAAAGACTTACTTTCGCCGCCACTCATCACGGACATGATCTCTTCTTTAGAGCTAACTGCAACCTCTGTCAAGTCGGATATAACAGCTTGGCCATCCTACGAACAGAGAAAGCACTAAAATGTAAAACAAGTTTGAATAAAGTTGCACACATGCGCTCGGGGCCATTGAATTTGTGCTTGTAGGTAAAACCATTACTGTTAGAGGAACCACAACACAGTCACCAACCAAACTGCGATATCAAGTGAAATATAGAAGTAGTTCTTTGGAGCCTGAAGATCAGTGAAAAATGAACAGTAAAAAAAATATTTCAGAGCCTGAGGAGTTACCGGCTTGGAACTCCGTCTACTGCCGGCATCTACCATTTGGCCATGACATGTGTGAAATTTTCTTCATGCAGTGTAGTATTCATCTACCCATGTTTGAGCTGCTACAAGTACCGTAGTTCAATTTTCGATGTCTGGCTGCAGAGCGCTGAAATAGCTCTGTTGTACGCTTAGCCGACCTCGAAACGAAATTGTGGGCCGTAATGCAGATGCTTCCACCGAAAGCAACATTTTACACCACTGCTCGTGAGTGTACCAGTGTTGTCAGACTCTTGAGCCACGTTCGTGTCTATATATTTTAAATTAGGCGCTTAACCAAATGCACTGAAATATCGCCAGCAAGTTTGTGAACACCCAAGGAACAAAGATTAACACGCATAACACAGTATATTCGAGAAAACTGGGTGTCATGGCCAATAGATTACCAGAGCTATCAGCAACAGTAGTAATGGCAATAGTACTTTATAGTGATTCTTTTACAAATATGCATTTCATATGCTTTTGTTCTCAGAGGCCTTGTCGAGGAAAATAAAAAAAGCCTACATTTTGTTGCAGTAGACATTATGCACCAGCAATATAGCAGAATGTAATAAGTCCTTGCTGTTATCATTACTCTGTGCACCTAGATTAAGTTGCTTTACAAAAAGTCACTACCAGCATTGTAGCTTCCATAGATATTGCTGGTTAAAACAGTGCCCCTATAAATGGCAAGACATTCTCTAATGCTCATTTCATCTTGAACTGCGACCACTCACCAAATTTTCCCTTATCTGGAGATGTTTTTTCCCGTAGTCTTTGTCCAGAAGATCCAGGACGTTTTCATTGTAGATTTCAATGTACGAGATTCGCACCAAGTACTCCCGTTCTGGCATCTGTGAACAGAAAATGCACATTCTGGTTACCAAACACTTTCAACAATAGCGTCATTGTATTAATATTCCCAAGACCATTTGCTCTATCAGAGCCATGGCAGTGTAATTGCTTGTACAGATGAGCTGGATCTAGCTAAACCTCCTAACATCACAAATGATATACAGAACAACGCCAGGCACTGGCTGCAAACTAAGCACATTTATAAAAAATTTCAGTACCCCTAAACAAGTTCTACTCGATTCATGCAACCTCCTTCCCATTTCTTAAGGACACTTCGGCCCTTGCTTGGTAAAAAACAGTGTGCATTTGTGCAACTCAATCGTACCGAAGTGTTTATGCAGATTATATAAAGGTTGTAGAATGATTGAAAACAAGCATGTGTACCAGAAGATCGACAAAGGTAACAATGATTGATATGTGGGGTTTAACGTCCCAAAACCACCATATGATTACGAAAGACGCCGTAGTGGAGGGCTCCGGAAATTTCGACCACCTGGGGTTCTTTAACGTGCACCCAAATCTGAGCACACGGGCCTACAACATTTCCGCCTCCATCGGAAATGCGGCCGCCGCAACCGGGATTTGATCCCGCGACTTGTGGGTCAGCAGCCGAGTACCTTAGCCACTAGAGACAAAGGTAACAAGAAAAACCGGCTTGACAGAGCAAACATACCACGATTCATTACCACAAATATTGACTGGCTAAATAGAAAGCAAATAACTGTCTGAATATGATGTATTAACAGTTAAATAAAAACAAAAAATGTATTGCTCATTATATTGGTAAAATATTTTAAAAATGGAAGCAATGAGAAGCCTATAGCCACTGAACATCATGACAGGCGAATGATTTTCACGACAGCCCTGCGCATATACCTCACTTAAAATTTTGCATGGAAGCTCTTTCATATTATTGGGATCTGAAATTAAGCTTTTGGCACAGTCTCAAAGTTTTGCTGTGAACTTGAGAGTCAGCGTTCATCGAATGGCCAAGCAACAAAAGCTCATTTTGAGAGACTCACATTTTGAATTATGTCGAAAATAGCATCAATGGTTAAGGGAATAAGTCCAGGCTGGCTGCTGCTTCCCATCATGGTGTGAGTCTTGCCAGAAGCCGTCTGACCAAACGCAAAGATGGTCCCTGAAAAAGCAATGAGCGAGTGCAAGTTCTAACACATGCATTCATATGCAGAAGCACATCTGCTGGTACATCAACAACTTCCCAATATTCCAGAGATATCCCAGAGACCGTATAAAAAGTATCGTGAGCAAACTTTTTTTCTCGGCGTGATTTTAGGTCACAGCATGCTCGCACTAAGCATGTGCTGTGGTGGAAGACGAGACTTCCAAGACGCGCCAAGCACCAGCCGGCTGCAAGCATTCATACAAGCTAGGGGGCGTTTTAACAGGGTTAAGCTAGCCATAATCTGCGCACCCTATCAAAATGCTATCATCATCAACAGGCATGTGCCATGAAAATAAGTGCCAGTGCTCAACACTGGTTCACTAAAAATGAGGAAGGCAGCGGTTAGCCCAACCATTGCCTTTAGGCTGTAAGTGAACAGTCATGATGAACAACATCACGATAACTTCCTAACACTCCTACAGTTGCCGCTTCGCACCAGCAGCCTACATATTTACTATTCCCAAAACTAATATCCTCTTTCAAAGGACACCACCATGAAACACAAGGTGCTGTCAAGGCAGCCCATACACATACCCTCAAAGGAGTACAGACACGAAACAAATATTTTCGGCTTGTTGCTCTACATAAAAACACTGGTGATGAGAACTCTCAATACAGTGTTGGGAATGCATTGCACATATTTTTAACACCGCGGCCTTGGAGGGGAACTCCAGTGCATTTTCTACCATACTGAGATAATGCTGTTTTCAAATACCGTAGTATTGAAAGTCCTGCAACAGCTGGGGTGGTTAATTTTGCCCAGGTAATATTCAATAATTTTATTTAAGCAACGAACAACGAGTCAAAACGGAAACCCAAACAGGGAGCTGCTCCGTCCTTCATGGTGGATATTGGATGACATCACGAAATTCGCTACACCCTGTCACAGCTGGCCAAGGTGTAAATATTGCTAACATGCCTTTTCTGATGCGTGAAAGGCAAGTTTGCAATGTCAGCCGATGCGGAATCAAGCTGTGCCAGCTCGTATGAACTTACCAGTGACAAGTTCAGCGATAATTGCAGCTACCATCTGAGTGTGGAAGCATCTGACATAAATATTATAAAACTTGATGTCAAAGATACCTAATACTCTGTATGCCACTGACAAAACTGAACTGTGCTCATGTCGTCGCCGCCTCATAGAAGAAAGCACGTGCTGCATCAGTCTGCCAGCAAAGGCAGGGTTTTTGAAAAAGAGTAGGCACTTACATCACATCCAAAGGGTGACCCGCATTTACACGTGAGAGTCCAGAATCTAATAATAAATTTAAAATTTGTTTTCTAAAAAACTGAATGACTTACGGTTGTATAATTTGGTACATATCACCACGGTACCGATGAGAACACATGTTCAAAGTTTTACTGAAGTTGGTGAATATAAAAAACACCCCAGAGTTCCTCTTGAGGCACTTTCGGTATCAAGAAGGTAGCTTGTAGTAATGTGTCAACACAAGTCTGGCACCATGGAAGGCTGCACTTTGTGAAAAAGCACTAGCACCAGCTCATTCATTTGTGGTCGGTTGTGCCTGGTTCACATTAAAAACCATAAGAAAAATGTGGTCCAGTGAGTTCGACGGTGATTTCTGCGATTTTGGCTGCATGCAGGGCTCAGACTTCAAAAACCCAGTGGACTGTGTTGGCTCAACGTGATAATGTCCATTGCTGTGGGAATGGCTTACAGATGCTGGGTGATAAACTTTAAAATGAGAGCAAAATATTTTACACATGTCAGGTTCTAGTGTGTTCTAGTGCGTGGAGCGTGAATATCACAAAACCGAAGAATGTCAATTTTGGGGCGCATCAAAATCATGTTGGTACTTATTTAGGAATGCAATTTGCCTCCAAGTCGTGAAAAATGTGCTGGCAGAGGTGTATCAACGCTCAGGGCATCCACTATGATGACTTTTGAGGCACTGTAAGGGGGTGGAAACTTCGTATATTTCCCATGTATTTGCTCTCGGCAGCGCCCCATTCACCACTGGCGGATGCCGGGCATCCAACTAGAGATAAATCACGAACAGAAAGTTTCTTTCATGACGTCACTGGAAGCCCTCCTTTCCCGCTTCGATGCAAGCAAAATACGCTCGTGCCTTCTTTCAGGTCCACTGACCGCTTGGGAGATGCAGCCATTCGAAAAATTTTGTTTACCTTCTTTTGCTCAACTTTTTCGTTCCTGTTTTCTGAACAGGTGAAAGTTAAGCTGACTGATTTTCCAGTAAGACGAAACTCGATCGGCTCAAATAAAACAAACTCTTTGTTGCACACTTTGTATAAAAAAAACATATGCATAGTGTGAAAGTGTCAATCTATAAAGACAGCTTTAACTTACAACTGATATATGGACATAATGAGCAAACGTTGAATCCAAAATATCTGAATTAATGCAAAAATTAACAATTGCGAATAGGACACTTCATATTTGGCTTAATCATGTTTGCTATGACGGCGCGCATAGTTTTCTTACAGAACTTGAGTACCAAACGAGATTGAAGTTCATAGTCGAGAAGAGGCTTGAAGCGATCAGAAGTTTTTCGAGAAAGAGTGCCGCTGTAAACAGTGTTTCGGCAAATTGACTTATCCTCGTCAGGGCAACAGTGTTGCCCTGACGAGGATAAGTACCTACTTAACTGGTGGGCCCAAATTCTAGTGCTCACCCGTTGCCTTTAGGAAACGCTGAAAGCCATTTGCGGAACTAGAAATCCCCAGGTCAGCACACCGCAGAGCAGCGGAAAACATGTGCTGCCCAATTAAGCCATCTTCGAAGTATGCATGGTTGACTTGTTCGGCGTAGCCCACTGCAGCTTTTGTTATCTGCCTTCCACAACTAGCTGTCTTTATCCGCTTTATCTTTGCCGTAGTTGTCACTTCAACCAAGCGTGATAACTGAGCGCGATCCAACTTCTAGTATCACTGAGTGAGGCGCGAGGAGGAGTGGAGGCAAGCGCTATGAGCGCCAGTGAATCACGTCTCGCTTCAATCACTTCCCGCGCTTCGTAGTGCGAGAAGTGATTGACTTGCGTTTGTAGTGCTCGCATTTTGTGAATTTTAAATCAGGCGATCGCCTGATTTTAAGTTCACAAAATAAGGAATAAGAAAACACCCATAACCAAAAGAGAAGTTTTTCACAAGGGTATCGAATTTTTCTTTTATTCGCAAAAACTTATGAAAGCCAATAAATGCGAACATTCACATCAACCTCACTCCGTTCAACTGGATGTAAGGATGACCGGCAACCACTACGAGCCTGCATGTTCCTTGAAACCGAAACTAGCGCCCAGTTTCTGGGGCCTGGCACTGTAGCAATTACTTCACGAAAGTATTTTTCCAAATATTTTCCCAATACCTCTTACACAAACCCTGTATACAGCAAGATGAGCCAGCAAGTCATGTTGGAAAACTGGAAATTCAGTTTCAAAAGTTATGCAAGGCGTAGTTTGTCAGTTGGAACCAAATTTTTACATCTCGATTGATTGATTGATTGATATGTGGGGTTTAACGTCCCAAAACCACTATATGATTATGAGAGACGCCGTAGTGGAGGGCTCCGGAAATTTAGACCACCTGGGGTTCTTTAACGTGCGCCCAAATCTGAGCACACGGGCCTACAACATTTCCGCCTCCATCGGAAATGCAGCCGCTGCAGCCGGGATTCGAACCCGCGCCCTGCGGGTCAGCAGCCGAGTACCTTAGCCACTAGACCACCGCGGCGGGGCCAATTTTTTTTTTTTTAACATCTCGATAGCACAAACTGAGACTGAACATTAAAAAAAAAAACTACTTTTCGCAGATGTAAGCGCAATGTAATTGATGCCGCCCATCTTCCACCCCTAATCCTTCCATGACTTCTCTTCAAAAAGCGCTGCCTATGAGAAAATAAACATGCCACAGGAAAGGCCCTCCTGGTTCACACTACGCATTATGGGTCTCACCATTGAAGCCAAGCATGACGGACTCCACAATTGGATGGCAGTACTGTTGATATACCTGAAGATTGGTGCTGCTGGAGTCAAAAATATGGTCTGTTGAATGGCAGGGGAGAAAAACATAAAAGTGACAAATTAACTCAAGCTATGACAAAATTTCTTCTCCAGGTATGAACACTGATGCACACTGACCAAAATTTCTAAATGCTCATTTCAATTTCATTCCAATAGACTTTGAGAGATGAGTAGACTTAAAGCAAACTTGCTCTCCCGGAAAGGACTTTGCTATGGCTTAAAGATTAGTCAACGCAAACTTTTGAACGAATCAAGCATACTATTACTCTGCTGTGACAAGCAGAGCCACCTCTGCACTGGTAAAGACAAGTATTTTTGCTCAAACATTGGCTCCAGCAAACATCTCGGCGCAAAGACTTTTTATCACATTAAGCTTTCATCTTGTTTTCACTTGAAACAAGTATGTGCAGAAACAAGTGCAACTTGTGAACAAAGAAATGCCCCTACACAAATAAAACATGCAGGCCTGCACAAGTTTCTGTACTAAAGATGTAACAAAAAAGAGAGAAAAAAAAAGAGAAAAACCAACCGAATGTGTGAAACGTGTTGATTTTTCCAGACTCCATATATATTGTATTGTCCCGTGTCTTCCAGATGGGCTTCTCGCCATTCTTGATCTCCCTGGAAGAGAAAAACTTTATGGGTAAGACGAGCAAGTGTATTATGAAAGTGTAAGACTTGAGAATAATGATCCCGCAGTTTTATTCAATGTATTCACATCTTGTCTGCCCGATTTGACCATATACAGTAGTTCAAATTTGCGAGATTGAACTCATTTACTACGCTTGCCTCTTTTTTGCTTGAGGCATTTATCACATGGTTCATGTATGATTGGCTATCAAACCTTTGAAGTTCTACGCTATTAGAGAAGAAACAGAGCAATTTTGTAATTTGTTTTCACTATACAGTCGAAGGTTAAAAACTATAACACTCCGCATTTGTTTTTTCTGTTGCATTATTTTTGCACAGAGACTATTTCTGCAAGTACACGTTCGCGCGAAGTTTCACATCTATTTCCTATGTTGAACTTCTTGCTCTGTTGCATCTCATTTTTACTCCTTTAACCATGAGCACCACGTGATACTACATACGAGGTCTGTTAGAAAAGTATCCGACCTTTGGTGAAAGAAAAAAAAAAAACTGCCATGATTGGAGCGTTGAAAACCTAATCTCCCTCAAAGCAGTCCCCTTGCGACTCCACACACTCCTCCCAGTGGTGCTGCCAATGTTGGAAGCATTCTGAGAAGGCCTCTTTTGGAATGGAGTTTAGCTCAGCTGTAATTGCAGCCATAATGTCCTCCCTTGTCTGAAATCGTTCTCCTTTAAATGTCCTCTTGAAATTGGCAAACAGTCAGAAGTCGCAGGGAGCCATATCAGGAGAGTAAGGAGCCTGTTGAACTACAGGAGTGGCTTTCTGCCAAAATAGTCTGAGCCAAGTGTAAGGAATGTGCAGGAGCATTGTCGTCATGGATGCACGAGTTTTTTGTTATCCAACACCTCAGGTCTCTTGTGCCACACAGCATCAAGTAAGCAATGAAGGACATCCCTGCAGTAAGTACTCTTTGGTGATTGTTTGACCTTGGGGTGCATACTCACGGTGTACCACCCCGCGGGAGTCAAAGGAAACACTCAACATCCCTTTAACATTGCTGAAGATTTGGCGGGCTTTCTTTGGTCTTGATGACGTGGAACGCTTCCATTGCGACGACTGGGATTTGGTTCCCAGGTCGTACCCGTACACCCAAGTGATAATGGTGTTTATGAAATTAGGATCACTGCTTGTGAAATTCAGCGTGCCCTGTGAGACAGACACGAAGTTGCTTTTGCTCCACCATGAGCAGTTCTGGCACAAATTTCATCCACCTTTTCTGCAATTTCCCGGATAGTCGCACGGCGGTCTCGCATCACCACACTTCGGCAATGACCTGGCCATTTTGCCATGTTGATGGTGGACTGAAGCATGACTCGCTTTCCACCGTCGTGCAGTCATCATTAACCCAGTAATAGCACTCCTTAATCTGCGTGCGGCTCATAGAGTCGTCACCAAAAGCAGTCTTGATCGTCCTAATGATTCCCAATTGGCTCTAACCCAGCTTCTGGCAAAACTTGATGCAGTAGCGCTGCTCCAGTCACTTCGTCATTTTTCTTGCAATTAAAAACCGACGAAAGCACTGCACACTACCTCACTCGAACGCTGCATCTCAGCGACTGACGCTATTGGCAGGTGGAAAAAAATTTCCCTCATGAGGCCGAAGGTTCAGAGTCAGTTGATGCAAGCTTCAAATCCATCAGGAGCTTGCAAAAAAATAAGGTCAGATACTTTTCTAACAGACCTCGTACGAAATACCGTGTGCATTTCATGAATTTTATAAACACAACCTCAGCCAGATGGTGTACGTGCACCATGCCCCAAGCACTCCTGTAGCAGAAAATAGTTCATCGCGGCAACGTCATGTTTTATGTTTGCACTGCAGCTGCATCCCTTCTCTCGTTGCATGCGGTGCACGTGCTGTATCACAACATGTGCACCAGATGTATGGAGATGGCCACACAAATGCGCTACTGTAGAAGGAGCACGTGTCACTGCACGTGCTTCTGTGCAAATACGAGCACGACGCTGAAGACGAGGGGATGTGAACCCTTAAATTGGCGTGATTACTTGTGTGGATTTCTTTTGTTTTGTTTTTTACAAACTCAGTGTGGTGCGGACACAGTTCTACGCAGTGTGGACTCATTTCTGTGTGGTGTGGACACTCAGTGTGAAAAAACGTGAACTCATTGTGTAAGTGTTGTGCTATGTACATATGTATAGTCTTGTGTTTGTTACTGAATGTGCGATGTTGACTTTTGTGCAAGAGGAGTAGCCGGCGCCACGCATTGGCACCAACCTCTCCTTACATACATTTAATAATAATAAAAAAAAAACGAGGGGATCTTGAACAACAATACCAATTGAACGAAAACTGGTGCAGCAAACTGAAGACGTAAATACGTGCACAACGTGTGAGTGACACAGAGACGAAGCATGTTGCTGAGAGTCTTAGTACCAACTAACTTTATTGTTCGTTCAACTTGGCAGACTTGGGGACCGGTTCCCCTTTCCTCTGCCTCTCCACACCTTTGTTGGTGGTGCAGACGGAGGGAAAGGAATGTCGGTCTGCCACATGCTGGCAGCGCCACCTGCTGTGCTGTGATGCACTTATAGAGTTTACCACACGTCTTGGATAGCTAGTTTAAGCAACCTAGTTTAATGAGAGGCATATGCACTGTTTATTTTGGCTGATATCTTACATTAGCGCAGCAAGACTATTGCCTTCTTTTTTTTTTACAAGAACACTAAACTGTATACAACTATTACTGCAAGTTCTTCAAATGGCTTAGGATAAACTACACAGTTAGCAATAACATGAACACAATCATCAGTTGGCGAACTGCTACGACAGTCCTTCTGTCATGAAGTGGCCTCATGGACTTGCACAGGTACAATTCCCAAAAAGCACTGATAAGATCAGGCAGCTTTAGCCATTGCAAAACGAGCTATCACAAGTATTCTTTAAGAACAATATTGCAATGTGCACACAAACACAACGGCTTTTGTTTTCATCTGGAGCTTCAACACGCATCTTCCTGAAAGTATCCAATCAATGTTTCCGTATGTACAAAGTCTTCAAACAGTGCCCGAAATGGTTCGGCAGTTTCACTGCAGCTAGAGTGAATCATTTGTAGCATAACTTATGCTCCAACAGTGACAATAGGTCAGCCTTTTTTCAAGCCATGCTTTTCTATTCAACTTCGTCTCTGGGCAGAACAAGTGCCACATTTCACACATGCGGAACAAGCTCCACAGTTCACAATAGTGTGGCGGCACATGGTATATCACACATGCCACACTTCACATTTGTCCGGCTGATCTCTGCCACGACACCCCCCCCCCCCCCCCCCTTTAGCCGAGAAGCCAGTTAGATCATTTGAATGAGTGACGTCTCAAAACCAAGCTGCTCCCGAAATGCAGGGACGGTTCCCTGATTTTGTGTGGGTGTTCTTTAGCGGCAAACTATGCTTTCAACGCAACACATGTTAGCAGTTCACAAGCAACGACAAAATCCAGTGGTCTTTCAGAGTCATAATAGGGCTTTTGTGACCTTATGCAAGCCACAACGCACGTGCTAAGGTTCCTGAATCTTGTGCTCCCAGAGTGGTCTCATCCAAGCGGCGCAGTCTAGCTTTCAGAGCACATGGCTGAATTTCGAATTACGGCCATTCTGTGGCTCAGATGCCAGCAACAGTTACGAAAGAGGGTGTGCATACGCCAGCAGCCCCAATTACTAAGTATTTACTATCATAAGCCAGGGTTTCAAGCAGAATTTTTCAAGAGGGAGGGCACTTTCCTCATCTAAAGTGGGGACCAGGCCGGCAAATGGTCATTTTTGCGCTAAGTATAAATGACTGAAAAAAAATTCGGGGGTCACGGGCCTGGAGTCCCACCCACTGGCTATGTATGACACTGTGACCTCAGCCGAACGTTGATTGATATGTGGAGTTTAACGTTCCAAAACCACCATATGATTATGAGAGATGCCGAAGTTGAGGGCTCTGGAAATTTTGACCACCTGGGGTTCTTTAACGTGCACATAAATCTAAACAAACAGGCCTTCAGCATTTCAGCCTCCATCGGAAATGCAGCCGACATTCGATACCGCGACCTAAGCCGAACATGACTGCTAAACGTCGACCACATCAATTAATTTCCTGTGCCTCCGTCACAGTCGTAGTTACCAAATTTTTACTAGCAGATGCGGCTATCGTGCCGACATGGCTAGGTTCGCTTACAACCCGGTGCCATGGTTGACAGTTATGCTGCGAAGTCGATGCAGTTCCAGCGTTCATTAATTACGTAGCACGACACGCAATTTTCAAGTAGCACAATGGGAGTGACAGACGCAACGACGGCTCGTACAGCAAGCAGTGAACAATTGGTCGAAACCTTATAGCGTGAGCACGGCGGCAATGTTTGCCAGGCACCAACTCACCTCTCAATCGGCGGCCTGACCCTCACTGCCACCTTGATGTTCGACATCGTATTGCCACTTCAGTTCCCGGCGGTGGAGTCAATAAAAGACCACGCACTAAGGAAAACAGGCTTTCCAGGTTAGGACATCCGAACGAAAAGGAGCGACGCCGTTCGGATGTGCACAGCCTCCGACCACAGCTACCAGCTCCGACCGTTTGAAAGAGGGGCCGCAAATGACGTCACAGCAGCTCCGAAGAAAGCAACACATTTTGGGTTTATTCATCTACATAATAAACAAATAAAACTATTAGGCTTATGACATTTTTAGTTTACCTAAAAACAATTTTTAGTGTCTTATATGTAATAACTTGAATGTTAACATTTTTTTTATATTTATGCAATGTCTCCTTTAGAAAGATGCCTGCGACTTGAGCCTAAGATCTGGTTCCCGACTACAGTGTACTATTCTAGTACACTGTATTCCCGACCCTTTCCTCTTCCAAAGAGGTTATATCACCTTCCTCCGTGGAAGTGTGGCAGCTTGGGCTAGTTGGTATGGCATGACGACAGTTATAGCGCGAGAACAAAACGACGACACAGAGACAAGAAGGATACGAAGCGCTCGTGTCTTTTGTCTCCTTCTTGCCTCTGTGTCATCGTTTTGTTCTCGCGCTATAACTATCGTCATTCCTCCGTGGGTTGTATCCTTGTCCTGTTCTCTTCTCCACCTTTCTCCACTTTTTCAGATTGGCTTCATTTTCATTTTAGTTTCATTTAAGTATCCTGCCGCCCGGTTCTCGGCCCATCCCCCTCTGTGCGTAGATAGATAGATAGATAACTTTATTGTACACCGAGGGAGGAGAGTCGGGTTTTACCCCGACGCCCCTGCGGGCCGCTCCCACGTTGGAACAGGCAGGGAGTACCTGCCTGCGGCATCGTGGGCCCCTTGGATTGCCCGAAGCTGACGGTGACGATCCGTACTTTTGATGGCGGAATAAAACCCTTGTCTTGGGATGATTTGCGCCTTGAGTTCCTTGGGTATGTGGGGGCAGTCCCACATCATGTGCTCAAATGTACACACACACCCACAGTCCGGGCAGTCAGGAGATATATCCATATAAATAGATACATTAGCTGGGCAGGGGTAAACCCCTGTCTGTAGTAGTCTGAGCGTGACTTCTTGTCCTCTGGTAAGATGCGAATGGGGTGGAGGAAAGACCCTACGACTCAAACGATAATGTGAAGTGACTTCGTTAAATGTCGCTAGAACGTCCCGCGACCCTCGATCAGCCGCACCCCCATCCAGAGGATCGGCCCCGGGCGGGGCGGAGCGGTCCAACGTGCCAGGGCCGTGAAGCCCCGCGCGGAAGGCAAGTCCTCGCGCCCGGGCGTGGGCCAATTCGTTGGAGTTGGTGATGCCGCTGATCGTGGAGCCCATATGGGCCGGGAACCAAATGATCTCGTGTGGAGTGATGGTCCTACCTCTGAGAATTCTAGCAGCAGGTGGGGAGACCCTGCCAGAGGCAAAGGCTCTAACCGCCGAACGGGAATCAGAGTAGATCTGAACACGGGATGAATCCAAAAGCCCTAGTGCGATGGATACCTGTTCAGCTATCCTCTGTGCGTAAGCGCCATCCATTAGAGGTCATCAGCATCACTTCCTCGAACAGGGTCGGCTATGAGCGCTTGGTGCGGCGACCGCTTTAAATCTTGCAGCCTCTAAGTTAAAAAAAAAAAAGTCTATTGCCGTCTCGGAGGCAACACAGTCGTGTTATTGCGATTACGCCTCTTCTGAATCTAGCAAAACTAGTAATGTTCGCTTCGAGCGTTCCTTGCGAAAAAAAATCACCACACTATGAGAAATTTTTCAAAAGCGTGTGATGCCACAGGCATCTTTTTAGAGGAGGCGTTGTTACGTTGATTTATGCCAAGTGACGAGGCTTTGAAAATGAAAATACACACCCGCGCCACATCTTAGTATGTCGACAGCATTGAAATAAATTATAAAGACGTTGTTTATGCAAGAAAACCGTTTAAGGTAAACAAAAAATTGTTCTACACTGACAATGAGTTGTAGAGCGTGCGCATATATGGTACCGAATGTCGCGAAATGGCTTAAAAACACAATTCATGTACTGTGACGCCACTCTGCTGCCAAGGCGAAAGTAAATGGCACCAATTGTTATGTTTATATGAGAAAAGGTCCTGTATGGCGTGCCCTTAGTGTGTGCGACGTTTAGTGAGAGCGCTGGAAGCAACGTTATGCTTGATTACTCCCGAGTCACAACAGTCGTGTTCGGAGAGGCTTGGGCGTACACTTCGTATGTGCGTATATATGTGCACTCATTCAAAAACGTTCAAGAACGACATGGTTGAAATAAAAGCCCTGAACGTAAAGAAAAAAAAAACGCCAGGCCTGTGGGGAAGGCGCAGCACAGTCACATTGAAAGGTAGAAGAGCGGCTTTGATAGCTTTTTCTAAACACTCATTGGGTAACTGCTGCAAGCACACTTGCTGGGTGCCCACTACGGAATTATCGGTAATAATTTCTGGATTGTATGCCGGCATTCACTATGCTATCCTTCGTCATTCTTCTGAGAAGCGTGGTATCGGCTAAACACTTGCAAAGCATTTTGTGCGAATTGTCCATGCAGTGGCTGACCACGATGAGGAATTATGCCTGAAGTGGATATGCGCCACAGTGTGATCACGAACAAGCTTTTGTAATGGGTTGGAGCATTGGACGACCCACTCGTTACGCCATTCGCATTGCGTGACGCCTGGTTTTTTTTTTGCTGTTCTAAACCACTTTATTACTCGTATTAACGCGATTCCTTTCCCGACATCAAGCCTGCCTAAGAGAAATTTGCGAACAAGTCCCACGCACCAGCGTGGCTCAGTGGTAGAATACTTGGCTGACACTCAGCGGACTCGAGTTCGAGTCTCACTGTGTCCTTGGTACTATGTTTCTATTTCGTGCGATAGTGGCTACGGACACCGGCGACGGCGGACAATTACAGTGCCGCGCGTGACCCGAGTTGTGATTTCATAATAGCTTTCGCTGTAAAAAAAGTTTTGCCGGAAGGGCAAGTGGCCCCTTTCATACCTGGCGTCCTTGAAACATCCGAAACGACACAAGATTTGCCATGCCTGCATAAATGAAGATGAAGTGATTACATGTTGCTCACAACGGCTCCCCCCTTATTACCGGTCTTGAAATGAAACATTGGTGGATATCTCGGCCGGAAGGGCAAGTGGCCCCTTTCATACCTGGCGTCCTTGAAACATCCGAAACGACACAAGATTTGCCATGCCTGCATAAATGAAGATGAAGTGATTACATGTTGCTCACAACGGCTCCCCCCTTATTACCGGTCTTGAAATGAAACATTGGTGGATATCTCGGCCGCCATTATTGGTGTTGTATAACCCTGCACTTTAATCAGTAAGGTACAAATCTGGCCCATAGCCAAGAGGGAAAGCCATAGCTCCCCCCCCCCCAAAAAAAAATCGAAGGAAGGGGGTGTTTTAGCGAGGACAAATATAACAGGTGTGTCTCAAGCAAGCCCGTAGCCATGGGGTGGGGTTATGATTGGGAAACAGCTTGAAAAACCACAGGACACACTGTGAAGCTAGGCAATGCACACAACACTCTGTGCGTACCCTTTTTATGTGTCCTGTAGCATTTCGCACTGTTTTCTAAGCATGTCCAACCAACAAGCCCAGCTATCCACACTTTTGGGACAGGGGAAGGGCCTATAAGCCACCCCAGATCCCGAACGTGGTAGTTTACCGAGAATAAATAATGAAAACAGGTGTTTCCAAAGCCTTCGACAAGTACCCCCCTCCCTCCCCGAAAAAAATTTCTAGCTACGGGCATGGGGCAGACTTGGTACCCCCTTTGATCTTTATTTTTTTATGGGGGGGGGGAGGAGAGAATTCTACCATATTTGAATGGGTCCTGCACACATACACATACTGAATTAGAAATTTTCAGGGGAGGTGGTGGTGTCTGCACACTTTCAGGTTTGGGTGATTGCCACGCCCGACGTAGGTGGACCTCAGATATTAAAGGAACACTAAGGAGAAAGAGTGACTTGGTTTAGATTGACAAAATGTACTGTGAGAACTCTAATGCCAAATGCTTCACTCACATAAGTTCATTATACGCAGAGAAAATCAAGGTGAATGATTCATCTTGAAATTCAAAATGAGATTCAATTCCAATTTGTTACTTGATAATATTATATGATTATAAACAGCGCGCTGTTATTTTATTTATTATTTATGCTTATGTTATAATTTCTTGTTTTATCGTAACTCTCGCTCAATATTAGTGCATAATCAGAAGCACAGATTCTATAGCTTCTAGGTGTTTTAGTCCTCTTTTTCAAGTTGTGGGAGCGGGATAGTTGCTATTCCATTCAACCCTTCTCTATTGTAAAGGTCTGCAAACCTTGAGGGACTGATAAATAAACAAATAAATAAATAAATAAATAAATAAACGAATAGATAAATAACTAACTAAATAAAGAAATAAATAGTAGCCACGTCCCTGCCAAAAAAAAAATAATCACAAATGGTGGTATCGAAGGCACGCCTGATGTACTTCTTACGTTTCTGGAGACTGAATGCATTGCTGTGAAGCTTGTCGACGCCATGTTCAAATCGCTGCAAAAGAGAAGCACACCGGCGTCTACGATTTTGGATAGAATTCTTTCATTGCGGGAACGCACAGCCTTTTCGTCACTAAATTTAGATATTTCTTTTTTTTGTCGAATACGCCTTCTCGGGTACACGCGCATATATATCTAAAGCCTGCACTGGACAATAATTTATCTTGAATAATTAAATCTTGAAGCAAGCCCTGCCGACCACCGTTAATTTGCTTGGAGCTCATCGATGTCCTCGTAGATGTGCTCCTCTTCGCTTGCGGGTATGGTAGAGCCGACCACTTCTTTGGGTTTGGCAGAGTCGGCCCCTTCCTTGGGTTTGGCACCGCGCGCCGCTGCAGCAGCTGCAGAGCCCTCAGCGCCGCGCGAGACGTCGTCTTTCTTGCCGTCCCGTGACGTAGTCATCTCGACGTCGTCCAGCTCAGGGACGGACTCGTAGGAGATTTCGGCCGGCCCGTCCTTGTCGCGCAGGTGAAGGTAAGACTTCCGGTAGCCAGGCACTTCGACGTCGTCGTACACGTTCTCGTTCCACGTGCTCGACGTGTCGGACGGCACTCGAGACGGAAGCGGGGGCCCTGTCGTCCCTGGTGGCAGCCGCTCGCAGAAGGGCTTGCGCTTGGGAGGCTTCCTGCACGGCTGCACGAATGTTGCACAATGCTATAGAGTCCCCGTAGAGGCTTGGAACATGCACAGAATTAATGTAGATGCTTAGAATAAGAGCGAGCAGAATAAAGGACACCACGGCGTTTGTGATGTCTCGACTTCTTCCGTGTGTGCACACCCAGTCTCCTAGAATGAACATTATATAAGGCCTTGAATACGCTTCCATTCCCTAACAAAAAACAGAGTATTTGGCGAGTATTTGGGTCCCACAAATATAATCGGCATTTATCAGACGTGCTTCCCTTTTATCCGCCATGATGGTCCAGTGATTATGATTCTCGACTGCTGACTCAAAAGTCGCGGGATCGAGTCCTCGAGACGGTGGCCGCATTCAATGGAGGCGAAGTGCCGAGAGCCCATTTTCCCATAGGTTTGTGTCCTTGAAAGGACACCAGATGGTAGTAATTTGCAGGGCCCTAAACTACGGCACCCCTCAGAATCGCATCCTGAATTTCGGACATTAAACGCCAACAATTACTATCAATATTACTGCGTGGTAGAAGTAGAAGATAAAGTTGAGATAGTTCTAGGTTCATGCTCGGAGTTTAAAAACAGAGCGAAATAAAGACGAGGACTAAACAAGACACGACACAGGTGCTGAACTCGCAACAGAAAATTTATTGGAAGGCACGCGCCCACTTATCAAGCGGCCGACCTGTAGCCACGTGGCATGGCGTCTGCACAGCAGAGCAAACAGAGTACAAACATTACCTTATAGTGACGAAATTCAGCACGTGTGAAACACCCGAGAAACAAGAAAAAACCTGAATCCAAGTATCGAACTTATAGCTCCTTTTCTCCAAGGGCCACAGACGCTTTTATCACGCACCTTTCCCCCTTCTCTTTCAATGTAAAATGCTTCCATCACTCCCACCGCCCCGCCCCTACTGCATTGGTCCCTAAGGCCAAACAAACAAGAAGCTTCCTTTTCCACCGGCTGGCAGCCACAGTCCATACAATGAGCTGGCAAGTGCAAACCGCCTGATGTCGTTAACAAGTTAATAATGGTATCCTATATAAATACAACACATCAGTTATATTAGACATGTCTATTCTTTTTCTTTTCAGGATAAAACGAGCAGGTCTTGCGTGAACCTCTATGCAAATTGGAGTAAATTGAGGACATTCTATCGGCAGCTAACCTTACAATGAACCCCAATAGCTACTGGCCGCATCCAAGCAAGTGCACCTTATGCATGTACCTGAAAACAAAACCAGTCTCTTTTGATTGCGCACGCGCTCTTTTATCGTACGCGTCCCATTAACGGCTTTGACCGACTTGATTAGTTTTTGACAGTTCCTCAAGATTGGGGAGTCTCAGTGTGGTAAACAGACACCACAATCACACTAATTTGGCAGTGTTACTTGCCACCATCTAACGGCTACTGTGGGCCTGTCCTTTGAAGAACACACATCACGATTTCGCCAAACGTATACCTGTGCCTATAAGATGCGTTGAAAGAGGAAATTGAAGGGGCGCATATGCCTTCATATATGCAATGAATGCGAAAGCATGGTACATAATATCTTGCTACCGTATTGACATAATCACGTGACGGCATCACTTGGTCACAAAAGTTTTCTTCCTCGTCGAGCTGTAACGCCAACGGATGCCTGATTTTACACTCTATTGGGCATATGCTTTGACGCTGAAAAACTGCGATATACCCGTCTTTATGGGCTGAACTAACATTGAACAGTACTTTTGGCGCCGAGATTCAAGCCCATTTAAATTGAAACTGGCTTCACGACAGAAACTAACTTCATCTCTTGGCAGAAACTATATATCAAATTAATGCATGCGTCTTGCGGCTGCGCTGTGACGTGCGCAATAAATAGCTTGCCGGAAAATGCGTGCCAATCCTGCTCCCTGCATAATTGCCTACCCAGTGACTTTGCCACTTATAGCCCGCTCATACAGCCGTAATTCACGCACTTGGACTGGCTGGTTCCTAATAACAAACAGGAAAACCTTTCAGCTTGCGGCAATGGACGCCGGACATGCTAATTTAAAATAGCGCTAGTACGAGCCACTTGTTACGTACAATGTTAAAAACAGTGTGAAGTAAACACGGACCAGAATTCACGCAGGACCAGCGTTGATTGCCAACTGCTTTGTTTATTGAATGCATATACATTGAAACAGGAAACTCGATGTGGCTCATGCCGCGGCTCGAAGCCTCACATGCCGTATCACGGAGAAGCCACACTATAGGAGAGGAATTCGCATGGTTGCCTAAGGAAATCACAAACCATTACCGATTGGAAAGGGCCCAGTATCCTCCCACGCACCACACATTCAGCAAGGAGCTAGCGGTTGCTGGCACCTCCTTCAAACAAACGCATACTCGAACCCGGTGGCATATAGCCGATATTGCCCAGGTCAATACAACGATAGGTGCAAATTATGTAAGGGAAAGGTGGATCTACTGGACCTGTCCAAATGTGGTCTGACCGGGTCACAGTTGATAATGATGAGCAGTGGGAGACCATGCTGCTCAGCTCAGACCCAGATGAACAGCTCTGGGCAATTCGATTGGCCAGGGACGCCGCCAGGGCTTGAGGGCTCCTGGCTGACTTCAAGGCGTGGGATCCGCACCACCAAGGCCGCCGTATCTTTATAATAAATTATTTCCTCCTCCTCCTCTTCCTCCTCCCCAGAGAAGCTTAACATATCGAATGTTCTGACTGCATTTGTGTCCAGCGGCAAACTTTTGTTTAGTCATAAGAGATTACTTTTGTAGATAGCTACATACTTCGTCTGTTAGGCTAATAAAGGTTGCGCCAACACACGCTTCATCTTCTCCTTTAATGGAGAAAGCAGCCAAAAGTTCACGTGCAGTTTGTTATTTTGTACGTGTGCAACATCCGAGTCCCCCGAAAACGTGGCAGGCAGCCACATTTAGCATAGTGAACTTCGCTGCCACTTCTTGCCTCGAGGCTCTTTGCCTTTTGGCGCAGATGGTCGTTTAGGCCCTCCCAATATAGGCCCTGCCCAATATAGGTTCTCCCACAGGTTGTCGGGTACGCCGCTTCGCACCGACAAGTCACGTAGGTCTTCGCGTGCTTTTTCACCCACTACTTGCCTGTTTTATCCGTTTAATTTACTTTCTTGCATAGGGAGCTCTGTTTGTTGTGGGCCGAGAATACCACATGGACTTGCGCTCGTCCATCAACCTTCTTGAAGCAGTGGGAAACACTGTGCAAATTAAGAATTACCCCAGTATTTGAAATTTGAAGGCTGCAGGGGGATGCGTATTTTCGTGGACCTTCGAGGGCTGCAGTCAACGAAGACCGGCTCTCCGTCCAGCCGGTCTTTCTTAGCCTCAGCGTTAGCGACGCACAGCAGCTTGCGATCGAGTGGAGCATGCAGCAGCGAACCATGACATTTCTCAGGGCCCCACTAGTGATGACCGGTTTCACAAGCTTATAGTGGTTAGAAGAAAATGATAAAGTGAACTTCTACAAGTGTGCATGGTGCGCAGGATCAGCAGGTATGGTTTTGGTCGAAGTGAATTACCATGTCTATATAGGAGACGGATCTTGCCTTCAACAGGTATCACCCGGGTAAAGCTCAGGCCTGTAAAAGAAGAGGGGAGCATGCTGAATATTCTTTACACTTGAGTTGAGGTCCCTCCAGGTTGGGCCTTGACTTTCACCAGCAAATAATCTGAATCGTCGGCGTCACTCACAGCATCCATTCGTACCATGACGCACGTTGCAGCATACGTGCCACCGTTGTGACTTTATCCCAAGTTCTGCTTTGAATCAGCGACGCTTTTCTGGCTGTCGCATCAATCTTTCGGATTACTCTCTCACTGTTCTGCTGCGAGGGTTTCCTTATTGATTGATTACGCACGTCAGTCGCCGAAATAAAGATGCCACCACCAAGAGTCCACGTTTATGCACCTATGTTAAACGGCGCAATATAGTGTATCACGGTGAAATCAGAGAATTAACCCTCGTCATAGAGGCAACAATGACAATAGAGCACAAGTAAACATAACCGGCGTCCAGCTGCTGTGGTGGAGTAGCCTTCTTTTGTCGACAGCTGCGAAACTTGCCGCTGTTCGCGCTGCACTTCGTTTGGTCAATCAACAACTACCTCAACAGCGGTCGATCTTCACCGACTCCAAGACAGCCCTTGAATCGGTGCTATAGTTGCCAAGCACCAATATATATTGTGAAACCTCTTTTCTATTGTTATGAGACAGTGTCCCACTAAAGTGGTTAGATAGGCGCCGAGGAAGACGATTTGATTTTGGTGTAGGGTACAGCTCTTGTTCTCCATCTTGGGTTGCGCGTTGGCGCTGTGTAAATATATCTTCAAACGCCTAGTTACCCGTGTGCCTTGACATAACAATTCGGTGAAAGGTGCTGGGTTACAACGCACGACGGAGTTACGCAGCGGACGCCTAGTCGCTGCTTCCAACATGTCCACCGGCAGCGACACTTCGTCAACTGCCGCGCCCAATGCATCAACGGTGCCGACCCCCCCCCCCCCCCCTGTTTTTCTTGTGGCCGCTCCCCCCGCGCAATCCCGGCAACTTTTCGCGAACGGATGGTGGGGACGTGGATGATTGGCTTAAACTCTACGAGCTCGTCAGCGAAAATCACAGGTGGGACCCAACATTAATGCTTGCATAAATCACCTTTTATTTGCAAGGAACGGCCAAGACAATGTTTAATGACAACGTGGACGCGATCACGAGCTGGGACGTATGCAAGACTAAGTTACGCGAGTTGTTTGGTCAATCTGCCGGCTGCAAGCAGGCCGCAAGGAAAGAACTTGGCGCACGTGTTCAGACATCTACGGAGTCTTACCTGGCATTTTTACAAGATGTGCTGACACTTTGCCGTAAAGTTGACCGAACAATGGCTGAGGCCGACAAGGAAGCGCACGTGCTCAAGGGCATCGCAGACGATGCATTTAACCTCCTTGTGTGCAAAGGCTGTTCCACTGTGCAAGATGTTATCTTGGAGTGCCAACGCTTTCAACAGGCTAAAATCCGTTTAATTTCCCACCACTTTACGTGCCTTCCCATCACTGCTGTGATGTCAACTTGCGAGGATCTCCGTATAGCGACCCAGGCCAATTCACACTCCGGTGACATTACGAAAATCGTACGCCACGAAATCGAGGCCACATCACCCGCATCCTTGAGAGCACTAGCACGCAGTGATCCTCAGCCGACCATATCACTAATACAGACCGTTGTTCACCAAGAACTAGCCAACGCGGGTATTCACACGGTATGTTTTGTGCACCGTCTCGACACTGTCAGCTCATCTACCTCCAGCCACCCACAGCATTATCACCGCCCTGCTCCACGTAACCATGACCCAAATGCGTGGAGGACGCCTGACGACAGGCCGATTTGCTTTTGATGTGAACAATTGGGACACATTTCCCGTCATTGCCGAAACACGTGGACCTCACCGTATCGGGAAAACTCAAGCTTCCCCAACCTTCACTCACCAGCCCATTTCTATGGCCAGGAACTACCACGGCGTGAAGGCTCAGCTAATTACGACCCGACCAATACGACCACTGCCCAGTACAGTCACTCACCTTCACCTCGATGTAGATTTCCCACGTCTCCGCCGCCCTCTCGTTCCCCGTCCCCATCCTCTGCCCGGTGATTCTCTTCAGAAAACTAACGGCTGCAGCTCCTGGAGGTGACGTTGATGATACGACTCTCTCTCCAATTCCTCTGTTGATGCTCCCGACTAATCAGAACCTGATCGACGTTGAAGTGGACGGTTTATCTGTTAAAGCCATGGTAGACACTGGCGCTCATATTTCTGTGATGAGCCTGCACATTCGTGACCACTTAAATACTCCAGCCCCTTCACACAGTGTTCGTTTTGCTGATGGTGGTACGGCTTCTGTTATTGGCGTCTGTACTGCACGCGTTACTATCGCCGGCCGTCAAACTTCAGTTTTCTTCACTGTTTTCTCCCTGCACCAATGATGTGATCCTTGGTCTTGTCTTTTGTCCACTCATTCTGCCCTCATCGACAGTTCAGCTGGTACTGTGCAACTTGACCTACCATGTCTGATTGATCCGCCCAGTCCACCCCAAGCTCGTATGTGCTCTGCTGAACATGTCCGTTTGTCACCGCAAACTGTGACCTGCATCACCGTAATGCCCTCACCACCTGTATCCGATGGCGACTATGTGCTCGCGCCCATCACATGCATTCTTTGGACTCACAGTGTTACCTTACCACACACTGTTAATCAGTTACGTGCAAACCACGCCTGCATTCCCGTGCTCAACTTTGATCTGTGTCCACAAGTGCTCCCGCGTGGAATTTCCCTCGCCATGCTGACTCCCTCTGACGAATGCGTGATCTCAGCTCTGTCTTCGAACGATGCTGGACACTGCAGCTGCACGCATGCTCGATCTTCGCAAGCAAGCCCGCCTGCTGACGTTAAAGAAGTGATCGCGTCAGACCTTTTGCCGCATCAAGCTGACGCACTCTTTCATGTTATTAAGTCATACTGGGACGTATTTGACTTTTGTGACCGTTCGCTAGGTCAAACGACTGCTGTAAAGCACCGCATTGACACCGGCAATGCCTCCCCTGTCCATCGACGGCCATACCGCGTATCTCCAACCGAGATTCACATAATTCAAGCAGAAGTTGACAAAATTCTCGCCAGAGGCATATAATTGAGCCATCATGTAGTCCATGGGCTTCCCCTGTAGTTCTTGTCAAAAAGAAAGACAACACTTGGCGATTCTGTGCTGACTACCGACATCTGAACAAGATCACTAAGGAGACGTCTACCCGCTACCGCGCATAGACGACGCCCTGAATTGTCTTCACGACGCTAAGTATTTTCTTCTGTTGATCTAAGATCAGGGTACTGGCAAATTGTTGTCGATAACATGGACCGCGAAAAGACCGTTTCTGTCACGACCAATGGTCTTTACCAGTTTAAGGTCATGCCCTTCTGGTTATGCAACACTCCGGCCACCTTCGAGCGGATGATGGACTCTCTTTTGCGCGGGTTCAAATGGACAATTTATCTGTGTTACCTTGATGACGTTATTGTCTTTTCTCCGACCTTTGAGACCCACCTCGATCGCCTATCCTCAATACTGGCTGTTTTTCGCAATGCCAGTCTCCAACTGAACTTGTCAAACTGTCACTTCGGACGCCAGCAACTAACCTTGTTGGGCCACCTTGTCGACTCCTCTGGTACGCCCTGATCCCGATAAAGTGCGAGCCGTGCGGAACTTGCCCATTCCGTCCGGCACTAAA
Organism: Rhipicephalus microplus; assembly: GCF_043290135.1. Lineage (NCBI taxonomy): Eukaryota > Metazoa > Arthropoda > Arachnida > Ixodida > Ixodidae > Rhipicephalus > Rhipicephalus microplus. Next base: position 165,693,544 of record NC_134700.1, on the reverse strand, counting down.
GAAGTCCGCCGCTTTCTCGGTCTGTGCTCGTACTTTCGACGTTTTGCGAACAACTTTGCGAAAGTAGCCCGTCCTCTCACAAAATTACCGAGAAAAGATGTCTCAATCACATTGGGTGCGACGCTGGCTACGGCGTTCCCTACAATTATTACATTACTAACAGAACCAACTGTTCTGGCCCATTTTGCCCTACAGAAGTCCGCACCGATGCCAGTGGCCACGGAATTGTTGCTGTTTTTGTCCAGCATCAAAGTGGCTGCGCCTGCGTTATCGCCTATGCCAGCCGTCTCCTCTCGCAGGCGGAAAAGAACTACTCAACCACCGAAAGGGAATGCGTTGCTCTCGTTTGGGCAGTAGCAAAATTTTGGCCATATTTACATGGTCGACATTTCTCTGTCAGAACCGATTACCACGCAATTTGCTGGCTCGCATCCTTGATGGACCCGACTGGGCGCCTTGGCCGATGCACGGCACTATGACTCGAAGAGTATAACTACTCGGTGTCCTACAAATCTAGTCGCTTACACCACGACGCTAACTGCTTATCTCGGAATCCAGTGGACCCACCTGAGGCGTTCCATGAAGCGTCATGTGTCCTGTCTCTCTCCGCTTGAAGCAACATCCGGGAGGAACAGCGCCGAGATCTTTTCTTACGTAACATTGCCGAGAAGCTTCATTCTGCAGCACCGGATCCGTCTACTCAATTGTTCGTGCTCAAGAATGGCACATTGTACCGTTACAACGTCCGCCCTGATGGACAGAAACTGCTCCTTGTGGTACCTTCCCACTTACGTGCGAGCGTGATCGACCAGCTCCACGACGCTCCCACTGCCGGTCACCTCGGACTGTCTCAGACGTAAGACCGTGTACAGCACCGATTTTATTGGCCTAGTCTTCATCGCTCGGTTCGAAGCTACGTTGCCTCATGCGACCAGTGTCAACGCCGAAAAAAACCTTCTATATGAGTCCTGCCGGGTTCCTCCAACCACTTGACGTTCCCTTTGATCCCTTCTTTCGACTTGGTCTTGACCTCCTAGGCCCTTTCCCTGCGTCCACTTTTGGGAATAAGTGGATAGCTGTTGCAAAGGATCACGCAAGCCGGTACGCAATTGCACGGGCTCTGCCAACCAGCTGTGCCACGGACGTTGCCGATTTTATCGTGCACGACGTCATACTTCATCATAGCGCCCCACGCTAACTCCTCACAGATCGTGGGTGCTATTTCCTATCCCGAGTTATCAACGACCTGCTTCACTCCTGCGAGACAAAACATAAATTTACGACAGCCTACTACCTGCAAACTAACGGACTGACTGAACGATTTAACTGGACTTTAACTGATATGGTCGCGAAGTACATATCATCCGACCACCAGTACTGGGACGCTGCATTGCCCTTCGTTACGTTCGCCTATAATTCTTCACGCCACGATGCAGCTGGTTATTCTCCTTTCAATCTCGTGTTTGGCCGTGATCCAAATTTAACGTTTGACAACATCTTTCCGAGAGTCGACTCGACGACCGAATACGCCGGCGATGCTATCACCAGAGCTCGCAAAGCACGAGAAGTTGCCCGTCAGCGCCTTTTAACATCGCAAGATCAGCAGCGGCAGCGTTACAACTCCCATCATCGCCAAGTTTCCTTTACTCCGGGCCCTCTTGTGCTATTGTGGACTTCGACTAGACGCGTTGGACTTTCTGAAAAACTGCTTTCCCGCAACTCGGGACCCTTCCGCGTATTGAGCCAGGTGACAGATGTGACCTACGAGATAGCTCCGCTCAAGTCTTCCTCCTCCTCCCCTGCACTGTCTACAGACATTGTTCATGTATCTTGCCTTAAGCTTTACCACTCAGCAACATCATAGAAAGCATCAAGACGGTGCTTCAGCACCCGGGGGTTATGTTATGACGCAGTGTCTCACTAAATCGGTTAGATAGGCGCCGAGGAAGACGACGTGATTTTGGTGTAGGGCACAGCTCTTGTTATCCATCTTGGCTTACGCGTTGGCGCTGTGTAAATATATCTTCAAACGCCTAGTTCCTCGTGTGCCTTCACGTAACAATATCAATGTAAACATTGAACCTTTCATGGTTCAATGTTCAACCTGTCATAGCCCTTTAAAGGGGCCACGACAGGTTGAACACTCTACTTCCAGCCTGTCATAGCCTTTTAAAGGGGCCATGCCAGGCTAGAAGTAGAGCGTCATTATGCTTATAAGAATACGAAAAATGCGCCATTGAAGAAAATTTCAGTGCGAAGAAATCGCAGGCCGTATACTTCGCCCACCACCAGCGACTGCCATTTCGCCATGTGCGTGTGACGCCATGAGCTGGAAGGAGGGAGCCGTAGTCTTCTAACAAATATTAGACGCTGCGAGTAGTTCAGTTTCGGTGCCAAGCAGGAGAAAGCCAAGTTATTTCGATTGCACGCGGAGCAGAGCATGGACTAATATCGTTCGCTGATATTCAGACGCTCGCGCAGCTAGTCACTTGTTACGTCACGGCTCGCGAGTGCATCGTTAAGGCCGACTCTCCGGCAGCCCGCGCGTTCATAACGTTTATCCATAAATTAAACACTTGACACAATGCACTCAACTTTCGCCAGCTTGTTCACTTACGCACAATAATTAAAGCTCGTAACACTGATTATAATAGAAAACAGGATGGCATGACCCCTTTAAACAACACCTGATGGTCAAAATTTTAAGAACCCAACATTGCAGTGGTCTTTCTTTCTTTCTTTCTTTCTTTCTTTCTTTCTTTCTTTCTTTCTTTCTTTCTTTCTTTCTTTCTTTCTTTCTTTCTTTCTTTCTTTCTTTCTTTCTTTCTTTCTTTCTTTCTTTCTTTTTTTTCTTTCTACGAAGGCATGCAAAACGAAGGCCGATTAGTCTCGCACTGCGATTTGCGGTAAAATTAATAAAAAGACACACGCCATTCTATGATGCGCCTTTCCACTGGGAATGTAAAAAAAGACACGTAGTAAGTTAAACAGTTTCACGCTTTCACTGAACACAGTTGCATAATAGTTAATTTTTTTAGATTTTCGCTACCTAAAGTCGAGCTCACGTTACAATCGAGAAAGTACGGTAGCTCCACGGCTAAGTTTTATCAAAGAAAGCGCTTTTCAGTGACATGAGCATCGCGCGCTTCGGTGGAGGGCGCGATCGAGCTTACCCAGAAGCAGCAGTATGAGCATTTCGGGAAAATGCACCAGTCCCTGAAAGTCAAAGGAAAGAAAAAATAAATATGTCCGTTAAACAGTCAGGGTGCTCGGTAATGCCGGCTGTTCTACATGTCAAAACCTAAACGTGATAATGAGGCATGCCGCAGTGCGGGGCTCCAGAAATTTCGAGCATCTGGCGTTTAAGGAGGCACTCACACCACTTTTCAGAGGTGTGTTGATTCTGCCACGCAAATTTTCTGTATAGAAAGGCCCCTCTGAGCCAAAAAAAAAGGCAGATCCCACGTACAGTGGGAATCGATGATATGCGAAGCACGAATAAGAAAAGTTAATATATCACTCTAAAATCAGCACAATGTTACGAGGTGGAGGTAAGTGATGTTGTACATGACTTACGTGTCATGATTATCATGTATAGATGTCTAGTTTACCTTCGTCATCTATTCAAGTCACGTGATACCGAATTTAGTATACGGGGAGCAAGCGAAACGTCCGCGAGCGCATTATGAAGGGCCCAATATACTCCAATGTAGCGTTGACGCACACGTTCATTGTGACAGCTATGTGCACATTGTGACGGTTATGCAGTGATTTTGAATTTATTTCCGCTGCTTTGTAAATGATTTCTTTGACTATCAGACTAATGACGACACTGCAGGGAAATTATCTAAATATACAGAAGGGCTACGCACGGTGTCCCTCTCTTGTTGTAGCGACTGCTTCAATCTGCATTCACCACAGTTGAAACCATCTCAAACTTTTGTTATGAGGCACTAGCATTCACGGACACTTCTAGTGCATGCGTACCTTTTCTCAGTGCTCCTATAGGGACAGAATCGAACGTTGGGCTAGTTGGATATGCAGGTCCTCTCTTCCTTTGTTTTTCGTGCGCCTGAACGACAGTTATCCCATGGTGAAGCTGGTGATGTGACTGGCATTAAAAAGCGTGAATTTCATCCAAGGTTTATGGACGGTACCGTACTCCGTGAGGCTATACATAATTTGGAATTTTTATCACTAGGCACGCCACACATACACTGTACAGTAGCGACGTTTTTGGTGAAATTTGTAGAAAAATCACGACTATTGGCGACATTTGGTTCGTCATTTGGCGTATTTCACACGAACGTCAGTGGCAACCCTGCATTGAAGGGCCACTGCATAAAAAAATGTATCTGGAAGAAATTAGGCTCCAACAAAAATGAACATCGGAGGTGACTCAGAGAAGCGCTGATCGACTCACTTCACTTGTCTGCCAAAAGCTGCTAGAAATATGGCACTTCGAACGGTGCCATCGAAGACCCGATACAACAACAACAACAACAACAACAACAACAACAACAACAACAACAACAACAACAACAACAACAGCAGCAACAACAATAACAATAACAACAACAACGACGACGACGACGACGACGACGACAACAACAACAACAACAACAACAACGATGACGACGAGGACGATAACAACAACGACAACAACAGCAACAACAATACTGATAATAGTGCCTTTTATTTTCTTCAAATACAGCAGTACACGTTACTAGAGGTGCCGAAGACAATTGGCTTGAGTGAGTGGCGTAGCCAGTGCCATGGCCTGGCTACGCTAGAACACCAGACCCATGCCTACTCCCGCCCTCCCCCTGCATTTTTTCGTCATGACATACAGAGCAAAAAATGGCCACTTCAAAAAAGGGCCACCCCCCTTCTCCTGAAAGAAAAATGTCTGCCTACACTTCTGGTTTGAATGGTGGAGCATGGCAGATAGCAAAACAAACCAAACGCGTTACACGGCTAAGGCGCGTTCACACTTGGCCTCGAAGAGAGCGGTACCGGTGAAACTCACGGGAAACTGGCTCGTTTCGCCACCCAAGCGGCCGGAAAACCAAGCCGTGCGGCCGGCGCGCAAGAATAGCTCCGAGACCGATTATGTCGCCACGCGAAACCGGATACGGTTTCCGCTTCACAGCCTTGCCTGCGCTAGATTGAACCACGTGACCTAACCAGCTGGCCAGAGATTCAACATTGCGGCACAGGCGTCGGTGGTGACTGGCATCGGCTCAAATCGCAAACTACCCGTGCAGCGCGAGGAAGCTTGATGGCATCAACAAGGACGCGTTCATCGAGAGCCTGACTTGGATTACAATCGCCGACAACTCTGGAAGTAGACGGTGCAGCGGCAGCGAGTCAGCATGCCCTAACATGTCTCGCTTTTGTGTACAGCCGTTTAAAACCGCGCCGCCGGTGCCGATGCGGTGCGTTCGCTTGTGTCGTTTCTGCTGGCTTATCTCCCGAAACAACGTTTGAAAAGGTGCGAGCTGTTTCTTTTTACTACTTTGTGTCAATAACTATAATACGAACTTGATATCTCAGGAAGCAGGCCAAATCGAATTAATTGTCAAGGTAGCGATGGCAGCGGCGGTGGGATGGGGCAGAACGAATGTGAACATCTTCGACGCGTGTGGCTGTGGTTTTCCGGCCGCCCTGGCGTTTCCGTTTCTCTTCACTTATTAAGTGTGAATGCGCCATAAAACTTCTTTACTAATAACCGCAGCATGCGGTGCAAGAGTGTGTAGGAGAGCGTAGATTCAGTGCTTCGGTGCTCTTTCTCTCGTCATTCACTCTTTCTCCTCTCTGCGCCCCACTCTCCTGTCCACTCGCGCCTCACTCTCGACCGTTCGCTGGCTGGGCCTTTCTCAGATCTCGTGTCGCAGAAATTGCGCCGTCAGCGTCGGTACCGTTCGTTGTGAGCGCAAAATTGTGTGTGAGCGAAAAATTGAGAAAGAAGCAAATGAAATAAAGAACACAATTTTCGGTCCTAATGAGGATCGAACCCGGGCCATTCGCGTGGCACGCAGACGTCCTACCACAAAGCCACGATGTTATGGCTTCTACAAAAAAAAAAGAAACTGTACATGAATGTCATGTAGTGGAAGGAGTCTTTTTAACGCATTTTGTTCGAAAGGTGGTACGACGAAAACGAGACCATTCGGCCATTTGTAGGTGCATTTGGGAGACCATCAAACTACGTCAAAAAAGGCCGGGATAGTGCAGCCATCGCCGCTAAAAACACACAGAAACTTTCAAACAGCTCTAAAAATTGACAACTATATCTATCTAGCGGAAAACATATCATGCCCTTCCAGAGGCGTTGATGAAGCAGACAACAATGCTAGATAATGTGCTGCCATCTGTGAGACATTGTGAGACTCTTTATAGCCTCCGAGATTTATTTATTTATTTTATTTATACTGCCAACCCTCACTTGAGGGTCATTACAGAGAGGGAAGCATAGGATATGGAAAGTAAATACAGACATTGATATTTTCAGCAACTTTGAACAATAACACAATAGCATATTCATTGCTCGGCAAAGTAAATATCAAGAGCACATTCAAATTTTTTAGCGTCAGAATTTTCAACAATATGTCGCGGCAATTGGTTCCACGCTTCTATAACATCAGGGAAAAAGGATTTACGAAAGACGTCCGTGCGAGCACCGAAGTGGCCAACTGCCGTGTCATGATTGATCCGGCTGCTGAGCTTATGTGGGGGGTGTACGTAAATTGTTCTATCTATTTTTATTTGACCATGCAATATCTGAAAAAATATTTTTAGGCGCTGCTTTTGTTGTCTAATTTCTAGAGATTCCAAACCACTTAATTTTAACATCTCGGTAACCGAATCAGTCTTTTTATACTTCGAACATATAAATCACGCGGAAAGTCTCTGAATTCGTTCCAGTTTACCTATTAAATCCTTTTGGTGGGGGCTCCAGGCAGCACAAGCATATTCTAAAACAAGGCGCACAAATGTTTTATATGCAAGCAGCTTGACGTCTTTCGTAGCATTCGGTAATTTAGCACGCAAGAAACGCAGTTTTCTGTAAGAGGCACAGCATACATTCTCGACATGTACACGCCATTTCAAATCATTCGTAATATGCACTCCCAAATATTTAAATGCACACACATGCGGTAAATAATTAGGTCCAATGCTGTACGTAAATGGTAAAACGTGTTTCTTGGTAGCTATATGCGTATATGTTGTCTTAGAGTAATTTATTTTCATCTCCCATTTATCGCACCATGTTTGAAAATCAGCAAGACAATCAATAATTACAATTTGGTCATTCGCACACGTCACCGGGGCATAGATTAAACAATCATCAGCAAACAATTTAATTTTTACAGGAGGGTTAACAATGTCAACAACATCATTTATATACACCAAGAACAGCAATGGGCCCAACACGGAGCCTTGGGGCACACCGGAATAAACATCAAGTGATTCAGACTCAAACCCATCAATTCGTACCAACTGCTTGCGGTTCGTTAAGTATGCTTCAATCCACTTCAGGATATTTTCGTTTACGCCTGTTCGTTTGAGCTTGAAGAGCAATTTATGGAGGGAGACCTTATCGAAGGCTTTTTCAAAGTCTATGCATATCACGTCGACTTGTTTTCTATTATCTACGGCAGCGGCAAAATCGTGGAGAGTTTCAACCAGTTGGGATAACGTGGAAAGCCCTTGCCTAAACCCGTGCTGTTGCCTACATATCAGCCCATTTGTCTCCAAGAAAATAGCCGTCTGTTTGGCAATGACATGTTCAAAAACCTTACAGCAAACACACGTCAGAGATACTGGTCTGTAGTTGGTAAAAAGCATCCTGTCGCCACTTTTAAATACCGGTTTCACAATGGCACTCAGCCAGTCTTTTGGAAGCGAATGTGTCAAGAGTGATTTTTCGAAGATAATGACTAAGTAAAACGACATCCACTCCGCATACCGCCTCAAAAACACACTTGGTATTCCATCCGGTCCATTAGCTTTCTTTTCGTACAAATTAAGTAGCTGCTGAAACACGCCCGCTTGATCAAATGAAACTGGATCCATGGCGCATGTGAAAGTATCGGCCATTTCCTTATCTTCATCCGTGAATGCCATCTTTGTAAATACAGATTGGAAAAAGCGATTGAAACCATTAGCTATATCTTGTTTCTGGGTTACAACATCAGAGCCAACCTCGATATGTTCAATCGCTTCTTTCCGATCGCTCAAGTATAGCCAAAATTTTCTAGGCGAAGTGCGCAAGAACCCAGAAAGCGTTTCATTGAAGAACCTTTTTTTGGACTTGGAGATTTGGATTTTCAACGCTGCTCGTAGTTGAGAAATCTTCTCAGAGTGGCCTTGTCTTTTGCGTAATCTCTTTATTTTGCGTTTATTGTGGATAACATCTCTAGTGATCCAGGGGTTAGTCTTCCTTGTTTTTTTCAATCGAATGGGAACAAACCTTTCTATACAGCTGTTAATTATTGATTTCAATTTCTGCCACAAACAATCAACTGGCTCGCTATCAGAGGCTTGCTTGAAATCATCGAAAACAGTTTCCAAAAAGTCTAATATTGACGTGTCATCTGCCCGGCCGTAGTCACTAACAGGCACCCGAACGAAGGGTCGTTTTCCAGGTTTTGTACCGCATAGAATCTCAACTGAAATCAGTTTGTGGTCAGATATGCCGTCTTCGACCGTAACACTGAAGTCCTCCATATTGCCCGAAAGGAATACCAGGTCCAGCAGTGACTGAGAACCCGATGTTACTCTGGTGTCCTGTTGAACAATTTGGGTTAGGTTATGGCTGATCATTATTTCAAATAACTTTTCGCTGCTAGTAGCATCCTTATTACCGGCCGATAAAGAAATCCAATCTATATTTGGTAGGTTAAAGTCTCCGGCCAGGACTAATTTTGTTGTCTTGTTTACATTTGAGTTCAAAAACGTCTGAAGGTCTTCCAGGAACTCGGGCGAAGTGGCAGGTGGCCTGTATATGGCTCCGATAAGGTAATTGGTGTTCGCGTACGTAAATTTACACCATACAGATTCCGATAAATTGCAATTAATTGGAACTGCTGAGATACATTTTTTATGGCAATTGCAACGCCCCCACCACGGGAATTTCTGTCCCAGCGAAACACTCTGTACCCAGGAGGAAGTACCACATCATTCGGAATATCGTTGTTTAGCCAAGTCTCTGTTACGATCACCATAGGGGGAGATCTCGACAGCAATAAATGTTCGAGTTCAGTTACCTTATTAACAAGACTACGAGCATAGAACAGGAGAAGCACTAGCTACGCATGTGACGGTGCAGCCACTGCCCCTCCCACCGGGGCGCCGCCAACGCTGTCAGAGTTGCGCGTTGCTGCTGGCGATCCTTTAGCATACCGCTCCTTACGACATGGTTGGCGTTCATCTCGGTTGTAGTCCCAAGTAAATAAGCTCTCGCCTACCTTCAATTTGTCATAAACTAGCGATACCTTCTTTCCGCTGCCCCTGTCCGCAGCTGCGCTGTCCCACAACTTTTTCCGCACCGCGACCGTCTCCTTTGAATAATCATTGCTCACGCTAATAGAAGTTCCCTTTAGTGTGCTGCAGTTTCGGAGTATAATATCTTTTTCTTTGAAATCGTAGAACCTCATTAATATGCCCCGGCCGTTGCTTGCCCAAATCTATGAATTCTTTTTATTGTTTTAACATGGACGTTCAGTTTTTTGCCAAATATATTGTCGACTACAGAAACTTTCAGGTCTGACTTCGATTCCGGGCTTCCTTCCTTTACGCCAAAAACCAAGAGGTTATTGCGTCTACTTCTGTTTTCAAGTTCATTTAGCCTTTCTGCCTGTGTTTTTACAGTATGTTCCAGAACTTCAATTTTTGCGTTCAGTTCTTGGACTGAACGATGGCGAGCGCGCGGCTGTATCTTGGAGGCCATGCGATTCTTGCTTTAGATAAAAAAAACCTGTATGTACCGTTCGCACACGCGCGTGTGTGTGTCAGTGTGCCATCTGTGAAACATTGTGAAAAACGTGTCCCGACTATAGTAGAGTGCCGTTGTAGCAGAGGGAAGTGGCCACAGTGCACAGTCACTGCATTACAATAGGTAAGTCACGCTTGTGCACGCACGCGTTTGCGTGCGTGTGTGTGTAACAGAACATATTATAAGCATGTACTTAGCGGTTGAAGGGCGCACTAGGGGCTGGATTTTCTATCGCGTTCAACTCTTAAAGATGAGGCCTAAGAGTCCCCTAATTTTTTTTTCACTAGCGGGAAGGCTCAGAGTAAAGAACAAAGTATTCCGAAATGTTTACCATTTGTACTAAACTCAGTATTGAATTAGTGAGTTGATAGAACAAAAAGAACAACAACACAATGGGCACATAGAAGCACAGGGCATACACGTGAGAGTCCTTAACATTTATACAATAGTTACAAATGCGTAATTGAGCCGAAACAAAAAATGCAACCATGTTTCTGAAGTGAGATGTCACATCCAATGATTGTTTAGCAGCATGCTTGAAAATAAGTGCATATAAATAAACGCCAGACGTGCAATACATTTATAGACGAATACGCAGCTTCAGGCTTTCTGCAGTAAATCTAGCGCTTGTGGTTCATGACACTCGAACTAAACTACGTTTTAAGGATTTCTTGGAAGTTACGAGCGTATATGTATAAAGAACCCGTGCTGGAAATTAAGTTTCCCGAATTTGCCTGCTCGTTCCAATTCATTTATAAAGTGAATAGACCAAGCGACAAGAGTCGACCAGGGAACACACACAGTCTGCAGCTAAGCGCTTTGCACGTTCGATCGGGAAACACGGTCTTTGAAACGTAACCACCCGCCCAACAGTCACATCGACAATGAAAAAAAAAGAGACGGGAAAAGCGTCGAAATACTTACCACAGACCAAGATGAGTCACCAGAATGCTGACCCACATTTTCGTTGTTTGCTTGGTCCTTTAATATTGGCTTCTACCCACTATGGGCATAGGAGTGCGTCGTGAGCGTAATCACCAAAAGGGTAATTGCAGCTTAAGGCGCGAAAACGACACGGACGAAGAGAGACAGTACACACACACGGAGCGCCACTTCCAACAAAGATTTATTTCGAAAGAGCACAGAACATATATAGACACCGCGCGCGCCGTCACCGTGCCTTAATGCGCAGCCGCATTTAAGTAGCGTAACTCTTTTGGCGATAAAGAAATGGAGGCTACGCTAACGCACAGATCACCTAATTCGATTATTCTCTTGGCCTCAATGATTAGTCTTACTGATTTATCAGGGCTTCGGGCGACTACCGCGCAGGCGCTAAAGTTAGGAACGCAATGACAATCCCGGCAGTGAATTGCGAGGTGGCCCTCTCTGCCATTCCTGACGTTGTTATTATGCTGTCTTAGCCTATCATTCAGGCATTGCTCGGTATGGCCTACGTACCATCTACCACACGAACAGGGGAACTCGTAGACCACACCCTTCTGACAAATTACATACTTGTTCTGGTGGTTCACATTGCAGGCCGGAGCTTTCCTGAGAAAGGGGTTAGTCATCTTGCAGAGCCTGGAAAGTTTTAACGGCGCAGAGAAGACCACCTTTACATCAACCTGTTCGGCAATCTTTTTCAAATTATGGGATACGCGGTGTACATAAGGAATCACAGCAAGCTTGACATTATTCTGGGGCGACCCTTCGCTTGTGTGGCAGTTCCGCGACTTCTTCAAAATCTTCTCCGCCACTGACACCAGAATGTGCTGTGGATAGCCCGCCTGCTCAAGACGGTCAACCTGCTTGAGGAAACTGTCTGCTGCTCTGTGTGGGCAGGATTTCTTGAAAGCATTCAGCAGGCACATGTTGGCGATACTACGTTTGACAAGCTTAGAATGGGACGAGCTAAAAGGTAGTAGTGGTTTGTTAGCACGAGGCTCATACTGCCAACATGCATGATCAGTTGTTACAAACAATCTAAGATCTAAAAACCTTATAGTCGAATCGACCGAAAGTTCGTGTGTCACTATTAAGGGCGATAAAACATGCCTAAAAATTGTTAAGGTGTTAGTAACGACTTGGTCGGTGTCCATAAACTTTTTGTCTATGAGAACTAAAAAATCATCTACGAATCTAAAAACCCTGATGACACCGCTACCTTCGAGAAGGCTAGAAATGGTCCTGCCTGCGCGAGCTAAAAACAGGTCACTTAAAAATGGCGCTAAACAGGAACCTATACAAACGCCGCTCCTTTGCAGGTATAGGCTACCGTCCCACTCTACATAAGTCGACCTCAAATACAATTCTAGCAATGCCAGGAATTATCCCTCTGGTATACCTGCGTCATTTTGAAATGACAGGGGGCCGTATTGGTCAATGCTGTCCTGAACACACTGAAGCAACGCATTTTTCGGCATGGAATAATACAAGTCTTTCAGGTCAATGGAAAAGGCGTCGAGGGCTACCCCCGTTTGCCCGGCAAGAAAGTTTACAACATCGCTGGAATCTTTCACCCGATAGGGATCGTCAACCGTAAGAAGCCGGAACTTATCGAGCAGGAAGACGGCAAGGCATTTCTGCCAAGTATTACGTTCTGACACGATTACTCTGAGGGGGCAACCCTCCTTATGAGTCTTTGCACTGAAGAAGACCTCGAGTGTGCCTGATTTGCTGTTTGCGACGTCCCTAACCAACTTTGAAAGGTTCATACTCTCACAGAGTTTCTTAGCTTCACTTTTTAGTTTGTTGATCTGGACGTTCTCGCGACATTGAAATACAGAACTCAACGCTTGAAGCGCTTTCACCTTGTAAAGGTCCCGTGGGAAGACGGCGAATCCCCCTTCCTTGTCCGAAGGGAGAACGCAGTATAAGTTCGTTTTCAGGTAGGACGCCAAACGACGAACAATAGGACGCCTTGGTTCCCGTTGGTCACGTAAAAGTACATCTACACCACTAGAAACACATCTATCCATTTCACTCGCGGGAGCTAGGCTAGACACTTTGTGCACCAAGGATAGCAGCTCCGGACCGGAGGTCCGCGGCTGCACGGCGAACTTTGGCCCTAAGGCGAGACCCTTGCAGATATCCTCTGGTAACGTGACGTCTCCCTCGGTGTAGATCCTGTTCACTTGTACCGTTTTCACTTTTGGACGATGATGTGCTCGCAGTTGTGACAAAGTGCACTGCCAGAGGGATTCGGTTGTCTGATAGGCCAGATGACTGAAATGCCGAAACGCCCGCTGTGCTTGCTCCGCTCCCAATGAGCTGTGTAGTTGGCCTTCCAGGTGTATTCGGTAAAGGCGTGCCTGCCTTGACCACTCCGACTTGAGGATGCTGCAGATGCGCTTCCCATGACCCATTGAAGGGCTGAAGCCTCCGAACAGTAGCCTCACGTCCTCAGGCAAAATCCGGTGACGATTGCAGAAGGACAGCATGCGAGCTTTGCATGTGGCGACGGCGATCAACGCGACTGTGGTGCTTGGATTGGAAACACATAAAAGAGAGCCCGATGTACTAGAAATATACGATGTGAGAATAGCAGACTGGGCTTGTTGGTTTAACATAATTGCAGCTTAAGGCGCGAAAACGACACGGACGAAGAGAGACAGTACACACACACGGAGCGCCACTTCCAACAAAGATTTATTTCGAAAGAGCACAGAACATATATAGACACCGCGCGCGCCGTCACCGTGCCTTAATGCGCAGCCGCATTTAAGTAGCGTAACTCTTTTGGCGATAAAGAAATGGAGGCTACGCTAACGCACAGATCACCTAATTCGATTATTCTCTTGGCCTCAATGATTAGTCTTACTGATTTATCAGGGCTTCGGGCGACTACCGCGCAGGCGCTAAAGTTAGGAACGCAATGACAATCCCGGCAGTGAATTGCGAGGTGGCCCTCTCTGCCATTCCTGACGTTGTTATTATGCTGTCTTAGCCTATCATTCAGGCATTGCTCGGTATGGCCTACGTACCATCTACCACACGAACAGGGGAACTCGTAGACCACACCCTTCTGACAAATTACATACTTGTTCTGGTGGTTCACATTGCAGGCCGGAGCTTTCCTGAGAAAGGGGTTAGTCATCTTGCAGAGCCTGGAAAGTTTTAACGGCGCAGAGAAGACCACCTTTACATCAACCTGTTCGGCAATCTTTTTCAAATTATGGGATACGCGGTGTACATAAGGAATCACAGCAAGCTTGACATTATTCTGGGGCGACCCTTCGCTTGTGTGGCAGTTCCGCGACTTCTTCAAAATCTTCTCCGCCACTGACACCAGAATGTGCTGTGGATAGCCCGCCTGCTCAAGACGGTCAACCTGCTTGAGGAAACTGTCTGCTGCTCTGTGTGGGCAGGATTTCTTGAAAGCATTCAGCAGGCACATGTTGGCGATACTACGTTTGACAAGCTTAGAATGGGACGAGCTAAAAGGTAGTAGTGGTTTGTTAGCACGAGGCTCATACTGCCAACATGCATGATCAGTTGTTACAAACAATCTAAGATCTAAAAACCTTATAGTCGAATCGACCGAAAGTTCGTGTGTCACTATTAAGGGCGATAAAACATGCCTAAAAATTGTTAAGGTGTTAGTAACGACTTGGTCGGTGTCCATAAACTTTTTGTCTATGAGAACTAAAAAATCATCTACGAATCTAAAAACCCTGATGACACCGCTACCTTCGAGAAGGCTAGAAATGGTCCTGCCTGCGCGAGCTAAAAACAGGTCACTTAAAAATGGCGCTAAACAGGAACCTATACAAACGCCGCTCCTTTGCAGGTATAGGCTACCGTCCCACTCTACATAAGTCGACCTCAAATACAATTCTAGCAATGCCAGGAATTTTCCCTCTGGTATACCTGCGTCATTTTGAAATGACAGGGGGCCGTATTGGTCAATGCTGTCCTGAACACACTGAAGCAACGCATTTTTCGGCATGGAATAATACAAGTCTTTCAGGTCAATGGAAAAGGCGTCGAGGGCTACCCCCGTTTGCCCGGCAAGAAAGTTTACAACATCGCTGGAATCTTTCACCCGATAGGGATCGTCAACCGTAAGAAGCCGGAACTTATCGAGCAGGAAGACGGCAAGGCATTTCTGCCAAGTATTACGTTCTGACACGATTACTCTGAGGGGGCAACCCTCCTTATGAGTCTTTGCACTGAAGAAGACCTCGAGTGTGCCTGATTTGCTGTTTGCGACGTCCCTAACCAACTTTGAAAGGTTCATACTCTCACAGAGTTTCTTAGCTTCACTTTTTAGTTTGTTGATCTGGACGTTCTCGCGACATTGAAATACAGAACTCAACGCTTGAAGCGCTTTCACCTTGTAAAGGTCCCGTGGGAAGACGGCGAATCCCCCTTCCTTGTCCGAAGGGAGAACGCAGTATAAGTTCGTTTTCAGGTAGGACGCCAAACGACGAACAATAGGACGCCTTGGTTCCCGTTGGTCACGTAAAAGTACATCTACACCACTAGAAACACATCTATCCATTTCACTCGCGGGAGCTAGGCTAGACACTTTGTGCACCAAGGATAGCAGCTCCGGACCGGAGGTCCGCGGCTGCACGGCGAACTTTGGCCCTAAGGCGAGACCCTTGCAGATATCCTCTGGTAACGTGACGTCTCCCTCGGTGTAGATCCTGTTCACTTGTACCGTTTTCACTTTTGGACGATGATGTGCTCGCAGTTGTGACAAAGTGCACTGCCAGAGGGATTCGGTTGTCTGATAGGCCAGATGACTGAAATGCCGAAACGCCCGCTGTGCTTGCTCCGCTCCCAATGAGCTGTGTAGTTGGCCTTCCAGGTGTATTCGGTAAAGGCGTGCCTGCCTTGACCACTCCGACTTGAGGATGCTGCAGATGCGCTTCCCATGACCCATTGAAGGGCTGAAGCCTCCGAACAGTAGCCTCACGTCCTCAGGCAAAATCCGGTGACGATTGCAGAAGGACAGCATGCGAGCTTTGCATGTGGCGACGGCGATCAACGCGACTGTGGTGCTTGGATTGGAAACACATAAAAGAGAGCCCGATGTACTAGAAATATACGATGTGAGAATAGCAGACTGGGCTTGTTGGTTTAACATAATTGCAGCTTAAGGCGCGAAAACGACACGGACGAAGAGAGACAGTACACACACACGGAGCGCCACTTCCAACAAAGATTTATTTCGAAAGAGCACAGAACATATATAGACACCGCGCGCGCCGTCACCGTGCCTTAATGCGCAGCCGCATTTAAGTAGCGTAACTCTTTTGGCGATAAAGAAATGGAGGCTACGCTAACGCACAGATCACCTAATTCGATTATTCTCTTGGCCTCAATGATTAGTCTTACTGATTTATCAGGGCTTCGGGCGACTACCGCGCAGGCGCTAAAGTTAGGAACGCAATGACAATCCCGGCAGTGAATTGCGAGGTGGCCCTCTCTGCCATTCCTGACGTTGTTATTATGCTGTCTTAGCCTATCATTCAGGCATTGCTCGGTATGGCCTACGTACCATCTACCACACGAACAGGGGAACTCGTAGACCACACCCTTCTGACAAATTACATACTTGTTCTGGTGGTTCACATTGCAGGCCGGAGCTTTCCTGAGAAAGGGGTTAGTCATCTTGCAGAGCCTGGAAAGTTTTCAGGCTCTGCAATGTGAACCACCAGAACAAGTATGTAATTTGTCAGAAGGGTGTGGTCTACGAGTTCCCCTGTTCGTGTGGTAGATGGTACGTAGGCCATACCGAGCAATGCCTGAATGATAGGCTAAGACAGCATAATAACAACGTCAGGAATGGCAGAGAGGGCCACCTCGCAATTCACTGCCGGGATTGTCATTGCGTTCCTAACTTTAGCGCCTGCGCGGTAGTCGCCCGAAGCCCTGATAAATCAGTAAGACTAATCATTGAGGCCAAGAGAATAATCGAATTAGGTGATCTGTGCGTTAGCGTAGCCTCCATTTCTTTATCGCCAAAAGAGTTACGCTACTTAAATGCGGCTGCGCATTAAGGCACGGTGACGGCGCGCGCGGTGTCTATATATGTTCTGTGCTCTTTCGAAATAAATCTTTGTTGGAAGTGGCGCTCCGTGTGTGTGTACTGTCTCTCTTCGTCCGTGTCGTTTTCGCGCCTTAAGCTGCAATTATGTTAAACCAACAAGCCCAGTCTGCTATTCTCACATCGTATATTTCTAGTACATCGGGCTCTCTTTTATGTGTTTCCAATCCAAGCACCACAGTCGCGTTGATCGCCGTCGCCACATGCAAAGCTCGCATGCTGTCCTTCTGCAATCGTCACCGGATTTTGCCTGAGGACGTGAGGCTACTGTTCGGAGGCTTCAGCCCTTCAATGGGTCATGGGAAGCGCATCTGCAGCATCCTCAAGTCGGAGTGGTCAAGGCAGGCACGCCTTTACCGAATACACCTGGAAGGCCAACTACACAGCTCATTGGGAGCGGAGCAAGCACAGCGGGCGTTTCGGCATTTCAGTCATCTGGCCTATCAGACAACCGAATCCCTCTGGCAGTGCACTTTGTCACAACTGCGAGCACATCATCGTCCAAAAGTGAAAACGGTACAAGTGAACAGGATCTACACCGAGGGAGACGTCACGTTACCAGAGGATATCTGCAAGGGTCTCGCCTTAGGGCCAAAGTTCGCCGTGCAGCCGCGGACCTCCGGTCCGGAGCTGCTATCCTTGGTGCACAAAGTGTCTAGCCTAGCTCCCGCGAGTGAAATGGATAGATGTGTTTCTAGTGGTGTAGATGTACTTTTACGTGACCAACGGGAACCAAGGCGTCCTATTGTTCGTCGTTTGGCGTCCTACCTGAAAACGAACTTATACTGCGTTCTCCCTTCGGACAAGGAAGGGGGATTCGCCGTCTTCCCACGGGACCTTTACAAGGTGAAAGCGCTTCAAGCGTTGAGTTCTGTATTTCAATGTCGCGAGAACGTCCAGATCAACAAACTAAAAAGTGAAGCTAAGAAACTCTGTGAGAGTATGAACCTTTCAAAGTTGGTTAGGGACGTCGCAAACAGCAAATCAGGCACACTCGAGGTCTTCTTCAGTGCAAAGACTCATAAGGAGGGTTGCCCCCTCAGAGTAATCGTGTCAGAACGTAATACTTGGCAGAAATGCCTTGCCGTCTTCCTGCTCGATAAGTTCCGGCTTCTTACGGTTGACGATCCCTATCGGGTGAAAGATTCCAGCGATGTTGTAAACTTTCTTGCCGGGCAAACGGGGGTAGCCCTCGACGCCTTTTCCATTGACCTGAAAGACTTGTATTATTCCATGCCGAAAAATGCGTTGCTTCAGTGTGTTCAGGACAGCATTGACCAATACGGCCCCCTGTCATTTCAAAATGACGCAGGTATACCAGAGGGAAAATTCCTGGCATTGCTAGAATTGTATTTGAGGTCGACTTATGTAGAGTGGGACGGTAGCCTATACCTGCAAAGGAGCGGCGTTTGTATAGGTTCCTGTTTAGCGCCATTTTTAAGTGACCTGTTTTTAGCTCGCGCAGGCAGGACCATTTCTAGCCTTCTCGAAGGTAGCGGTGTCATCAGGGTTTTTAGATTCGTAGATGATTTTTTAGTTCTCATAGACAAAAAGTTTATGGACACCGACCAAGTCGTTACTAACACCTTAACAATTTTTAGGCATGTTTTATCGCCCTTAATAGTGACACACGAACTTTCGGTCGATTCGACTATAAGGTTTTTAGATCTTAGATTGTTTGTAACAACTGATCATGCATGTTGGCAGTATGAGCCTCGTGCTAACAAACCACTACTACCTTTTAGCTCGTCCCATTCTAAGCTTGTCAAACGTAGTATCGCCAACATGTGCCTGCTGAATGCTTTCAAGAAATCCTGCCCACACAGAGCAGCAGACAGTTTCCTCAAGCAGGTTGACCGTCTTGAGCAGGCGGGCTATCCACAGCACATTCTGGTGTCAGTGGCGGAGAAGATTTTGAAGAAGTCGCGGAACTGCCACACAAGCGAAGGGTCGCCCCAGAATAATGTCAAGCTTGCTGTGATTCCTTATGTACACCGCGTATCCCATAATTTGAAAAAGATTGCCGAACAGGTTGATGTAAAGGTGGTCTTCTCTGCGCCGTTAAAACTTTCCAGGCTCTGCAAGATGACTAACCCCTTTCTCAGGAAAGCTCCGGCCTGCAATGTGAACCACCAGAACAAGTATGTAATTTGTCAGAAGGGTGTGGTCTACGAGTTCCCCTGTTCGTGTGGTAGATGGTACGTAGGCCATACCGAGCAATGCCTGAATGATAGGCTAAGACAGCATAATAACAACGTCAGGAATGGCAGAGAGGGCCACCTCGCAATTCACTGCCGGGATTGTCATTGCGTTCCTAACTTTAGCGCCTGCGCGGTAGTCGCCCGAAGCCCTGATAAATCAGTAAGACTAATCATTGAGGCCAAGAGAATAATCGAATTAGGTGATCTGTGCGTTAGCGTAGCCTCCATTTCTTTATCGCCAAAAGAGTTACGCTACTTAAATGCGGCTGCGCATTAAGGCACGGTGACGGCGCGCGCGGTGTCTATATATGTTCTGTGCTCTTTCGAAATAAATCTTTGTTGGAAGTGGCGCTCCGTGTGTGTGTACTGTCTCTCTTCGTCCGTGTCGTTTTCGCGCCTTAAGCTGCAATTATGTTAAACCAACAAGCCCAGTCTGCTATTCTCACATCGTATATTTCTAGTACATCGGGCTCTCTTTTATGTGTTTCCAATCCAAGCACCACAGTCGCGTTGATCGCCGTCGCCACATGCAAAGCTCGCATGCTGTCCTTCTGCAATCGTCACCGGATTTTGCCTGAGGACGTGAGGCTACTGTTCGGAGGCTTCAGCCCTTCAATGGGTCATGGGAAGCGCATCTGCAGCATCCTCAAGTCGGAGTGGTCAAGGCAGGCACGCCTTTACCGAATACACCTGGAAGGCCAACTACACAGCTCATTGGGAGCGGAGTAAGCACAGCGGGCGTTTCGGCATTTCAGTCATCTGGCCTATCAGACAACCGAATCCCTCTGGCAGTGCACTTTGTCACAACTGCGAGCACATCAGTCCAAAAGTGAAAACGGTACAAGTGAACAGGATCTACACCGAGGGAGACGTCACGTTACCAGAGGATATCTGCAAGGGTCTCGCCTTAGGGCCAAAGTTCGCCGTGCAGCCGCGGACCTCCGGTCCGGAGCTGCTATCCTTGGTGCACAAAGTGTCTAGCCTAGCTCCCGCGAGTGAAATGGATAGATGTGTTTCTAGTGGTGTAGATGTACTTTTACGTGACCAACGGGAACCAAGGCGTCCTATTGTTCGTCGTTTGGCGTCCTACCTGAAAACGAACTTATACTGCGTTCTCCCTTCGGACAAGGAAGGGGGATTCGCCGTCTTCCCACGGGACCTTTACAAGGTGAAAGCGCTTCAAGCGTTGAGTTCTGTATTTCAATGTCGCGAGAACGTCCAGATCAACAAACTAAAAAGTGAAGCTAAGAAACTCTGTGAGAGTATGAACCTTTCAAAGTTGGTTAGGGACGTCGCAAACAGCAAATCAGGCACACTCGAGGTCTTCTTCAGTGCAAAGACTCATAAGGAGGGTTGCCCCCTCAGAGTAATCGTGTCAGAACGTAATACTTGGCAGAAATGCCTTGCCGTCTTCCTGCTCGATAAGTTCCGGCTTCTTACGGTTGACGATCCCTATCGGGTGAAAGATTCCAGCGATGTTGTAAACTTTCTTGCCGGGCAAACGGGGGTAGCCCTCGACGCCTTTTCCATTGACCTGAAAGACTTGTATTATTCCATGCCGAAAAATGCGTTGCTTCAGTGTGTTCAGGACAGCATTGACCAATACGGCCCCCTGTCATTTCAAAATGACGCAGGTATACCAGAGGGAAAATTCCTGGCATTGCTAGAATTGTATTTGAGGTCGACTTATGTAGAGTGGGACGGTAGCCTATACCTGCAAAGGAGCGGCGTTTGTATAGGTTCCTGTTTAGCGCCATTTTTAAGTGACCTGTTTTTAGCTCGCGCAGGCAGGACCATTTCTAGCCTTCTCGAAGGTAGCGGTGTCATCAGGGTTTTTAGATTCGTAGATGATTTTTTAGTTCTCATAGACAAAAAGTTTATGGACACCGACCAAGTCGTTACTAACACCTTAACAATTTTTAGGCATGTTTTATCGCCCTTAATAGTGACACACGAACTTTCGGTCGATTCGACTATAAGGTTTTTAGATCTTAGATTGTTTGTAACAACTGATCATGCATGTTGGCAGTATGAGCCTCGTGCTAACAAACCACTACTACCTTTTAGCTCGTCCCATTCTAAGCTTGTCAAACGTAGTATCGCCAACATGTGCCTGCTGAATGCTTTCAAGAAATCCTGCCCACACAGAGCAGCAGACAGTTTCCTCAAGCAGGTTGACCGTCTTGAGCAGGCGGGCTATCCACAGCACATTCTGGTGTCAGTGGCGGAGAAGATTTTGAAGAAGTCGCGGAACTGCCACACAAGCGAAGGGTCGCCCCAGAATAATGTCAAGCTTGCTGTGATTCCTTATGTACACCGCGTATCCCATAATTTGAAAAAGATTGCCGAACAGGTTGATGTAAAGGTGGTCTTCTCTGCGCCGTTAAAACTTTCCAGGCTCTGCAAGATGACTAACCCCTTTCTCAGGAAAGCTCCGGCCTGCAATGTGAACCACCAGAACAAGTATGTAATTTGTCAGAAGGGTGTGGTCTACGAGTTCCCCTGTTCGTGTGGTAGATGGTACGTAGGCCATACCGAGCAATGCCTGAATGATAGGCTAAGACAGCATAATAACAACGTCAGGAATGGCAGAGAGGGCCACCTCGCAATTCACTGCCGGGATTGTCATTGCGTTCCTAACTTTAGCGCCTGCGCGGTAGTCGCCCGAAGCCCTGATAAATCAGTAAGACTAATCATTGAGGCCAAGAGAATAATCGAATTAGGTGATCTGTGCGTTAGCGTAGCCTCCATTTCTTTATCGCCAAAAGAGTTACGCTACTTAAATGCGGCTGCGCATTAAGGCACGGTGACGGCGCGCGCGGTGTCTATATATGTTCTGTGCTCTTTCGAAATAAATCTTTGTTGGAAGTGGCGCTCCGTGTGTGTGTACTGTCTCTCTTCGTCCGTGTCGTTTTCGCGCCTTAAGCTGCAATTATGTTAAACCAACAAGCCCAGTCTGCTATTCTCACACCAAAAGGGAAGAGGGGTTGAAGTCTGACCCGCATTTCTAGTCTGTCGGAGCTGGGTCATCAATGTTTAGAGAGCATGGTTACGACTACGCAGATTTTCAACGATAATGGTAGCTGAAGACCCCGGATGTGGCATTTTAATTAATTGATATGTGGGATTTAACGTCCCAAAACCATCATATAATTATGAGAGGCACCGTAGTAAAGGACTCGGAAAATGTCGACCACCTGAGGTTTTTTAACGTTCACCCAAATCTGAGCGCACGGGCCTACAGCGCTTTCGCCTTCATCGAAAATGAAGCTGCCACAGGCAGGATTCGATCCCATAACCTGCGGGTCAGCAGCCGAGTACCTCATACACTAGACCACTACGGCGGGGCGATGTGGCATTCCAAAAACTACTTACCACCTTTGCTGCCGGAAAGCCAGGGACAAAATGCAGTACATTGTGGAAAGCATGCCATCGTTTCGTTCTAGTTCTTTCATCAATGGTGATGCATGCCAGAAGAGACAGGTTAGGGGCCAGTTGGTTGTACATATAGCGTAAAATTTTTGTGTGCTACAAGTCCACACCATCAAACATGTCTTTTGTGGACGACTAATGGCGGGCATGAGAAACGAAGAAGGGGACTCGGACCCTATCATCTGGCTGCGTTGAAGGTCAAGGGGTCAACTGAGCGAGCCAGCACCCCTGGCTCGTGCTCGTGGACGCCGCCCCCTTTTCCTCCTTTATTTGCAACACACTCCCGCGGCTGCAGAAATTCGCGGCAGTGTTCGGGTGCACAGCGGCATAAGTTCAGGCGGACGTCGGCGAGTGAAATGCGAACGATAGAGAGGATGGGGTTGTTACACGGCGGCGACGGAGGGCTTTGGGGAGGTGGTGACTCTTGGGGAGGCGAACATGATCTGCTCCTGGTGTTGCATCTGAAGATTCTCTCTCTGCCACGCGATCATGTGCTGCTTGATTACTTTGAGTGTCATGTGGTCCTGAACGTGTGCCTGGCTCACAGGTGCTTCTGAGCTGCATGAAGACTGCAATGTCGACGACGACTCTTCTTCGGTTGACGAGGACGATGACGATGCCAAATGATTTTAATTTCATCGTGCAGTGACCTCGTCAAGAACGGGAATCTCGGCAGCGTTGAGAGGCAGCAGAGATTCATCCACATGGCCTGTTGCCGTGAGCGGATTGTCGGCGCCTGTCCCGGCATCGTGAACGATGGCGCACATCGAGCTGACGTTTTCATGTTGATGAGTCTTACGAATGATGGTGTTTCTGGAGACATCGCTGCAGAAGTCTGCAGACGACTGGTTGATCACGGTCGATGCCGCTTGGCGAAAGCCCTCGTTTGCGCCGGATCCCTGCATGATGCGCATGGCGTAGTGCTGGAGGAGTGAAGTGTGGCGCTCGTACTTTCAGCGCAGGTCTCTGGCGTCAGGCGCTATCTGCTTGTGGTATTTGGCGGCGTCGTAGATGGTCGTGGAGTCCACGTGCTCGGTTGAGTGCAGCTCGTAACAGCGCTGCTGCTCGCCGTACCGATGATCGACTTGCTTGGGATTCAGGGGAGACAAACTGCAGTTTGTACCTTTTCCCCCCTTTATTTGCAACAGGCGGTAAGGGAGGGTCAAGAAATCTTGGCCTCCTCGCTTTTTCTCGATGGGGAAAACTACGCACTACTATAACTATGGGGTATAACCATGAAATTGATTATTAATGTAAATGTACACCTTAAGACGAAAGCACAGCGCAAGAGGCAGGCGTGTATAGCCAGAAATTTTTTCCGGTGGGGGGGGGGCACCTTGATCTCGGGAAGGGCCCCTCTTCAGAATGGCCATTTTTCACTCTCTATGCCATGGCGAAAAAAATTTCGGGAGGGGAGAGAGGGGAACACGTGGCCGGTGCGCCACCCCTAGCTACGCCCCTGGCAGTAGGAAAATCGACACTTCAACAGCGGAGCTGTTTAAGGATGAGGTAAATTCCTGGCGATTGTCCTGTGTCTAACTGTGAGAGCAAAGCGTTACAATAGAGAGAGAAAGAGTAGAGCTAAACTTTTGGGAGGAATACCTAAATCAGCTAGTTAGCCTGGTAGAGAAAGCGTAGCGACATGGGGAGTGTGAAGTTGGACAGAGAGGGCAGCACTGCGGGAGCGGGCAGGTGATGTGGAAAGGAGTAGAGAGCAGGAGGGTGATTGGCTGTCCCTGTGGGTGAAAGAAGCCGACCAATGGCGGAGCGCACTCAGGCGCTGCTGAGAGAGGATCAAGGGCGCACGCGTCATAAACAGACTTGGGGCTACTAATGCAAATACACTTGCATACTATCCGCCGCACCATTAATCATTGTTTTCGTCAAATCTGGGGCAGCAACTACGTCATTATTTAGTTAAACGCAGAGGTACGCGCTACAATGTGCAGGGTATTATGTGTACTATGTTGATGAGATGGCTGATGACAATGAAGGATTATGACTGAGCCCATTTTGATAAGTTCCAATGTAGTAGACACGCTAACCTGAGATAGAGAGCGAGAGAGAACGCTATTGAGCTACTGGGGGCATGGCTCATGGGGGCCATATGAGCTACATTGGCAACTAATTGAAGTACATTTGAATGGTATACCACAACGCCACGCGTACCACTTCACTACGACGCAAAAATAATGGTGATGCAATCACGATAATTTTTGCGCCGTAGTGAGGCAGCAATATATGATTATTCATCATTATAATAGGAGTGATACCTGGGGCACACATTAAGGCATTATGTGCGCCTTCTTGACGCTGTGGCTAATGGCGATGAAGAAATTATGGCAGAGCCTTTTGTAATGGGCCACTGTTCACGCAATTCGCCTCGTGTCACAATGTTCAGTGTGTGACACCTGGTTGTTATTTATTCTTCTACAATGCTATTTAAAATTAGATCTCACATGCGTGAACTTCAAGAGAGGTTTGAATATAGTTCACTAGTCAGAAAGTTCACTAAACTGAACATTCGCTGGTGTATGGACAGAATTGGGCATAGTATAGATATCGAGTCACAAGTGTGAAATGCAATTTATCCTACAAAGAATTCCACATTTTCATTTGTCCAGGCGTCCTTAGAGCTCAAGAAGAAGCAAAGCTGTTCAGAGATGGTGCATAGTCTTTTTGAACGTCCACAGTCCAAAAAAAAAAGAAACCACACGAAGAAGAAGAAAAGGCGCGTGAGCTTGAGCACGCGTCTCAAGCCACTTTTGTTCTGACAGCTCTTCGCTTCAAAGTTTCGTTCATAATCGATGAAGGGTGGAAAAGGACAGGAGTTGATCCCCTCTTCTCCCATCTCACCCGAAGGAAACTGCCATACTTTAAATAATGTTTATTAATTCATTCACTCATTCTAAAATTTGTAGCATTTTCATTTTATAACCTCCATTACTCTAAACTTATCAATAAGATTTTATAAGACTACTCAATTATTGGCCAGTCCCTCACAGTGGGCATGAGCCACAAGAGAAGGTCAACAAGAACAAGCTCTTGCATTGGAAAAGAAAGCTGCTTTGTTTTAGGAAGTGGTCGACAGGTTGGCCAGTTCTTCGACAGCCTTCTACAGGGGAGCAAACGAGCCATAGGCCACATCGATATCACCGCTGGGCTGACTTCACCTGCCATCGCCATGGTTGGAACTTGGCCGAGAGGATGGCGTGGCGCTGATACCTCAGCAGAACAACTACAGGTCCGGCATGCTATTGCAGATTGCGTCACTGACACTGGTGCCTCCTTGAGCGTCATGCACAAACTTCGCTACGGGAAGTGGGAAGTGGCTTACGCCGCAGAAACCACGTGATCACCCATCGCTCCGAAGAGCGTCACCCAGGACGCAGAAGAGCGTACTTTAGCGGTCACTTCTGACACTTCGACGATAGGCATGCAGTCCAACTTTGATAAGACAAACTGGTAGACGTATATGGATCAGACGCCTTCGTATCCAAGAGAACTGAGCCTAGCATGTGCCTGCTGGAGACAGTACATGGAACTACTTTTTTTCTAACTTGTCGACAGAGAATTCTGTCAAACTTGTGCCTGCCTCGTGCGTCAGAGATCCTATGGAAGGTGGACGAGGACCGGAAGAAGGTGAGGATGGTCTGTGCGAGGGAGTCAGGCCTCACAATGTCAACGTACGCTACTGTTGAGGACCCGCTTGTGCGAGAACGATGGTAAATCTCCCAAAATATAACCTTCAAGCCTCCGCGATAACATTATATTATCGGATGCATGGTTCTGAAATTATGGGCCCTTGACCAATCACGCCTAAGTAGCTTTACAGCGAAGGCTGTTATGAGGTCACGGGTCACGTGCGGCGCCGTAGTTGGCCGCAGCCGCCATCGGTGTACGTAACCGCAATCGCGAAAAATAAGCAACAACTCAGTAAATAAAAAGTCACAGCTTTGCCGCAAAGGCGAATCAATGCACGCTTTAGCAACAAATTGGAAGGTCACGCACGCGCAGAATGGCAAGCAGATCGAAACGTGCCCTGTGTTGCTCACGCACAAATCACGCACGAAACGTACTCACAGGTAGAGATGAACACGAGTAAGTGCCTTAGTTGTTACTTCGTGGAGTCTGAAAAAAAATGGCAGCATATCCACGGAGTGAATGATGGAGAGTGGGGCGAAGCATTCGTCCGTCCATGCGTCCGTCTGTGTGACCGTCCATGCGCCTGTTTGTGCGCCCGTTCCTGCGTTCTTTCATGCATCCGCCCCTGCGTCCGTTCATGCGTCCATCCATGCATCTGTTTGTGTGTCCGTTCGTTCATCTATTCAACACTCCAAGTCCCACCATCTCGCATCTTTTTATCATATATTCCCCATATAGAAGCACCGCCATCCAGCGGACATTCCAAGGACTAAACGAGAGGTGGCACACGCACACTTTCTTACGGCCTGCGCTTTGGGTCCACTTCCCATCTTTAACCACCTCGAGTTCATGGTATATTCTAGTTCACTGTATTCATGGCACTGCGACCAAACGCTCGCTAAACCTTTCGAAAACCAAGGAGGTTACGCCCAGCGAGTATAACGTAGCAACCTTTCCCTGTCAGATAGGGCTCAATTTACATGCCAATGGCTGCTAATGAGAAATGAGAGACAGGAGAATTCGGCTTTTAATTTCTTACGGCTTGCGCTTCGTATCTACTTCTCATTTTTAACCACCTTGAGTTCATTCATGGTATATACAAGTTCATTGTATTCATCTCACTGCGGCTCAACGCTCGCTAAACCTTTCTAAAGCTAAGGAGGTTATACCCAGCGAGTATAATGTAGCATCCCTTTCTTGTCCGATAGTGCTCAATGTACATGCCAATGGCTGCTAATGGGGATCGCAGCGTGCGCGTTGACTAAAAGCCGAATGCTCATATCTCTCCTTCTCCATTAGCAGCCATTGGCATGTACATTGAGCACTATTTTTTATTGTTAAACAACGCACAGAAGAAATCTCTCACTGGCACCACCTTGGAGGTCAAGTGCTATACCTATTTCGGGTATGTGCCACTGGTGGTTACATACGAGGGACGCCCAAGCAACATCACCTAAATGAGTTCAGGCCTCTTCACTCCAGCGCGCCTTCGTGTGACGTCATTCAACTTTGCCCGAGCCTCTCACGCCAACACCACCTAGCTCACGCCGTACCAGCAGCGTTTCGGCGTGTCCGGGCATGTTGACAGGCAAGGAGGAGGGCGACCTCTCTCGAGAGAGCGAGCACCGTGGTAGCCCGTAGCTTTGCGGCAGAGCCGTAAGTTGTCCGAGTCTCCGACAGGTGGCGGCAGCCGTGACAATTATTTCACTCTGTCGTTGAACGAGACCACGCGGCCACGCCGTGCGCGCTGTTCCGTGTTGCAGTTACCGCTTCCGCCGAATTTATTTTGTTGACGAATGTATCCTGAGACATGGGGTGGTGTTGTGTACCCAACTGTCGAGGGAACTATGACAATGGTCCGAAAGTCCGCTTGTTTTCTTTTCCGAGAGACGCTAAGCGAAGAGCGGAATGGCAGCGGGCTGTGCGACGGAGCGACGTCGACGTGAGGCTGTTGAAGGACCCCAAGGTAAGCTGCATCGAGCGTACCCCTTCAGAATTAACGAGATTTCTCGTAATTATCCCAGGAGATTCTAATTGGTGTTTTTTTTGTTCCGGTCACGCGCAGGTTTGCGAGCGTCACTTCAAGTCGGAACACCTGCGCACAACGTCAACTTATACGGACTGCGATGGACGAACCATTGAAGCTCCTATGAAGTTGACACGGCTGACTCCAGACGCCTTCCCAGCCATTTTTCCAGACTGCCCTTCGTATATCTCGGATTCGCGCACGTCGCGAGAAGAGCCTGAACTGAAAAGGAAGCGGACTGAAAATGAGCTACTCCAGAAAGCCATACACGAGTCCCAAGCAGCGTTTGAAAAAGAAGAAAAACAGTACAAAGTTTGTAATCTGGGTGAACTGATTTCTCGGGTTAACGAGCGTCCAAATAAGAAGTTTTGGTGTACAACAGCCTGCGAGACGTGCCTCATCGTCGCCCACATCGAGCCGGCGTTGCAAGCTCCGGAGATGCTTGTATCTGTGGTGGTTACAGAGGATCTGTCCGTTTCCGTGTATTTTAAGTGCGCTCCGTTGGTGTCGGATGATGTGTGCATTCCTGACGAAGTCCGTGATGTCCGTGTGCTGGACAACCTTCTAGACAGCGTGGAGCGATATTGTGAAAAGAAGGCCCATCACCAGGAGGACAAGGTGGGGGGAGTGCTTAGGCTTGTTTTATCTTTGCTGGATGACATTTGTGATGATGAGCTGCATGATGATGAGAGGGCTGATGCACTAATCTTCCTGAAGGAGCAGTGCAAGCTGCTGACAAAGAAGAGTAATGGCGTGCGGTATTCTGCAGTGCTTTTAGTTTTTAGCAGTATATTGCACACAATTTCTCCACATGCTTACAAGTTTTTTCGCCACAGCAACAAGCTTGTCTTGCCGCATGACACTACCATCAAGCGAGTTTGTGCTGCACATGATGTGAGCTCATCGAAAGAGCAGTGCGAAGAAGGTTTTCTGAGGTACATTAAGCGCAGAGCAACCATTCTGAAGCCTCATGAAAAAAATGTGACTGTCATGCTTGATGAAATACACCTGCAACAGTTTTTTGAATATAAAGGTGGCTGCCTAACAGGGTTTGCTGCGCATTGTGCGGAACCAGCAAAGACAGCGCACGTGTTCATGGTACAGTCTTTGCTTTCATCTTATAAAGATGTTGCTCATATCCTTCCGGTAACTCGTATCACAGCAACGGAGCTGCATGATGTTCTAAAGACACTAATCATGAGGCTTGAAAGTGCTGGTCTGCATGTTGTTGCGGTCGTAACAGACAACAATGCCATAAACAGGAAA
Organism: Rhipicephalus microplus; assembly: GCF_043290135.1. Taxonomy (NCBI): domain Eukaryota; kingdom Metazoa; phylum Arthropoda; class Arachnida; order Ixodida; family Ixodidae; genus Rhipicephalus; species Rhipicephalus microplus. The sequence goes on along the minus strand of NC_134700.1, from coordinate 165,663,914 downwards.
ATGATGTCTCTGTTTAGCGAGCAAAATGAGCCAGGGATTGTTTTTCCTCATCCTGCCAACCCGCAGCAGCCATTGTTTCATGTTGTGGACACTGTTCACTTGCTCAAGTGTATACGCAACAATTGGCTCAATCAGAAGGATGATGACAAGTCGTTTTTGTATCCTCATTTTGAAAGCTGTGGAAGTGGTGAGGACCAAAAAGCTTCGTTTACTTTTTTGAGGAAGCTGTACCAGAGTGAACAAAGCAAGCTTGCAAAGGTTGCCTATGGTCTGAGCTATAAAGCACTTTATCCAAGCCACCTAGAGCGTCAAAATGTGAAATTGGTGTTGAAAGTTTTTAACAGCTTTGTGTCATCAGCTTTGTCACTTGAAGCGCAGAAATTGCATTTGGCTGCACTGCAGGAAACGGCCACCTTTATTGATTTGATTGTCAGGTGGTGGAGCATTGTAAATGTTAAGACTCCAGAAAAGGGGCACAGACTACGTGATGTTTATCAGCAGCCTGTGAAGGATATATCTTGTTTGCAAGTTCAGTACCTTGATCAGTTCATTACCTGGCTTGACAGGTGGAGCCGGAGGGGAACCACGGCTGGAGGTTCGACAACGGAGACCCACTTTGCTCTCCGGCTAAGCACGTATTCATTGATTGAGCTGTCATGGTATTGCCTTGATGAGCTGGGCTTTAGGTACGTCCTTTTGGGGAAGTTTCAAACAGATTGCCTTGAGGCCAGGTTCGGGAAGTACCGCCAAATGTGTGGATCTCACTACAATGTGTCAATCACAGAAGTATTCGAAGCGGAGACAAAGATTCGCTTGCAGGACACTTTAAAGCTGGAAGACATGCCGCTGTCATTGGCACCTAAGGAACAGGAGCTTGATGCCGAGATGCTAATAGCAAAGTATGCCATCAAACTCACCCAAAGTGACCTGAAGGCATCACAAACTGACGTGCCTGCGTTGACATACATTGCAGGCTATTGTGCGCATGCTGCAATTAAACGTCAGCCATGTGAGGATTGTCAGTCACAGCTCATGATCACTGACCGAGAGCTGCAGCAAAGTGAGCACGTACTCATTGACAGCATGAGCAGAGGCGGCTTGAAGTTTCCGCAGCCTTTTGTTGTTAATGTTGTTCTTGGCACTAAGATAGTATTAGAGCACCTTGTCAGTAAGGAACAGGAGCAGCGGTTTCATGCAGAAGCCAACCAAAGGATGGTCCTCTTGAGCATCATGCAGTTCCTACTAAGCGACGGCGAGGAGTTGGACATGTGTGCAAGTGGCCACCATCCAGATACCGTACTCAAGAACATTCTAAAACCAGCTGTCAACACGCTTCTAAAAAACTATGTCGCTTGCAGGAATGGCAGTGTCATGAAAGAAAAAGCCTGTACAAAGCAAAGAAAGTTGCTAACGCTACAGTAAACTTTGCTAGTGGCCCCTTCGCTAAAATATTAAGCAAGCTTTACTAATGGCTAGTTTTTTTTAAGCTGGCCGGTTCGTATTTTCTTTTTGTCCCACAATGTGAATATGGCTTCGAATATGACTGTTCCAAATGCTAAATGTTTGTTCCTTGTGATACACTTTATACATTGTAATAAATACTCCAGTAGCTAGTTTCTTTCGTTCTAAGAGCAGTTGTGTTTTTCTGTTTGCCCCATAATGTGATTACGGCTGTGAATATGACTGTACCAGATGCTAAAAGTTTTTCACTGTGATAAATTTTGAAACATTATAACGAATAATCTAGTGCCTTGTTTTTTTTTGCTCAATCTTGTCAGTTTCGGTTTTTGTGTTGCACAATGTAGTCATAGATGTCAATATGGCTGCTAAAAGCTGGAAGTTCGTATGTTCCTTGTGATACATGGTACACACATTGTAATAAATATTTTGCCAGGTGCCCGGGACTTGTGTACGTTTCTTTTAAGTGCAATCTGAAGCAGTTACGTCCGCCAAGATGGAGCGGAACAGCACTATTTCATCTTGATGTGAAATAACGTTCGTTCAGAAATTTTATATTCTGTGCCTATATCGCAGCAATGCAGAAATTAATGTTTTACTCATCTGTAGTGGCCGCCGCGCGGGAAGCGTCCGCGCCGCAGCGGCTCGCGCGCGCGCGCGTCGACGGGCCAGGTGCGTGACGTCACGGCGGCAGTGAAGACGCCTGCTTATCTAGGTGGTGTTGGCCCAAGCCACGCCATAAGCGTCTTAGCGTCTCACGTCGTTGTTAGCGTCTCACGGCGTCTCTGGGCTGGCGGACGCCCGTCATGGCAAGCCAGCCCCCGAAGAAGGCGCTAGCCTTCGACGTAGTCGTCCCCGAGGGGACTAGTCCCGAAGACGTCGTTGACGCGACGTCTTCAATAGTAGGAATCGAAGAAGTGTACTGCGTTCAGCACTTTGGAGGCCGGAACTACCAAGTTACCGTCAACAGTGAGGCCGCACTGGCCCAAATCGTAGACGCGTCGCACCTCATCATCCGAGGAGAGCGCGTCGCCATCGTACCCCTGGGACCCCAAGTGACCCAAGTGACCGTCCTGTTCCTGCCGTGCCGCGTACCCAGCGAAGTCCTCGCACAAGTACTCTCTCCCTACGGGAAGGTGCTGCACATCACCAGAGGACTCATGGGATCGCGCCCAACCGTGACCACTGGGACGCGATACGTCCGCATGGAAATGAAGGCTTCGTCACCGGTGCCCAACTACCTCAAGGTCGCGGGCCATCGAGTGACTTGTGACTATAAAGGCATCCAGCGAGTGTGTCGTCGATGTGGAGACAGTGGGCACTTCCGCATGAACTGCACAGCTCCGTTTTGTGGAAGGTGCGGCGTTTATGGCCACGACGGGAAAGGCTGCTCGCTGCCGTGTCGCCGTTGTGGGGACCCGCATGCCACCGTGGCCTGCACCATCAGGCCATCGTATTCCGAGGCGGCATCCAAGGATTTCCCTCCACTTCATCCAGGAACGCCATCTAAGAACAAGTGAGACGATTCGTCGGCGCGAGCCGTGGTGGCCGACCACGACCAAGGTGTGCCAATCGCGGCGCTGCACCAGACGCCCACTGCGTTCCCAACGATTCCGGGCCTGGTAATCCCTCCAGGTACTGAAAACTTAAGTTCCCCGCGTCCCGTGGCCATTTCTGAGGAATCGCAGGCCAAGCCCTCGTCAGACGAAGCGCCTCGTGAGGACGGCGTCTCGGATGGGAATATTGCATCTGAGGCTCCTCGCGTTGCTGCTCTGTCGACAACAAGTTCAGGTGTCATCGAGGAGTCTACATCTCAAGACGACGACGCCTGCATCTACGAGGACTCCAACAGCGCCGCGAGTGAGGCGCCCCTACAAATTGACGAAGACACCAGCCCCAGTGACATAAGCCAGGACAGTGGAGACGTCTTTGTACCATCCTCGCTCAAACACCCGGACACCAAACGCCCCCGGATCACTACTCGTGACTTAGAAGCCCCCATCAGAGACAGAAGTCCCCTGCGGACTTCGACGCGATGCCGGAAGCCCCGAGCCTAGGGTGGATCGCCTGGCCGGAAAAAATGACTCAGCCACTTGCGGGGCATTGGCTCCCGCACCTGATAAAGGTACCCCTGCATTTGCGTGATCCGATAGTATGTTTTCATTTTCCCCATGGCTCTTACTCTAAAAGTTATTACTTTTAACGTTCAAGGTTTCCGAAATCCACAAAAACAGGATGAGGTATTGGCTTTTGCACGTTCAGTGCACTGTGATTTGCTGTTCGTGCAAGAAACAAATTTTTTTCAAGCTTTCTGATGTACTCGCTTTCAAGCGCGCGTTCAATTTTGATTGTTTCTTTTCGTACGCCAGCACGTATTTGACTGGCGTCGGAGTCGTTATTTTTAACCGAGGTCTTTTACGTGACCATCATGTTTACTTCGATGCCTTCGGACGCGTGCTGGCGTTCGACTGCACCTTTTTTTCGTTAAGAATAAGATTTGTTGCCGTGTATGCCCCAGCGGCACGCGAGAACTCAAACGCGTTCTTCCAATCTCTTGATGCGTTCCTTTTAAATTCCCGACATGTGGTACTTTTAGGGGATTTCAATTGTGTCTTAGACTCACACGCAGATGTTCGAGGTCCGGGTCGCGGCCGGTCAAACTGGAATGCCAGAGAACTCGAACGTCTAGTGCAGCAATTGGCATTGAGTGACATTCATCAAATTGTGCATGGCAGTAATTATGCCTATACTTGGCGTCGAGCAGCGTCGAGCAGCCGAATTGATCGCGTGTATGCATCCCCCAGTCTCATTACCTACGTTCACGACACCGGGGTAATGTCATTGCCATCGACACTGGTGTACATTAGCGACCATCGGCCGGTTATGTTATCTCTCCGCCTGCCAGCGGGGACGCCAACGGTTCACAGACCATGGCGTCTCGATTGCCGCGCCCTCCAGGACTCTCAGGCTACAGAGAAATTATCCCGAGCGTTACGCGCATCGCTTGTTGGGGCCGATGTAGCTGATTGGGATCGCCTCAAAGAACAGTGGCGGCATCATTGCAGTGCGTCGGGCAGAGGACTTTGCACCCGTATATCGAAAGATGCGTCATTGTTAATCCAGAAGATACGCATTGCCAATCGAGATCCCAGTCCTTCCACTGTAATGCGGGCATGGCAAGAGGAGCTCGTTGAACGGTACCAGCGTATTATGCGCGCTTCTTCACTATCGGCTGCAGCTTGGCGCTGTAGACGTGCACCCTGTGCGCACCCTGAGGTGCTAAGGTATGCACGCAGAGCTCTGCTTTGTCCACCAGGCTCGCCTGCCCACTCGCTGAACTCTATCACCCCAGCTTCTGCGGGTACGCGCGACTTTCAGGAATTCACCCAACACTTTGAGTCAATAGCTAAATCTGGTACTAATGTCTGTTACCCAGGATCCGTTTCTTCGCATCCTCTACTAACAGATTTACCTCATGATTCCAACATGTCAAATGACGTCCTCCTATCACCGCCATCCGATGACGAAATCAAAGGCGCATTAGACGCAATGAAAAAGGGATCGGCCCCAGGGCCTGACGGACTTCCTGCAGAGTTTTATGTACAGTTCTGGCCTATCATTGGTCCAACTATGTCACGCGTCATTCGCAAGTGTTTCCGAAATATTACACTTCCAACTTCTTTCCACAAAGGCCGTATAACACTAGTTCCCAAGAAAGACCCAATGTCCACGCGACCAGAAGATTGGCGCCCTATTACCCTGCTCAATGTAGATTACAAGCTCTTGGCTAACATTTTGGTGCGCCGAATCAGTCCATTTCTTGCAACATTAACCGCTCCCCACCAGGTCTGTTCTGTTCCGGGCAGAGAAATACACACCCATACGTGGTTAACGCGTGACATCATTCAATACACCATTAGCCGATGTGCGCAAGGACTGTTGGTTTCATTAGATCAAGAGAAAGCTTTCGATTTCATAGAACATGGCTACATACTAAATGTTTTACATGCATATGGATTCCCGGATAAGTTCATTGACCTTATCAACGCGATGTACACTAATTTAGAAAGTACCCTTTACTTAGATTCCCGTGAGAGTCACGCATTTAGAGCCACGCGTGGGGTCCGTCAAGGGTGTCCCCTCTCCCCAGTGTTATTTATCCTTGCATTAGAGCCCTTCTTAAGGGCCGTTGAACATCACCCGCAGATTCGTGGCTTACCTCTACCCGGTAACACTCAAGTAAAAGTCGCTGCATATGCAGATGATATCACTCTATATGTACATAATGAACAGTCGCTGCAGCATGCTCTTGATACATTCCATGATTTCGGTATTATCTCCGGTGCAAGGTTAAACTTTTCTAAAAGCCAGTATTTTTTCATTGGCAACCCCAGCGGTCGTATCAACATCACGTCGCCTTTACAGTGGTCTCCTGAGATTTCAATGCTCGGAGTTACTTTCACTGTATTTGGTATACAGGATAGCATCTGGTCATCCGTTGTACAAACTCTTCTAAATGATATCAAAGCAGCCAGGTACTTCGAATTCCCCCTCTTGGAACGCCGATACTTAACACAAACGGTGTACCTAGGAAAATTTTGGTACCTTTGCCATTCTGTTAAACCACCGCTCCACGTCTGCAGGAAAGTGCAAAGCTGCATCAGTTCATTTTTTTGGTCTGGTGGCACAGAATTGTTATCGCGTCCAGCGTTAGCTCAACCGCGAGATCAAGGCGGTTTTGCATTCCCCGACGTTTCCGTCACGGCTTCTACATTGTGCCTCCGCACTCTATTGCGAATACTAAGCAATGATGACGTGCCCACTCAGACACTGGCTCGTTACCATCTGGGGCCATCACTACGTGTCTTCTTGCCGGATAGCCAAATAAACAAAGGTCCCCAATCAACTCAATTACCATCTTTGTATCGAGCCCTTCTGGCATTTCACCGACGTTTGGAAGCTACGTGCCCAGAGATAGAGGTGGCCGATTCTAAAGTTGTGGACACAATGGCCGCCCTTCTACGGCCCTTGGTGCCCCAGCATCGTCTATCTGTATTGAACCGTGCTTGGAAACCAATAACTGCCGCAGTGTTGCCAGGGCATCTCAGAGACTTTGTCTGGAGGTTGGGCTGGGGCCTGCTCCCCACGCGAGATCGGTTGCAGCGATGGCAGGTGGTTCGCACTTCCACTTGCCCCAACTGCGCCATGGTAGAGACCAATCGACATGCGACATTTGAATGTGTGGTTTCCCGCCTTTTTGGCGTGTAGTTAATGCTGGTTTTCGGGGACAGAGTGTGCGAACTTTCGTGTCCAACGGCCGATTTCCGCGTAGCCGCTTCTCCGCTCTCTTAATAGTTGCGGGGCTGTTCAGCCTTTGGAGAAACCGATGTGAGGCCGTAGCTGCCAATTGCCGCCGGCGTGCCTTGTGGCCGATACTGGGGAGATTGAGACGAGAGATCCTCGCGTTCCTCTCCGAAGAGCTTTTCTTCCTCGGGGAGCAAGAGTTTCTGTGGCATTGGTCGTGCCCTTTCGTCAAAGTGGAACACGAAAGGATACAACTCATTTTTCGACCAACTTGGTGCTAAGCAGCGCCCGTTGAGTTGTATATGTTTTCATTTGTTACAAATTGTGTTTCATTTGGATCTATTGTATCGTTATACCCTTGTATCGTTATATCACATTGAATTTTTGTGTAAATGTATGCCAACATAATCATGTATATTAGAGCAAATGTCTTCACTGTAACGTAGTGATGTTAGTCGTGAAATATAGATGTGCAGAAGTGTATGTGCCCTGTTACTGGAGTGGTATGAAGCCTTTGTGTTCTGTACATGCTGTAAATAAACTTTTTCTAAACAAGGAGCTTCTTAGCGTCTCCCGTTGTCGTTAGCGTCGCACGGCGTCTCTGGGCTGGCGGACGCCCGTCATGGCAAGCCAGCCCCCGAAGAAAGCGCTAGCCTTCGACGTAGTCGTCCCCGAGGGGACTAGTCGCGAAGACGTCGTTGACGCGACGTCTTCAATAGTAGGAATCGAAGAAGTATACTGCGTTCAGCACTTTGGAGGCCGGAACTACCAAGTTACCGTCAACAGTGAGGCCGCACTGGCCCAAATCGTAGACGCGTCGCACCTCATCATCCGAGGAGAGCGCGTCGCCATCGTACCCCTGGGACCCCAAGTGACCCAAGTGACCGTCCTGTTCCTGCCATGCCGCGTACCCAGCGAAGTCCTCGCACAAGCACTCTCTCCCTACGGGAAGGTGCTGCACATCACCAGAGGACTCATGGGATCGCGCCCAACCGTGACCACTGGGACGCGATACGTCCGCATGGAAATGAAGGCTTCGTCACCGGTGCCCAACTACCTCAAGGTCGCGGGCCATCGAGTAACCTGTGACTATAAAGGCATCCAGCGAGTGTGTCGTCGATGTGGAGACAGTGGGCACTTCCGCATGAACTGCACAGCTCCGTTTTGTGGAAGGTGCGGCGTTTATGGCCACGACGGGAAAGGCTGCTCGCTGCCGTGTCGCCTTTGTGGGGACCCGCATGCCACCGTGGCCTGCACCATCAGGCCATCGTATTCCGAGGCGGCATCAAAGGATTTCCCCCCACTTCAACCAGGAACGCCATCTAAGAACAAGTGCGACGATTCGTCAACGCGAGCCGTGGTAACCGACCACGACCAAGGCGTGCCAATCGCGACGCTGCACCAGACGCCCACTGCGTTTCCAACGATTCCGGGCCTGGTAATCCCTCCAGGTACTGAAAACTTAAGTTCCCCGCGTCCCGTGGCCATTTCTGAGGAATCACAGGCCAAGCCCTCGTCAGACGAAGCGCCTCGTGAGGACGGCGTCTCGGATGGGAATATTGCATCTGAGGCTCCTCGCGTTGCTGCTCTGTCGACAACAATTTCAGGCGTCATCGAGGAGTCTACATCTCAAGACGACGACGCCTGCATCTACGAGGACTCCAACAGCACCACGAGTGAGGCGCCCCTACAAATTGACGAAGACACCAGCTCCAGTGACATAAGCCAGGACAGTGGAGACGTCTTTGTACCATCCTCGCTCAAAAACCCGGACACCAAATGCCACCGGACAACTACTCGTGACTTAGAAGCCCCCACCAGAGACAGAAGTCCCCTGCGGACTTCGACGCGATCCCATAAGCCCCGAGCCTCCGGTGGATCGCCTGGCCGGTAAAAATGACTCAGCCACTTGCGGGGCATTGGCTCCCACACCTGATAAAGGTACCCTTGCATTTGCGTGATCCTATAGTATGTTTTCATTTTCCCCATGGCTCTTACTCTAAAAGTTATTACTTTTAACGTTCAAGGTTTCCGAAATACACAAAAACAGGCATAGGTATTGGCTTTTTTTGCACGTTCAGTGCACTGTGATTTGCTGTTCGTGCAAGAAACAAATTTTTTCAAGCTTTCTGATGTACTCGCTTTCAAGCGCGCGTTCAACATTGATTGTTTCTTTTCGTACGCCAGCACGCATTCGACTGGCGTTGGAGTCGTTATTTTTAACCGAGGTCTTTTACGTGACCATCATGTTTCCTTCGATGCCTTCGGACGCGTGCTGGCGTTCGACTGCACCTTTTTCTCGTTAAGAATAAGATTTGTTGCCGTGTATGCCCCAGCGGCACGCGAGAAATCAAACGCGTTCTTCCAATCTCTTGATGCGTTTCTTTTAAATTCCCGACATGTGGTACTTTTAGGGGATTTCAATTGTGTCTTAGACTCACACGCAGACGTTCGAGGTCCGGGTCGTGGCCGGTCAAACTGGAATGCTAGAGAACTCGAACGTCTAGTGCAGCAATTGGCATTGAGTGACATTCATCAAAGTGTGCATGGCAGTAATTATGCCTATACTTGGCGTCGAGCAGCGTCGAGCAGCCGAATTGATCGCGTGTATGCATCCCCCAGTCTCATTACCTACGTTCACGACACCGGGGTAATGTCATGCCACCGACACCGGTGTACATTAGCGACCATCGGCCGGTTATGTTATCTCTCCGCCTGCCAGCGGGGACGCCAACGGTTCACAGACCATGGCGTCTCGATTGCCGCGTCCTCCAGGACTCTCAGGCTACGGAGAAATTATCCCGAGCGTTACGCACATCGCTCATTGGGGCGGATGTAGCTGATTGGGATCGCCTCAAAGAACAGTGGCGGCATCATTGCAGTGCATCGGGTAGAGGACTTTGCACCCGTATGTCAAAAGATGCGTCATTGTTAATCCAGAAGATACGCATTGCCAATCGAGATCCCAGTCCTTCCACTGTAATGCGGGCATGGCAAGAGGAGCTCGTTGAACGGTACCAGCGTATTATGCGCGTTTCTTCACTCTCGGCGGCAGCTTGCCGCTGTAGACGTGCACCCTGTGCGCACCCTGAGGTGCTAAGGTATGCACGCAGAGCTCTGCTTTGTCCACCAGGCTCGCCTGCCCACTCGCTGAACTCTATCACCCCAGCTGCTGCGGGTACGCGCGACTTTCAGGAATTCACTCAACACATTAAGTCAATGGCTAAATCTGGTGCTAATGTCTGTTACCCAGGATCCGTTTCTTCGCATCCTCTGCTAACAGATTTACCTCACGATTTCAACATGTCAAATGACGTCCTCCTATCACCGCCATCCGATGACGAAATCAAAGGCGCATTAGACGCAATGAAAAAGGGATCGGCCCCAGGGCCTGACGGACTTCCTGCAGAGTTTTATCTACAGTTCTGGCCTATCATTGGTCCAACTATGTCACGCGTCATTCGCAAGTGTTTTCAAGATAATACACTTCCAACTTCTTTCCACAAAGGCCGTATAACACTAGTTCCCAAGAAAGACCCAATGTCCACGCGACCAGAAGATTGGCGCCCTATTACCCTGCTCAATGTAGATTACAAGCTCTTGGCTAACATTTTGGTGCGCCGAATCAGTCCATTTCTTGCAACATTAATCGCTCCCCACCAGGTCTGTTCTGTTCCGGGCCGAGAAATACACACCCATAGGTGGTTAACGCGGGACATCATTCAATACACTATTAGCCGATGTGCGCAAGGACTGTTGGTTTCATTAGATAAAGAGAAAGCTTTTGATTTCATAGAACATGGCTACATACTAAATGTTTTACATGCATACGGATTCCCGGATAAGTTCATTGACCTTATCAGCGCGATGTACACTAATTTAGAAAGTACCCTTTACGTAGATTCCCGTGAGAGTCACGCATTTAGAGTCACGCGTGGGGTCCGTCAAGGGTGTCCCCTCTCCCCAGTGTTATTTATCCTTGCATTAGAGCCCTTCTTAAGGGCCGTTGAACATCACCCGCAGATTCGTGGCTTACCTCTACCCGGTAACACTCAAGTGAAGGTCGCTGCATATGCAGATGATATCACTGTATATGTACATAATGAACAGTCGCTGCAGCATGCTCTTGATACATTCCATGATTTTGGTATTATCTCCGGTGCAAAGTTAAACTTTTCTAACAGCCAGAATTTTTTCATTGGCAACCCCAGCGGTCGTATCAACATCACGTCGCCTTTACAGTGGTCTCCTGAGATTTCAATACTCGGAGTTACTTTCACTGTATTTGGTATACAGGATAGCATGTGGTCATCCGTTGTACAAACTCTTCTAAATGATATCAAAGCAGCCAGGCACTTCGAATTCCCCCTCTTGGAACGCCGATACTTAACTCAAACGGTGTACCTAGGAAAATTTTGATACCTTTGCCATTCTGTTAAACCACCGCTCCACGTCTGCAGGAAAGTCCAAAGCTGCATCAGTTCATTTTTTTGGTCTGGTGGTACAGAATTGTTATCGCGTCCAGCGTTAGCTCAGCCGCGAGATCAAGGCGGTTTTGCATTCCTTGACGTTTCCGTCGCGGCTTCTACATTGTGCCTCCGCACTCTATTGCGAATACTAAGCAATGATGACATGCCCGTTCAGACACTGGCTCGCTACCATCTGGGGCCATCACTACGTGTCTTCTTGCCGGATATCCAAATAAACAAAGGTCCCCAATCAACTGAATTACCATCTTTGTATCGAGCCCTTCTGGCATTTCACCGACGTTTGGAAGCTACGTGCCCAGAGATAGAGGTGGCCGATTCTAAAGTGGTGGACACAATGGCCGCCCTTCTACGGCCCTTGGTGCCCCAGCATCGTCAATCTGTATTGAACCGCGCTTGGAAACCAATAACTGCCGCAGTGTTGCCAGGGCATCTCAGAGACTTTGTCTGGAGGTTGGGCTGGGGCTTGCTCCCCACGCGAGATCGGTTGCAGCGATGGCAGGTAGTTCGCACTTCCACTTGCCCCAACTGCGGCGTCATGGTAGAGACCAATCGACATGCGACGTTTGAATGTGTGGTTTCCCGCCTTTTTTGGCGTGCGGTTAATGCTGGTTTTCGGGGACAGGGTGTGCGAACTTTCGTGTCCAACGGCCGATTTCCGCGTAGCCGCTTCTCCGCTCTCTTAATAGTTGCGGGGATGTTCAGCCTCTGGAGAAAACGATGTGAGGCCGTAGCTGCCAATTGCCACCGGCGTGCCTTGTGGCCGATACTGGGGAGAATGAGACGAGAGATCCTCGCTTTCCTCTCCGAGGAGCTTTTCTTTCTCGGGGAGCACGAGTTTTTGCGGAATTGGTCATGCCCTTTCGTCAAGGTGGAACACGAAAGGATACAACTCATTTTTCGACCGACTTGGTGCTAAGCAGCGCCCGTTGAGTTGTTATATATAATTTCATTTGTTACAAATTGTGTTTCATTTAGATTTTTCATTCGTCGTGCGACGAGTGTTCGTTTGTTGTGTGTTACTATCGATGATAAGTTACTATGGTGACGAGCGGTTGATGGTATTGTGGCCACATCCGCGCAGAGACTCAACGCTCTTCATTGCGTCGCAGGTGTATGCGCTGGGGCAATAATCCTATGTCGATGCTTAAGCTGAATGCTGCGCTTATAACAAGCTGCATTCTTTACCAGCTGCCACTGATATCGCCGTCACCAAGCCAGTTTGAACGCTTAGAGGCAGTGCACAGGAAGGGTCTTCGTTTGCCACGGGAGTCCCTAAGGCAGCGTCAAACAAGGACGGTAACGAAGCCGAGTTTCTAGCACTCCGCCTACAGACGTTTCATGTTGACGCAGCTATCAAGACTGGGCGAGGCAGGCACGGCCCCTCACCGGCGGCTAAGAGCAAGAACTGACTCACGTTTTCACGCGGCGCTGAACACATTTCGACATTTAGGATTTAAATCACCTCAACAGAGTCCTATCGACCCGCCATGGTCCTTTGTGGATGTTGCGTGTAACTTCATAATCCCTAAACTGCCGAGGAAACGCACTGTTTCACCTGGGGAAGAAAAGTTTCTGGTGTTGGACCATTTCATCACCATGTACCGTGGTCACTTACGAGTTTACACAGTCGCATTGGTGATCACACAGATGGATAGCTACGCAGCGGGCTTCTGCATACCATCTCTGGGCATGTCATGGTCGGGCAGCCTAGATCGTGTTGTGTCACTGCGGCTTTGCGAAAATTGCAAACGCTTTCGGCACGAGGCGTGGTAGTACTAACGCCTTTGCAGTCATCGTTACAGTGACTGCATCGAGGGCTACCTCAAAAAAAAATCACAGGACAATCTCTGGCGCTCATTAAACAACTCATTGGTAAGAGCTTCAATGAAAATTTTAGTGGATTCCATCCCTCGCTGGAATTGAAGATGATGAAAAAGCTGATTCCCTTGCATGCGAAGCACGAACTTGCGTTCCAAAAATAAGAACTCCTAAATCTTACCAGAACAACAAGGATGTAGTACGCAATCACTTCAGGGCGATCCCCAAGTTTCCCGAGAAGTCATGCGTATTCCAGAGAATTTTTAGAGAACGTTGCTTGACCAGATAAGAACTGACTGTGCATACACGCCTTCTTTGTCATTCAAGACCGGTCACCCTGCTCGGACGAAATTGACGAGCCATGTCCTTAACAAGCACGGAAGGGGGTTCTCTCGGCTGCTTGATGCCAGATTAGAGAATTGTGGATGGCGTCACTTGTGCTTTGGAACGCCCTTTGCTTCATCCTTGAGCTGTACCTGGCTCTACTTCCCTTCTCCCACCTTCTTAGTTTTAGCTTCTATTCATCTCCACTGCCTTCTACGTTCGCTATGTCTCCCACTCCACTCTGTGGCAGTAGATCATTCACTTAGTTACGTCAACTTTTAGGAACACACTAACGCCACTTGGGAGCTGGTAGCCGAGTTCTAACCCAGTGTGTGTGTTTGTGTGCGTTTGTGTGTGCCTGTGTGCGTTTATCCTGGCACATTGACGCGTGTTCATTACGGGATGTCAATGCCGTTTGTTTTTTAATTTGATAGTTTCTGGGTAATCTGCCGAACGGTCGTACATGACGTGCACAATAGCAGACGACTATAGTTTATGAATAAAGAAAGTTTAATTAAACTTCGCAAACGTCGCTGACTGATAGCACTAATTGCTTTGAGGAAGATGCATGCTGGTGATTCGCATATCTATACATATATATACGAGTCAACGTATCTCCTCGTACCTGGGCCCACTCCGAATGATATACACAGTTACAGGAGAACGCACCGGTGTACATCTAAAATGGCGCCAGTTTCACAAGTGATCCTTAATTTTTTTACCATTATTTGCTTGATTTCAGTGCCACTTTCTACCGGAAAAGCCAAACACCAGTTGAAACATGAAATCGCGGACGTTAAAAAGGTATGTGCTTTCCCGTTTCACATGGTCTACGTTCCGACACTGCCTAATACGTCTTACTCATAAGGGTTTCTCTGTGCATTCCCGAAAACTGCAGCAAATTGTACTTGTACTTGTTTTGTTGCATCGACAAAATGTTGCTTCTAAAAAAACATTAGAGCCTCATAAGGTATATGTTAGCATGGAAATAACTATTCATTTACAGGTGAAAATATTTAGAATTTTCTCGAAGTGAAACTAGCAGAGCTTTTTCTTGGGAAAATTACACAGATAACAACTGTCTGCCGAAATTAGAATTTGTATAGGCATTCCCATGATCTCCTGCTAACCATCTTTAAACTGCTTCTGATTCTTTGGAATACACTTTTATCCCATTCATTATGAGGACCACATTTGGAGACATGGAGACTTGATTTTCTGTAAAAATACTGGGTTTTGTGATGACCCGTGCAGACCTTATAATTAAAAAAAATGCGACAATTAGGGTAATCCGCTCAAAGTTCCGTCAGACAGTAGAGTTTAAAACACTGAGAGCAAGAATACGCAGTCATTGGACGAACTGATGTGTCTACGTGGGTCGGCCGACATCAGTCACAAATTTGCGATTTGAACACGGCGAGCACTTCACCGATAACGCTATATACTTGAGTGAAATAGAGCACAGTACTATATGTGAGCTCTCAAGTGACGAGTGTATAAGTTCGAAAGTGGTTGCACCCCAAGCACAAGCCATTCTCAAGCATATAATAGTGTCCACTTGTTCGCAGTTCATGCCCATTTAATGGTCAGCAGTTGTACTTAATTAAGAAACACGTGCCACCAGCTCACGAAAATTCGATCAATTCCTTTGAAATAAAAGCAACCTGTAAATCCGGAAATGTTTAATATTCGTACCGAAAAACCAGCATAAGTGCGCAATTCTGCAAGATTAGCATCAGCTAACTATTTTCAGCGTGTACAGTTTTAGTGTTCTTGGACCACAAAAAGCCGGCTGTCTCGGCAAGGCAGCCTCTTAAACTAAGTAGAATATCTGTGTACTTAGAGATCAGAGTGTCTGCGGAATCAATTATACAGAACAGCAACAGGATGGCTGTGGGAAAATTGGGAATTCACAGACAGAATATATATGAAAGTTGCTCATGCAGATAGGTTATATGAGCCTAACTGTCTGTTGGATTCATTTAGCTGCCTGATAAAGAAGTGAGCCCATCTGAAACACAATGCCCCATAGTTGAGTACGAAGAACTCGAAATGGTCGGGCACTCTCTTCCTTCAGCTCTTTGAGAAGTATTATGTTTCTTTTTACTCATAGTTTCGTATCAGCGCCCAGTGTTTTATTGAAGTCTGTCTAAAATTGCGTCTATAGCGTATACGCATAATTTACATTGACTCAATTTTGAAGTTTTTAGTGTGGAAGTGTCTCTATTACTTTGCTGAAGATCGAACTGAACGTTTCCGAGAGCTACTTCTGCGCGCCTTTTAATGATAGAGCTGAATAGCTCGGTCCGCCCCGCCGCAGTGGTCTAGTGGCGAAGGTACTCGGTTGCTGACCCGCATTTCGCGGGATCTATCTATCTATCTATCTATCTATCTATCTATCTATCTATCTATCTATCTATCTATCTATCTATCTATCTATCTATCTATCTATCTATCTATCTATCTATCTATCTATCTATCTATCTATCTATCTATCTATCTATCTATCTATCTATCTATCTATCTATCTATCTATCTGTCTATCTGTCTGTCTGTCTGTCTATCTGTCTATCTATCTATCTATCTATCTATCTATCTATCTATCTATCTATCTATCTATCTATCTATCTATCTATCTATCTATCTATCTATCTATCTATCTATCTATCTATCTATCTACGACTTTTAGCTCTCCTGGCTGTTTTGATAATGGTATCGATACCAAACTTTGTATGGCATAACATGACTGTATGAAGAACATATTTGACTAGTCATGACATGAAAAGCATGACATGTATGTCATAAATGTCATGATTTACATTTCATGATCCTGCAGCTTTTCCGGTGCTTTCGTTCACATGACATGTTGCAAAACTGGTATGGTATGACATGATTTCATGGAGAATTCAAGTGACAGACTCTAACATGAAAATAATGAAATGCGTGTCTTGTAACAACATGACTACATTCCACACTCATGATGCGCTCACGGCCGTTTCGCTAGCGTCACATAAACCAAATTTGGTATTACAGTACGTGAATTGATGGCGAAGGTATGTGACTGGTGCAAACATGAAAATCATGAAGTGTGTGTTTTGTAACAACATGACTACATGCCACGCTCATGACGCGCTGGTGGCCGTTTTACTACCTTCAGTTATACCAAATTTGGTATTACGGGACCTGAATGGATGAGGAAAGTATGATACCGGTGATAACATGATAAACATAAGATGCGTGCCATGAAACAACATGACTGCATGCTACGCTCATGAGGCGCTCGCAGGTGTTTTGCTAGCTTCACATGTACAAAACTCGGTATTACGTGACGCGAACGGACGCCATAGGTAAATGACACAAACAAGATAATCACGACATGCGTGTCATTACGTGAAGCCAATGGATGACGAAGGTATGTTATTGGTGCAGATATGATAATCATGAGATGCGTGTCATGTGAGAACATGACCACATGCTACAGTCAAGGCGCAAATACATTTCGACGTGACGTGGGGCGCGTCCTCGCCGGCGTTCATTTCGTCGCGTCACGCCGGCGTTGTCACGCCAGGCGCCGGTGCTGCAATATACTCTCAGGCGTGCGCTGCGTTGCTTTGACGCATGCGCGTTTCATCGCGTCCGGCGCCCCTCCGTCACGAAAACAGGGAGACGCAGTGTTGTCTGGGTAACGCATCGGCGCAAAATGCAGCATGCCGCATTCAGCACCGGTTGCCGTCGGACCGCGCTGACGGACGCTGGTCACGCCTGGAGTCAGACTATAAAGTGCTCGCGTTTTGATAACATAGCATCGCGGTGCCCAGCGTGCGCGCTCGTCAACGCTACATTGGGATATATTGGGCTCTTCATGATGCAGTCGCGACCGTTTTGCTAGCTCCCCATATACCAAATCTGGTGGTACGTGATGTCAATGAATGACGAAACGTATGACTGGTGCAAACATGATAATCCTGACACACGTGTCATATAAGAACATGACAACATGCCACGCTCATAGCGTGCTCGCGGCCGTTTCGCTAGCTGAAAATATACTAAATTTGGTATTACGTGACGTGAATAGATAACGAAGGTAAGCGACACATAAACATAATAATCATGACACGGAAGTCATGTACGGCATCATTTACCTCCACCTCGTAACGTTGTGCTTATTTTAATGTGACATATAAACAATTCTCCTTCGTGCTTCACATATAATTGATTCCCACTGTACGTGGGATCTGCCCATTTTTTTGCCAAGGCTTAGGCTGTCAACGAGAGGTGACCAGTTAAACTATTCAGCACTCACACCGCTTTCCGAAGCCTCTCCATCAAGGCGATGCAGTGCGCTGAAGTAACGCCTCATGCACCCCTCATTCACAAAACGCTCTAGACATATTACACCAAGGCGATGATATGTACTGGACGTGGAGGGTGATTGATGTAACATATTGAGACTTCTCGACACTGGGTGTCGCATTCCTGTTTGAGCCCCGAGCTTGGCTGCACCCGAAGAACTTATCAAACTTTGGTACTCTATCCCGTAGTGCTCGAGTTGCGGAACAGATTATTTGTCATCCTTGCAATGTATACTACTCATGTCACCATAGCCAGGCACGCAACATCTATGCGATTTGCAGTTTTTGAGCAACATATCAAGGGTTTCATCAATATTACTTTTAGTTTGGACAATACATAAACGAGTTTTGTTTACTGACTGTGCAACCGGCCTCTTACAGCTACAGGCCCCGCCGCGGTGGTCTAGTGGCTAAGGTACTCGGCTGCTGATTCGCAGGTCGCGGGTTCGGGTTCCGGCTGCGGCAGCTGCATTTCCGATGGAGGCGGAAATGTTGTAGGCCCGTGT
Source organism: Rhipicephalus microplus (assembly GCF_043290135.1). Classification (NCBI taxonomy): domain Eukaryota; kingdom Metazoa; phylum Arthropoda; class Arachnida; order Ixodida; family Ixodidae; genus Rhipicephalus; species Rhipicephalus microplus. The sequence goes on along the minus strand of NC_134700.1, from coordinate 165,645,662 downwards.
GCTCAGATTTGGGTGCACGTTAAAGAACCCCAGGTGGTCTAAATTTCTGGAGCCCTCCACTACGGCGTCTCTCATAATCATATTGTGGTTTTGGGACGTTAAACCCGACAAATCAATCAATCTTACAGCTACAGTTACGTAGCACCACCTGATACGACACCGCACCTTCGTCATGTTTTTCATCACCAGAACACGTACCAGTGCTATTTCAAGCCACCAGATGTGTATAGTAGGTCGTACTTTCATACTGGCCACTGTCTGATGAAAAAATGCCTGCTGGTTCACTTAATAGACGTTATGTTCGGTACTGATGTAGCAGGTCCTTATGGGCTCGTAGATGTAAATGCAATTAGTGTAATAATGTACGCTGTCTGCTAACTATCGAACAATCTAGATTTACTATTCTATTGCCGTCAATCTGTCAACGTAGCACATGTGGTTAACGCATGTCCTGTAGTGCGAGATATAGGGCAAAGAACTGGTAAGTCTAGATTGTTAAATTGCCGGATGACGAGTTCAGTTTAGTGGTACGCAGACATTGCCTGCTGGTGATGCCATGCATGATAAAGGAGTGTCAGTGTTTAGAGGAATACAAAAACGGCTGTAATGAACGATAACTAGCCTGCATTCTTTCACGCCACGTCCACTCTCTCACCAGCGACTGTCATGCATCCAATCGCTGGGCATTCTTTGAGTACCATTGTTTACAGTCTACAAATTTGCTGCTTCAATCAGTAATACAACTATTAGAAACTCACCTCTTGTTCATTGTTTTTTCTATTCCCATACACAATATGCGAGATTCTTCAAACAGTAACTTTTATTTATTTAGATGTCATAAAATGTATGACAAAATACTACCAGTGTTTAATGGAGCTGAAACATGAAATGTCATCTCCATTTAAAATAAAACTGCACGCAATTTCAACTTAGTGTGCAATTATTTTTTCTATCACCTCTTAAATACATGTAAACCTATGCCTACTTTAGAACTTGTTTGAGCTTATCCGTATTGTCTACTTTTTATTGTTTAATGAGCACCTATGTATTTTAGCTATATAAGTTGCGAACTAATTAGTACCAATTTATTAGAAGGGTAATTGTATAGTTGAGTATGAATGTATATATATGTTAATTTTCGTTTTTCTTCCTCTTAGTGGACCTCTACTTATTTTATCGTATACTGCATTGAAACGACCACTATAGCTACTTTATACTACTGGTATAAAAAACCCTCGCATATGAAATTTTTCGTTTAGGAAAAAAATATCAAAGCATATCCACGGAGTGCATGATGATGAGTGGGGCGAAGCGTCCGTCCGTCCGTTCGTTCTTGCTTCCATCCCTCCGTGCGTCCGTATATGTGACAGTCAGTGCACCCATCCGTCCGTGCATTCGCCTGTGTGTCCATGCGTCCGTCCTGCGTCTATTCATCCATGCGTCCGTCCGTGCATCTGTCCATCCATCTAGTGAAAACTTCAAGTACCACCATCTCGTATCTTTCCATCATATATTCAGCACACAAAACTACCGCCACCCAGCGGACATTCCAAGAACTAAATGAGAGGTGGCACTCACACACTTTCTTACGGCCTGCACTTCGTGTCTACTTCCCACCTTTCACCGCCTCTAGTTCATGGCTCTACACTAGTTCACTATATTCATGGCACTGTGGTCCAACCCTCGCTAAACATTGCTAAAACCAAGGAGGTTGCGCTCAGCGAGTTTAACGTGACAACTATTTCTGGTCAGATAGCGCTGAAAGTGTGTCCTTCTGATACTAGTTGTTTTTTTTTGTAAACATTAAGTTCAAGGCAAACTTTATTAGAGAATAAGTCACTGATACTTGTCTCTGTAGGTTATTTCATCAGAAAGAACTATTTTTGTGTATGACTAACGTGCGTGCGTTTTCACATTAATTGAAAAGGGTGCGCGTGTGCCGCTCCTCTAGTCAGGTCATGGAGGTGGCTACGTATTACTACTACTACTACTACTACTACTACTACTACTACTACGGCTACTACTACATACATTGCGGACGCACGACCCACAGCATAGGGAGCTTCGTCCCCCAAATCTATGGACCATCTCCCCGAAGGGAACCCTGTTGGGATGCGAAGTAACAGCAGTGCGCACGGCGTTGACCCAGTTGAAATGGGCGTCGACGCGGGTTCTGGAAGAACGGTTTGAAGCGAAACTTCGTGTAGCATTTACTCCTGTAGTAGAAGCTGTAGTAAACCTTTATTAAAAAACAGAAATTGCCAGGAAGACCAGCCTCTAGTGGGTCAGCCTCCCTGCAGTACTAGGAGGAGTACCTTGTCAGGGGCCCCATTGGTCGTGGCCGCTGTCCTGGCACGCTGGACCATGGCTCGTTGGGCCGCAAGGTCCTGGCAACCGAGCAGGGCTGCCTCCCAGTCCTCTCTTGATGGATGTGGTTTCGCGGGTAAAGAAGGATTGAACTGTCATGCCCATATCATTTGGTAGTTGTCAGGCTCCTTCGCACAGTACTGGCAGTGGCCGTAAAAGGAAGATTCAAAGTGTTTAAGCACTGCCGGGCACAGTAAAGTATTGGTAAGTAACCAGAAAGAAATCTCTCGCCCACCTTCCTGAGTCCTTTTCAGTGTGGAGGAAAACGGTGGTGGGAGTCCCGGTAATGAGTAATTATCTCTCTATAAGTTAGGACAGGAACGTTGTCTTGTGGAACACAGAGGTCATCGGTGGGCGAGGCAGTGGCCCGGGGAACGAGTGCGTGGGCTGCAGCGTGCGCCGCTTCATTGCCTGCGAGGCCCTGATGGCCAGGAGTCCAAATTATTGAACGCGGAGAGGGGTAACCTACTCGCGGACAATATTTAAGAATTTTGGCAGCTAGAGGTGTTATACAGCTTCGTTGAAAATTTCGGCAAGCTCCTTTGGAGTCTGATGATATAATTTGATAACTGTCGTGTAATATAGTCACAGCTATGGCCACCTCTTCAGCACGGGAGAGTTGGTTGCGCGGAAGGACAGACCATCCACCTGCCTGTCTTGGTGGACCACGGCGGCCGTATACCAACCCCCGCGGTAAGGGCCGGCGATGCCCGTGTAAAATACGTTTTGTTTACAGCCGAATTGGCGCCGGAGAGCAAGAGCCCGCGCCTCTCGACGGCCAGCGTGCGACTCACGTGATATATTGGTGGGGAGGGGTCGAACATGAATCACGTATTTCCATTGTTCGGCACTCGTTCCCGCTCCTCTGTGTGGAATTCATGCCGAATGTGTAGGCGATCTAGGAGTCGTCTGCCTGACGGGGTCTGCGCCAGGCGCGTATATTGATTTGTTCGGTGAGCCTCGCGGAGTTCCTGGCAGGTGTTTACCGCTCCGAAGGCAAGAAGCTTTGGATTACTCGAGCAAACGTTTGTTTGAAATGCAAAGACATGGGAGGTGGGACGCGTTAAAGGTATTTTCGCTCAGCTTTCTTGGCTGGCGTCTCGTCGGTGTTACCAGCGCGCCGTCTCTATTCTCGAACGCGATAGGTGTTCTTGATTGGCACCTCGTCGACGTCGCTGGTCTTCCACTGCCGAAGCTTGCGTTTGGCTTTTCTGGCTCGCGCCTCGTCGTTGTTGACGCCGCCATTCGCGAACGTGATCAGCTTTGCTAACCCTCGCAACACCGGCGACAGCCAGGAAAAGCACGCGCACACTAGCATGAAGCATGCCGCGACGGCGTCCCGCCCGTCAGCATGATCGCACGGCAAGCAGTGGCGCGCTGTCCACATTGTTTTGCCGCCTAGAAGATGTTGGCTCATTGTCAGCGCTGCGAGATTCTCGAGGCGCGCACCACCGGCCCGCGGCTTCTCACCGACAGATGGAGAGAGGTGACGCGGGTGAGATGATGTCCACGTGAAGGTGGGCTCGAGCGTTGAGAGAGGTGGAGAGGGTGAAGGGAGAAAGAGCTGACACGCGGCGAGCGCATGGCAGGCGAGGGAGAGAGGTCACCACGCACTGCTAGGTGGGCGTGAGCTACTTGGCACCTCTACAACACTGCCACGCCAAGGGCCTCTGTCCCTCCCCGGCCTGCAGCCATTGCCGAGACCCAGAGACCCTCGAACACCTCCTCTGTACCTGCCCTAGCTTAGCACAGGAACGCTTGAGGGCCTACACGGCCTACTGGAGACAGGGTCTGGCCGTCTCCACCCTGGAAGACCTACTGTTCCCGTCTCGTCCACATCCAGCAGCACTCCGCAGCCTCGTGGAGTTCGTGGAGGAGTCAGGAATTGCTGCCTACCGCTGATCCCAGGAGCCTTGGGGCCCTTGCCCTTGCCGACGGCCTGCTTCTCGCGCTGAAGTGGACCGGACATCCCTCCTTACACACCACACACTATTTCTCCTATCCTCTTTCATCCCCGTCCACCCCGCCCCAAAGGCACTGCGCCGTGTCGCCTGCAGGCAGACAGAAATTAGGTGCCTTCTTCCTTTTCCTCATGAACCACTAACAACAACAACAACAACAACAACACCTGTGGCGATGGGAGTGGCGTGGACTCAAGGACAGCGTTACACAGGCTAGTCAAAGAGCTGCTTCGCACCTAATATACTTTTGTTGTTTGTTTGAACAATTGACTGATCGATTGATTGATTCCCAATACCGTCACCGTTCCTTCAAGCGATGTACACCCTCCGTATGACCTTGATTGATTGATATGTGGGGTTTAACGTCACAAAACCACCACATGATTATAAGAGATGCCGTATTGGAGGGCTCTGGAGATTTCGACTAGCTGGGTTTCTTTCTCAGTATGACCTTTCGCCAACGTTGGCGAAAAGTGGTCGCTAGAAGCAAGCAATGGCTCCTGCTACAGTGTTTCCACGAATCTCAGCGTCGATGACTGTGAAGAAGCAGGCGTTCTCTACATAAAAGCCATCTAGCGGAACGAGGTCGCAACTCATTGTGCATCCACTACGAGAACTTTAACTCCTAGCTCAACGCAACCAGATTGAACATAGCCACATCTATTTTAAATGTCACCATGTTGGCATATTGCCAGTTACGGTGGAAACTGCGGGTCATCCACATCATTACATCGTTTGCCCATATCAATCATTTCTCCAAAATAGCCGCCAAGCTTCCTTTCAAGTCTCTCCTAGTCCTCTGGAATGCGCCTCGTTGTTTCGCTCTATTCGTTAAGTTTTCGTCATGTTCCTCAGAACTTCACAAGGTGAAATGGACTCTTCGTAACTTCCGCTAATGGCTCCTGCCACAGGCCAATTCTTGAACATCTGCCTTCACAGCTCCTGACGTGATGCATGTACTGGGAAAGGAAGCATGCTTTCCTGTAATCTGCTTGTACAAAAACTTTTGCCAAGACATCAGCCTACGGGGATATTTTTATGTCACCAGCAGTTTTCTTAACTCCATTAAGAAGGGCGCAACTTGAAAGAGCACCAAGCCATAGTACTATATTGTTGAACTCTTAACAACTTCAAGACTACAACGGGGTCATTTACTGATTTAAATTGAACTTAGTTTGTGTTACCATTGACCAGCACCTCAGCTTAGCGACAGCTGTCACCAACGCTGAGAGAAACAGCATGCTGTTTTTCTTTTCATTTCAACCATATAACCTTCTCTAGTAAGTTAAAAGAACGCCAAATCACCCAAAGAAGTTGACCCTTATTTGAAACTACAGCATTATATCGTGTCGTGCCACGTCTTCGTTGTTACGGCAATATTAACTGAAGTCGTCCCAAAGCAGTGCTTTTCATTTTTACATGATACCCCGCTGGCTTCTGCTCACTGCTTCTAATTAAAGCACGCCTACTCCATCCTCTGACATATCTATCGACTGCCTAATAATTTGCGCGGAAATTGTTAAAAACAAACTTAAGTGGGTACCTTATATATTTGGCGAATATTCAAGATGTTGAAATGCACAAAAATGCTGAGAGTGAGTGAGACAGTGTGTCCACTAAGAATTTCTGTCTGAAACATGGTACATAACGGCCATATAGATACCGATAAAATATTAGATCTTCATCAATAATTAGTTGTTTGTGCAATATTATTTGTATGTGACTGCTTAGTGCATATTATGATTTAGGATGACATTACGAATTATTTGCCAAGAGATAATAAACGTTTTATTAAGAGTGCATATATGGGGAGCAGAGGTTGAGTGGGGCCCCGAGTCCAGAGCTCTACTGCTTTGTGCGACCCTACGAGCCCGCTGGAACAGCTGCTACTGTTCCTGCTGGCGTAATCTGAGCATTGTAGACTCCCAAGAGGAAGGAATAGGTTTGTGAATGAGAGGAACACCCCGCGGAGCACAGCATTCCCGCGTAGAGTGGTACACTTCCATCCCTGGCACTTAAAAGCGAAGGCAGGTAGCTGAAGCCTCGTTCCGAGTGCTCGGGCTTTGGTGTCAGCAGCCGTGTTCGGACGAGAACACCCAAACGTAAGCGGCCAGTTAGATAGATACTGTTAAAATCACCAAAGTTCGCAAAGAAATGCTGCAGATTTAATACAAAGTACCTATAATGCTGTCTTGGTTGTCCTTGACTTAAAGACTTTTTTTTCTTTTTAATTGTGATAACACACAAAAAAAGCTCAATTTTACAAGCTTTCTCGAATCGCACTATCTTCTAAACCAAGTCTATCTTTCAACTGCACCCCGAGTGTGCTGTGACGCCCAAATTTTCTCTTCACACGCTTACAAGATATCATGACGTCAGCAGCAATGCCCGCTCCACACTTTGAGACAGCGGCGGTGCTGAAAGGACCCTAGCTTGTGGGCACTAGCGGTTGATACGGCCCCAGGATGTAATCACTTGCTCAACCCTGTTGCGAAACGCACCTCCGACGACGTTACGAAGGGCGCCTCGAAATCTCACCGCTGCAACCACTGTTGAACTTCGAACTCCGCAGGGAAGGTCACCAGCCGTTTGGTAGCGTAGGTTTCTCAGCTCGCGACTGCTTCTGCGCAGAGCTGATAGACGAGCGGACGAGACGACGGTGAGTTCAACAAGGTTTATGTACAGCATATATACAGAGGTGTTACAAATTCGGCACTGGGGCCGACAGAGACTCGAAGAGCCGAGCTCTCCTCTCTAACACATAGGTCTGCTCTCAATCGGGTCCGGTCTGACACACATGTCAGCTTTCACCTAGGACCGCCGATCGCGACGCGCCGCAGGGCTTCTTTTAGATGCACCGGGTCCAACCCAAACGTCTAACCAGAAGCGCCGCTGGTCGTCAGGGCAGGCTCCTCCAATGGGGGTCGCCGCTGGGCCGCGTCCTTCTTTCTCATCGAATCTGGAGAGGCTGCGCTGCAGGTGGCTGCACCCAAAGACGAGTGACGTCGCAAGGCATTGCGTCAGACCCGCCAGACAGGAAGACGCCAATTGTTTTCGACGGCTCGCTTGCGGTGACTCACTGCACGTGGTCGACAGAAAGGCGCCGTGGCGTGCTGACGCCGTTGAGTTGTTGATCGCGTAAGGCGGGCTCGCGGCTGGCCTTGACACAGATTGCCTTTTTCAGAGGCACGGACGTTCGCCGTCGACTCGCAGGCATAACACCCCCCCCCCCCACCTATCCTATTGAAGAAATCCTGGAGGCTCATCTATTGGTTGGCGACACACAAGCGCCCTCTTTGAATGTTTTGGTGACGCACAAGCGCCTATTTCAGAAATTTTGTTACCTGACATTTCAATAGCCAGGCTGCCGCTTCAAGTCGCTAGTATTGGTACTGTAGTGGCCTAACATCAATCAAGCGTTGATGTCGGTAGGTGCAGAACACGGAAATGAATTTTAATATCAAAATAACATACCTTGTCAGTAGACGTTCATGCTTTAAGTGTTTTAGAATGTTTCAGTTTGGAACCTCCTATAATGTTTGCTTTTTTTCTTTTGTAGCTGTCTAACACTACCCGCAATTCATTTTCGAGTGTGTTCAACGTTTTCAAGCGATTTCACTTTCGTTTCTAAAATTTTAGCTCGTGTGATATCTACCATCAATGCATACAACAACAATTTCTCATTCCACCACCAAGATTCTTGATTGATATGTGGGGTTTAACGACCAAGATTCTTAACCTAAGCAAGGACTGCGATGCAATTCCCGCTAACGCAACACTTGTACCGAGTACCTTGGACGCGCGTTTCGGTCTAATTAGATCGGAAATAGTAGTCGTGGCCATTGAAGGATTGCCGCTGTCACCCTGTTTGAGAGCCACAAGAAAAGACGCTGAAAAGTTTTCATGAGAGGGTTCAACAATGAAGAGAGCTTGCTTGCTGCTGCTTCAGCGTTCAGCGCCTCAGTTCGTCACTTCGATTTATGCACAGTTACTAGATAACTTTATGGGCTGCTGCGAAATTTAGACTTGCAGAAGACCTCCTTTGCCCAGTTCAAACCAATGCGTTCGAAAACGATGTGCGAATATGAAAGCGCACAGTGTCTTCAAACTGCCTGAGCTTTCACATGACAGTTTATTATACACAGCTGAGTCTTTAAAATCGTATTGGCTTTCACCCATGAAGTTTTTTTTCCCCAAGACAAAGGTACCATAAGCACGAGAGGACGGGTGCGTTTTAACTCGCTACTTGCTTTCCATAAAAAAATACCTTCGAATAACAAAAATAGGGGTCTATCAAAATGTACGAATATGCAAAACATCCCTTCCCGAATCGCAGAAAAAAACAATTAGTAGATCGCACGTATCTTCGCAGTCGATGTTATGCGAAACCTGCACATGAAAAGTGACTATGCTGTAATTTCTTTATTGACTGGAATGTCATGATGTGGAGCTTAACATGCATGCAAAAGTGCATGAACATGAATAGCCTTGGATAAAACGTGCGCCCTCTGTTAATTGACCGCAGCGCTAGCGCCTCTAGCGGCGCAAAGACGATTCATGCTTGTTGCGCTAAAACTGCTATTATATTTGATCAAACCTTAGCTTTTTTTAATCACCAATCAGAGGTACGTTCAATTTTATTTAACAGGTCGATGCATATTAGTGAGCCATTAGTGTTTCTTCAAATGGCTCCTCAAAATATACAAGAAGCAAACAGTCATCTTCGACCGTCGTCTGCACCTCACCAGAATGACCTAAGGCGTCGCGATGGGTGCTGACCGAGTGCGACCCGTTGTCTGGCATCTATTGATATGGGGGGTTTAACGTCTCAAAACCACCATGCTGAACCGTGCCTGTGTATTCAGGCATGTGGGACGGCTTTAAGCTCTCCCCTAGTAGAGTACCCTGTGCTCTAAATCGTTACCCCCTTTTTCTAACCCCCCCTGACCCCTGCCACCACCCCAAACTGGGGTAGAGGGGGCTTGCAATTTTTGTAGTGGGGGACTGCGTTCGCGCTCTCCCCCTAATTTACAATCTAAAGGAAGATCTGCACACCCGTTGAAACACTTGCGCGGCGGAGGATAGTGCAAGCTATTGAGAACCGGGTTCTCCGTGTGGGCTTTCGTCGTGTCGCTTTCTTGTGTTAAGTGAGAGTTGCTCAGAGCCCTTAAAATATACCTGCTGTTATGCCAGCGAGTCCTCGTCAAACGTCCGTGCCTCTGAAAAAGGCAATCTGGGTCAAGGCCAGCCCGCAGTCTGCCTGGCGCGATCGACTCGACGGCGTGAACACGCGCGGCGCCCTCTGGCCCACGTGCATTGAGTCAGCTGTGCATGTGACAGCGAGCCGGCGTTCTCGTGTCTGGTGGTCTGACGCCTGGCGCGGCGACCCCATTGGCGGAACCTGCCTTGACGACCAGCGGCGCTTCTGATTGGACCTTTTGGTTGGACCCGGTGTAAATAAAAGAAGCCTTGCGGCGCGTCGCGATCGGTGGTCCTATGGGAGAGGAGGCCCCGTGTCGGAGAGCCGACATGTGTGTGAGTCGGCGGTTTTAGGCGAAAAGCTGACCTATGTGTTAGAGAGGAGAGCTCGGCTCTTCGAGTCTCTGTCGGCCCCAGTGCCGAAATTGTAACGCTTCTGTATATATGCTGTACATAAACCTTGTTTAACTCACCGTCGTCTCGTCCGCTCGTCTTATCAGCTCTGCGCAGAAGCAGTCGCGAGCTGAGAAACACGCTACCAAACGGCTGGTGACCTTCCCGGCGGAGTTGAAAGCAGTGGCGCCTGTGGGACCGAGTTGGCGTCGCCGTCTTTCGCAACAGTGGTGGCTTCGGCGGGATCGGCCCGTCGTTCTCAACACTGCCCAAGGCTGCATCTGGAGAGAAAATTGCAATATTTGAAGTTTTTGTGCAATCTCTATTTGTATTATGTTTTCACATTGTGGGTGAAGAAGATGAAGAAATATGCCTGAGGTAGGTAAGGGACTCTATTGATCCTCGGAAGAATCATTTGAGGGCAGGTGTGGCAGGGAAAGTGGAAGCAGGGTGACGACGGGCCCTCGGGCCGCTCTAGATGGCCGCACATTGCTGTGCTTCGGCGACCCTTCTGGCCCAGCTCACTATCCCGAACTTTATTTCCGGTTGCGAGCTGCGAAGAGTGCCTACCATCGCTCCTGGTGGGCGGAAAATTAGGTAAAATAATGTAAAATCGAGATAGCTGACGATTCAATCCCTGGCACCTAAAAGCGAAGGCAGGTAGCTGGAGCCTCGTTCCGAGTGCTCGGGTTTTGGTGTCAGCAGCCGTGCTCGGACGAGAACACCCAAACGTAAGCGGCCAGGTAGATAGATACCCTTAAAATCACCAAAGTTCGCAAAGAAATGCTGCAGATTTCATACAAAGTACCTATACGGCTGTCTTGGTTGTCCTTGACTTAAAGACTTTTTTTTCTCTTTAATTGTGATAACACACAAAAAAGCTCAATTTTACAAGCTTTCTCGAATCGTACTATCTGCTAAACCAAGTCTATCTTTCAACTGCGCCCCGAGTGTGCTGTGACGTCCAAATTTTCTCTTCACATGCTTACAAAATATCGTGACGTCAGCAGCAATGCCCGCTCCACACTTTGAGACAGCGGCGGTGCTGAAAGGACCCTAGCTTGTGGGCACTAGCGGTTGATACGGCCCCAGGATGTACTCACTTGCTCACCCCCCCCCCCCCACCTATCCTATATAAGAAATCCTGGCGGCTCATCTATTGGTTGGTCACACACAAGCGCCCTCTTTGAATGCTTTGGTGACGCACAAGCGCCTATTTCAGAAATTTTGTTACCTGACATTTCAATAGCCAGGCTGCCACTTCAAGTCGCTAGTATTGGTACTGTAGTAGCCTAACATCAATCAAGTGTTGATGTTGGTAGGTGCAGCATACGCAAATGAATTTTAATATCAAAATAACATACCTTGTCAGTAGACGTTCATGCTTTAAGTGTTTTAGAATGTTTCAGTTTGGAACCTCCTATAATGTTTGCTTTTCTGTTTTTGTAGCTGTCGAACACTACCCGCAATTCATTTTCGAGTGTGTTCAATGTTTTCAAGCGATTTCACTTTCGTTTCTAAAATTTTAGCTCGTTTGATATCTACCGTCAATGCATAAAACAACAATTTCTCATTCCACCACCAAGATTCTTAACCTAAGCAAAGACTGCGATGCAATTCCCGCTAACGCAACACTTGAACCGAGTACCTTGGACGCGCGTTTTGGTCTAATTAGATCGGAAATAGTAGTCGTGGCCATTTGAGGATTCCCGCTGTCACACTGTTTGAGATCCACAACAAAAGACGCTGAAAAGTTTTCATGAGAGGGTTCAACAATGAACAGAGCTTGCTTGCTGCTGCTTCAGCGTTCAGCGCCTCAGTTCGTCACTTCTATTTAAGCACATTGACTAGATAATAGTGTGGGCTGCTGCGAAATTTAGACTTGCAGAAGACCTCCTTTGCCAAGTTCAAACCAATGCGTTCGAAAACGATGTGTGAATATGAAAGCGCACAGTGTCTTCAAACTGCCTGAGCTTTCACATGACAGTGTTTTATACACAGCTGAGTCTTTAAAATCGTATTGGCTTTCGCCCATGAATTTTTTTTCCCAAGACAAAGGTACCATAAGCACGAGAGGACGGGTGTGTTTTAACTCGCTACTTGCTTTCCATAAAAAAAATACCTTCGAATAACAAAAAAATGGGTCTATCAAAATGTAAGAATATGCAAAACATCCCATCCCGAATCGCAGAAAAAAAACAATTAGTAGATCGCACGTATCTTCGAAGTCGATGTTATGCGAAACCTGCACATGGAAAGTGACTGTGCTGTAATTTCTTTATTGACTGGAACGTCATGATGTGGAGCTTAACATGCATGCAAAAGTGCATGAACATGAATAGCCTTGGATAAAACGTGCGCCCTCTGTTAATTGACCGCAGCGCTAGCGCCTCTAGCGGCGTAAAGATGATTCATGCTTGTTGCGCTAAAACTGCTATTATATTTGATCAAACTTTAGCTTTTTTTAATCATCAATCAGAGCTACGTTTAATTTTATTTAACAGGTCAATGCATAGTAGTGGGCCGTTAGTGTTTCTTCAAATGGCTCCTTAAAATATACAAGAAGCAAACAGTCATCTTCGAACGTCGTCTGCACCTCACCAGAATGACACAAGGCGTCGCGTTGGGTGCTGACCGAGTGCGACCCGTTGTCTGATACATGGTGCGCTCGTGCTGACCCCTGCCACTACCCCAAACTGGGGCATATGGGGTATGTAATTTTTGGTAGTGGGTGACTGCGTTCGCGCTCTCCCCCTATTTTACAATCCAAAGGAAGATCTACACCGTTGAAACACTTGCGCGGCGGAGGATAGTGCAAGCTATTGAGACCCGGGTTCTCCGATATGGCTTTCGACGTGTCGTTTTCTTGTGTTAAGTGAGAGTTGCTCAGGGCCCTTAAAATATACCTGCCCAATGCTGCATCTGTAGAGAAAATTGCAATATTTGAAGTTTTTGTGCAATCTCTATTCGTATTATGTTTTCACATTGTGGGTGAAGAAGATGAAGAAATATGCCTGAGGTAGGTAAGGGACTTTATTGATCCTCGGAAGAATCATTTGAGGGCAGGTGTGGCAGGGAAAGTGGAAGCAGGGTGACGACGGGCCCTCGGGCCGCTCTAGATGGCCGCACATTGCTGTGCTTCGGCGACCATTCTGGCCCAGCTCACTATCCCGAACTTTATTTCCGGTTGCGAGCTGCGAAGAGTGCCTACCATCGCTCCTGGTGGGCGGAAAATTAGGTAAAATAATGTAAAATCGAGATAGCTGACGATTCAATCCCTGGCACCTAAAAGCGAAGGCAGGTAGCTGGAGCCTCGTTCCGAGTGCTCGGGTTTTGGTGTCAGCAGCCGTGCTCGGACGAGAACACCCAAACGTAAGCGGCCAGGTAGATAGATACCCTTAAAATTACCAAAGTTCGCAAAAAATGCTGCATATTTAATACAAAGTACCTATAATGCTGTCTTGGTTGTCCTTGACTTAAATACTTTTTTTCTCTTTAATTGTGATAACACACAAAAAAAGCTCAATTTTACAAGCTTTCTCGAATTGCACTACCTTCTAATCCAAGTCTATCTTTCAACTGCACCCCGAGTGTGCTGTGACGTCCAAATTTTCTCTTCACATGCTTACAAGATATCGTGACGTCAGCAACAATGCCCGCTCCACACTTTTAATGCAGCGGCGGTGCTGAAAGGACCCTAGCTTGTGGGCACTAGCGGTTGATACGGCCCCAGGATGTACTCACTTGCTCACCCCCCCCCCCCCCCCCCCGCCACACCTATCCTATTGAAGAAATCCTGGCGGCTCATCTATGGGTTGGCGACACACAAGCGCCCTCTTTGAATGTTTTGGTGACGCACAAGCGCCTATTTAGGAATTTTGTTACCTGACATTTCAATAGCCAGGCGGCCACTTCAAGTCGCTAGTATTGGTGCTGTAGTGGCCTAACATCAATCAAGTGTTGATGTCGGTAGGTGCAGCATACAGAAATGAATTTTAGTATCAAAATAATATACCTCGTCAGTAGACGTTCATGTTTTAAGTGTTTTAGAATGTTTCAGTTCGGAACCTCCTATAATGTTTGCTTTTCTTCTTTTGTAGCTGTCTAACACTACCCGCAATTCATTTTCGAGTGTGTTCAATGTTTTCAAGCGATTTCACTTTCGTTTCTAAAATTTTAGCTCGTGTGATATCTACCATCAATGCATACAACAACAATTTATCATTCCACCACCAAGATTCTTAACCTAAGCAAAGACTGCGATGCAATTCCCGCTAACGCAACACTTGTACCGAGTACCTTGGACGCGCTTTTCGGTCTAATTAGATCGGAAATAGTAGTCGTGGCCATTTGAGGATTCCCGCTGTCACCCTGCTTGTTTTCATGAGAGGGTTCAACAATGAAGAGAGCTTGCTTGCTGTTGCTTCAGCGTTCAGCGCCTCAGTTCGTCACTTCGATTTATGCACATTTACTAGATAATTGTATGGGCTGCTGCGAAATTTAGGCTCTCAGAAGACCTCCTCTGCTGCCGGTACAGATCCATAGAAAGGGCTGTTGCTGAGCTGGATGAAAGCGATTTAGCATATATAGGCAAGGAAATCAATTGGTCTGCAGTTGCCGCCAAGCGGCACCATCTGCTCTGTGAAGGGAAGGATGTGGAGTAGGATATTGTCAGGGGGTCGTGACGTGGCCAAAGACAGGAGACTTCGTGTTGGGATTTAACTGTTTATTTGGGTGAACCTGTGCCCGGTAAACGGAAAGTCCAATTACAGCAGCAGTCTCGCACAGATAGCAGTCTCGGACTGATAGCGGCGAACGGAGCGTCGGCCTTCGATCAACAACTGACAAGCGGCGAAGCGCGTCGGCATTTATACTCTTGCCGTCGAATGTACTAGCGTTATCGCTGGTGGTGGCGTAGGTTCCAGAACAATCTGTACCGTTCGCACAGTGGGCGTGATCTTATCGAAATAATCTACTACAGTCCGGAACCTTCTCGAAAACTGCAGGTGCGGTTTGCGCTGAGAATCGTGTGGTGTTTTGGGACGATAACAAAAACTTGGGAAATGGAACGTGGCATTATGTATAACCAAGTCAGTGCGAAGAGCAGGACAATAAAATCGGTAACATAAAATACAGCTTCTCATACGAATAGACAGTGTAAACCAAGAAACAGATAACTTAAAAAAAACCATGTGACCTGAAGGAAGTTATGTGTGCCTAGCACCCAAGATCAATAAATTTTGTAATTTTACCCATAAAAAAAATTCTAAAGAACCATAACTGTGATTTTTCTCACGGACGCACAACAACAACAACAACAACAACAACAACAACAACAACAACAACAACAACAACAACAACAACAAAGGCACAAACAAACGTACAAACAAGCAAACAGCGTGTTTAAATAATACTATGTATACAAATACACTTTTCATGGTGTAGTCCTGTCTCCTTTCAATAATAACTACATGCATATCATAACGCTTCTTTTACGTGAGTCAGAAATAGCAGGGTAATTATTGTTGTACTTTAATCTTTATATTTAGTGAGCCTGGAAAATGAAAGATACATTGACCTACGAAAGGAAGGTTATATGTCGGCATCTTTTTTTTTTCACAAGGCCCAACTTATTGAGCAGTTACTTTTTAAGCAAAACACGCCCCAAAACTGCATTGGCCATCTACCTGAGGTCGTCTAGAAAAAATGAAAGTAAATACGTAGGTTCGTAATAGAGTTAGTTCCTCTCGAATGAACTATTCTGAAAAACAACTGCTCTGGGCTATTTTAGAGGACGAAATTTTGTAACAGCAACAGTTAGCGGGAGTTTGCTCGTACAAACAGCACGTGTTTCACTGATAACAGTAACATGACCTCACAAACATCGCACCCCACTGTGTTGTTATTACAACCTGCCGGCTTCAGTGACGCCGTTGCAATCCATCTCGTCTCTCCGGATAAACCTCTCGGAAGTAAGCGCGCGTGTACGTGCACAAGCGCTTACGCCAGTGCACCCATTACAAAAGGCCTGAGCCATTTGAGGATGATTTTAATTGGGCCATTTACATTGTGTGGTGCCCGGTGTTATTCTTTTACGTCGCGCCATGTTGGATCTGTTAAGACGATTCCTTGCCCGACATGAACCCTGTATAACGCTTTTTTGCGAAAGGGTTCAGGCCTGGTATGGCAAAGTGGTTAAGTTTGATTGGCTTTCGGTCCTTGATATATTTATCTCATTGTGCGCTATGGCAGTTACGGAAAGCGGCCGCGGTGGCGGACCTCTACACCACCAAAATGTGTTGTTGTGACCTCTAAACTGCTTTCACTGTCAAAATAAAATAACGTAATCTCTACTTTTCATCATGAAGGTGAAACGTTGACACCCTGCCCTTGACAAAACCCCTTGGTGTATCTTTTCAGGTGTTTGATAATTTTGACAGCGTCGTCGCCATCTTTGATATAGACAAGGACGGGGATCTCGATTGTTTGAGTGGTGCACGCACATACTACGACAAGAATTCGTCAACCGCTACCTACGTCTGGTTTCTTAAAAGTTTAAATGGCCACGAAGCGTGAGTGATTGCAGTATTTTGCAATTTTGATTCGCTTTTTAATGCATAAAAAGTTGTGGTTAACTACGATGGTATGACATTGGAAATCATCTTATCGGCTAGTGACCATATCATACTTGGCCCTTCTGCTCCGGATGACGTATAAGGTCGTCAAAAGGTAGTTCACGAGATTCTCAGCTATGTTGTATAAATAGAAATCAACTACCGCAAAAATGGCACCCTGTCTTCTAAGCAGCACCCATTTAAAATTTTGTTTAAAATATATGGCGTAGTTAAAAAAAACTACGCAATATCCCACTAAAGATAACTATGAGTAGCAGGCGAAGCAGCGGATGGGTCGACTTAAAGTTCCGTTCATCACAGGCACCTTGCCCGATGTTAACCAAAGTGGACGATTGGGCCAGTTGGTGAAACATGATCTAAGAGTACTACGCGGTTGAAAACACGGACGGGAAAAAGACAAGGACAAGTGCAGACTTTTCCCCGTCCGTGTTTTTTACCGCGTAGTACTCTTAAACCGATGTTAACGCGTCCTTTCAAGTGGAGCACACCATGAATTCACTGTAGTTTCTGTTGCCGTTACTCGTCCTGAACTCTTGTTGGAGTACATCACGGGGGTTCGCTAGATTCCGTGCCGACCGGTTGTGCCCTCGTGATCTCCGACGACAGCGCAGCTCTGGCCGACTAGATTGGTCCTACGCCACCTCCTGCCACCGGTCCCCTACGACGACGACAGCGCAGCTCGGGCCGACTAGATTAGCCCTACGCCATCTCCTGTCGCGTGATAGCATATCTTGCGTCATAGCATATCGTAAACTTGTTCTTCAAAGAGTTTCGTTTCCGATTGCGGGACACGGTAGGGCCGACGGCGTATAACACCAGAACCATCGGTTTCAATGTGGTGTACAGCCACAGGAGTCTGGCTAAGCGTCATGACACAGCTGTCGAAGCAGGCCTTATGCTTAGCTAAAAGCGCCAGTAACGCTGTGGACTGGGCAGGTGTTAGATTAGAGCCGATTATTGCGCGGAAAGAGGAAGAACTCGCACCTGACGTGGGCAGTGACAATGGAGACGGGAAAAGTGCTGCGATGGAGGTCAGTGGAGAGGCGTCCATCATCGCTACAGTCATTCTCTTGGGTAACACCATTGATTTTGCAGTTGTGTTGAAAATGGGCAGAAGAGCGCGGTCATGAGACAACCGGAGCAGGCAGGAGGTGTCGAGAATTCCACGATGAGTGCAGCGCGGAGCAGGGACAACTAGGGCGTCACCATCGGCTACTTGGCTAGATGCAACAGCTACCATGTGTTCATGACCAGGGTGCAAAACACAGCCTTCTGCGACTTCAGCGACTTCAGCGTTTTCAGTTGAAGACCAATGAAGGCGTATCTGACAGAGATGCTTTCGATGTATCCCCGATGTGAATGATGTGTTCTTTACTTGATATGACAGCGGAGGCGGAATGCAGGGAGTCCCATCCCAGAATAAGTTCATGAACGTACGTGTGTTGCACAATTATTTCGATGTGGTGACGTAAGCCGTTGATGAAAACGTCAGCCGTACACTGTCCATCAGGTTGGATGAGTGCGTTATTTGTGCCACGCGACACAGGTCCTACATAAGGGGTTCTTACTTTGCGCAGCCGCGAGCACAAGACACTACGTATAACAGAAATAGCGGCACCGGTATCAACAAACGCTTGCACAGGAACACCTTCAGTAGTCACTAACAACAGGTTAGCCGGAGAACCAGGAGGTAGTTTTGATCATAAACTGGACGCAGTTTTCCCTCCAAGAACTGCAATCCTTAGTTTTCCGAGTGTTGTTCAACAGTGCGGAAGAGGGGGCGATGCCGAGCGTCGGTAGGGCGTTGGAGAGCGCCGTCTGGAGGAGCGGTAGTCCTGATGCTGACGCGGGGACGCTGTAGGAGACAGAGACTTGTACTATGTGAAAGAGTAGAAGTCTGGAACATAATATTCGGGCCGTCGATAGTAGTCTTACTCAAACTCAGCGTAGCCTCATCGTTCATCCTGCTGGCGGCGACGGCAGTAACCAGATATGTGGCCTCGGATACCACAGTAAAAACAAGCAAGACGGGATGAACGCCACTGAGGATAAGAAGTTGGAGCAGGTACGCCACATCGCACAGAAGCCGAATGGCCACAAGTAATCGCAGCAGGGCCAGATGTGATCGCAGAAGGTGGAATTGTAGCTATATCCGCATATGTGGGCATCAGTGGTTGATCAACTGATGCTGTCGGTGTCGTCATGGAGGCCACATCAACGTATGTGGGCAGCGGGCGTGCTGGTGGAGAGACCGATGCTGTCGATGTTATCATGGCCGCTAACTCCTGCTTCACAAGATTCCGCAAGTCGAATGGTGGGGATAGAGTTGAGGGCAGTGGACCGCAGCTGTTCCAGGTCTCGAAGTTCTTCACGGATGATGGCACGGATTAGCGATTTCAAATCTGACGGAGGCAGAAGGCGGGGATCACTGTCTTGTTGAAGGCGGAGCGATTGCGACTGATCAAGGCGTTGACATGTCGAAACGATGCTTTCAACTGTATTCAGATTGTTTGCCAAGGCGTTGAATGCAGTCTTGCCGATTCTTTTGAGGAAGTGGCGAACGCGCTCGGCTTCCGTCGTATCGCTGTTTGCATGGTGACAGAGGGCCAAAACAACCTCAATATACGAAGTGTATGCCTCGTGTGGGTGTTGAACCCACGTTGCAAGCCTCTGTTTTGTGGTTTTGGAACGACCTGAAGAGCATACGAAGATCTGTCGCAGCTTCGTGGCAAAGGCCAACCAACCAACGAAGTCAGTTTTGTGGTTGAAATACCGCGTTTTGGCTACACCGGTCAAATAGAATGGGAGATAACTCACTTTCTCCGCTTCGGTCCACTAATTGCCTGAACTCACACGGTTGTAAAGGTCGAGCCATTCTCCGACGTCGTCACCGCGGAGGCCCGCGAACATGGGTGGTTCGCACTGAGGGCTGGTGACAGTGGACGAAGAAGGGCGGCCGTAAGCATCTGTGCGTTGTTGGCTAGGTGTTGGTTCCGTTATCGGCATAGTTGTGGGGGTTGCCGGGCGCAATCGGTGACTGGATCGTTGCTCCAGGTAGGACACGAGCGTAGGATGACGTTGGGACCTTTTCCCAGCACCTCCACCACTCTCCATGACCAGACAGGACCAGCAGGGGCGTTTATTCCGTGATGATTGCCTTGGCTCAAAACAGCCCATTACGAATGAGCCCAATCACTATTGTGGTTATGTACAAGTGAGAAATGTGCTTGCAGTATATATATATATATATATATATATATATATATATATATCGGGCAGGTTGTATTTTCAAGCTTAAGAATTATTTTGTCATGTATAGGACTGCACAGAATGGTCTAAGGTAGCCTATGAAACAATGAGGCACGTCGCTATACTTATCATAAATGTTTTATTCGAATTTCAGGCGAAACATCACCTACGAAGTTCGTCCAGGACCTAAAACTAACCACTTTCTCATCAAAAACCAAGATAGTAAGTACTAATTCACTCACTTCAAAGGATCAATACTATTGCGATAGCAATTAGACTGACATTCTCGGCTGGATTTTGCCACCGGCGTCACCGTCCCTCACCGTATATGTATACGTAAATATATATATGAAAATGCATGGAAGAAAAAAAAACCCGGACATTCACTCCGATGCGCGGAATTGAACGTGGGACCTCTTCGTCGTGAAAGCGAGGCGTTAACCACTCAGCCACCCCGGAGCACATCCTTCACCGCCCAAACGGCAAGCTATTAAAGACGATATCTTTCTTGGGGACGTCCGACGCCAAAATTTTGGTCTGTCTGTCTGTCTGTCTGTCTGTCTGTCTGTGGATCTCCTTAAAGGCACCAATTGATTGATATGTGGGGTTCAACGTCCCAAAACCACCATATGATTATGAGAGACGCCCCTTAAAGGCACCAAACGGTACCTTAAATGGTCAAACCCATCCGCAGCGCCCATCAATATTGCTCAAGTTTCAGCGTTCATACTTGTGTGATTGTCAATTAAAAAGCAATTATTGCGCATATCTGAGGCACCATAACAACACGTCGATGTTTTATATGTGTGCCTTTAAACTAGAGAAGGCACACACAGGTAATTCTAAGGACTGTAGTGTTTATCACGCTGCGCTGACAGCGCAATGCGATGCTTAAAAAGGCAAGTGTTTCCAACGCTTTGCTAGGATGACAGGGTGGTGGCACCTGCCCGTCACTTTGCGTTCTACTCCTTATTGCCTCCGAGACAGGCGCGCATCTTTCTCTGCAGGCGCTCCCACCTTCCTTCGTTTTCGAATATAACTGTCAGATGGCGCTTTTGCCTAACGTGCCTTAGGGAGCCTTCATGTGCGCGCGTCTCCGTGTTTTAGGGTGGTGATAAATCCGATCATGGTTGCTTACAACTGGCTAAAACGGCCCCATACTTGACGGGCCGCCATGTTGGTTCTGAGTGGTCGCTCATTTACATTGACGGCAGCGTGGGTTTCAACGAGAAGAGTTTTTTTTTTGTATATATCAAGCGCTGAAGGCTGAGAGGTTCTTTTCTGAGGTTAGCCGTGGTTTTGTAGAACAGGAAAGACATGTTCGTGACTTGAGTTTGTATAAAATACTGTAAAACAGTTCTTTTCTACCACTTTGTAGACCCACCGCATTGGCGGAGTGAGGTTATTTAGGGAGCCTATATTTGCGAGGGAGAGAACCTCGATGTCACTATGGATGGACTTCAATGTCTGCGCGCCATTCAAGAAGCATATTCACCTTAACACCGCAAATACCTCAAAGGCCTCTTAGTGCAAGGCTCGAAACCGTGCTGTTTATATGATGGAACTCGTAACGACAGGGAAGGCAGAACAAACAACCGGGTAGCTCGCGATGTTCTCTGTAAACCGAATAGCTCAGCTAGCCTGTTTCTCATACCCTAAACATTGAGTTTCTCCGTAATATAATTTCCTACAGCAAGTCTAGTTCCTACGAACGAATCTGTACAATGACTGCTTAAAAACCTTACAAGCTGTAAGCATTGCCCGAAAAAGTAGGGCATTCAATCACATTACACCACCCTCCCCCTATCCCCATAAGGCTTTATATTAGGCTAGAAGAAAAGCAAAGGGGAGCAACGAGGGACAAATCAAGTTTTTTCAGGTCAGATTTTATTGCAAACAGCATCCAAACGCCATCTGTCCTTGTGTCTTCAACCATCCTGCCTCCTTTGCTGGAAGCTTGTGTCCTCGCAGTGGGCCTAGAGTAAAGCAATAAGACAAAAAATCATATACGGCTCCGACCACATATACGAAGTCCATACACATTTTCTCTACAAGCGCTAAATAAAAGCGGAGTTTACGATATCAAATCATCTGTGTGTCTGGTTATGTAACAAAAAGACGACACAAATAACGATGTACCACATAGGGCATATTTGAGTTATGGGCTGACAACCAACTTGCTTAGTGCACATATACTGCTCCGTGCAGGACCGACAGATAGACAGAAGGATGGACGGACACGAACAGTAAATCTGTCGCATTATATGTTATTAAAGAGAAGTCCTGTTTGCAATTATCGAGTGAGTTTCGGTGTGGTTGCGCATGTCATTGAAGCGAAGAACGAATACCCCATGGCAGCCACACAAAAAGTTAGTTGCGTTGCAACTGTGCAAGACAAGCGCCTACAGGGAACGAGTTCATCGACTCGTCTGTCTATCTCTCCAAATGTCCTTCCTCAGCAACCGAGGTAAAACTGCAGGAATGCGAACATCTGCCAGAAACGGAAGAAGTGAACGGGAGCGTCTGTAGGTGGTTTACGGGCCTGGCGTTTTCCGCGACGAATGCAGTGACGGCTTCGGAAACCGACAAAGTGCAGATAGTGAATGCATGCAGGACCACACATTCGACTAGTCATATCATTCGATTGAGGAACTGCGCTTCGACTATAAGGATAAACAAGCATACTCAACCATCTTCCGCTCGCTAAGCGTAGCCGAACGAAGCCTAATGCATTATTATACTGTACACGTTGTCATGCTTACTTTGCTCAAACTGCTTTTCGTTGCATGATTAAGTTGGCCATTTCACGAAATGTGCGATGATATACAAAACCCACTCGCAATACAACGGGTACTAACCTCACAAACACGGCGAGTAGTCGCCTCCAAGCAGTCTCATTTCACTTGTGTAGCCCAGCGTTTCCGTTGGCTAGAGCAAGTCGGGAAGCGGGAAGGTCTCCAGATGGTTTTGCATTGTGGCATGCAGCACCCCAGCATATAGACTTCAAAGTTATTTTATGTGTGGTTAGCACGAGGATGGTGTCGTAGCGGAAGCTACGTCTATGGGGTAATAAAAGGCAGCTCATACCGCAGCTTGCACACCCGCGCCAACATGCAGCTGGTGCAGTGCGACGGAGCAGGAACGTCTGGCCACAAGAACCAACATGGCGCCTGTTACCACGGAAACTGGGACTGGCAACATTGTGTTTTAGTGGGTGCCGGCAAGTGGTGGGTCAAAGGCTGACACCACCCAAAAACACGCATGAAGGCTCCCTAACGTGCCTCGATGCGCTCGTTTGCCTTCGCTGCACGGATCGAGAGTCTCTAATGCAGCGCTTGCAGAATACAATTAACCGCTTTTCTCACCCAGAATATTAAATATTCGTTTCGTTCCCTCTCTCCACACGCGTCTTTCGACGACATTTGCAGTGAAACATGCAGATACGGGGCTATTTTTTTATATATATATACCAACTCCCACTTCTCACGAGCATCTCGGGGATAATTATGCTTTCAGCATTACCAGCACAATGGCGCAGTGAGTGCGCGTTGCCACATCGCGTGGTGGCACCCACTTCTACGCGTAAATTGCTCGGCTTAGAGAAGGGGACCGACGCTCCCTCGTGCGTCCTTATCTCGTGGTGGTGAATAGGGGAGGATCGTACGCCTTCGCTGGCCTCTGCATTTACCTGGAACAATTCTGCTGTAGTTATCGGGTGCACAAAAGTCACTACAATCATTGCAGTCTCCGTTTGCGAGAAGCGCGTGCTTTTCAGACTCAGCGAAGTAACAAGTAATACGCTTATTCGCGTGCATACGTTCCTGTGAGTACGTTTCGTGCACTATTTGTGCGTCAGAAGCGCGGGGCACGTTTCGATCTGCTTTCCATTCTGCACGTCAGTTTGTTGCTATCGCGTTCATTGCTTCGTCTTTACGGCAAAGCTGAGACTTTTTCAATGTCTCAGTAAAATGCACCCACTAAAACGAATTCATAAGCCGGGCAAAGTTGGTAGCAGTATGGTGCCTCCTGAATCATCTATTGAGCTTTTGGCGCAAGGTGGTGAATATTCAGTGACATAAACACAAAATACAGAGAACTTCATGGAACGTTCAGGGCATTATTTCCGCTTTAATGCATGGGCCTTTAATCAAACTGGATACGGATGTCGGAAGCAAGGCATTATATATTTCAACGCCTGTAACGTGAGCCTCGAACGTATTGCCCGTCCCTCACCAGTTCTCTTTTAGTTATCGGTGCAGCGGCCAGTACCTCTCGCGGCATTCCTTTGTTACATAAGCAGCTCTTGCGGTTTCGTTTAATCACGTGGTTATGATATATTAGGTGACTAAGTGGTACGTTTTCTAGCGCTCTCTCACAGTGCCTGGTCACAGGAAACATGACCTCCACGGCTTGTTGAGGAAGGAAGCTTTATTAAAAAGAGAGCAACGGTCCAAGCGTATTGTGGGAGGAGACGTCGGCACAAATGGAACTTCTTCAAGAGAGTACGTTCAATAATAGAAGCTATTTCAGGCTCTTAATCACGAAAGACATATAAAAGCTTCCCTTCTTGCTGGCATGGCAGGTGAGTTTAGGTTTCATCCGCAAAGCCTGTCGGGAACGCTATAGGTACTAATGGTCCCGCTGTGTTTGAGGAGCTTGGACATTTTCAGAATAATGCTATTAAGTATACGCGCTGGACGCGAGTAGTAAAGTGTATTCGAGTGCTTACGAGAGTACCAGCGGTAAGGCTCCAATATTCGATGCTTCGTGTGTAAATGCCGACGCTCTTCCTAGCAGATAAAAGCACAAGCTGGCCGGCCCTGTTCTCGCCGCTATCAATGTACAACTTGAAGTTCTTATGATTCGAATCCTCCACTTTCCGGGCGCGAGTTAGCCCAAGCAAAAAAAAAAAAGGTTTCGTGACGTACACGCCAACTGCTGCTGCCTTCGTTAACGCATATTCATGCTGTCATCAATATTTCTCCTGCCACAAATGATGAGAAACTTTTTTCTTTACTTTTCAGCCGATGAACCTGTTCAAGAGGGCACTTACGACTACACAGACTACAAGAGTTGCGTCGTCATGGAAATGCCTTACAATGGCAATGAAGGTAAAAAATAGCGAGGCCTTCAAAAACTGAACAGCTTGCGTACACGTTTCCACCAATAAATAGTAACAAAGCTTCATTCGGGAATCATTCAAATAACACATTATAACAGAGAAACTCCTGAGTGTAAATCTAATGCAAGTTTACTGAAGTGACTCGATAATCACTACTGAGATCCACGTTTTTAGCAACATTGTAAGAGAAAACTTGTTTCAATAGCCCTCCGGTCTTCCCTGAATGAAGTTTCTGGATAGAGCTGATGGATAACTTGCCTATCCACAGACGATTATAAAAACTTGAACTACAGGCACAATGACGAATTGGGGCCTGCCCGCACCCCTCTCCCTTATACCCTTGTTCTGGTTGTAATCGATTAACTTTTGTTATCTTCAGCATGCAAGTCAGACTCTCTTAGCAGAAGCGAATGACGTTTTTATGCAGACTAATTTAAGTATGCAGTCTTTGCAGGTGTATGTGCATATATCAGTTAATACGTGGCAGTCGCACCCGACAGCCATCTCACCATGTAGAGTCAAAAGCGAAGTACTTCTTTGCCTCATAACTGATAAGTGCAACAAGAAGGGAAGAGAAATAAATAATGCCACTTGACCAAACCCGGGTGCCCGTTCAGTGGGGAGTCTTTATGAATAGGAACGTCGTTGTAAAATTATTCGAATTCCGCATTCTGATACAACACATCTAACGCACGAGTTCTCCGGGACATCTTCATCCAAGAATGCAGCAACATATCAAGATTAGCAGTGCTTTCATATCAGTTGGTGGAACGTTTGTACATGAATTTACTTTCCACATCCTGACTTCTCCGTAAGGACTTCCGAATTAGCATGACATGTTTCATGGCGATATTGCCGTCTATCGCGGTAATAGTACAGCAGAATGACAGAATTGTGGAAATAAATGAAGACTAATTTCCCAGCTAAATATACTTTAACACGTTATGATGAAGTGCAAACTTTATTTAAAAAGAGGTAAACAATTTTTCGGACATATCAAAGCAAGTCATTTTTAGGAAAGCCGACACAAACAATCAAAGACAGCCGTAGTGCTCTCCGCAACGCGTGTTTTATTTTTTATTTTTTTGAAAGCAGGAAGTAGGGTTTTGGGGGTAGGGGCAAGTGTAAGCTGTGTTATGCATTAAAATGGACCAAACAAAGTTTTGTTCACACCTCATGGTTTTGAAGTGTCAGATTTGTTGTAACTGAGCTAAGGCTGTTCTCGGTCATTTGTTTTTGCGCGCACACTGACAGCATCTCTCCTGGCGCAGAATGCGTCCTGTGGGTCACCTGGAATGTCGTCAACGACATTCCGAAAGATTGCCAAGATCAATACGAAGACAACTGCGACGATGCAAAACTGGCTTACGACCAAGAGTCCTGTGGTGCCTTCGAAAATATTAACTAAATAAATCTGCCATACTTGCCGCAACCAACATTGTTGCCTTCTTTCCGTCAGTTTCTACTGTCGATGTTTTTCTGGAGCAATGCCCAGACGTAACCCAAATGAGTGTGCACTGTCTTTGAAACTAGTGAGCGCATAACGGCTGAAAAAGTAAAAAAAAGGTGCAAGGTGAGTCGGCTTTTGTGACCCCTTATTATTTTTTTTGCCGATATTGTGCTACGTGGTCATAACTTTATGGCTCCCGCGCAGAACGATGCGGCTAGCCCAACAGCAAGTGCTTCTCAGTAGCCGCAAATAGGTAGAGTTTCTCTGTAGACACAATAGATACTGGCTGAATGGCTGCGACACGAAATAGTCTATGTAATAATTGAAAAAATCGCAGTGATTTGAAACAAAAGGAGACACGTGCGATAAGAAAATTTGTGACAGTTCCGGCACACGGCCGAAGCAATGAATGCGATAGCTACACATCGCGCTGCTATACGAACTAAGGCTCACGCGGACATACATATTCTCATAGAAAAGTGGCAGGTTTCCGGATATGGGAACAAAATTAAAGAAGTCAACGGACACGCACTCAAGCTACGCTCAACTGATTCCGCTGAAACAAGGACGGCCGTCTTTCTTCGTTTACTGGGACAGTGTGCGCCCACGTTCTATAACTTTTGGTGTCTCCTGGAGAAGTGCTCGTGAACACGAGCTCCCTTTTTAAGTCTCAAAACTACGAGACACCACAATGTGTGAATTTTAGATATTTTGATCGCCCGATGCCTACACACTGTGTACTCCATGCCAAAAAACATGTTTGAACTTCACAGACACATAATGAAGCTGAAGAGGTCAAACTAATTCGTTCATATCTGTACCGGAGTAGCTAACGTGTGCTCACTGCAAGGTAGTACTGAGACCTCTTAGAACAGAAATCACACAACAAAGCAAATTTTTAATAGCGTCTCCGAGCAGACAACAATTCTGATGACTTTTTACAGACCTGATTGTGTTAACGCGTATACCACGCAGATACTGCAACCTATAGCATATATCCTGTTTGCTATTTCTACTGCGCGTGTTTTGTTACATTAGCATGCACCCGCCAGAGCTCCTGCTTCAACGAATCCTGCCCACTTGCTACAGCTTCCGGTAATCCAAATCTTCAGTTACAAAAGAATAATGGTGTACTGAAGCAGTTTTATGGCACGCAGTAACGATTATAAACAGCCTTTGCTGCATTTCCTTCCCACAAACCGGCGCTGTAATACAATAGTACTATAAATATTGCTCTGAATACTTGTATTTCACTATTAAGACGCATTTGGAAAAGGTATTGGCACATTTGTAGCGAAACAGTTTCAAGATGTGTGCGTTACATCGTATTAGTGTGCCGGACAAGCGCATATAATTTTATTTCTTGTCGGCAAGGAGACGACGTGTTTCCAAGTGGGAAAAAACATTTGTTTCCGCTAAGTCAAGCAAGTGTGCGCCGCCACCCTGCAACACAGTGAGAGAGGTACAGGGATTCTCACATGTGAAGTGTGGTAATGTTATAGAGCGTCCAATGGCACAGGCAGGCGAATCGTGGAGGTAGTATGTCAGTTATTACGATGAAACTTGCCTTCTCGTTAGGCCTCTTTGATTCGATGTGTGGAGTTTAACGTCCCAAAACCACGACGTGATTATGATGGAAACCGTAGTGGAAGAGTCCGGAAATTTCGACCACCTTGGTTCTCGCTAGGCCGCTCAAAGGGACACTAAAGACAAATAATAAGCCGAAGTTTATTGTTGAAATAGTGCTCCAGAAATCTCGTAATGCTTGTTTTGTGCCAAGCAAGTGATTATTTTGAAACAAAATCCCGTTTTAATGGTCCAAACCATGTTAGTGCACTTCAAATCACCAGCTCCTGCAAGCGGTTTTTCGTACGTACCACTGTAAGCACTCCCAGCGTTGGCCGCTTTCACTACGGGGCCACCGACACCAGTAGCAGCAGAGCGAAAGTAGCTGGAGCCACCGTAGCAACAATGGCCATTCAACTGCAGTGTACTAGAGGTCTAGTACACTCTAACTAAACAATTTTCTGCAATCTCGACAACCATTATTCTGCTCGCTTGGTTCTACTGAGCCCCACTAGATGGCACTACCTATCCAGCCTTACCAACCAAAAAACTGAACTTCAGAATCACTCGCGCCATTTTCTATAGCAACGCTTGGTGCTTCTTCATTCTATATATCTAGCAGAAGCGGAGAAACAGCATTCCATTACATTTCTTGATGCAGGGAAAGTTATTTTTTGATTCGAGCTAGTTCGGCTACCAGTGATTAATTGTAGTTTGACACTTTCGCGTTATCGAGATCATTTCGCAATTGTCCCACCTGTGGCGCACATCGTGTGATACATTTAGCTTAATCTTATCATAAGTAAGGCACTGCTGTTAATAATATCTATTATATTTATAATAGATATTACTATAATAGTTATGTTTCTTTAAACACAGGATAACATCCGCAGTTTTTACAGTGATCTGCATGATGACTGTTGCCTAATGCCTTGAAAGATGCGCGATGTTCTCTAAGACGGTCTAAGTCTACATAGGCCAGTAAGGAAGATGCGTGTTGATGCCTGATGACTGTTAAGGCATCGGTCAACAGTCATCTTGCAGATCACTGTAAAAACTGCGAATGTTATCCCGTGTTTAAAGAAACATAAATATTATTTCGACACAAGGATCAGCTCACACGTGAGATAGTGGAATCTTAACACATCCGAAAGAGGGGACATGACTGTGTTTGCCAAGCTATACGATAGTGCTGCATGATAAAGAGTACGCTTATCTAGACACCTATAGTACTTGTAAAATATAACAAATGATACATAATATGTACAATTTTTGTAAATCTGACAAGAGTGGTTTCTATTGCACCATGTTCTGATGCACATGCGCTGAAGACCATGTATCCGCTTTAAATACCTTTTTTTCTGAATAATAAACCTTCAGCTGCGACAGCAAGTGCCGTCCTTGTCAGCGTCTTCTGTCCGTCCGTTTTTTAGTGCGCTTCAACAAAATTATCAATTATGAACGTAATCCAACTAGCCCAACTTGCCATTTTGTTGCTTTTATAGATCTGTATGATGCCTGCTAAGCTCATTTCTCACCCTCCACAAACACGTGTACGTGGTTGTTTTACGCAGGTTTTTAAGACCCTGCATTGCTGCGGTCGAAGACTCGACTTACACGCAGAGTGCCCGAATTCAAATCCTGCTCGACTCTTTCTCTCTCTATCTCTCTTATTGTGAGCGAGATCGGTTATGGACACTGCCACAGTTGCGGCGGACAACTACGCCACTATATGATCGCGTTTTGTGATTTCATAACGCATTTCGCACTCTAAAAGTAATGTTATGTCATTAAGAGGCTAACAAGAGATCCGACAAAAGAAATTCACTCTATTGCAGTGATCTGCACTGCTAAAAGCAACAAAGGAACTGCTTACAATTTCATGAATAAAATAGCTCAGAGTTGATGAGCTAGCGCCTCATCTGCATGCCCGGCTGTCGGTAACGGGAGCCTACACGAGAGATTTATTCTACTCGGACGAACTGCTCTGTTTCGAGTATTTAAGAGAACAGACATTTCTCCTGGTTTCGGAGGGAAATAAAGGTAATTGTTGGAGGCAAGTGAGTGCCGCCTCATTCGAAGCTAATTACTAGAAACGGTAAATGATCCACATGCCCGAAGCTTTCTCCGTGTTAAATTGAATTATGGAACAAGAGCCGCAAACTCCACCTTTCCAATATTGACGGCCACATGTGAGCGCCAGCATTTCTTTGTGCGAGGTGCAGCTGTGGTTGCTGGCTACTATACTGGAGTGAAATAATTATATGTCACAGCCCACATTTTGGACCAAAGGTAAACACGAATGAATAGATGAAAACACAAAAAAATGTTGGAGCAGCTTGCACCAGTAATGCAAGGCTGGAACCAAGAGCGGAGCTAGTGTTTGACCTAGCTTACAAAAAAATCATGTGCGCGCGTCTCACGGAGACGCGCGCACATCAGGGACTCCTAACCTAGCTTCGTCTGCAAGTTTGCGCATGCGGTTTATGCAAGTACTGTTCAGCTTTTGATAGAGATGCGAAGTTTTTGCTGATGAAACCACACTTGTTTCGAGTGCAAGGCCGGCCGCTTCAGCTTGCATTTTCTGCAGAAATATGCAAAGAACGACGCTGTAATGATACCTCACGTAGTAATACTGCATGCTAGGTCCTTGCGCTATTGTTAAAACATGAAGGGAAGGTTGTAGCTAACGGAGATAGCAGATGAAGACA
This sequence comes from Rhipicephalus microplus, assembly GCF_043290135.1. Taxonomy (NCBI): domain Eukaryota; kingdom Metazoa; phylum Arthropoda; class Arachnida; order Ixodida; family Ixodidae; genus Rhipicephalus; species Rhipicephalus microplus. Next base: position 165,615,009 of record NC_134700.1, on the reverse strand, counting down.
ACAACAGCATTTACAGGCACGTGCTCCAGTTCTTTAACAAGTGTCATTGCATCCGTGCTAAGTGTGACCAGGCTTGGTTAGTATGACAGATTTTCGTCAAATTCCCTACACCACGCACGTGTACGTGGTTTTAAACGAGAACATGTTACCATATTAACTGCTGCTGGCTGTAATGACTTCAGTCACGTAACCAGCTGTCACGATTGTTTTATTTATTTATTTATTAGAATACCCTCAGGGCCCGTAGGGCATTACAGAGGGGGTGAGTACAACATTTATAACACACAAGAAAAAAAAGACAAAATAAAGAAACAAGTGTCAGATGCGCAAATCAGGAAGGCAACATAAGTCAACTAAAAATGTATAAGTAAGAATTCAAGCACATACAAGACAAAGATAGATAATGGAAACTGCGTATAGTTACAAGCATTGCTGAGAAATTGCAGTCTTGAATAACAAAGGGTCTGTTATTGTTACAACGGAAGAGGGAAGGTGGTTCCAATCGGCGGCTGTTTTCGGTAAGAAGGCTGCTGAAAGGAATTTGGTGCGGCAAAACGGAATGGCAACCTTATGCTGGTGATCAATGCGCGATGAGTGGTATGACGGTTGTGAAATGAGGTCTCGCTTCATTGATGGATTGTGAAAAAATATCTTATGAAAAAAATGCAGTTGCGCCAGTTTCCTCCGGACGGTTAAATTGGGTAGGTCAAGGTTAGATTTAATTTCTGATATGCTAGCAGTACGGGAATAATTAGAACAAATGATCCGAACTGAGCGGTTCTGAACAGATTCTAACGCGTTGATTAAATTTTGCTGCACGGGATCCCATATAGCGGACGCGTACTCAAGCTTTGGGCGAATTAGTGATCGGTATAATAGAATTTTGAGGGACAGCGGAGTGCGAGAAAAGTTGCGGCGTAAGTATCTTAGCGTTCGGTTAGCGTTATTACAGATGTAGGTAACATGCGTGTGCCAAGATATATTGTTGGTAATGTAAACGCCGAGGTACTTATATGAAGAGACATGCTGGAGGGGAACGGCGTTAATTCTGTAGGTACAGGGGGGAGAAATAGATCGCCGGGTTATTGACATGCATTTAGATTTGTTAGAGTTGAGAGTCATAAGCCATTTATTGCACCAGGTTGAGACAGTGTCAAGGTATGACTGTAGAAATTGGTTATCAGATTCATTGTTTATTTCGCGGTAAATTACACAATCATCTGCAAATAACCTTATAGCGGAGTTAATGCTGTCTGGGAGATCATTAATATATATAAGGAAAAGTAAAGGGCCTAATACGGAACTTTGGGGTACGCCGGATGTTACTTACGGATGTTTTGGTGGGAACATGTCTCGTGACCAGTTGTTAGGCATGCCACGTGACTTTAACCACTTCGCTAGTTGTTGCATGACGTCACGTGTTTCAGCCATGGGGACTAGCTGTTACGTGATGTTAGGACATACCCGATGTTACCTCGTCTTTTAGCCTCGTGTCTTACGACTGTTACAAGGTTTTAGTCAAGTGACTGGACGGTACGCTACTTTAGTCGCGTGACCAGATGTTACGTGATGTTATGTGATTTTCTACCACGGGACGAGATTTCAGGTGATCCTACGTGATTTTTAGTGGCGTGAGTATACTTTGACGTGCTTTCGCGTAATTTTACAAAATTGACTGATGCTTAGTCACTTTATTCACGTGGGCAGTTGCCGCGTGATTTTAGTCTTGCGATTGATTGATTGATATGTGGGTTTAACGTCCCGAAACCACCATATGATTATGAGAGACGCCTTAGTGGAGGGCTCCGGAAATTTCGACCACCTGGGGTTCTTTAACATGCACCCAAATCTGAGTACACGGGTTGGCCCTGCGACCATCTGTTACGAGATGTTACGCGATTTGTATTTACTTGATCAGGCTCACCCATTAGAGTTATTGCATTTCACACAGGTGCATGAAGTGTAAGAGCAAAACAAGCACATACTGTTTTCTGGTGATGAAAATTTTTGCTAGCACTAGCTGGTGCAATATAAAGTTAAAGCAGCTCTGCTGTTCAATGTATCAAGGGAGGTACGGATACCTGGGTATTGCGTTCGAATCGAATAATAGCCAAAAGAGAATTTGATTTTACTTTCAACTTGCTAGTATTTAAAGTTCTGTAGAATTTAGTAGGACGGATATATAAAACGGCGAAGCTCCTTAAGCTATGCGTCATGCGTTCGCGATGTAGTAGTAGTAGTAGTAGTAGTAGTAGTAGTAGTAGTAGTAGTAGTAGCTGTTGTATAGTAATAGTAGGTAGCCACTTCTAGTTTAAATATTGAAATGTCCGCTGGGTGGCGCTACCTCTATATGTGAATATATGATGAAAAGATGTGATATGGTGGTACTTGGAGTGTTCATAGACGGCCGCTCAGACGGACAGATGCACGAACGGATGGTCGCACGGACGAACGGATGGACCAATGAATGGACGCACAGATGGATGCACGGACGAACGGATGGATGTACGGATGGAGGAACGGGTGTTCCCAGAGTGTTCTCATCGAGCCCAGCGAGCGCACGTTTTCAACTGTAAGAAACATTGTAACATCATGGTGAGTGAACCTAAAAGGCAGGTCATGGGGAACAGCTTGCGTTTCTGCGCGACTAGTTTTTCAGTAGCAGTGACTACCCGCGATATATACTCGAGAATACAATATTTAATTTTTTTGTGCTTTTAGGGGAGAAGCATCTTAAGCCGTGGTTCGTGAGTCATCGATGTATGTAGTTGTAAGTAGCTACCTGTCGTTTATTTCTTAGAATGTCTGATAGATGGCGGTACTTGTCTATGATGAATATGCGGTGAAAAGATGCTAGAGGGCGGTACATAAAATGTTCACTAGATGGACGGACGGATCAACGGACAGACAGACAGATGGATGGATGGACTTGTAAGAAGTTAATGCATTTGATCGACGTCAGGCAGTAGGAGCAGCAAGTGGCGTGGAGGCTCGGGTGTCCGTGCCCATTCACGCCGTAATTTTTGTCGACAGGACCTCATCATGTGTGAGGCTCAGGGGACGGCTTTATGCTCTCCCATAATAGATTAACAAGTACTCGAAATTGTTAACAATTTTTTCTAACACATCCTGTTAAATCAGATTGCTGTGAACTCGTTCATGGCGTAATGTTTGCCAACAGGGCCTAATCAAGTGTGAGGCACACAGGATGGCTTTATGCTCAACCCTAGTAGAGTACTAAGTACTCTAAGTCGTTACCACTTTTTCTAAACACACATTTATTCTACGGCTACTACACTGTGTGGAGCAACTCAACTTTTGTCGCCACGACCTCGTCAAGTGTGAGGCCCACGGGGCGGCATTATGCTCACCCATAGTAGTGAGCCTCGTAATCTAAATCGTCAACTTTTTTTAAACACAACACAGCACAACACATGGCAAGTCTTTCTGGGACGGCTTTCTGATCTCTCATACTAGAGTACCAAGTAGACTCAGTCATTAAACACTCTTTCTAAACGTACTAGAGAAATAGTCTTTTTTGTCATCATTGTTCATGTATGTTGTGGGAATTGAGGCTAACCCGCCGCTTTTGTGCGGGCTTTGCCGCCACTTTCTGCGTTCTCATGTCCCGACATGACTCCCCTCCTCCGCAGTCTGCCGCACTGGGGGAGCGGGGAATGACGTTTAACCCCTCTCATCCGGTAGCGGATGTCAACTGGGGCGCCGTGCGCGGAGTCTCTCAGGATGTTTCGCGCGCACGTCCCAGGAGCAGGGAACTAGCGCTGGAGTTTCTACGACCACCCTAGCGGTCAGAGCACGCACTTCTCAGTGGCTCCCGCAGGGAAGAGTAGCAGCTGGTAGAGGCGGTGCGGGCGCGCATCGCCGTAACAAAACCAAAGGGCGCTGGCGGTACTACTCCGTATTCAAGTGCAACAATGTATAAATAAAAAGGAGGGGGGCGTATAGAGTAAAGGGAAGACGTAGAAAGAGGAGGTGGCGTTGCATCCAAGCAAAAAAAAATAAAACGAGCGAAATTCTGCTCTCGCTCTTCTTTCTAGTGCTGTCGAGCTCGTTTCTAAACCGACTGGCACGTGTCCGCTATATTTATGCGGTAGTGAAGACAGCCACCAGGGAAAACCAGGACCAAACAGTTGAGTTTAAATGGCGTTTTGCCGGAAACAGAACGAGCGTATTGTGCAACATGTGGCATATGTAAAGTTTTTTTTTTGATCTGGCCGCAGAGCGTTGAGTCGTGCGCTTAAGGACTAACAAAGTTACTATGCATCCATTCATTTGACCACCACCATCAAACTTCACGTGATGCCCCGCGTGAAGGGAATGATACGATAGGCAGGTAGAGAGAGAGAGAGAAAACATTTATTGAATGAAGCTTGTGAGTGAATGTGAGAGGGTCCCTCATTCCAGGAACCCTTTGGCTAGGACAGCCCGTCGGGCTTGAGCGACGAGGTAGTAATTTTTTTTTGTAAAGAGTTGCGTGTAAAGGAAAGCTGCCTTGTCCCCAAAACTTGTGCGGGGCCACGTTCACCAACGCCTCTGAACTGTTAGAAAAAAAATACTCTAGCGGTGCTGAGATGCCTCTGTTTAAATTAATTTATGCAAAAGCAGCGGACTACTCGAAGCTTAGATTTTGGGAGTCTGGCGATGCGGTAAGCGTTTTTCTTACTGGCTGCCATGGCTATGTCACATCGAAATTTATGCCTTGCTAGAGAAGCATCAAATGAATTCAATTTTCACTCGTTGTTTAGTTCGCCTAACACACAGCTTCAGTTTTTCCGCTTGCCTGTGTCGGCCTAAAATGAAGGTGTCTGTTCAACATCGTTAATTGCTAGGCTTTCATGTGCCAAAAAAAGATATCATTTAGAGGTATGCTGTAGTGTGCGTATCAGGATTGTGACTGCTTGGGGTTCTTCCAATATATATCTTGGTTCACGGGTGTTCTTTCTATATTTCACCCCCATCACTGTGCGGCCGCCGTGGTCGCTAATCAATCCCGCGCCCTCAGCAGTGCGACATTACACGTGTTATGCTGCCACAGTGGTTTGCCTGATCTACGTCCCCCTGCGGACTGATACTGTGGACAGGGATTACAAACGATGCGAAAAAAAAAAATATTGACGCATCTACCATTTACTCTGCTTTTGTTTTTGTGTTGTTTTACTGCAGATATTGGTTGCGTGGTATCGTCGTAGCACGGACCTATAAAGGGGGGTATGTCACCCAGCACAAGCTAATATAAGCGCAAAACTCTGCACGCAACCAGAAAATGAGGACGAGGGAGTTGTCATCACGGCACAGCACTGTCCCTTCGATACTATATTTATAGGCGCCGTCCGCTTTGCCAGGTTTTTCTCCGTTATTTAGTGCTTTTTATGTGAGAGTAGCCTTCGGATCAAGTTATTTTTCGAAACCACAGTGCAGTAATACTGGCGCAACTGATTTCGTCTGCTCGTTCCAAAATGAAGCCCGGCAGCGGCGCACGCGCGTGCTCTTCGAGCAGTACGCTGCGGCCGACCGTCTTGGCGCGAGCAGCTGAGTTGTGCTGCGACTCTCCGCCAGGTGCTCTTTTTTGGCGCGCCACCTATCCAGTGCTGGTCACCTATAGGCGTGCCCGGAAACTCTCAACCATGGTGCTCTCAAGTTCTAGCGATGGGCGTAAAGGGCGAAAAAATCGACCACGGCGAGTTTCATCATGTGCGCGTATAGTGGAACTACTAAATCCTCTTTATGCGGTCGGATAAGTTAGTGTGCATTTAGGGGCGCTCAACGCGGCAAAAAATTTCATTTCAGGATGTATCAAAAGAGCATTAAAAGAGTAGTTACCACTTAGTTTTTTATAAAAATTTGAGAGAAATGGTTTCTTTCTTTTAATATCATTAAAAGAGCGGTGAGTGTTCAAATTTATGTATTAAGATTATCCTGATGCTCGATTGATTGATTGATATGTGAGGTTTAACGTCGCGAAACCACCATATGAATATGAGAGACTCCGTAGTGGAGAGCTCCGGAAATTGCGTCCACCTGGGGTTCTTTAACGTACACCCAAATCTGAGCACACGGGCCTACAGCATTTACGCCTCCATCGAAAATGCAGCCGCGGCAGCCGGGATTCAAGCCCGCGCCCTGCGGGTCAGCAGCCGAGTACCTTAGCCATTAGACCACCGCGGCGGGGCTGTCTTAATGCTCGCAACGCTGCAACCCATTTGCATGGAATGCGTTTCTGTCGGTTAATTTGTTCAAATTGTACCACGGTCAGCTGCGGTGCTTTTTATCGATCGGCATTACGAAGCTCCGTTTTGATTCAGATTTGATACATCAATGCGAGTTTGTGTGTCAGACTTTACGCGCTGCTACGATGAAGCGAACGCCTATAAAGGTAGTGAAACATGTCAGCTGCTGTGCTTCATCGACGTCCAGCTCAGCTGCGCAGCCCCCAGCGTGAAAATTCAACGCCGGCAAATCGCTCGGAGACTGCATACGAAAAAGGAATAGTCATGCACGATGTGAGCTTGCTCGCCGGGGAGTGAGAATTCATTGCTTTGCATCTAAACATGGTTCCTTTGTTTTGCATGCACAACTGTCCTTGTCATCTCATAAGGCTTTTCAACTTGTACATCTAATCAGATGCACACCTTATGAATGTTTGAGATTGTTTACTTCGTTGTCACAATCGCTGAAAATATTTTACTTCTAAAATTTGTAGCACGGATCACAGCATAAGTTCTACCTGTTTCTGCTCAAAATGAGTCTTCTGCAGTACATGCTCATAAATTCAATACATAGTAGAGCCAAGTGAACCTTTAGTACATATACGCGTTTGTACACTTTTCATAAGTTTACGATCAAGGTTATTACATTTGCATGAACCATATAGTTCATCCAGTTGGGCAATTACCTAGCTTTGTCCTCTGAAGAACGCCAATAAAACAAATTCATTAAAATGCCATCCATAAGACAAATTCACAAAAAAATAGCAGTGTTATGTCCACGCTACCTTTCTTTATGCAGTGTTCCCATATACATACTTCTTAGTCGTGCATCACGAATATGTTCACGCTTCTACCGGAGTAACCAGTACTGTTTTTTTTTACAACCGAACCGCAGCCTCCAAGGAACTGCTCACATCAGTGTACTCTAAAATTTGCATTTCGTACGCGTGAACTGCCGAGAGCTGCACGCTGGGGCTGCCGCGTCTTTTCAGCATTTCGACGAATACTTATTTCTGCAATTAAAATTTATGCGCATCATTTCGCTATATAGAGTGGTTTTTACTTATTTTCAGTTTTTTATGTGGAGTGGGTACTCTTACCCTTATTCAGCACCGCTCCGCTCTTCAAGAGAGCGCCGAAACGCGCACCAAGCTCTAGTATATATGATGTACACAAATTAGCGGCGGACAGGTAGGGCTCCCTCCAAACCATCTCTTTCGCGAACGTCCGCGAGCAGTTGGGGTCAAGAAATGGCGCAGAACGAACCTCAAAATCTTTGTTGTTACTCCATGCAGTTGTTCTTTAGAAAATGGGGGTTTTTATAGCTGGCACATTATCTCCACAGCAGCACTGGTTGTCTTGGTCGTGGTTCACTGTTGCAAATCCATGCTCGAATATGAGAACTTTACTGTATATTCAAAAGAGTGAGCGAATGTCAGTGACATACGCTCTCCTGCTGACTTCTGCCCCTGACTACTGACTTCTGTACTTGATGTTCATCATCAAATGGCGCAACCACTAATCAAAAATTGAACAATCGATTTTCAATTTTGATCTTTTTCTGTCTCACTGCTTTGGGTTTGTTTCTTTTTTTCCATGCTTTCCTAAAATCATCAGTTCAACTTGTTTGGTAGAACATGAGCATCGACATACAGAGGCCAGTGTTTCTGTAAGCTGTCGCGCATGCACTAGTACTCGTTTATTTAGTGCATGACCCAATGTCATACCTCGAAAACTGATAAACGAATAGTTGTTGGTACTCTTTTATTGATGTCAATAGAGTAACAATGGGACTGCACATCCCAGTGTTTGCCCAAATGCAGAGAGATGTATGATATCTTGAATAAGGTGTGTCGTATAGCAATGGAAAATATTTCCGTCCCAGACCATCTTGTAGAAAAACGACCCACAAGACAGCGGGACGAAACAGTGACGCACAATTGCCACGGCATGCAGGCGACGGTGAACGTGACAACGGCGCGGGTGCCAAGCTGACGTGGGGGCGGCTAGGGGGGGGGGAGCGTTTCTTTTTTTTTCCGTGCTCGCGCTTGCTGCTGATGCCTGCTCCTGGCGCCAGGCTGGCACGAGAGAGGGCGGCTCTCCCCATTTTTTGTTTTTTTTTCCTTCTTGCACCTGCTCTTACCAGCTGTATGCGTTACTTCCGCGGCGGGCGGCTGTCACGGGTATTTTTATTGCTGGGCTCTTTATAAACACGATTTTAGTCAGTACACAGGAACCCACCGCCTATATGCCGTTCGTAAACCGGCACCTGAGTGAGAGCGTAGCTTGCCCAAGGGCTACAGTTCAGCATCTGAAATCTCATCTGCCGAGAATCGCTGCTGTTCAGTTGTTTTCCGCCTCTAGTAAATTTAGTTTGGTTTGATTTTGCAAAATATTGTGATCCCTCAAGATAGACTTCTGCGAGGAGCAACGAAAACAAGGGGCTCCCAGTTTGAATTAACCGCAGTGGATACTAATATATTCAAATTATCGAGAGATATTCCCCATAGAAATACACATGGCTATGCGCTTTTACTTATTCGAGTTCAAATAACGACCTTTTACTGTAGTAAGATTTGTTCTATAAAAAACACGTTACACATGACAAGGAATTCTTACACGTCAAAGAATGTTTATTTTTAACAGGGTTGGCAGTGTTTGTACATGATGATTTGAAAGTGTACTAACAGCTATTTCCTTGATATTGGTGTTAAATATGAAGCCAAAAGGACTAGTTTTGTATGATACCCATGTTAAGAGTGAGGTAGACAGTTGCGATGTAGTGAAGAATGAAAATGTGAATTCAGATTGTGCTGTCGTCTATTGTTTGAGCAGTGTCTTTGATGATTATGCAACATTGACACAAAAAGAAAACTCATTTATTCATCTGTCAATGCAAAGCATAAAAAATTTAAAGGTCATTCAAAAAGTAATGGCCATTTGGTTCCAAACAACAAAATATTCCATAACAAAACTTTTATTGGTGGGCTTATTTTAGTGAAAACTTACTTCGCTTCTCTACAGGATCACTGCGAACTTCTTAGCACTTTTCGTACCATCGTAGTAATTTTTTTTGTCAATCTGCATATAAAAGTGCCGCCTGGTAATTGAACCTGTTGCTAACGGTGATCTTGAATTTATCACCGCCTTCAAATCGTACCCCGAGCTCCTATTTCAAGTGAAAGAAGAGAAAATAATCACATGGTGTTGGCTCAGGACAGTATGGCGTGCAATCTGCATTCTTAACCAAAATATTTGATCTTCCCATTGGTTCTGACTAGGGTGGAAGGATGCGTATTGTCATGTAGGAGGACGATTCTGGATTAGAATTTGTGACGTGATCAATGTTTATCCTACTTTTCACATTGGTGAGTGTTTCACAGTATACGTCAGCTGTAACTGCGGCCCACAGTTTATGAAAAGAAACACTAAACATGCCCTCTTGAACTTAAATGGTGGCCATCATTTTCTAAGTGGAGTTGGCTTAATTTTTTGAATTTTTCGGTATTTGTGAAAAAGAATGTTGCAGGGCCTTGTGCTTAGATTTGGGTGCACGTTAAAGAACCCCAGATGGTCCAAAATTCCGCAGCCCTCCACCATGGCGTCTCTCATAATCATATAGTGGTTTTGAGACGTCAAACCCCACCTATCAATCAACTTAAGGCCTGAAGGAAAGTCAGCAGTCAGGTACAAGCGAAGACGCCACTAAAGTGCAAACGATGTGCTCCTTGTAGTGCGGTAACAAGAGTATTGTACTGAAATTTCATTAGCATATTCACCCGGGGTCTAGCAAGTCTTGAATATAGCTTGCTGAATAATAACACAAATATATTGTTTGCTATAGACTGCTATGGAATCAGAGTCCACGCTAGAATTATAATTGTCGTCAACCCAGTCAGAAGCCTGTTTCATACGAAGACTTATGTAATGTTTATTGCTTGGTTATAAAATGAGATCACCTGAAATTTTGCCACAATTGACGTTGCACAGATATTACGGCTGCATAATACAAAGACGTGGCGTGTCTCTTTGGTAGAACATCTTGCTGCTTGTCCCGCTGAGTGCTAGGATTACATTCCTGTTCGATCCTTTTTTTTATTTTTTCGATTCATGGGGTCAGCGCTCCTGGTGTGGTTCCTTCTTAATGTTTTCTGATCTTGACGGATTGATGTTATCCCGTTCCTGAGTACATAACTGCGAATCACCAACACACCAGAGGCCGTGCTAAACGAGTATCTGCCACACGCGTTTCGAGGAGAGGGTTTGACGATGTATGTTACAAAATTTTCCCACTAAAACTGTTGCACACACAGCACGAAGAAGCAAATGAAAGGTTCACAAGGACCAGCGCAGAATATAAACTGACCTTTATTCAACAAGCGCAATATATACCCGTCACAGCAACTCTTGATAATTGCGCGTGAGCAGAACGTCATATTATGTTTGTTTACATATAAATAACCAGTATGCAGTCAAATAAGTATGCAGCTAAACCGAGAAGCCCATCTGTCCGCATTTTGAAGATTTCACCTGACTCAAATCAAGACTAGGGAGTCGTATTTGTGAAAACCTCTTACCCTCTCACAGAAAGTTTGGTCTACACCCCAAGACAAGGAGGTGATCACGAGTGCATCCAGACGTATAGGTATCTGGCCATACACAGACAGACAGACAGACAGACAGACAGACAGACAGACAGACAGACAGACAGACAGACAGACAGACAGACAGACAGACAGACAGACAGACAGACAGACAGACAGACAGACAGACAGACAGACAGACAGACAGACAGACAGACAGACAGACAGACAGACAGACAGACAGATCGACGGATAGATAGATAGATAAATTGAAGAAAAGGTGGTCACTTATTATAGTTAAAACAAAAATCAATTAGTGTGGCGTAAGGCAGGCAAAACAACGTCTGGAAATAGAAAAGAAAGAACACAGGGACAAAATAGGAAAAAAAAACTGAAAGAGCAAGAAAAAAGAAACAGGCGGGAAGAAATACATTAAATAAATACAGAAAAAACAGACAGTAAAAATGAAAAAGCAGAAAAAGACAAGCAACCAGAAAGAAAGGAGTCTACTCAGTTCTGCGCCTCCCTCAGGCTTGGGACGCCTGGTACGAAGCTGCCTTAATTTTTCATATATTCTTTCTCTTTCTCTTCTGCTTTTTTTGTCTATATCTACCTGCGAATCGCAGATGCCTTTTTCCTGGATCATCCACATATCCAATCAAAATGTAACTGCTATCGTTATGTAACCGAGAGAGAAGCTCGTGTTATTGGTGCCACAACGTGTCCGTGGAGTTAGTCACGCATTTCTAGCCTTCCATTCTACTTTCGCTACCTTTTGCGGCCCATTTCATATTCTTTAAGACGACGGGATTGGTGAAGAATCTGAGGGGAACAAAAATCTCTGGGCGCTGGTGTCATGAAGTTTAGGAGCGGCTGGTAGGCGACTGCTCGAAATATTAAATTGTATGCGACATTCTCATAGAACCAAACGCATTGCTTTGCTGCTTAGCCCAATTCCCGTTGTGTGGGTAATAGTGGGTAGTATGAAACTTGCGTTGCCCGTTCAGGCCCGCTGTTGAAACAGCCACGTAAATGAGTACGTAGGCGTTTATGTCAGTAGGCTTTCCCATTAAAAGTGCGAGAACCACAATAATGAAAGTTTGTCATGTGACACTTGTGCTAAAGCGATATCCTGGAAAAATTGTCATTTGAGGCACAGTTTTTCTAAGGGGACTCTTCGTAAACAGTTGTTTTGGTTTGACAGTCATGAAAATTTTAAAACAAAGTGATGTTGATCATTACTTGCAAAAATGAAGTTCTCTTATGCAGTTTACCATTTTTTTTGCTGTCAAATAGCTAGAAATGAAGCAGCTTTGAAAAGAACAAATTGATTTTTGTGGTGTGTTACACGACAGTGATTGACAAATAGTTCGGGTGTCTCACAACGCTATTTAGACGCAATGTGCGGCACCGCAGCAGACATTGCCACGGGTGTTACGCACCGATTGAGGACAGAACTTTTTCAAACTTGAACACTAATCTAGCTCTAAGCATGTTGCGAGTTTTGGAGGTAGCGAGCGTCGTTCTTGTAGTTCTTGCTTTGCCTCTTGTTCTGGGTAAAGCTAAGCATGAGCTTCAGCGCGAAATACCGGATGCAGCAAAGGTGAGCCACCAATAACATTAAGTCTTCTTATAAAAATTTTTCCGTGACAAAATTTGGTGCTTAACTAGCTAAGGGTTCGTAAAGGATAATATGTTTAAGAGGCTATAGGCTGGTTAAGGTCGGTCACTCTGAAAAAATTTAATACATTTCGCATATAAGCATTGCGTGGCTTCGCTAGCTATAATGCGTATTTAAGGATTTACGGTGGCAAGGAAAGGTAGCGTTGCTCAAAGATGAAGATACTCAGCAATAAAATTAAATGTAAGGAGAACTATGCCTTCAAACGGAGGAGCCGTGTTGTAGGGGTATGGTTGACCATAGCCCCAAATTGAAGTGTTTGGAAGCTGCGTAGATCGAACTAGCAGTAACCCAGATGACACCCCACTAGTAATGATAGAAGAAGTCAGAAATGCCTTGGAGGGCATGGGCATGCAAAGAGACAAAGCTGCTGGTGAGGATCAGGTAACATCAGATCTGCTGAAATATGGAGGACAGTTTGTGTTAGAAAAACTAGCCACCCTGTTTACGAGGTGTCTTCTGACGGGAAAAGTGCCAGAGTCTTGGAAGAACGCTAACATCATCTTAATACATAAGAAAGGAGATTACAAGGACTTGAAGAATTACAGGCTGATCAGCTTGCTCTCTGTAGTATACAAGCTATTTACAAAGGTAATTGCTAACAGAGTTAAGAACACATTAGAATTCTATCAACCAAAGGAAGAAGCAGGATTTCGGATAGGCTACTCAACAATCGACCGCATTCATACTATCAATCAGGTAATAGAGAAATGCTCAAAATATAGCCAACCACTATACGTAGCCTTCATAGATCACGAGAAGGCGTTTGATTAGGTAGAAATAGCAGTAGTCATGCAGACATTGCGGAATAAGGGCGTCGATGAAGCATAAATAAACATCCCTAAAGAAATCTACAGGGGATCAACTGCTACCATAGTGCTTCATAAAAAAGCAACAGAATACCAATCAAGAAGGGTGTAAGGCCGGGGGATACAACCTTCCCAATGCTATCTACCGCGTGTGCACATGAGGTTTTCAGAGGGCTAGAATGGGAACAGTTAGGGATAAAAGTTAATGGAGAGTACCTTAGTAACCTGCGCTTCGCCCAAGACATCGCATTGCTGAGTAACTCAGGGATGAATCGCAACTAATGATTACGGAGTTAGAAAAGGAGACCAAATGATGGGTCTTAAAATAATCTCCAGAAGACGAAAGTAATGTACAACAACCTCGGAAGAGAACAGCGCTTCGAGACAGGTAATAGTGCACTGGATGTTGTAAAAATACTATGTCTACTTAGGGCAGGTAATAACCGCGGAGCCGAACAACGAGATTGAAGTAAATAGAAGAATAAGAGTGGGGTGGAGCACATATTTGGCAAGCACTCTCAAATCATGACAGGTAGATTGCTACTATCCCTCAAGAAGATGGCATGTAACAGCTATATCTTGCCGGTACTTAGCTACGGAGCAGAAGCCTGGAGACTTACAAAGAGGGTTCAGTTTAAATTCAGGACGACGCAGTGAGCAATGGAAAGAAAATGGTAGGTGTAACCTTAAGAGACAAGAAAAGAGCAGAGTGGATTAGGGAATAAGCGGGGGTTAAGGATAATATAGTTGAAATCAAGAAGAAGAAATGGACGTGGGCCGGGCATATAGCGCGTAGACAAGATAACCGGTGGTCATTAAGGGTAACTAACTTGATTCCCAGAAGAGGCAAGCGGGTTAGGTGGCGACCGAAGGTTAGGTGGGCAGATGAGGTTAAGAAGTGTGCGGGTATGAATTGGCAGCAGCAAGCACAGGACCGAGTTAACTGGTGGAACATGGGAGAGGCCTTTGTCCAGCAGTGGACGTAGTCAGGCTGATGATGATGGTGATTATGATGATGATGATATAGATGGAAATCATGCCTGGTAAAGCACTATGCCAGGCGGTGGGTTTTCAGGTGTTATTCACCCTTATGGTGGCGTATAACATAGACTTCGACAATAACTCATTGAATAAAATCTGACAGCAACATTGAACCAAAGTTAATCAACTAGGAGAAATCATATTGGACCTCACAAAATAATTGTTGATATGCCTACCGGAACTGTCAATGCAATTACCGCCGTGAATAATCTCCGCAGCACCGCATACAGAAGATCGAATAGTTGCTTATTAGAATTACTAGAGCAGAAAATGACATCCACATTACGCATGTCGCATTTTCTGCATCAACGCGTAGTTATCAACACCGTGGTGAAGAGTAGCTGCTGATAATATATTGGAGAGATAAATCTGTAATGTTTATTAGTATGCCAGGTAAACAGCGCCATTTGAAACCGCTCAACGCTCACCATTCCACAATGCTGTTAGCACCATCACACCGTCATCTGGAATGGTCATGCCCCACTTTATCATGTAGTGTCACGAAAGAAGCAACACGAGTTGCAGCTGACATAATGTCTTGCAGGGTTTCGAGTTGTGGCGCCACGAAAGTGAAGTGACTTAGGTGAAGTAGTCTATATATAGACTGCTTCTCCTAAGGCATATCGGCGCTGCCATCTTGTTCTGTTAAACCAATGCTTTCGTTCTTTTTTACATTCCGATGGAAATTACCAAGACCGTGAAACAACTTAGAAACCCAATCCTCTTCATACGTATGCGTCTAGCATGACACTGTTCGCTTTGTTGTTAAAAGGCCAGTCATAAGGGTCCGTAACATATTTTAGTTAGACCATGGAAGGTGTTGCGTGTCTGATGAGGGGCATCATGCCATAAATATTTTTCAATTGGTTCATTACAAGCTGAGAAAACTGCTTTTTTGAAGCGGCGAGAAAGGAAGATGCGAAGGGGGCGAGCTCGAGACCCTTGCCACTCGCCCCGCGTAGCCTTCGCAAGCCAAATCTCTTCCCTACTATCTGCGGAATCCGACCAAAAGAACACCTGCGCATGACAAGCCTGAAAAAAGCCCAACCTCCGAGGACGCGAGTGGTGTTATTTTGTTGACCCGCGTTATGTTGTGGTTGGGGAGATCGTTTGGAAACGCTGGCTTGGACGTGGTAGAATAAATGAACATAACAAGTGCAGAAACACGCCACACCATTATTTCTTTTCCAGGACTGGCGTCTGCTTGATGCGCTAACCGCAGCGACACAAACGCATGTGAAACGCAGGCCCATTAGCCCCGCATCTCATTGCAACTCACGGGAAAAATAGAAAGGACACACAGGTTCTCTTAGTTCGTCTCATAATTTATCTCGTTTGATTCATTTATTCAAGCAACAAATTGCATAAACTATAAAAAAACCATATGTTAAATAACTTTCGCTTTGTCACGTCCATACTACTGTTGTCAACGTCAGAACGCAGTCGTCTACGTAGAGCGCCAACGTTACAGCAATGCCGTGTACGTCGGGAAATTCTTACGTGTACATCATGCCTTCATTCTCTGGCCGCGCACTCGCGAAAGGAAGGGAGAGCACAGTCCATCTTGAAATTTGACCCATTTCCGCATCGCGTACTGCGGAATTGCAAATTCTGGAAGATGTGATCGTGAACGTCCCCTGTACGCATCGCGTTTGTCAGCTCGAAATTGTCAAGCCTGGTGAGTGGCGCTTTAACGTATTTCTGTTTGCCGCCGTTCTTATGGGTACGTAACTGTCAATCGCCAATACACCACGGCCCGTGGTAAGCCTGTCTCTAGGAGAGGGTTTGTCGACGTACGTGACAAGATTTTACAGTCATCGTAGAAAGGTGCATTCGTAAAGTCTTCTGCCATCCCATATTATTATTAGTCTCCACCAATATAAGGAGGCGATCACGAGTGCAACAAGACGCAAGCTTCTGGGTGAATAGATAAACAGAGTTATTGAATCACGAGTCGCGAAACTTCCCATAGGCTTCATGTATTCAAATACCGACATGTTATTACCCCCCCCCCCCCCCTGTCGGGAGTGAACAGACTGTCGCGCCACCTGTTGATCCGCACGCCCACTATTAAACACAATATTTGTGTTTGTATTGCCGCTCCCAGGTGGCGCGACAGTCAGCTAACTTCCGAAAACTCGGGTCAACTGCGCGTCCGGACTTCGGAACGCAGTTTCACTAATGGTGTGAATAAATAACTATGATAGATAGATAGATAGATAGATATATAAATAGATAGAGAGATAGATAGATAGATCTTTTGCTAGAAACGCAGTGCCTATGGTGCGTAAAAAAACAATAATTCTCGTTGGAAAACTTGCGCAACCTTACTCGTCCATTCAAGTGCCTTTAATTGCGTTAGCTCCGTACATTTGGTTCATTTCCCTGGCTCACACTCGTATATCGCATGCGGCTGTAAGACAACTCACCTTTTTTTATAGTGGTGCACTTTAGGTTGCCGGACTGTGGCTGGTTGTCGCGTGCTGGCGTCATCGCTTGGCGTAACGCTATGTGCGGTTTCTTCCTCTTGTTCTTCGACCACCTTCATCATAATCTATTATCCTCATTAGCATGAAAAACAAGTATTGCGCTTGACCTAACGCATGCTAAACAACATAAAAATAGGAAAAAAGGAAGCAAGCACTAAACTGAAAAGATAGAAAAAGAGAGAAAATAGGAAGAAAATAGAAAGGAGAAAGAAAAACAGATACAGAGAGAGGGGAAAAATAAATGGAAATACCGAGTTTAAAATAGACAGAAAAGAGGAAAAGAAAACCGAAAGGCAACTAAGAAGACTGCCCAGTTCTACACTTTTTTTCAAGCTTGGCAGCCTTAGTACGAAGGTGCCTTAATATTTATTTTCTTCCTCGGTTATTTCTACCTGCGAATCACAAACGAATTCATCTGGTTAAAGGATACATCTAATAAGAATTCAACTGTTAATTGTCCCCTGAGCGAAGAGAACTTAGTTCTTATTGTTTCACAACCTGTGCGTCTTATTAGTCGCCCATTCCTACCCTTCCATTCCAGTTTCGGTACCTCGAGTGGCCCACTTCGTATTCCATAAGATGGCCCAATCAGTAGGGAATCTGACGTGAACAAGGAGCACCATATCCTGGAGTGCTGGGACCATGAAAGACAGGAGCGAATGATCACGAATGCTGCAAATATTGAATTGCATCCCACGTTCTCATACAACTGCACTCATTGCTTTGCTGCCTGGCCTGTATACGTTGTGTGTGCACTAGTAAATAGAACGGCGCTTGCGTTGCCTGTTCAAGCCCCGTTCCGCAACAGCTGCGCACATGAGTTAAATGCCTTCCCGTTCAGGATGCGAGAAAGGCAATGATGAAAGTTTGTCACATGACATTTATGCGTTACTGGCGTCGTGGAAAAATTGTATATTGAGGAACAGTTTTTTAATGGGTCTCTTCGTAAACAATTTTTTGCTTTCACATTGATAAATATTGTAGCACGAAGTGTTATTGACCGTTCCTTGCAATATTTAAGTGGTCCCTTGCAGTTGACCTATTTTTGTTTTAAGTTTCAAACAGCTCAAAATGAAGCGGCTTCGTGATGAACAGATAAATTTACGTGATATGTTATTTGACAGTGAAGGACTTGGAGGAAGTTAGAGTCTATCAAAAAAACTAATAATACGCAACATGTGGTGGCGCAGCAAACAGTGGAACGCGCAGTCCACATCGATTGAGAATAGAAGCTGTCCAAAGTTGAACATTACTGGAGCTCTAAACATGCTGCGAGTTTTTAAGGTAGCGATGGTCATTCTTGGAGTTCTAGCTTTGCCTCTTGTTCTGGGGAAAGCTAAACACCAGCTTCAGCGCGAGATACCAGATGCAGCAAAGGTGAGCCACCGTTAAGACAGTGTCCGTTTATCATATTTTTTTTTCGTTCGTAAGATGTAGTGCTTAACCTCGTTGTTCCCATTTTTCATGCTTATGGACGTACAATTTCTGGCAGATTTCCTTAGGCCATGTACTATGAGACCTTTTTGTGTACAAAAAAAATAGCCAGAAAAGTTAGCACACAGAGAGCACGCTGTTGAAAATAAGGCTGTTATATGTCATTTGAACATATGCACATAGATATGATTGGCATTACAATGATTATGTGAGTATTTGCAGAGTTAGAAACATAAGTCTAATTACCCTAACCTCACTAACAAAAACTTAGCAGCGGCTACTACAGTAACTGGTAACAATATGCACTATGTGTGCTTAACAATCGGAGGTTCCGTTAGCGACAACAGGCATAACAGGCTTAGCCGGCTAAACTCGGTCTTTCTGAAAAATGTCATACATTTCGTGGCTTCGCTTGCTGATGTGTCCTCATAAGATTTAAAAAGGCAAGAAAACAATGTCGCTGCAAGATGCAGGTACTCGCTAATGAAGTGAAATGTAGAGAGAACCATGTTCTTAACCGGAATAATTGTGTTGTAGGACTATGGTAGACCATGGCCCTAATTAAACTGCTTGGAAGCAGCAGGCAATGAGACTTTGCCGCCAAATCTCTGGGTAAAGCTCTCCGTCAGGCCGTCGGTTTCCAGGTGATAAGAACCCTTGTGGTGGTGTATAAAATAGCCTTCTACGACAAATTACTAAATAAAATCTGACAGGAACATACAGCCTGAGTTTCTCGTGAAATGGCGAGGAGGAATTACATTGGAGTTATCAAATTAATTCCTGATAACTTCACCAAAATTTTCAATGCAATTAACGCCACGAGAAAATATATATTTGCTTATAAAATAAATAGACCATAAAATACATCTGGGTATTGTAATGTGTTAAGGAGTAGTGATGGCCACTTTACGCTTGTCATATTTTCTGCATCAACGTGTAGCTTCGAACACCCTTATAATGATTAGCTGCTGATAATTCAACGGATGAACGAGTGAAGATCTGTAATATTGATTAGTATGCCGGGTAAAGAGCGCCGTTGAAAACAGATGAAAAGCCCGCCAATTTTCATTGCTTTCAGCGCCATCACAACGTCACTTAACACGGCCCCGCCCCATTTGATCGTGTAGACACACGAAACCCGTCACGGGACCTTGATGTGATATTTTGTTTGCTAAGCTCACACGTATAGTCATGTTAGAGCGTACTAGAACGGTAGAATGCTCAGTAAGGCAGAGTCACCAATGTAAAGTGAAGCCAAAACAGGGTCAAACCACTTGGGGCACTACGATCGGGGCACTACGATCGGTAGTGTACAATCTGTCATCATTTTATAGTTACGCGCGACTCCCACAAAGTAGCATTCTCGCCTTCCACTCGAAAAACCCAGGTTCGAATCACAGATGTAGATGATGTTTTTGTTTTTTGACGTAACTTGTTATAGTTGTATTGTTCTTCTTTGTGTCTTAAAACCAACTATAGTTCGTACATATCACTGAAAAAAGTAACTTGAAATGTGATAGAAAGCAGAAAAAAAAAATGGACAGGAAGTGTAAGTATTTGCATCGCAACCGCACGACTTTCAACAAAAGTGGAAAGTATGGCCTCCGGGATTTCTCGTATTCACACAGATCTATACTTTATTTCACCACTGTGGTTCAGCACTATCAAAGCTACGGTGTGCAAGAATGTCACACTCTTGCGCTGTAAAACATTGTACCACATATAAATGATTTAAAATTGACCAAGTTGGCAAAAGTTGGCTTTTCTTTTGTACTTGTTATGCCACATTGGTACGTGTTATGTTCATTCTTTACATTTTTCTTGTACGCATTTACTTATTTGTTTTGGTTTCAAATCGACAAGGCAGTCCCCATGCAGAAGTGACCACCCGCTTCGATCCGAACTTGCTGCACGCCCACTGCTTTGGCAGCAATAAATAAATGTTGAAATCAGCCATTGATTTGTTTCATCGTATTTTGAGGACAAAGAATCGGGTACATTTGTCGTAATTTGTGAGATATGTTATGTTGCCTGCTTAATTACCTGCACCTGCTAAGCCTTATGCGCCGAGGCAGTGCTCGGGCTGCGTTGCCAGACCATGACCACTGCATCTCTAAATACCGGACATGCTATTTCGCAAAGCATTTTTACGCATCAGATCTAACTGAAACAAAAAATAGAGGAAAGAAGTGTTGCAGCGGGAGACGCGAAGGAACGCGTCCAAGGAAAAGCAGTCAGACTATGAAAGAAAACAGCGACCATCTGCGTTCCCCATGTACCCTGTAATGGGTTGAGCGTTTCGATTAAAGCACAGTTCTTCCTTCATTCAAAGAACTGCACCTGTTATTATTGTTCAAAACGCAGTCACCCATCTGTCACGAGTGTATAGTACGCATATGTCACCGAGTGAGTCTCCGCAACGTTACCTCTCCAAGTTAAAAAGTTTTTTTTTTCGAAAGAGACGAGGTCAGTGGCCTGGTCTCGTTGCTTGTTTCATAGTTGACAGTATTAATAGGTTAATAAACCAGCTATATTTCCTGCAATAAGTGTGTATAGACAATTCGGTGAGCAGACTCCCCTTGAGCAGATGACATGGCGCGGAGGAATATGCATGTGGAGAGCTAAGCACCCTTTCTGAGGGGCCCAGTAGTTTCCACAGTGCCGAAGGGAACTTTTGAAACAGTATAGGGGCCATAATTTACGTTTTCATTGAATGCAGTGAGGTGGCGTGACAAATAATTACGCTCACGGTAAAATGTATTTTAATTGACTTCACATTTTGAGTTATCTTCTTTAGCAATAAGTAAAAACTGAAGCTAGTTTGAAGGAACAAATAAAAACAATATTACTATAAGAAGTTACACTAGAAAAGAAAAACTCAACATCTACTTTTGTGATTTAAAGTCGTGTCCTTGAACTAGAAAGGGGGAATTATACCTCTGCACTACATTGTTCTTTTGTTATCTGCACTTCTTTGGTGGAACCGCGCACTGCTCTTAAAATGACGGCACACCACAGATTATTGATCACAGTGCCCCGAGCAGATATACCCTCTTTGGGCTTCATTCTTTAGGAGCTCGTTTTAGGCAGTTCCGAGCACTGCACAGTTCTATACTCGCTGACCACTTTTTTTTTAAATGCAGTGCAAGCTAATGAGCCAAATCGCCTGTATCCTGCCGCTAAAATTTGTAATCCCACAAATCTGTCTTATTTCTGTACGTGAGATATGAACAATACTGCCTTCACTTTTTTTGCACGTAGCTTCTTGGCACAGAACGGAGATCACATCAGCATGATATTCGTATTTGCTTTAATACTCTCGTCAGCCCGTCGCGTCTTCGAACACGTCTGAAAGGCGCGCCTTTTACATGTACCTCGAATGTCAAGCGGCGTCTGCGTCGATATAAAACGTTGATCATGCACAGCCATCACTTTTCAGAGCGGTAAAACATACCGGTCTATTTCGCTTAGTAGTAAATGTGTAGAAGCTGCACCCCCGTAGCTTTTTCGGTAAGCTACCCTGCACAAGGGGAACGATTGGGTATATCGATAAGGCCAAACTGGTTAACATTACTGCTTTTTCTCTACTTCTTTTCTTTCCTTGTCGTGGCTTTCCCTCTATATGCCATGAAAAGTCGTTTATTTAGAGGCGAAGCTCCTTAGGATGTAGGCTTGTCCCTCGTAGTTGGTTGTCGTAGCAACTTGTTGGAGTCAGAGTCTGACAAGATGGCGCTGCGGCACTCGCCCTTCTCTGATGCTCAGAAGATGTGTGTCCATCCGTCTGTCCACCCGAGGAAGCTACAGATTTTCTCATATCAATATGAAACAAAATTTTACCAATGTGTTGGAACAAAAATAGCAATGCCTTGATCTAGAACAAAAAATGGGGTTTAATTCCAAATTAATCTCCTGTGGAAGCAATGCGAACAGGCTACAGTAGGTGTATCCTTCAACCGCCCATTTAAAAGTTACCAATTTTTTGAAAATGTCTTTCTCTGTGCGGTAAGCAGTAAGGACCCCAAGCCCCGAAAGATTACTGCGCACCATAGCTCACGGCCGATAAAGGCTAATATTACGGCTTATAATTCTGCTCAACACCCTGAATGTGCTCTAAAATTGCCTTAAACTTCCTCTGGGCATGCCCGTATGTCCTGATAGCTATGACCGTGTGGCCTATATACTTTACGACTCAATACGACATTTTGTGTTTGCACGAACGTGTCCCCGATATGTAGCTACGGGTGAAGTTTGGCTACTCCTCCACACTGGGACCATGGCGTGTGTAGACTGCACGTGGGCAAAACAGGAAATATATGTGTTGAAATATTTGATAGAGCGCTATCTTCGATGCGGGTCTATTATTCAGTTGCTGCGGTTTTCTATCTCGTTTGCAGGTATTCCAGGGATTCCGCCGTGGCCTAGCCTTATTTGATGTGGACCACGATGGTGACCTTGACTGTGTCTCGACGATAACTGAAGACTACGACGAGAGCGTACCGAGCATAACATATGTGTGGCTCCTCAAAGGCGTGAACGGACACGAAGCGTAAGATTCGCATTATCAGAATAATCTATTTGTGTATCAGTCAGAATTCAGCCTTGTTAATGCTATGCAAACTTAATGTTCTGGTTTCTATATTTACATTTGCCACATATGAGCCCTATAGAGCTTCTCAGACGCCACCTGAGAAGCTGTAAGGTAGGTGCACTGCATGTCAGGACCCAACCATGAGAAAATATTTGGCGCCTGCTGCTTTCAATATCATTGGCGATTTCGTCTTGTTGCAGTACTGCCATGATTTTCCGGTTTGTTTAAAAAAATAAACAAAATAGTGGGTAGTAATTTCCCGCATGTAATTCTAAATGTAACGTGAAGAAAACAGCAAAAGGAGAAAACGAACAGTGTTTTGTGTATTTTGGGCTACGTATAATAATGGAATATTACCAACTCTCCCAGCAAGACGTCCATATGATGTATTTCTAACAAGGTTTACGTCATAGACAATTCCTTGGGTCCTGAGATACCAAATACGGCTCTTCATTGTCCTACCTATGTGCCTATTCGAGAGCGAGAATGCAGAAATCTCTTGAAAACGTGAAGATACAAATTCAGTACATAGTCCTGCTCAGCAACTATTTCTTGTAGCTGTTGTTTTCTACCCCCGCTTTCTTGCATCTAGCAACCCTCCAAGACTTGTGCTTCATACCAACAGCGTCCTGAAAAAACAAAATTTGCAGCTGCAGTCACGCTAATTTCTTTCAATGATTCCCAATTTACAATAATGTTTATAGGTGCACGGCAACTGAAAGCAACCAAATTTTCGAACTGACCGTATAGGTATTTCATAACATTGAAGTAATCCAGAGCCAGCTCTGATTTGTTCCTTACGTATGTGAGATGATGTTGACATTGTCATACATTAGCACATATTTTAGCACATAATTTTTTTCTGTTCACGTTTATTTTTATTTTCCTAATACCCCAGTACACAGTTCCCATTGCCCAACACTCACCAGCCTTTAGCCAATGTTTGGCTGTGCTATCCGGTATTAGCAAGCGCTTCCCGTAGTTCTTACTTGTACAGCCTGACGTTAACCAGCACTGAGTAGGTGTCCTAATGTAAGCTTCCAAACACAGATAGTACGGTATAATATGAAATTCAACATAATTTGTTTAAACGCCACTTACCCCTAAAAAATGATGCAACCTTATCGGCTCATTCCGAATACAGCTCACTCAGAGTCGAGGGCAAACGTCAAGATCGTGGTGTTGTATACATGCGCCGATCACTCAGTTGAACAAAAAAAAAACATGTTTTATTGACTGTTCTCTATCACACCGTTTTTCCTTGAAATGACCGCAGAAAAAACATATCCTATTATGTCCGCTCTGGCAACGCCCCTGATGAGTTTTTGTTCAAGGACAAAAATGGTGAGTATCATATTTTTTTCCATGAGCGGCGCTACTGTTTCTAAGCCTGTTTGTGTGTATTTGTGGCTGTCTATGTGTTTGTGTCTTATACGTATAAAGAGGGCTCTACTGCAATCTGTTAGGCATCAAGGTAATGTCCCAAGGTAATGACCAATAGTCCCTCGTATACGAGGGACCATTGGTCAGCTGCCAGCTCGCAATAAGTTCACGTGCTACGTGACGCCATACATGCTCATAAAAAGAGTGTACCACACTCGCCGCCATGGTTACAGGTGGCGCTGACTGACACTCCCACGTTTCAATTCACATATAAACCTAATAAAGCGGCTGGAGGAATAGCCACCGTCATAGCACAGTAGTAGATCATCGAACGCGTTATTCGGAGGTCGTAGGTTATTTTTTTTTCACCCACTATATATATATATATATATATATATATATATATATATATATATATATATATATATATATATATATATATATATATATATATATATATATATATATATAGAGAGAGAGAGAGAGAGAGAGAGAAAATTTGACAATGTAAAATGGAAAGTAGAAATACAAGAAGTTGGGAGATTCGGGCAACATATATAAACGCAGCACAGAAAGACAATGACAGTTACATAAGTTACAAAGACGCATGAGGTAGGTCCAATGACAGACGAGGCTAAAGAGCTTGTACAAAATGTGCGTTAATATGCTAAGCAGCTCTAGTCTTGATAAAAATTATGCCACCGAGCTATGACAAAATTGTGTTCATTGTCGATGAAACAGCGCATGACTAAACGAATGACTACAACCAAGTCGCGGAAATTACCTTCCGGCAACTCGCGCAACCTACCACGTTGGTTTAGCACGAAAAACAATATGATGCAAAAAATGAGTTAAATAATCGTACCCCACCGTGCGGCAAGTCGCATACGATGAGAATCATGGAGGTATACGAAAAGACTTGTGCTCTGTGATTGTTCCACGCGGAATCTGAAAGAGAATACTACTGAGCCATGCAGAGCAGTTTTCAATCGCGTGAATAAATTTCCAGATAAGGTGCACATCAGTGCGCTTTCTTCGGAAGTAAAGTGACGGTAATGACAAAAAATTCGGCATATCCCACGTACCTATAGAAATCGACGTTGTGCGAAGCATGCGGAGGGAAGGTGACCGTGAAGCAATTTTTTTTTTATTGAGTGACACGTCATGAAATGACGCTATAGATATATGTGCAAATGTTGCACGTGCAGACATATGTTGAAAAGTTGCAGATATTTTTATATAACCGGTTGTTTGCACTTGCGCATCGATGCGAACTGAAACATGAGAAACAGTTGGAGCTGATATGAAGTGCTGATACTCGCGAAGGTACTGACACTGGACACTGCAATTAACCACAGTTGACGTTTACCCGACGTGAGGGTTGTATCAAAGGAGTACGTATGTAATGTCTATAAAACTGGGTAGGCAGCACTGCAACCACTATTGACGTTTCACGAAGATTTGTGTCTATTTGACAAGTAGTTCAGAGACCAGGCATAGCTCTGCGGTAAAATGCTTCATTGCCACGCAGAATGCTTGGGTTCAATTCCAGCTCGGACCCTGACATTTACTTCTTGCATTCGTCGGGTCAACGCTACCAATGTCGGATAGTTCTTAACGCTCGCGCGTTAAAATTGCCCATGTGTGTTCTCGTCGTTCCTGGGTAGATCCTAAGCGTCAATCACCTGTGGCGCATACCCATCAACCAGCGGCACATACCCACCCATGGGTATGTGTCACTGTCTGGCTAGAAGTGTTTGACAACGTACGCGACGAGATCGTGACATTATTCATGTCTTGACCAGCACGTCATGTTCGTCAAACCATCTCACCCTGCCATGCTAATTTTGGTTGACGCCAAGTTAAGGGAGCGACCACGAGAGCACCCAAACGTAAACGGCTAGATAGATGGATGGATAGATAGATAGATAGATAAATAGATAGATAGATAGATAGATAGACAGATACGCTCAAAGTCGCCGAGGTTCGCTAAGAAATGCTTCGCATTTAAAAATAAATGGTACTAGAGGAATATTCAATGTTTTTATTAACAGAGCGAAGATCCCACAGGCTAAGAACTTTTTCTTCTAGACCTATTCATTTCGTGGCACAGCTGGAATAAAAAAAAGGTATGTTTACATTACAGAGGTGCGTTAATGTTGGTGATCTCCAATTTTGTGAACTGGCTATGAAAGGGTATACGCGATACGGAGCGCCTAGAGGGGCGCTATCGAAAGCCGTGTAGCAGACACATCCTTTCACTGCAACCATGGTGGAAGTTCGAGCGTGTGACATGCCACTCATGCAGGTCCGAAATAATTACTTTTGTGGTGATAGTGGACGCAAAGGAGCCACACATTATAAGAGTGGACATGCTTCCGATGTCACAGCTGTATGGAAAATTGTCCTTATGCGTGCCAAGCGTTTGCCACAGACACGCACCAACAAGCTCGTCTACAAAGTGGAGATCGCCGTCAGTGCGCAGCTTTATTTATAACAACCCGACGAATAATACCTGCATTCGTTGATGCGCGAACCAAAGTTTTCTTCTCTCGACACACTAGTTTCATTCACATGCCATGTGTTTATATAGTTGATTTTGAGAAAGTGCTGCATGCATTTCACAAGTCTGACCATGCGAATGGTCAGCGTTGGTAAAAATTTAAAACCAGCACGATAAATTAGTGAAAAGATATGCAGGCAGCTTGCACTAGTGGTGCAAAACAGGGTCAACGTGTAGCTAGTGGTTACCTAGCTTATCATAGCAGCTTACCTACGCGCTTGCTGACATTTCAATGTTACCAGCACACGTAATCGGGGTGTGCCCGAACCCACTGCTGTGTAACCTGTGCGCAGAATCTCGCTCGGAAGAAACGTGCCATTCTATTGTTCTTAAATGCGGCGACTGTAATAGTGCTCTCGCTGCCTCATTAACTACTGTCCTCAATTTAAGAAGAAGCACATGGTGCTTACACAAATAGCCAGAGATAATTAGACCCACAGGAGGGCCACCCGAACAGTCCCGTGTCGGCAATGGCGTTGGAGCCATCATTCGAACTTCAAGAAGGTCAAGTTCGAAATGACAACGCCCCCTCTGTTCCTGTGCCGCGCAGTCAAGCAACACAAAAACCAATGAGTTCAATGAAAACGGCAGAGAAGAATCTATCTGCCGATGAATGACTGGTTCTTCCGAACAATAGGCTTTTCATGGAACAGCAGAAGACAGCACCCAATCTGGAGTCTTCATCGACTGCTGACGACGCACCTGAAGCATATCGCAGTCATATCTATGCCTCGTTCTCACATGGACGCCCTTCGAGAGATATTATCAGACATTTGGACGACGTCTGCTGGAAGCGCTTTCCAAGTACTGGAGGACTTAAGCCCAGTGCTTGAATACCTTGACTAGAAACATGATTAACAATCACGTTACTTTCCAAGGAGTATTCAAGGCAGCATTCATCATCCAGTAAAACGCCAGAGGAATAATGTAGCGCTTTTTCAATTTTCCTCTGTTCGTGCACTACAACATGTTCCCAGTAATCATCATTTGGGAGCCCAGCGTACCGACGCCAGTACGACTATCGCGGTCATCTTCTCAACAAATGCAGCATGCAGCAAGGCTATTGTTTATGTTCGTCGGAAACTGACTTATCTACTGCGTCCAATTGTGCCTCGTGATGGCTATCAGTATGTATACCTTACAATTCACATAGAGAAACCTATGTTCACTCTTATAGGCATTCATATATCACCCTCAGATAATTTTGACTCTAGAAGATTGGTTACATTCTGACCATTCTGTGTAGTTTTATGCGTCATCATAAGATACTATAATGCACACCATTTGGTATGGGGAAGTACGAGGACAAATGCAAGAGCTAAGAGACTAGCAAGTTTTGCTGACAATCATGACCTCAACCTCATAATTGACAGCAGCCCCATTTTTCTTCGTGGTGTAACATATGACAGCTGCCCTGATCATGCAATCTTTTCGAGCTCGTTTGCCAGATGTGTTACGTGGCTGTAGGATATTGAGACACGTGGCAGCGACCATATTTCCACTGACATTCGCATCAAAGGGCTGTCTAGTTGTCGTCCAGAAAACCATACGAAAAATCTATTAGACCTATTGTAAGTCTGTCATGCGAAATGTCTGTCAGGTGGGTTTATGAAGAAAGCTAGAGCAAGTAATCGGGTAGACAATGCAAGATGTCACGCATGCAGTACTATTTTCGTCCAGACCTAACGATTCCGATGCCGAATGGGAAGGACTCTGAGAGCCATACGAAGCACAGATATCGGCACACAAAGTCAATGCACGTCCTCAGCACAGCCAGAAGAATGCAAAAGGAAATTCAGCATCGCATCAACAAGTTAGCCTCTGAATGGTGGAGAACGTTTTTTTCTTTCAAATATTTGACCCCAAAAAGAGATTGTGGTTATAAAACGGAAAAGAAGAGAAAAGTGAGCCCCGTAACTGTCTGCAGGAGAGTGCGACACCTAAACAGTAGCTCACAAGGGATGGGGGTAAGAAGAGATTAAAAGGATAGGAACAAAGGTAGAGAGAGAGAGAGAGAGATGCGCAAGTACAGCGAGCGATGACAGAAGAAATATGAAAGATGAAACACGGTCACAGGAGTCCGAGGACGGGGCACCACTTGCGAGAGCTCTTGTCGGCGACAGGAGATGGCGTAAGGCTAATTAATCCAGTCGGCCAGAGCTGCGCTGTCGTCGTCGTAGGAGACCAGCGGCAGGAGGTGGCGTAGGACCAGCCCGGTCAGCCAGAGCTGCGCTGTCGTCGGAGATCGTGAGGGCACAACCGGTCGACACTAAATCCAGCGAGCGAGTCTCGCCGGAGGCCCCAGAAAGCCCCACCTCACATGTGAATAGCAGTGTGTGGTTTTTACTGCTTTCTTGAACAGTGTGTTCCAGTCAAGGCACTGGCGGTTCTTCGAAAGCGTCGAGTTATTGATATCGCAGAAGGCTTTTGTGCGAAGATAGCAGACCAGGTGGTTTATCCGGTTGCTCTAGCCGGAAGTGACGTCCCTTTTTTCTGTGATGGCTCCATCGACTTTCTTTTCCCGATGGAGAGTCTCAAGATGGCACTAGCTTTATGCAGGCGCTCCTCATCACTGAGACCACATGGTATATCCTATCAAGCCCTGGTGCAGTTTCGGTGTGGCTGCGAGGGGAGAGCTGCTACGTCTGTACAACGCATCCTGACATGAAGGAAGTGCTCCTGACCAATGGACGGCAAGTCATCTAGCACCATTTCTTAAGACTTTCAAGTCTCCCCTTTGCCTCGTACTACTCTATTAAATCGGCCAGCTGCGTGGGAAAGATAAATGAATGGCTGATCGTTAACCGACTTTTCTGGTACCTTCAACATTACAAGATTCATCCAACGTCTATCGCTGTCTTTTGAGGTTATCGCTCATCTGTCGATCCCCTTATTGGTCTCGCACCATACGTCCAACAACAGAAATCATGAAAACGTTTGTCTGCAGCCCTTTTTAGACATGTTAAAGGTGCATAGAATAACGTGATACACAAGGTCATTCTAAATGCCCTACAGCCTGCAATCACTAGCTCATAATATTCCAACCAACACAAACACACAACCGCAATAAATTAAAAAAACATCGGCGTGACCACTTTTTATCTTTATAATAACGTATTACCCTTCATTCTTGTACGAAGTGTCATCGTTAAATTGTATGTGTACGAGTGATGTATGTTGATCTGTATGTATGTCACAGCTGTATGTATGTCACGCTTTCGATGTGAATGCCATGCAAAATCACTTGTTGACATGTGTCATATATGTGCTATTGTCATGTAAGGGACCTTGGGCCTTCGTCAAGCTGCTGCGACAGCTTTTTGCCCTGGTGTCTCTCCAGATTGTTTCCTGGTAAATAAAATTGAATTGAATTGAATGGTTGGCCGAGTTTTTCGATGGATTGCTTTCTAAGTGACAGCAAGATCATTCTTCATATTGTCACGGGGTCATGAAGTGAACGAAAGGAGCAGACTCGAGGTTGAAGAAGAAACTGCTTATTCGTGCCTTGTGGCAACGCGAAAGGAAAGTAAGACACTAGCACTGATAGCGGTGAACACAGCGTCGGCTGTAGTTCAACTGACAAACTGTGAATCGTGTCGGCATTTATAGACTTAAAATCGAATGTTATAGCGTTATCACTAGCGGCGACGTATGTCCCAGAATAATTTGTTATGTTCACAAAGTGGGCGTAATCTTAACAAAATGATCTACTGCCATCCCAAAGTCTCGAATAGTGTAGGCGTGGTTCACGCAGAGAATTGTTGGTAGTGAAACGATGTGATAACAAAAGCTTGAAGACGGAACGCGGCAATATCAACCGACCACGAACCAACCACACGGCGCTATACCTGTCTGGGTGCTCGTAAAGGTGCAGTACTAAGTCTCACTCTATTAAATCTAGTACTCATTAAACTCACTGAATACCTACCTTGTACGGTAGTGATACGCATATACGCATACGACATATGTGTCTAGAAGTCTGCCGTCAAACGCCTCCTGATGCGAGCGAGGCTTCAAAAAGCTGCAACTATGACAACGAGCTACCTCGAAAAGCAAGACCTGAAAATATCTCGGGAAGAATGTGCTTTAGTGGCGTCCGCTAGTAAGCCAATGACGCACTATGCTATTTCTATTTCAGGGTGAATCATCTCTTATGCCTGAACCCACAAATGTTTGTGATTAATTATAGACAGAGGCAACCGTTGGAGCCTACATGTGGCTTACTTTAAACAGAATTTGACAGCCATCTCCCAGTCTTTCAAGTTTCTGTGTTGAAAAACCTGGTGCATGTAGGTTGACGTATTGCTGGAACTGTACAGGGGTGCTATGCAGGATCAGCTGAGTTTCGCCCGAGTGTCACGAAACTCGGAATCTTTCCTAGTTCTGGCGACATACCCCCTTTTGAATCAGAGCCAACAGCACGAAAAAGTTATATTCACCCTTCACTGCGCTGTGTTTAATTGGCTACGAGAGAAGCAGTCATGACGTCAAGGGCAGTCCTCTACGTTGGTTGGTGTTTTCAAACCAGAGGCATCTTTTTTCATTTGTTTGTCGTTACACTGAGTGCAGAAGTTCACCTATCCAAAAAACGTGTCAGAAACGTTTCGCAATGATATTTTAGAGGCACGGAGTGTTTAAGTTAATTTTGAAGATTGGCAGAACTAAGTCTGTTTTAGAATAATCAGCACGGTTGCTTATGAGATTAGTACCAGCCGAGCGTGTTACAACATCGCGACCGCAGCTAAACCTGAAGCCACATGTTAATCATCACGGCGAGCCTGTACATTCTGGTGCGCCGCGCGGCTGCTGCGCATCTTCTTTGTTGTCATCGTTCGCTAGCACACGAGCACGTCTGGCTGCATAATTAGCAATTTGGCTGAATGGTATACTTGGCTAGTGAGGCCAGGGCATGCTATGACCAAGCTAATTATGCCAAGTCATAAAAAGGCCGAGGCAGAGGAGTAGCCAGGTGATGGCATACCGGCCCGTGCCCTGCCCTCGCCGCCCGAAATTTTCTGTGCCATTGAATAGAGAACGAATTATGTCCATTTAGACGGGGTGCCCCTCACAAAATGAGGAAGGTCCCCTCCCTCCCCCTTAAAAAATTTCTCGCTAGGCGCCTGGGCCGAGGTAATTCTGCCACATCTACAGAAGACCACGCTAATAAATTCATGTAAAGCTAGAACTGGGCCAACTAAAGCATACTAGTTTATCAGCTAACTAAACTTTGCTATTTAGTGAGACGTTAATCACAAGCACGCGAAGTAAAACCATCCTATGTAGCCTTACTAATATGATGACAATTAGTATCGTGCCAATCAGAATTACTTCTTTAGCTCAATACTGAACATGGCCTTCCTAGTAGCGCCCGAGATTATTGCCGTTTAATTGAAACCTCATTAATGAAGAAAAAACAGCTCAGTGTATTGGTCGTTATGCCCCAGTAAATTAGTATAATGAAAATTCAGACAGAGCTGATGTGGTCTTCACTTCGAAGCCGACCAATCACATGAGTAGACGACCTACTTAAAAAGCTGCTAGAATTTAAGTTATGACAAGCATCTCTATGGCTTCAGCCTTGCGAAAATAGTGCAAACTCACCAAATTACTTTATATGCAAAGAAGCTGCCGCTTAGCGTTCACCGCATCAAACGCTTGGCAGTCACACTTGCATCATGACAGTCACGAGTACAACTGGTGCGATCTCAGAATCAAGGAGTTCGTATCAATCAATTTGATTGACAGGCGCCGTCGACGAAGATTGGGCACAACCACGAGGTTTGCTCTTGCCGCGGAGCAGTACTCACGTCGGGAGGCACGATCAATCTATCAGCGTTATCACGCAGGCTATGCACACACGGAGGCAGAATCGATATCATCATGCGACGTGGCTACGACGCCTCGCATTCAATTTCACCGCACTCTCGACGCATCTAATGACAGTCGCGTTGCCGCCATGATGCGAGCGTCCCTGGTGACCACCTGCCCTTATAATTTTCTGCAATATTTGATAGAAGCGAAACAAGCAGCACGAAAGTGCTGCATGCGCACCCGTGCTGCCTTTGAGAGTGGAAATTTTCATGCTGCAGGTGGAGCGAAAGAACCTCTTCGAATGAGAAGAAACGCTAACGAACACGTCTGTGGTAGGCACGTGTTGAGTTAGCAAAAAGACAGCGCGACAATCAGGCCGACGTCGCTCCATTCTTAAAATGCTGACTGAGGTGGGGGGGGGGACGTGTGCGCACGCTGTCTTTTTTGATAACCGCCGCAAATATCCCACGCACGTTTCCGACGCCACGCGAATTCTTCTAGCCATTTTAGGGGCTAAGCTCCTTAAAGCGGCACCCGTTTGTCCCTCGTAGTCGTAGTCGTAGTGTGTAACAAGTGTTACATTTTGACCTGCAAGGTGGTGCCGGTGGGAGATTTCTCCTGTACTTTGTTGAACAATAAAAAGCTCACGGCGTGCGCGTTAACTAAAAGCCGAATGCTCCTGTCCCTCGTTCCCTATTAGGAGCCATTGGAATGTGCATTGAGCACTGTCTGACAAGAAAGTGTTGCTACGGTATACCCGCTGGGTTTAACCTCCTTAGTTTTAGAAAGGTTTAGCGAGCGTTGAGCCGCCGTGCCATTAATGCAATGAACTAGTATATACCATGAACTCGAGGTGGTTAAAGGTGGGAAGTAGATACGAAGCGCAAGCCGTAAGAAAATAAAAGCCGAATTCTCCCGTCTCTCATTTCCCATTAGCAGCCATTGGCATTTACATTGAGCACTTTCTGACAGGAAAAAGTTGCTACGTTATAGTTGCTGGCCGTAACCTCCTTGGTTTTAGAAAGGTTTAGTGAGCGTTTGGCCACAGTGCCATGAATACAGTGAACTAGTATATACCATGAACTCGGGGTGGTTAAAGATGGGAAGTAGACCAACGCCGACTAAATTTCAAGGACGGAAGGCTGCCGCAGTGACGTCAGATGTTGGGGGCCCAGTTGCCCAACTGAGCATGCTCAGTAAAACTTCTTTTCCACATCTTTTATTCGGCCCAATCAAGCCGCAGCAGCTGCGAGAGTGGGAGCGTTGTTCTCCTGAAACGTGAACGAAACACAGGCTTTCCGCAGCGTTCGCGGCGTAACTGGGCCCCCACCCTCTGACGTCACTGCGGCAGCCTTTCGGCCTTGAAATTTAGTCGGCGTTGAGTAGACCCGAAGCGCAAGCCGTAATAAAGTGAGCGTGCGCCACCTCTCGTTTAGTCCTTGGAATGCCCGCTGGATGGCAGTGCTTCTATAAGGGGAATATATGATGAAAAGATGCGAGATAGTGGCACTTGGAGTGTTGAATAGATGGACGAACGAACACATAGACAGATGCATGGATGGACGCATGAACCAACGCAGGGCCGGATGCATGGACGAACGCAGGGACGGACGCAGGAACAGACGCACGCACGGACGGGCGGATGGACGTATGGACGGTCACACGGACGGATGCATGGACGAACGGAAGCAAGAGTGAATGGACGGACGAATGCTTCGCCCCACTCTTCATCATTCACTCTGTGGATATGCTGCCAATTTTTTTTATCAACGCTGCTATCAAGCGCTCCGCAGTGTCTTCATGCCGTGGCCGCCATAAAGCGAGCTCAGAACAAACTCGTCGGTCCAAGAAGCTCGGATAACCCTGCGTAGCACCCCAGGTCACTGTTAACCAGCCTGTTGTGATATGTCTGCCTATAGTGACTAATATTTGTAAGACAAGCATTAGCACTCTGCACAGGCTGTAGGAGCTCAGGCTTTCGAGTTTGCCTTGGCTTCCCGAAATACCCGTCGACTGATGCGACTGTTTCTTTGGTACGAGAAGAGCCTATGAAAACGCATGTTGTAGCAGAAGCCTTGAGGGCTCATATCAGGCACTTTTTCCCGGGCTCATTGCCGCCCTTCGCAACACTGCCTTCAGAAAGATCACGGGTTTCAGATGCAACAATTTCAAACTATGCTGCCCACCTTCAATATGACCTCAGCATCACGTCTATGCCACTGATACCCCGTGGTACTTAATTGAAGCGTATGTGCACTTCAGCGTATCGGGAATCAGAAAAAATAATTGTGTTCTCATTACTGGGGCTGAAGCAGCTCTCT
The DNA here is from genome assembly GCF_043290135.1 of Rhipicephalus microplus. Taxonomy (NCBI): domain Eukaryota; kingdom Metazoa; phylum Arthropoda; class Arachnida; order Ixodida; family Ixodidae; genus Rhipicephalus; species Rhipicephalus microplus. The sequence goes on along the minus strand of NC_134700.1, from coordinate 165,580,079 downwards.
CACTCAGTATTCTACAGGATGTCACTGATTCTTTGGATATCTACACCGGCAGATGAACACATATCTTTGATGTTTCTTGATTAAGTTTCTCAGTTGAAAGTCAGCACTCGTCTAGTGTTCTTCCTTTTCTCTGTCTTCGTTTTTGGCGCTGTTTAGTTCGAGCAGTTATGAACTTCAAGGACTTCATCTGCAATTTATTTGCACTTCAGGCAGTTTTGCACGATTATCAGTTTTCTGCAATTCGAAGGCGGCTCTGCGATTTTTGCTGTCACCTCTGTGGTGCGGACCATGCGAGCAGATGGTCTTCGAGGTTAGGCATCTCATTGATATTGTGTTCGAGAAACGACACCACGTCGCATTTAAGTGGCTGCCACGGTACTGCTGTGTGGTAGGCAGTGGACATTCTGAGATTGCTGCTCGATCAGCTCTTCAAAGGGACATGGTCGAGACAATAGCCCCTATCGAGGACCGATGCACCAACCCCACTTTAAGTGGCCACAATATAAGTCACTTTCTCTACTAGCAGTAGAGCAAGTGGACTTCAGAAACGACACTAGCATTACCAGACCACATTATGTCTTCAGGCACTTACAAGGCTACGCCGAAATGACGCCATTGCCTTTTGTCATTTATGGCTGAAAGTAGCTTTCACGAAGTCATTCTCCTTTCGACTCGGAATGTCTGCTAATCCTTTTTGCGCCAACCGTGATGGCGAAGAGACATTGGAGCACAGCATCTGTGACTAGAACATCTCAAGCAGCCGCTCGAGCCCACAATGATCACAAACCTATGACGGCAGAAACTGTTCTGGAAGGTCAACCTGAGAGGACATCGCAAGTGAAGGCGATGAAGGTGGTGCTCAACTTCTTGAAGGCAACACACTTGCACCGGTGATTATAAACCTAATCTGTTATGATGACTGGGAAGTGCGACTTTGTTTGCTTGCTCTCTCTGCTCTCGCTTCCTGCTTCTTTAAAACTCCCGTGTAGGGTATAATATACCAGCCCTCCAAGACTGGTTAATATCCCTGTCTTTGTTTTACTACCTGTTCGTCCCTTACTTTCTTCCTACGTTCTTGTTAGATTTTTCAAGGTATCGCTAAGTGTTGCAAAATGAGCTAAAATTGTATGTGATAGTACGCTTACGCACGTGACGATACGCCAACATTGCACATGAAACGCTAACATGGTACATGAGTAGGTAGGCTAACTACGTGATTCATGCGAGAATACATCAGGTGATTAGTAAGTGCATATTTGCAATATTCACGGTTTGAAAGAAAATGCAAAGAGTGGTCATATAAATTGCTTGAAAACCAAATCCTTCCTCGAAATCCATGCAATTGCATGAAAGAACAGCAAAAAACAACCAATATATAACACCACTAGCAAAAGTGTTAAAAATATACGCCGTCTCCGCCTAAACGGAACTTTGAGGATATGCGAAGCACCATTGGGGGCACATACCAAGTTTCCGCTTACGTTCCATCGGCTTTCCCGTTAGCGTGCGCAGTTTTAATTTAGTATGTGTTACCATTACGTTGTGTTTACGCGTTGTCGAGGTAGTCTCGCTTTAATCGTGCGGGCGCTCCACCGGTGCCCGGTCACTGCAGTTGTCTCGAAAGCCTCGTCACCCTTGTTGCAGACTGGCGTTGTCTCTTCATATTGGAAACGGCTGCTCGACGCCGGCCTTCCGGATTTCGGGGTTCGCCACTCAACGCCGTCGCTTGGCTTGCGCTTCCCTGACCCAGAGTTCGGAGTCAGCCTGCCTGCGTAGGCATCTGCGTTCAGCATCGCCATCCTCGTGCTGCTTCCGCTCCGCGACGACCTCGATCTTGGCAGAGGTTAGAGTGCTGCTGGAACTGGCGCCTACGTTGACGTCACAACTCATCTGAACGGGAACGAAGCGAAAGGACGAAAGGCGACCGAGACCACGCGCTTATATGAAACGGGGTGGGGAAAGAAGGTGGAGGGTTTACAGGCTGCCGTGAGGAAAGCGAGAGAGAGAGAGAGAGTAAGTGCATGCGCAGCGGAGAGCGGACGCCACCGTATCAGGCTCGCTCATGAGATGCTTCGCCTCTAACTACAACGAAGCAACACCAACATATAGTCACCCATTTCACGCAAAAGAATATAACAACCAGCAGCTAGAGCCACAAGGAAGAATAAAGAAAATAAAACGCACAATCTTCAAATGTTCATAGGTGCCTTGTGGTACAGCCAATATGTATATATTTGAGGCAAGAGAACAACGAACATTCTCTACTGATGGTCGAATTGCAGTGCCATCACAGAATGCAGCCGATTCCCTGCAGCGCATATGGGATTGTGTGGTCATTTTGTGAAGGAGCTGGCACCAGCTCCACATTTCTTGGCTTTGTGCTTCATGTCATTTTTTTTAAAGTGGCATTACCCACAGCTGGAACCACTGAAACACACAGCTGGAACCCACCATTACCACGGCTCTTAAATGCTCTTCAAACCGCACCGGAAACTTGTAAAAGTGCTTCATCTTTTAACTGAATAAGGGCGCGCATACAGACAGACACTAGAACAGGAAATTGCCCAGACCAAGAGCGCCTACTCGCAACTAAAGTTTATTCAAAAGAAAGGTATGTACACATATATCACTTCTGTCACATGACCTGGTAGGTGACAGGCAGGTGACTGGCAGGCAGGTGACATGGCCACGTCATGCGACAGAAGTGATATACATGTAGATACCTTTCTTGCGAATGAACTTTAGTTGCGAGTGGGCGCTCTTGGTCTGTGTAATTTCCTGTTCTAATGTCTGCGTCTCTGTGCGCGCTCTTCTTCAGTTAAAAGATGAACCAATACCAACTAGCCTGATTATCTGTGCTATTGTAAAAGTGCGTTTCTGGCGAGATTTTGTTTCTGTTTGAGCAGCCAAGAACACGGCAGTTATTTCTCAACATCGCTGAAGGCAGATCAAACGGTTAACTCGCGACTAAAAGTACATCCTTCCGTGCAAACGCCTATACGCTCGCGGGAACAGTGCTCGCCCGAGCCCGCCAACACTTCTAACCCATGGCGGCAGATGGCGTCGTCAGCGCTATGGACCTTTTTAATTGTTTCAGAAAAGGGAGCTTCCGAATCGAAATAATGTAAGGTTTGTTATAATACGTGAAGTTAAACGTCCCAAAACCACCACATGATTATGAGAGACGCCGTAGCGGAGGGCTCCAAAAATTTCGACCACCTGGGGTTTTTTAACGTGCAATCAAATCTGAGCACACGGGCCTAGAGCCGTTTAGTCTCCACCGAAAATGCAGCTGCCGAAGCTGGGATTCAATCCCGTGACCTGAGGGTCAGCAGCCGAGTACCTTAGTCACTAGACCACCACGGCGGGGCTCAGGTAAAATTTGCTTCCCTCAAACAGCATCGCAGTAATTTCCAGGGAATTCAGAAGGTCCAAATTAGCCTTAATCCTGTGAAGTGTGACAACAGGTGTAAATGTTTCGATGCCAGTTCAACATATCTTCAATATATCAGCTTCTGCATACTATGAAGTAGCTTGTAGGTCGGTACTTTCAGTATATTTGTGTAAAAAAAAAACGCTTCTTCCAGAGAAGACATGGAATGGTAAATGTAGGGCTTGTGTTTTTTCTTAGGCACGATATAATAAGAATTAACAGAAATTGATGCCACATATGTTTACCTTGGGGTAAACTTCTTCAAGATAGGTTCACCCAAATTAGAAGAATGTTCCATAACAAATAATTGATATTTGTTAGGTGAGCGTTAGGATCACTGAGACTGCTACACATTGGAAACAACCTTCCGATATAAACAATTTTCAAAACTTATGCCAATTGGCAAAGGACGCATTTGTATTTGTTTGTTTTTTTCAGATAACAAGCCTTTACAAATCGGCAGATACGTCTACTCGGACTACAAGGACTGCCTTATTTTAGAAATGCCTTACGGGAGCTCGCAAGGTGAGATAATGACTACACTGTGATGATATTGACAGCTTACGCAAGTAACTAATGCTGACACGTAATTCGATAAACGTTCGCTCTCTCTTTACGTTGAAGCTGCTGAATACTGGCTGCAGAGTAAGGTAGCTGATAATGAGGCAGAAGAATCCTGAGTCGGGCTGTTTTTGGTGGTATTGCAATCAGTACTTAGGGGCTGCAATTATTATTGTAAAAGATTACTGGGCAAACTACACACACAGTGTGAATGAGGTCCTGCATAAAGTACTAGAATATGGAGAAAAACTAGACATTGTCGTCTAGTTTGCTGGCTATAGCTATAGGTCTTTACGCGGGACGTGATTGGGAGTGCAGGTGAAGTGTTTCGTAGTGCGATGGGTTGAACCATTCGTTACTTTATAAGTGCGCTGAATGAAATGAAGGTGTTGGCCAAGGAATGCAATATTATAAAGAAATTTAAACATGCTTCCGCACTTGGGCTTCGTAAATTCAGTTCAACCTGTGCACGAAAAAATTTTTCTTTATTCAATGCGAGTAGAAATTTCTGGAATTGCTAACTAGTTAGGAATGGACCAGCAAAATAAAATCCTGGTTTGGTGATAAAACTACTGATTCCTAATAATAGCGCTTCACTATCGAGGCACGAGAATTGAAAACAAAGGAAACAACTACTAACAACAAAACCGTTGTCATGTGACCAAAAACAAATGTTTGGACCCTAAAAAGAAGGTGCAAGTCTTGTCTGAGAGTGCCCATTAAAAGCAACTCTTGCGGATCTTGTGTTAATGCCTCATGGTGCCTTAGATGTGATGCTTATGTGAATTGATCCGGCATGAAAGTGTGCAGTATAGTTTTGTCAAGATGCTGGCTGAGATTCTCCACATTTCCATGATTTTCGAGAAGAGTGTGCAGCTGTGGCAAATGCAATAAACCTTCAAAGTGTCCAAAACACTAGTAATTGAGGTGAAAAAAAACCTCGTTCATTAAAACCATTTGAATTTTCGCATGTCATTTACAAGTGAATTCTGCTTCACTCTGCACAAGAACTGAATCCAATGTCTTTCGTCAAATACAAAAACAAATTTGTGGGAGAGATACTGCTGTCAACACTCTTTCTGCGGTTCGATTACACTTGATGCGTTTTCCTTCTTTTAATGTGCATAATAATCTTTTCGGTTCCCCTCTCCAGAATGCATGTTATGGATATCTTGGGAAGTAAAGAACAACATACCGAAAGTTTGCAGGGATCAACTCGAAGACAACTGTGAAGGGTCAAAGCTTGCTTTCGACGAAGCCACCTGCAGCCCCTTTTTTAAGCAAACTAATAAAGAAGAATAACAACAATAAAACCATGTTTCTGGGCGAATATATTCCTAGCTTTTGTTTCTTTGGGCACAATTTTCTGGCCATTTCTTGGCGTGCAATGATAATACCAATGCAGAGTTCTGGATGGATGGATGGATTGATATGGCTGTACCCTTTAGAACGGGTGGCGGCTAACGCCATCTAGCCGTAATACTTAGTGAACCACAAAACTTTATTTGTTTTTTCCCTTTAAGTAGTGAAGTTGAGGACTGGAACTTTGCAGTGAAGGGTTTAATTTTCACTCGTACTTTGACTTTAGCCACCAATCAGATAACCTCCTTCAAGTTAATTCTACCCGCTTAAAGTCTATTTTGCCCTCCCTGTCCCTAAACGCCAGTGCCTTGAAAACCTCTGCGCCATCATCCTGAACTTTACGGTGAAGCCCTTTACAGAACATTATCAAGTGTTCGGTAGGTTCCTTCTCCTCTCCACACACACTGCATACCGTGTCTACCCCTTCGTATTAGGCCCGATATGTCTTGGTTCGCAATACTCCTGTCCTGGCCTCAAACAGTAAAGAACTACCCAGAGTATAATCGTATATCTTTTCCTTGGCAATTTCCTGCTTAAAAGTTCGATAGATCATTAGTGCGGACTTTTTAATCATGCGAATTATCCACGCATCGGTCTCCATTTCCTTCACCTTCTTCTTAACCGGTAGTTCTTTTTGGTTTGACCTCCTGATGTTTTCCAAGTATTTACCCGTCAATATTCTGGTTCGCCTCCTGCATTTTGTATCGACATTATTCATGTACAAGTAGCTCAAAACCTTCCTAGCCCACCGATTCTCCCCCATTTCTCTCAATCGCTTCTCAAATATTATCTTGCTGCTAGCTTGCCTGCCCTCAAATGATGTCCATCCCATATCACCTTGTACTTCCTGGTTTGATGTATTCCCGTGAGCTCCTAAAGCAAGTCTACCTATTACTTGTTGGTTAATTTCTACTCTTGCTTGAACATCTGATCTCATGCACAAGACTGCATTGCCGAACGTCAGACTAGGAACCATGACCCCTTTTCATATTCCTCTCACAACGTGATACCTATTGTAATTCCACAGTGCCCTATTTTTCATCACTGCTGTATTCCTCTTACATTAGTCGTTACGTATATTTCGTGTTTTCTTAAGTACTCGGTCCCATTGCTTATCCATACGCCCAGATATTTGTATTTATCTGTTATCTCTAGCGTGACCTCCTGTATCCTATGCTCACTACCTTCATTATCATTAAAAATTATGACTGCTGATTTTTTTTTCTGAATCTGACATCTAACCTATCTCCCTCATGGCAGCTATACACACTATAATTAAATGATTTCAACATCGTGTGCGACTTGGGTTTTTTTATTGGGATAACAATTATTTGGGAAATCTCAGCTAATTTTTGCCGTCGCCGTTGTCAGCATGTCCCGGATATGTTTAGGTATTCATATATGTAAAAAAGAACAAATAAAATAAGTCAGTAGAACAATTTAAAAGCCACATACCATGAATTCCAATCAGTGACCCGTCGGCCCACAGCCCATATGCGCTAGCCAGCACATTTACTTGCCAAGCTTTCTTTTTTCTTTGATGCCGGTAATCAACACCAATAATTGGGAACTACGCACAAGATAATTCGTCATAATAGATTTACCTCAATGTACAGAACACCTAAATCGGCACAAACAGTAGGGGATACTTCAGAACACAAGGAAACGCACACAAGTGTCCATAAGGGAAAGCCACTCAGGAATCGGGTCGCTTGCGCGGGTGATCTATTAATCCGCACAACAGTGAGCTATTCATATCAACCATTTAGCGCTCGCAGTACGCAAACTCGGAACAGCTGGAACGTATTTGATATTAGCAATGCTTTTACCTATTGTTTCACACAAACACTCCCTCTCTTCAAGTGGAAAACTGTCCGTGTGACGAGCAAGAAAACGTGACTCCCTTCTGTTCCACTCTTGCAAAGAGACGAATGTCACAAACTGTGCTATACTGCACACTACTCTCCTCTGCTTCACCGAGCACACCCCGCCGCGGTGGTCTAATGGCTAAGGTACTCGGCTGCTGACCCGCAGGTCGCGGGTGCGAATCCCGGCTGCGGCAGCTGCATTTCCGATGGAGGCGGAAATGTTGTAGGCCCGTGTGCTCAGATTTGGGTGCACAATAAAGAACCCCAGGTGGTCGAAATTTCCGGAGCCCTCCACTACGGCGTCTCTCATAATCATATGGTGGTTTTGGGACGTTAAACCCCTCATATCAATCAATTACTTCACCGAGCACTATGCTCAGCTTTCTTATATTTACACTGACGCCTCAACCTCTCGGGTGACTTCCTCTTATGGCCTTTATGCCCCCTCTACAAGACAAACGCTATCCTATCGGCTGCAGCGGAGGACATCCTTGACGACAGCAGAACTTGATGGCATCACACTTGCTGTCCTTTATATCTCGCGCTAAACACAGGTTAGATGGGTCATTTTGAGCGACCTCAAGGGCGACCAGCAGGTATTCTTCAAACTCTCAAATAAAACGAATTACCACCCTGTTTTATTTGACATAGTGCCCTTACACCACCTGGTTATTACCAAAGGGATATTCAATACATTTCAGCGGACACCGGCTCAATGTAACATACTGGCCAACAAAAAGCAGATGAAGCAGCACGCAAACGTCTTCAGCATCATAATTACAGATGAACTTATGTCACCAATTCTGATGCTTCTCAGATGGCTGAAAAATTTGCGTTGGAAGAATTTAAAAAGATCTAAGACCTTGCGGCACATCAGTATGCCTTCCTTCACTCAATCAACCCGTATCTCAATTGCAGACGTCACAGCCCGATAACAAAGCAGCGATTGAGAAACTGCTGCCGAAAGCGAGTGTTGGCCCCATCGAAGGCGTTCCCGCCATTGCCACGTTGACACTGCTCTTTCGGCAACGCTGTTTCCCCAGCTTGCCGTTGTCGCTTAGCTTGCATTCGGCTCAAAAAGCAGCTGGATCCTCGGTGCGCAATTGCTGCTGGCGCCTCGCCACTCGGGCTTGTTTTTGCGCCCGAACAGCTGGATCGGCGCAGCGAACATGAATTCTTTCTCGGATCAGCTGTGGGCGCTGTTCTCCAGATATCGTAGATGTTCGTGCCCGACCCATGCGGAAGTTGTAAGTTGAAACTGCTGGGCGTGAGCTACGCGGCGTGGCTGCGAAGAGATGAATTACGACGCTGCAAATGGCGCTCGCCCATGGGTGCGACGTATACGTAACTAACGGTGCAGCCAATCGACGCTGTTATCGTCCTTGGTGGGTAATAAATTTTCATTGCGTCTAACCATGCAGGGCTTTCGCTGTAATAAAGCGAAAATCACAGAAAAATGGGCAAAGAAAACAAAAAAAAAACAAGTGGGGGAGGAAAGAGAAATCGGAACAAAAGCAACAAAGGCTGCCCAGTCCTACACTTTCTTCAGGTTTGGAATCATTAGTGCGACACTGCTTTAATTTTTTTTTATATCTTCGGCGCACACTTGGTGGCCAGGTTGTCGTATATATGTTGTTGTGGGCTGTCTATCTCGCTTGGCGTAACGCTCTCTGTGCACCACAGTGAGCACGTGCTCGCGTCAAGAAGCTTTTACTTCCTCTTGTTGGTCGAGCGCCGTGAAGATGATCACTTATAATCATAAGCACACAAAACAAGAATAGCGCTTGGCGTAACGCAGGGAAAACAATGTATGCAGATATAAAATACACGTGATACAAGCGTGAAACAGAAGGGAGAGCGTGAAACAGAAGAAATTAGAAACTGCACGTGGCTACGTTCAATGTTATCTAGTGAGACTAGTCTATTTGTGCTATTTGAGGAATCAGGCGGTGTTAAATGAGATGTAATGGGGCTCAGCGACGTTAGGAGGACACGTGGGGCATATAAATGTTGAAGAACGGCCACATTCTATGCTACCGTGAATTAGTTGACAGAAAAGAACTAAGGGTGGGGTTTCGTATACACAAGACTATCGCTGTCAACATAGATAAATATCAGAGCATCAGTGAGAGGGCGGCAAGTATCATAATTAAGCTTAACAAAAGGTACAAGATGAAGGTGGTACAGGCATACGCGCTTATATGTCGAGGCATCATGATCATTTGGTTGAACGCTTATATGAAGACGTAGAGTCAGCCATTAATAAAGACTCAGTATACTTTTCTGATGTGGGACTTTAATGCTAATATAGGCGAGAATAGGCCGAAGACCATGCAGTAGGGTAATGTGTTATCAGCTCTGGCAATTCCGAAAGAGAGTTGCTAGTACAGTTTGAAAAACATAATAATTTACGGATTTCGAATACCTTCTTTAGAAAGCGGGCTAATCGTATGTAAACGTGGCGAAATGCTAATTGTGAAACTGAAAATGAAACAGACTTCATTCTGTGTGCACAGCCAGCCATTGTACAGAATGGAGAAGTAGTTGTAAGATCCAATACAGTCACCACAGAATGGTAAGAGCTCTTTCTCACCTAGATTTAGACAAGCAAAAGCTTAAAATACTACGCAAGAAGCCAATTACTGAGCTAGCGGTGAGAGCGAAAATGCCGGAATGCAGAGTTTCGCTTCAGAATAGATTCGAGGCTCTAAACGAGGCAACCGACGTTAGCGTTGACACAATGAACAATAATCTTACTGGTATCATCAAAAAGTGTGCATGCAAGTCAGAGGTACAGTCGCTTGACAGGACACCCAAACTATCTCAGTAGACAAAAAAATCTCATTCATAGACGACAAAGCATGCAAGCCTCAAATGAAACCGACAATTCAACGGCTAGTTGAGCTTTTGAACTTAATAAATATGCTCAAGGTAGCCGACATCAAGAGATACAACACAGACAGAATATAGCAGGCTGTAAAAGTGGCCGACGCCTGAAAGCTGTGAAGGGAAACTCGTGGGTAAGCAGAAATCGGATGTATACATTAAGGGACAAGGAAGGCAATGTCACAACCAATATGAATAGAATAGTCACGGAGGCGGAGGAGTTCTACAGAGAGCTATACAAAAACCGACACAACCAGGATGATATCGTAAGAAGCAATAATAGCCCAGAGGAATTCGACATCCTACCAGTAACTACACGGGAAGTAAGGAAAGCCCTACAAGGAATGCAAACAGGCAAATACGCTGGTGAAGGTAAAGTAACAACAGACCTCTTGAATAATTGAATAATGGCGGAGAAATTGCGCGAGAAAAACTGGCCATCCTATATATATATATATATACGAAGTGTCTCTTGACAAGAACAGTGCCAGAATCTTGAAAGAACGCCAACATGACTTCAATCTATGAGAAATGAGGCGTCAACGACTTGAAATATATATATATATATATATATATATATATATATATAATCTTGAAAGAACGCCAACATGACTACAATCTATGAGAAATGAGGCGTCAAGGACTTGGAAAATTACAGGCCAACCAGCTTACTGTCCGTTCTCTACTAACTATTTACAAAAATAATAGCTAATAAAAGTAAGGTGGTGTTAGAGTTCAATCAACCAAAGGACCAAGCAGGATTTCGTGCAGACTACTCCACAATGGACCATATTCATACTATCAGTCAGGTAATAGGGAAATACGCGAAATACAACCAACCCCTCTACATGGCCTTCATATTTTACGAAAAGGCGTTTGACTCAGTCAAGACATCAGCAGTAATTCAGGCACTAGGGCATCGGGGCATCGAAAAACCCCATCTATTGCTAACTTATTTCAACAACATGATCCGTTATGTGCTACTGTAGAAGCTGCATGACGAGATGGTTACTTATGAGTCATATTTAACTGAATAAACTTTATTACACGCTCACTCTATAATTTTGACTCAAACGAAGATACCTGGCTTGGCCTACTTCATGAGCCATACCTTTCTTAAAAGTGAACCGCAGAGTCCCTGAACATTGGGTCATCTACTCAGGTGTTCACAGCAGTATGGAACATATTGAATTTTAAAACTGTTTATGACCTAAGAATATAAAGCTTGTGATGCCCGAAATGTGTTCAGCCCGAGGTAAATGCGTGCGCCGAGTACGTGCTGGCGTATGCAAAGTACAGTATGATTTGCTTGCGAGCTATGGTAGAGCCTCACCACTGCTGTAACAAAGTGCCTTTTATGTCAGGTGTCCGCTACATATATTCTTGGTGTAACAGAAAATACACCACATTGAAACAAAAAGAATACGTAGTTAACTGGATCAACGATAACTTCATAGCGACTTTTAATTAAATTCTGTATGCATTTTTATTATTACAATTGGGCCAACTGTGTAAAAATTTTGATTTTTCGTCAATGTACCAGCTTCTGCATACTAGGAAGTAGGTTGTAGGCATATATCTTCAGCCCATTTTTACAAAATGTTTCCTTGTGCCAGATAGATTGATTTTAAGCAGACGAATATAATTTGAAATACTGAATACTTACGGAGTAAAATCGAAGACTATTGACAGTGCCAAACAGACGAAATGCCTTCTAAAGTATTCATTTTCAAAATAGAAGCCAAATGGCGGGAGCGCACGTTTTTGTAGATAACAAGTCTCTCCAAACTGGCAGATATATCTACTCGGACTATATGGACTGCCTCCTTCTAGAAATGCTTTAGGGGCACTCGCAAGGTGAGGGAATAACTACACTGGGTTGAAATAGACAGTGTCCGCAATGGGCTCATGTTGAACAAATATATATCTGGATAAGCATTCTCTCTTTCTCTCTCTCTCTCTCTCTCTCTCTCTCTCTATTTTTGGTCAAACTGCTGAATATTGTCAGCAAAGTACGCCCGCTGACGATGAGAAAAAGGAATCACGAGTCATTTTATTTTATGCAGCCTCGTCGTTGGTTGTAGGGGCTGCAAATAGTATCCCTGGAGACAGTACAGATCGAACACTTGAAAAACAACAACAACAACAACAACAACAACAACAACAACAACAACAACAACAACAACAACAACAACAACAACAACAACAACAACAACAACAACAACAACAACAAAGCTAAGAGAGCCTCACATGCACTGTGAATGAGGTCCTTCATAAACTATTAATGTAGATTAGATATTTTTGTCTCGCCCCGCCGTGGTGGTCTAGTGGCTAAGGTACTCGGCTGCTGACCCGCAGGTCATGGGTTCGGATCCCGGCTGCGGCGGCTGCATTTCCGATGGAGGCGGAAATGTTGTAAGCCCATGTGCTCAGATTTGGGTGCACGTTAAAGAATTCCAGGTGGTCGAAATTTCCGGAGCCCTCCACTACGGCGTCTCTCATAATCATATGGTGGTTTTGGGGCGTTAAACCCCACATATCAATCAATCAATATTTTTGTCTTCTTTGTGGGTGTTATAGCTAGTAAAGTTTGCCAGCTTTACCGGCGATCCTATTGAATGTGTATGTAAGTGTTCCACGCTGAGTAGGGTCGAATCATTTGTTGCACTAGAAGTTCACTGAATTAATGCAACTTGGGTGAAACCAGCCAACTGTATAATACACTTGAAGTACACCTTACACATGTCGGCTTTATAAATTCTGAGAAACATGCACACTAAAACTTGATGCTCAATTCATTGAGTGCACACAGTTTTGGAGTTCGTAATTGCTTACTAAGACACCCACCTAATTGAAGACTTGTTCGAAAAATAAAAAGCTTGAATCATATTGTATCGCTTCACTGTGAAGTCAAACTATAGAAACCTGAAGGAATCAACTCTTAACTACGAAGGAGTAGGAATACAGAATAAAGAAAAATGTGGGACACTGAACAATAGGTAAGTGCACAAAAACAACAAAGAACTTCTATGAAGCTCATGTTAGCCCATTTCTATATGGTTTCTCATGTTGGGGCCTTAAGCTGTAAAGCTTAAGCTGGCTTAGCGGCAACCATCTTATGAAGCATATACTCGTGGTGAAGCAATACATCATGCTGCCTAAACGTCACTAGTATATGCATTGGAATAACATTGTGCCGACTTTAGAAACGAAACAAGAAATCAAACTTTTAAAAAGTGTTGTAGATCACTTTTTTACTTATTGAAAACACTTGAAATGGCGCAAGTCGTTTGTGGGTGAATACTACTTCGCCGCACTCAAGAATTTCATCCAATGTCCTTCATCGGATAGAAATATATTAATTATAGATATTCTGATATCAGTGTTGTTTTTCTATTTCGCTTATGTGTAATCTGCTTGCATATTTTTATGAGCGAAATAATCTTTTACGTTCTACAAAATGCAAGTTATGGATATCTTGGGAAGTGAAGAACAATACACCGAAAGTTCGCATATATCTATTTGAAGACTACTGTGAAAGCTCGAAACTCTCGTAGGATGAAGCTACCTGCAACCCTTTCTCTCAGCAAGGTAAATAAAGACCAATTGCTTCGTCAAGACTGCGGGATATGACAAATGTATTCGTATTTTTCATTGTTCTGGGCAAAATTTTCTTACCCTTCCTATAGGCATGCGATGATGCTCTAAATGTTGCCTGCTTTCAGCTTTATGTTCAGCTTTCAGCCCTTTGATTGACCGTTCATTTTGTTGGTTAGTATAATGGAATGAAATTGGTGGCAATGTTTTGTTTCTTTAACGTGCCACCAGGTCAACTGGAAAGTATTTGAACAAACCACGCTGTCGCTCCTTTCACACTGTCTGTGGTTGGGGCGTGTGCTTAGTCGGTCTCGTCAGAGGAAAGTACAAATTAGCAATGACGCTCCCTCTCCTACCTGCCAATCCTCGTCAGTATGGTAATTTTCCCAGTCGTGTCGGGACAAGCGCATGACCTATAATTAAGATTGGCCGTCACAGAAGGTTCTCGTATTTTAGCATAGACTCTGGTTTGGGGATGCTTTCTGCCATTTTGTGATCATTTCATCTAGGGTGTCTGAGACATTTTTCTGCTGGCGCGCAAACCATCATGTAGACATTTTATTCCCGCGCACATATTCATGCGATATCCGTAGAAAATGGGAGGCTTTCAAAGATGCAAATAAAAATAAGGAATTCAATGGGCACGTGAACTCAAGCTACGCTCAATTGTCTCCGCTAAAGCAAGGGAAGCCTCTTGCCTTCTTTTACTGGCACAGTAATTGTGCACGCGTTATGCACCTTATATAACCTTTTATGTCCCCTGCAGTAATCATAAGCAAGTGCTACGTTTTTGCTTCCAAAACTAAGATACACCCCAAAGCACTAATTTTTGATATTTTGAATGCCTAAAACCTATGAACGCGCTCCATAATCTACGCACACCAGCGTTCTTACGCTTCACTGCACCATAAAATAGCTGAAGTGGCCCCATGCTGATTCTTCTTAAAAGAAAAAAAAAACACTTTCGAGTAATAAAGTCAGCAAGCCCAACATAAAAGTTACACAGCTGTAACTAAGATAACTGAGTTAAGCTACACCAACCACTAATTTTTTTTACACTCTCGTAAAAAATTCCAGGCCTGTGTGGAAGGCTCAGCGCAGTCACAACGAAAGCCATAATAGCGGCCTTACAGAGCCTTTTTTGAACACTCGTAGGGTAACTGCTGCGAGAACACTTGATGGGTACCTACTACGGCATTATTATTTAGCATTTTGGGTAATAGGCCAGCATTGGCTATATGCTATCCTTCGTCATTCTTGTGAGAAGCGTGGTATCCGCTTAACACATTCAAGGAATTTTGTGCCAATTGTTCACGCAGTGGCTGACGCCGATAAGGATTCATGCCTGAAGGAGGTATGCGCCACAGTTAATAGCTGAACAAAAAGAAAAAAGAAGCTTTTGCAATGGGTTGAAGCATTGGGCGACCCACTCGTTACGCTATTCGCATTGTGTGATGCCTGGTTGTTCTTTTGTTTTTCTAAGATGCTTTATTACTCATTGTACTGCGATTCCTTTCCCGATTTCAAGCCTGCCTAAGGCAAGTTTACGAAATAGTGCGAATAATCGCCATGACTCAGTGGTGGAGTACGGGGCAGGCACGCAACGAATCAGAGTTCAAGCCTCGCTGTGTCCTTGGAACTAAATTTTACTAAATTTTTTTCTTATCTTTTGTGACAGTGGTTAGAGACACCGGCAGCAGCGGCAGACAATTACGGCGCCATGCGTAACCCGAGTTTTGATCTCATAATAGCTTTCGCTGTAAAAGTTAGAGCGCTGAAAACTCTCCTGTCGCTAAAACCGAATATAGTTGCACCAAATGAAAGAATAACTGGGAGCGATAAATTGAAGGGCACTATGTTCATTCGCTTTCTTGATGCAATGGCTGATGACGATGAAGAACTATGACACAGACCTCAACTTATCTAAATATTTATAACTGCAAATAATTTTCACCCATGAACAAAGCCGAATTTCTTTCTCGACTAGTATTCTCAACGCAGACAGCGATATTTTAGTGAAACGAGTTCTTTAATGTTATATCGTTGATATCTCGTATTTCAGCTGGAAGCATTTCTTTTCTTCACTGAGCTTTCACCTAATTATAAGCTCACTTGTGCAACCTCTCGATGGTTAGAGATTGTGCGATTCGCTAAAACAAAGAAAAAATCTGGTAGATCCCACACCTTGTGAGAATTAGTTTCATGTCAATCTCTATGTGAAGAATTGTCTATGCTGAACGTTTTGGACTTTGAGGGTAGCGTTGGCAAATGAATCAACGTGTTTTTGACCAGTGTAATAGTTGTGTGCACATTGTGGGCTTACGGGTAACGTCGACTAAACTGGTGCTAAAATCATAAGCCTGACGTAACGTGAGCGCTCACGTTATGGTCAAGACGTTATCATTATAAAAAACGAAATGTGCTTTACAGTACAATTATATGAATAAAATACGTTACATTCGTTAGCTTACTCCTGCGGGGTTGATGAATACTTGACTATAACTTGCTGAACCATACGAATATAAATGTAATGTTTGTTAGACTGATATAAAAGTGAACTCAACACTGGAACCATATTAGCTGTTAATCAAGCGTGGCGCCTGTGTCATAGGAGTCTATATGTAATGTTTTTTGATTTGTTATAAAATTAGGGAGTCACAAATGTAGCCACCACTACTTTGCACTGGAATTACGCCTGTATTAGATAGGTCTTTTTCCAAAGCAGTTTCAAGACCTCGCCGGGTTCTGTGGCAGAACAGCTGAGTGCCCCGCAGAATGCTTGGGTTCGACTCCTGCTGTGATCCTTATCTTTATTCTTTGAATTCGTGGGGTCAATGCTCCGAATGATGGTCTTAACTCTTCCTCTTCTCGACTGCCGTTTCCGTTTTCACCATGCATGAACAGATAGTAAACAAACTGTGAATCACTTGTGACTCATACCCATACGCCACTGCCCGGGGTAGAAGAATGTGACACATGTGTCTGTGTGCCTGGAAGAGGGAGTTCGACGGCTTACGTGACAAAATTTTCACGTTATTGAAGTCATTACCACATAGTCATAGTTGTCAAGCCCTCTTACCCTCCCATACACATTTTTGTCTACACCAAGATATCGAGTTGATCGCCAGGGCACCCAGACTATCAGCTTCTAGATAGATAGACAGACAGATAGATAGATAGATAGATAGATAGATATTAAGAAATGGTCAAACTTTTTTTTCGTTTCGCAAATAAAAAACTCGCTAATAAAAATTAAAGTGACCCTACTGTTGCATTCAAATTTCATTCTCACGTTATAGCCCTGGATATTTAGTTGATTTTTCTTTTGCTGAAACCTGCTCAACAAATGCAGCTATGAGTCACACATAGCTTTTTAAATATTGTGGATGTCGTGTGCCAGGATGTCATGTGCTGTTGTCGCCGCTTGGCGTAACGCTTCATGCATAGCATATTGAGCAAGCGCTCACGCCAAGAATAAGTGTTCTTCCTCTTGTTCTTTGAGTTGTATTATGATAATAAATAAGCTGTGCTCCCGCCAAAAAGAAATATTTTTTTTATTTAAATATTACGAACAAAAAGAAAAAAGACAAAAAGTAATGAATATGGAGAGAGGAAGAAATAAATAGGAATAAAAAAGAAAGAGACAGCAAACAAAGCGGGAAGAGAAAGAGAGAGTTGGAAGGAAAAAAAATTGGCCCGAATCTACATGTTATACTGTAAATGTCATCGAAAGACGATAGTCTTGCGTCTGGAGAGAGTGAACAGAACGTTTATTTGATGTTATGCGCAAGAAAATCGGTGAATGGTATTCTGAAGGCGCAGCGTTAGAGTGCCTCGAGCGTGTAACGGAAGCGAACAAGCGCATCTAGGCACATAAACACGAGCGCCATCTGGGAGTTATCTTCGAAAACGAAGGCATGCGCGACCGCGGACAATGATGCGCGCCAGTCACGGAGGTGATAAGGCGTAGAATGGAAAGCGACGGGCAGGTGACACCACCGTGCCGTCGTAGCAAAGCGTTGGAAACACGTTCTTGAGCATCGCGTTGCTCTTTCAGCGCAGTGCCTTAAACGCTACAGTCCTTACAGTGTTTTGTGTGTGTCCTCTTCTAGTATAAAGGCAAACCTACAAGACATAGACATGTTGTTATGGTGCCTCAGATATGCGCAATATTTGCTGTTTTAATTAACAATTGCCCAATTATGAATGCTAAAGTTTGAGCAATATCGGTGGGTGCTGCGGTTGGGGTTGGCCGTTCAATGCCGTTTGACGTATTATTAGGGCGGACAAACAGACAAATGTGAAGACAGACAGACACACAGACCAAAATTTTTTTCGTCGAAGGTCCCCAAGCAAGGATATTGTCTTAAAAAATGAAAACGAGGCTGATCCACCTATATAGGAATCAGTATAAGAGGAAAGTGAAACGTGTCTTTACAGAGGTAGTTGAGCGTTTATTGTGCATTGTTTCAGCAAGGACAAGAAATTGCTGAGACACGTTAGGAACGGCAAGTAGCTCAAAACTTGCAGTGCCAGCATACACAGGACGAGCGCGGACTAACAATTGTCAGCTCCAGACCTAAAGCGCGCTGTTCAAATAGAACGACGCACTAAACGAGTGCAGAAGTATACACAGGACAAGCGCGAACGGCTGTCACAAATGTGCCTGTGTCCGCGTGAGGGGGGGGGGGCGAAGTAACCTTCGTACTCTCCCGAATCGCAAGTCTTATAAGCGTGCATGCGCGCAGGAGAGACCACGCTCCGTGGGGGCGGCGCTTCGGGGAGGCGACGACCTTTAGAACGCGCACAATGGGAGCCCGTCGCGCCATCTCGCCAATGATAAAGACAACGCGCTAAAGCTTCGAAGCTCATCGGCCTGCCAAACGGTGTATGGTTTATATAAACGGCTTGCTGTTAGCATTCCAGACAACGTACGCTTTGTGGTGTAGTGGTTAGAGCGACGCGATGAGATGAGATGTTGTTGGTTAAATTTTTCTCGACAAATGCTTGCCTACTGGGTTTTTTATTCTTTGGAATCTTTTAGTATATAATGTTCGACGTCACTTACGCGACACTAGTAAGTCAGCGTAACCATGGTTGACCCCAGCATAAAACAATTTCGTGTTAAAAAACATCACTGATCCCTCTTCCCAGGAATCTGTATAACACGAAAGTGAAACATGGCTTCACAGAAATAGTTGATCGTTTATAGCGCATTATTTAACAACAATGGAGAAGAGATGAATGCTTCCACAATAAATTGCCGTCTCACAAAGAACAATAACCAGCTCGAAACTTGCAGCGCGCTCCTCAAGCAGAAAGCACACATGAAATCAGCATACATAGGATGAGCGAGGGCTAACAACTGTCATAGATTGTTACCTAAAGGACACTGTGCAAAGAAAAAGA
The DNA here is from genome assembly GCF_043290135.1 of Rhipicephalus microplus. Classification (NCBI taxonomy): domain Eukaryota; kingdom Metazoa; phylum Arthropoda; class Arachnida; order Ixodida; family Ixodidae; genus Rhipicephalus; species Rhipicephalus microplus. Next base: position 165,560,963 of record NC_134700.1, on the reverse strand, counting down.
CGCATGAAACGAACGCACAAGTTCGTACAGGTGAGGATAAAGAAACTGTCACAATTCTTAGTGTGTGCGCAGCATGCGGCTTTCGTAAATGCGGCCGCGGCAGCGAGTGAGCGACCTTCGTGCTCTCCCGAAACACGTGTCTGGTAAGTGCGCGCAGGAAGGACTACGCTCCGTGGAGGCGGCGTTCAACGAAATGCGACATGCTGGAGACGACGATCTAGAAAGCGCGCCCGACGCGAGACTTTACCGCCGTTTCGTTACTGAGGACGAAAACGCACTGAAGTTACCGAGTTCTGAGGGTGGCCAAACGGTATGTGGTGTATATGAGTGGCTTGCCGTGAGAATTCACGAGAATGTACGTTCTTCATTGTATTTTGTGGTAACATTGTATTTTTAGAGCATGTGAAATGTGAATAGCGCCAAGTAATTTAGGAGTGGATTGACCCTACCGATGGAAATAATAACGTTCTCATAGAACCAAAGGCTTTGCAATCTTGCTAGGGCAATATGTTCTATGCGTGAAATAGTTATTAGTACGGCACTTGTGCTACCCGTTGATGCCGTGCGTCGAAACACGTACGTACACGAGTTCGCTGCTCTGCAGTGGCAGGTGTGGGAACACCGTATAGGAAAAGTTTGTCATACGACACTTGTGTGATAGTGCCATCACGAAAAAATTGTCTGTCTAGGCAATCCTTTGTTTCAGGTTCACTTCGTAAACAATTATTTTCGCTTTGACAGTGACGAAAATTGCACCACAACTTGATGTTGGTCATCCCTTGTAAAATTTTAGTTCTCTTATGAAGTTGAACCTCTTGAACTCTCATACAGATTGAAACGAAGCAGCTTTCAGAAGAATGAATTAATTTCTGTGATATTGTACATGGCAGTGATTGACTTGAAAATAGTTTGGTTCTCTGACAAAGCTAATAAAAGGCAATGTAAAATGCCGAAGCGAGCAGTTCAAAGGCCGTTTTGCACCTATTGCAGACAGAAACTTTCCAGCTCTAAACACTACTATAGTTCTAAAGATGCAGCAAAATTTTAGGGTAGTGAGCCTTACTTTTCGAGTTTTAGCTTTGCTTCTGGTCCTGGGTAAAGCTGAGCACAAGCTTCAGGGCGAAAGACCGGATCTGGCAAAGGTGAGCCACCGTGAGCAGTACGTTAGCTTACAGTGGTGATTTTTTCATTATTTTAATTTTTCATTTCAACTAGTGCTTAACGAGTTAAGGTTCAGTTAGAGACAACTTATGTAACATGCTCAATAGCTGAAAGGCGATCAACGTGAAAAATTTAGTTTAGTCCGCATGTCAGTATTGTCTCTCTTCGGTAGCTGATGTGTATTCTTATGATGTACAACGGCAAGGAAAGATAGTGCACCTGCAAGACACTCAGCAATAATGGTGGACGTAAAGAGATCCCCTACTTCAACCGGAGGAGCCGTGTTGAAGGCGTACTTTCCAAATGGCATATTGTGACCCTAATTGAGCTGCTCTAAAACAGCAAACAATGGAACCATGTGACCAAAGGTCATGATAAAGCAGTTACGAGAAGCCAACGTGAGCAATACGAGTCTGAAGGCATATGAAGGCATATATTACGAGAAGGCAATCGACTATGTCGAGACATCAGCAGTAATACAGGTACTACGGAATCAAGCCATCGGTGAACCCTACATAAACATGCCGGAATAAATTTACAGTGAATCCACAGCCACCATACTTCTCCATAAAGAAATCGATAGAATCTCAATAAAAAAAGGGTTCAAGGCAGGGAGACACATTTCCAATGTTATTCACCGCGTGTTTACCGGAGGTTTTCAGAGCTGTAGATTGGTAACAGTTAGGGATAAGAGTTAATGGAGGATATCTTAGTAACCTGTGATTAGCTGATGACATTGGCTTGATGAGTGATTCGGGGGGCGAATTACAGCTCATGATTACTGAGCTGGGCACACAAGGCACAATAGTAGGTCTGAAAATAATATCGGCAAAGCTAAAGTAATGTGCAACAGTCTCGGCAGAAAACAACTCTTTGCCAAAGGTGGAGAGACGCTGGAATTAGCCAAGGAATACGTTTACTTAGGGCGGTTAACCGCGGAGCCGAATCATGAGAGTGAAATAAGTAGATGAATATGAATGGGGTGAATCACATTCGGCAAACATTCTGAAATCATGAATAGTAATATGCGACTAACCCTCAAGAGGAAAGTATATAACGGCTTCCACTTGTCGGTACTTGCTATAACGGGTAAGAAGGTCAATGGCAGGTGTGGCGTGTTTCTTTAGGGTAGCTGGCTCCCCGCTGTCATCCACATAGCCGATGCTCGCCATTCAGGGGACGCGTTCTTGGAGATAGAACGAAGGTTTATTTACATGATGGACGAGAGAATACTGTACAGAGATTCAGCATTATGTACAAAATGTGTTCGGCTTTTATAGCCCATCGATTCCTTGCTCGACAGACCGAAGAAGGCAATGACCACTGTTGCCACAAATCAGGTAACGTTAAGCCTCAGTGATCCACCCACCACAAAGGGTGCAGATATTGGACCACTCGGCTGGCGAGGAACATGGGCGAAAATGTCCAATGGGTAGCACGAGTGCACCACACAATGACGCACTCAGCCCATGTCTCGGAGATATTGAAGGGCGAGGAGGTAGAGTCCGGTGGAGGGGGAAAGATGAGCTCTTCCAGGGAGATGGCCGCTGATACGAACGGCAGCAGTGGTTCATGGCTCTGTTCTGCTACAGCGTTCCAGAAGTTTCTCGAACAAGGCCATCCAAGTTCTCAATCCCCGAGAACGGCTACTGTGGCGCTTTCCCACGCTTCCACACTGTCAGTGCTTTGTGACGACCTCGCGTGGGCGACAATAACCGAGTCGAGAGGTTGACCCCATGGAACTGCAACAGTGGCGCTGTCTTACGTTGTTCGGCCCTGTTCAACAGAAGGTTTGTTTCACGAAGCTTTCGTCGAGGCAGTTGTGACTCGACTACAGTGAACTGCCTGGAACAACTACAGGACAGCGTCGTGCGTGGTACGTCGAACCAGACGGCGATAGGGCTGAAAACATTCTAGCAGACCGGCTTACGCAAAATGGCATCTGCTGAGACGAACTGGCTGGGCCGAACGTAACGTTGCCTTTGGTGCAGAAAACTGGAGGCTTAGAAAGAGGTTTCAGCCTAAATTGAGAATGACACAGCGACCGATGGAAAGGAAAATGATAGATGTAACTTTAAGATACAAGAAGAGAGCAGAGTGCAACACGGAACAATCCGGGGTATCATATTCGAAATCAAGAAGAAATAAGCATGGACTAGGCCCGTAGCGCGTAGGCAGGATAACCATTGGCCATTAAAGGTAACTGAATGGATTCCCAGAGAAGGCGAACGCACGAAGGGGAGACATAATGTAAAGTGGGCCAATCAGATTAAAAAGTTCGCAGGTATAACACGGTAGCAGAAAGCACAAGACCGGGTTGGTTGGCTGATCATGGGAGGGGCCTTTGCCTTGCAGTGGGCGTAATCAGGCTGCTGCTGCTGATGATGATGATGACGATGATGATGAGGCATGCCATTATGTTATGCTAGCTACTAGCATGTGTCCTACTTAGAGGCTCAATGCAACATTTTGTGTTTGCCTGAACGTGTCCCTGATTTCTCACTATGGACGAAGTTTGGCTACATATCCCATAGTGAGACCATGGTGTGTTTGGACTGCTTGGGGGCCCAACTCGCATTAGATGTGCCACAATATTTGAATGGATGGTTTATTTGGTGCAGGTTGTATATCATGTGGTTGCTGCAGTTTGCGTTCTCACTTGCAGGTATTTCAGGGATTCCGCAGTGGCGTAGCGCTATTCGACGTAGACCAAGATGGTGACCTTGAATGTGTCTCTGCAGTACAAGAAGATTACGACGAAAGTGTACCGAGCGTAACATACGTGTGGATCCTCAAAGGCGTGAACGGACACGAAGCGTATGATTGACTTTAGTCGAACAGTCTATTGATGTATCATGCAGGGTTGAACCTGGTTGGTTCTGTGTATATCGAATGCACTGTTTTGCATATTTACGTGTGCCAGGTAGAAGCCTTACAGCTTCCGAAGTGCCACCTCAGAAACTGAAAAGAATGTGCACTGCGTGTTAGCAAATAACCGGGAGAAAGTCTTTGGCACCTGTTATTTCGGATAGTATTGGAATCTTCATGTCGCTCGAGTACTGCGATAATTCATTCATTTGTTGGAAAAATGCAAAGAAAGATATTTTAAGTCATTTTTTATGCGTCATTCTGACAACGTTTAGGTAATGGACTATTCATTTTTTTTCTTGGGGTACCGAAAGCGGCTTTTCTATGTCCTATCTACGTGTTTGTTCGAGAGCTGGAATACCAGGAACCATGTCGAATTCTAGAAACTTGAAATTACATACAATGTCCCACTCAGGAATATTTATTTGGTAGCCGTAGTTTTCTATCTTCACTTTGTTGGATCTCACAGCCTTCTAGTAAATGGGTTGCATATAAAAAGTGACTCGAAAGAACAACTTTGATGTCTTAAGTCATGCTTATTTCTTCAAGCGATTCAGCGTTTGCAATAATGATTATTGCTGGATGGTTGCTGAAAGCATTTTGAGTTTTACCAAGAGACCGTAATGTCGTTTCGAGAAAATTAATTCAAGCGGAACCTTTATCTTTGCATATGCGGAGATTTGACAATGTCTGATACATTAACAAACAGTTTTCGCTGTTCATGTCCCTATTAATTCCCCAATTACCACATAGCATTGTAATCATTTTCGATCACTCAGGAGCCTTTAGCCAACACTTGGCAGTGCTATGCTCTAATAAGTAATATTATTCATAACTTCGCAGCCCAACCTGGCGTTAACTAGGGCTAAGCCAATGTGCTAAAAATAAGCTTTGTTCCGACACATTATGCAAGTCAATATGGCGTGTCATAATACAAAAGCTCATCGGTTTTTAGAAGTGTGGCAGTTTGGGCTAGTTGGTATGACATGACGGTAGTTATAGAGCGAGAACACAATGATGAAAATGAGTGTACAAAGACTGTCGTCATGTCCTTCTTATCTCTTTGTCGTCGTTATGTTCTCGCGCTATAACTCTCATTATCCTCATCGGTTCGTTCGAAACACCATTCAGTTGAAGGGGAAAGCGAATCAGACAAATTCGTGAAGTTATATTTGCTCATTCCAAGGTATTGGGGGACATCTGCACGTGGCGCCATCTATTGGCAGGAGGAAGAAAAACCTTCCTTAACTGAACAGAAGGAGAAGAACCTTGTCTCTAAAAAAAAAAAACTAGTTATTGAAAAAGACTCGGTTTATTTATAGCAGAGTCCCACTGGTATATTTTGGTAAAGTTGCAGTACCACAATACAAAGCATCTAGCTTTGCAGGACAATTGAACAGCAGCCAAGGAAACAGATGGGATTTCATTCTTCAATAGTAAACACCGTGGAAAGTCAAACCGCTTGTAGAGCGGCACTGTAAATTTGCCAGACTGCTGAAATAAGTCTCTGTTGTATAAAACCGGGATTCATTTTTGATAACTAGCTGCTCTCGTGAGATTTGTTTTTTTTCGTCTATTTTCTATTCAACTGCGGCAGGCCACCGCTAGCACACGAGAGATGGCGCTTCATGCACATGTCTCCAAAAAGTGGTCATGCACATGCTCGTGTGAAGGGTCAGAATGCTCTATCGTCTGCTCTGTAACCCACCTTTTTCGTTTTTCAAATCACCACAGGAAAAACATATCCTATTATGTCCGCCGTGGCGACACCCCTGATGAGTTTTTGTTCAAGGACAAGAATGGTGAATATACTAATCTACCGTGATAAAAGCTCGCTGTATCTCTGTGTTTTTGGGTGCTTGCGGTGGGCTGTGTATCAGTTTTATGCAATACGCAGTGTTCTGCTGCAATCAATTCAGCAGCAAACTATTTCCTTGAAATTATCTTGCAATTATGGTTGGTATTAGAACAGAACATAGTTAACAGCACGCATTAATACTGTGTAGCATCACTGAGGTAATGGCAATAACATCACGCAACTGCCCAGGCGTTGCATATGTGGTTATACGGGAGGAGGGTTGGCATGAGCTGATACACCTTTCAACTACTGAGCATGAACAAAACCAGAGAGTTGTTTTGTTTCCGTCGGTGTGGTTCTTTTGTTCGGTCTCGCGAAGGTCTGTATTACTTACCAGTCACTCAATCTGCAATTCATAATTCATTTCCTTAACGTATCCAGGAATGCGCTCGGCCATAATTCATCGTCATGAGCCACAATCTACATCCACAAAGTCCCATGCATTTCAGAGTAATCGGCGAGGAATGGAAGACCAAGTCTGAACGTACATAACAGCAGAACTGTCTATTAGGGCCAAGTGTGCTGAAAGGAAATCAAGGACAAATATGAGGTCCATAGTGCAACAAGCTAGAACGGCAAAAAGGACCACGGTGTGGCGACTGGCAACACTGACAAGAGCAGTGTGCATTCTGATGGGCCACACGCAATGGGCCACACGCAATGGGCCACACGCAATGGGCCACTTCTGCAATGGGCCACACGCAATGCCTGCGTCGGAGACAGCGTCATAATTTTTGCAAGTGGCGAAGTGGAGCGCTCATAATCGACAGGTGCGCGCGTGTGTCAATCAATGAGAGCGGTCGCATGCAGGAAGATGGTCGACTTGCACTTATAGGAGACTGCGGTGTGTGGCAAGCATCAGTAGGAGATTTCCAAGCGTCTTTGGTATCGCAGATTTGCCTCGCTGATGAATTTATGCACACAAGGTCAGGGAGGAAAAACGCCGAGGCTATGTAGAGCCGGCCTGCCGGAATTCCGGCGATGGGGAGCGAGAGTAACTGTGAGCTGGTGAAGGGGCGCAGGGGAAGAGGTTCGTAAGATGCCGAGGAGAGGAAGGTAGAGCGGCTGGACATCTAGGGGCCGTAGGGTGCATGTAGGCAGGAGTAGGAAAGGTGCGGCGTGGTGGGTTTGACCAATGCCGGCGGAAATAGCGGGAAACGTTCCCCACCTCGTGGCAGGAAAGACAGGTAGGTTGGTCGTCGGGTGCTCCCCGTTTCGATGGGCTGCGGAAGGTCATCGTAAAAGGAGATCGGTGTGCATGTGCATGGGAGAAAGACCGAACGAGTAAAAAAAACACGCTGCTAGAAGGCCAAGGTTTGCAAGATTCTGTTACATTACAGCTTAAATAAATGCTACCGACGGCTGCTGCGGGTGAGAGTCGTGCATTGTGATACCGGACGGCTGGATAGGAACAGGACAGACGGCTTTGATATCCCGACGAGAAATGCGCGTGACGTCATACGTGGGCGGCTGGCCGGCGGCTTCACACGATGGGGTTGCGGCTGTGTTGGGCAGCCTTGTGGATCGCTCTGTAACACAGCGATCCTGGCTTCTTCAAACGGTCGGCACTCTTACGATTGCGTCGACAGTGCCGAAGTTATAGACGAAATGACTAGAGGCATCTATCACTATGCCTTTCATTCCATGGGATACTATCTGAGACTCACGAATGTGCTCGTCATTCTGGCGGCTGTTACGCGTGGGAGTCCACACCGATCGTCAATGCCTCTGGAAAGGCAATCTGTATGAAGGCCAGCGATCGAGCCCGCCTGACGCGATCAACTCAACGACGTTATCAAGCGGCGGCGCCGGTCTGTCTTACGTAACGCACAGCGAGCTTCCTCAGCCGACGTGCCCGTTGAAGCAATCGGCACCTTCCAGTCTAGCAAATCTTAGGCAACGCGTGGCAACATCACTCATCCTTGGGTGCAACCCAGCGCAGCGGATCCGAATTTGAGGATCATGACGCAGCCCAGCGGGAGATCCCCATTGGAGAATTTTGACATCACCGCCAGCGGCGCTTCTGGTTGGACGTTGGTGACGCAAAGGTCCACCCGGTGCCTATAAAAAAAGCTAAGCAGCGTGTCGCCAGCAGCTGACCTATGCGTCAGAGAGCAGCCGACGTATGCGTCAGAGAGAAGGCATCTCGGCTGTTCGAGTCCCTAAACTGTCAGCCCCAGTGCCGAATGTGTAACACCTCTATTTCTATGCTGTACATAAATCTTGCCTTAACTCACCGTCTTCTTGTCCGCTAGTCTATCAGATCTGCGCAGAAGCAGTCGCGAGCTGAGAAACACACGCTACCCAACAGCTGGTGACCTTGGCGGCGAGTTTCGGAGCAGTCGCGCCTCGTAACACGGAATAAGGCAATGACGTCGTGAATGTACGTGACGTGCGACTCGGTAGATGTCTGCACACGAACTGCCATTTGATTACTCGCAACCATATGCCGTCCAGTACTGTTGCCAAAAAGGTCACGTATCTTCTCTCCAAAAGAGTTCTAGCTAATAAGAGCTCCGCTTCGTGCGTCTCAAACCACACCCACGGTGAGCCATAGAAGAGGGAAAAAGGCACATTGGCAAGCAGAAGGGTCAGGTCTAACCTATAGCTGGCGCTAACCTATGCGTAACGGTTGATTCATTTGTCGACGTCAACGTCAGCCTGGCAGGAAAATATACCACGATCACGAGCAGAAGGTATAACGATGTAGGTAGACGCCACGGGAAGGGCAAATAGGTAAGACAATGTCTCTTAAACTTGCCGCATGGTCAGACCGATGGTGATACGGTGCGAAGCTTCGTGATGAATACAGAAAACAACCAGCATCTTTACCACAAAGACGTTACCTAAAAGGACTCAAAGGGTGGCCATTTACAAGCTGCAGTTACGCTGATGCATAAAGCACAAGCGAAGATGGAGGACAGCACGCACAGCGGACACACCAGCCCTCTACTTTGTCGTCTTGCTTGCGTGTAATGTCTGATCGTTGATATATGTCAGCTATGTAGCATTATTTTACATATGTGTACTGGGTACCGCGCTTATCTAAAAAAAAAGGCGAATAATGGTGTAGTCACTAACTTCACTTTTCTGCAGAAGAAGTCATGATTTCTCTTCAGTGAATGCGTGACTCATGCAAATAACATAGTGGAAATTTTTCGTGGTTTTTACTAAATTAGTTCACGCTTCAAGCTACAATGTAGACATGACTTCAGTTGCTTTCTATTGAGTAAGACCGCAGATGGTAGAACGACGAGCATAAAGAGACCACTTTCGCATCGACAGTGTTACTTTATATGTTCACCCGAAGCAAAAGGTGTGACTTGAAACTTTTTTTGCTTGCATTGCAAGGAAGTTGTCACGTAAAAAGAACACATTGCTCATCCCTTCATCATGTTAACCAATTTTGACAACACCACGTAATAAGCTGTAGAAACTGCATTACATGGACGATTACTTGGGAGCCACATTTAAGTGAATTAACCTTTTATACGTTCTCTCGATAATTTTGACTCGAATTGAGGTGGCTAGATTAGTCGACACTATGATTGATAATCTTTTTTTAAAAAAAGAGCACTGCAGATTTGAAGAACATCGGGTAATGTTCTTAACTGATTACAACAAAATTAAGGTAATGAATTTCTTATTTGACTGTGACCGAAAAACTACTGACTTTTTGTCCTCACGACCTCGGTGTTTTGTAATGCATGCTGGCCTTGGGTAAGTGGGTGCGACGAGTGCTTCCTGGCCTATACATAGTGTAGTACGACTTTCTTACAGGCTATTGTGGTGCATCAATGTATTTTCTTTCTAACAACAATACAAATTCCTAAGGGTGAACTTTTTCGCAGATGAAAAGCCTCTTCAAACTGGCAGATGCATCTACTCTGACTATAAGGACTGCCTCCTTATAGAATTACCTTACGGCAGCTCACAAGGTGAGATAATGACTCTACTATGATGATATGAACATCATCCAGAAATGGCTCATGTTTGGCACAAAGTTAGTTCTATGAACATTATCTCTCTCTTTGTGGTCAAACTGCTAAATACTGGCGGCAGAGTACAGACCAGCTGATGTATTTATTACGACCTTGTAAGTAGTTGTTATCGCTGCAGACAGTACGCCTTGAACAGTTAAAGAAATGGGGACAAATTTCACATGCACTGTGAATGAGGTCATTGATGAAATACTAGAATATAGGCAGAAAACTAGACACTCCGTCTAGTTCGCTGGCTATAGCTTGGTCTTTACATTGGACCTGATTAGGAGTGTAAATGACGGGTTCATTGCTGCGACGAATTGAAGCATTTGTTACTGTGGAAGTTCAATGAATGAATGAAAGCTAGCGTAAAAGAAATAGAATGAGAAAAGAAACAATTGAACAGCCCAGGAAAACATGTGCAAGAAAACCTGTTGCTCCATTCAATGAGCGTACGATGTTTCGGAGTTTGTAATTGTTTACTAGGGATGCCACTACATGAAATCCCTGTTCGCCAGATGACAGCCTGGATCCTAACACCGTGCTTCACTGTCGAGTCACAACTACAGAAAACCAAAGGAACTAACAGCTAAATTTAAAGGAGTAGGCATAGATAATAAAACAAAATTTTGGACACTGAACAATAGGTACTAAGAGTCTACCGCGAGTGCACAGAAACAACAACAAAATAGCTTCTGTGAAGCTTTTGTGTCTTTTTCGCTATTCTTTGCTATGTTGGTGCCTTTAGCTAAGAAGCTTACGTCGGCATTGCCACCATACGCTTATCGAGCCAGTACTTCTAGTGGAAGTTAGTTCATGTGAATTAAACCTCACTAGCATACGCGCTACAAGGATATTGTGCCGTCAATAAAAGCGCAATAAGAAGACGAAGCTTCAAAAGTATTCTATTGATTTTTATTAAAACTATTACCATTGATAACAACTGTAGTATCACAATTCGTTTGAAGGGGAAGTCTAGTTCGCTCTGCACAAGAATTTCATTTGACATTCTTCGTGTAATACAAAGAAACGAAGTGTAGAGATAATGATATCAATTATGCTTCTCCAGCGTGTCTCTACGTAAAGTGTTTTCTTATCTCAATGTGCAAAATAATTTTTTTGAATCCACAGAATGCATGTTATGGATATCTTGGGAAGTAAAAAACAACGTACCGAAAACTTGCACGGATCAATTCGAAGACTACTGTGGCGACTCAAAACTCTCATACGACGAAGCCACCTGCAGCCCCTTCTTTCAGCAAACTGAGTAGAGAACAAATGCTACGATAAGATAATGGGATGTGGTAAATACATGCGTGCTTTTCAGTGTACTGGGAACAATTTTCTTAGCTTTCTTGGCGTGACATTATGCAATAAATGCAGCGTGCTTTCAGCTTGATTCGCCACCTGGTTTCCTCTTTATAGACAATGCACTTCGCTTGTTAGTATAAAAGAGCGAAATTGGTGGCAAAGTTTGCTTTTTAACCGTGCTCAACAGGCCGACTTACAAGTATTTGAAAAAAGGCATCCAGCCCCCCCCCCCCCTCATTTTCCAATGTTTGTAGTTAGTGTGCGTGCGTTGTTGCTGTGTACAAAGGGAAGTGCCCTTCAGTTGTCACACTTCATCCACGTTCCAGCAACTATTCTCAGCGTGCTAATCAAACCCCCTACCAAGGTTGGCTGTTAGGGATGGTTTTTACTTATTAACATAGAGAATGCTAAAGGAAAGATTGCTTCCATTTCTTGTCCATCTCACCTAAGGTGTCTGAGGCATATTTTCCTGTTGGCGCGCAAACAATCATGCTGCAATTTTATTCCCGCGCACATATTCACGTGATACCCGCAGACATTTGGCAGCTTTCCTGAGACGGGGAAAAAAAAGAAAATAACGGGGACGTTAAATCAAGCGATGCTCAACTGACTCCAATAAATCAAGGGAAGGGTCCTGCCATATTTTACTGGAGGAATAATTGTGGGAACATTATAAACGTTGTATACCTTATGGAATTTTCTAGAACAGTGCTCATAAGCACGCGCTGATTTTGTACGCCCCGAAACTAGGAGACACCACAAAGCATAGATATTGCCTATTTTTATCGTACAACGTCTATAAACTTGCTGTATAATCCAGGCACAGTAAAAGTTTTTCACTTCACTGGGACTATATCATAGCTAAGAGGCCAGAAGCTATTGTCGTCTATTGTCGTCTAATTCGTCTACTGGATACCGTAGTGACCAAAACGTGCAAGTTTCATGGCAGTGGTAAGATTACTCTGAATGGAAATTACAATATAGATTATGCAATATTTACTGAGTGTTCAATATGAGCAGTCAAATATCCTAACAGTCTTATTATGGCTTCATTTTCCGAACGCGTGTGCGATAGAGATATGACATTCTAAGATAAATCTTATTTCCTATTTATACCCTGCATGTTTTGTTGCATATGCGTGTGCCCGCCTTTTTTCCTGCTGCGATGAATTCTACTTCCTTGATACAGCTACCAGTAATTCATATCTTGAAACCTGAGAAAGGTTTACTTGAGGCGCTGTTGTGTCACGCAGCAATCACAATCATCTGCTTTTGTTGCTTTTAGGGGCGAAGCTCCTTATGGCGTTGCTTGTGCATCCCTAATTGTAGTGCGTAACCACCGGCGGCACATACCCGAAAAAGTGGTCCTTAGACTGTCCGCTGGATGGCGGCACTTGTATAGAATGAATACACGATGAAAAGATGTGAGATGGCTGTACTTGGAGTGTTCACTAGATAGACAGACGGATGGGCGGACGGACATACAGATGGACGGACGGACTGATGGACACATGGGCAGACAAACAGACCGGGCGGTGGACGCGCAGACGGATAGACAGAGGGACGGCCACACGAACAGGCGCACAGATGGACGTACAGACAACCGAATGAACAGGCAGACGTAAGAACAGACGTACGGATGGACGCACCAATGGTCACATGGGTGGACGGCCACACTGACGGAGGCACGGACGGACACATGGTTGGAAGGAAGCAAGAACGAATGGATAGACGGAAGCACTGACGGACTGACGAACGTTTCGCCCCACCAATCATCATTCATTCGGTGGATATGCTGTGATTGTTTTGTTTTTTTACCCAGAAGTAGGCAGTATTGCGATATAAGAGTACCACGATAGCATCATAAACATTCTTTTGAATATTTCTAGTCCGCGATATCGAAACACATTTGAAAAATTTAATACCTTATAAGTAGGAAAAATCTTTCCAATGTAGGCTTTATATCGCAACACTGTACAGCATGCGAAAATATTGCTACTAATTTTTTTCTTGTTGGAAAAGAGACGGCGTGTTTTCAAGTGGTCTAAAATGACAATTTGTTCCAAGCCGAGGAAAGCTGCGCCGCCCACCGACAACACAGTGAGGGGAGTGAAGGAATACCCACATGAAAAGATTATCTCATGTGGTTAAGCACCTGACGCCGCTGACGGTTTGATTGCGGATGCAGTATTGACAGCATCTGCTGACGAAAGTCGCGGTATTTTGAAGGCATGCAGTTTATGTACCCCCAATGTTTTTCGCTTGTTCAGATAATTCGTGAGCCTTGTCTGGAGAACGAATCAAGGCTGGTTAGATGGCAGCCAATGTGAAATACTGGTGACGCGGAAGCGAAATTAACGCATGCAGCTTTCTCAGCAAGTAAAAAAAGTGGGAAACAAACACATCCTTTAAATTAATTAAGTAGGAAGGGTAGCGAAGGCGAGAAAGAAACCACTACGTTTTCGTTGAACTCGAAGTGGTTTAGGGGCCCACGTAGGAGGTTGAACTTTCTGGAGCCCTCCACTATACGACATGCCCCCTAATCACGTCATGGTTTCGGGATGTGTAACGAGAAAACAAATACATAAGGCGAAGGAGTGTTTCAAGCTGACCATGCTCTCACTTGGAGAGTGAATTAACGTAAAGAAGACGCCACACTGGATGGTGTCATTCTACAGACATCTTTTATAAGCAAGGAACTTCATGAGCTGGCAATAACAACGAAAGAATGTGACAGTGGTATCACGCTCTCGAAAGGCAAGATAACTGTAAAAGTGAAAGCTCATGCTTAGCTTGCACGGTGACGTGCCGCCAATAACTTTGACTGAACTCTCACGCATTGTGTACTCTCTAGGACCCACACCAATGAAATAAGAGAACAATTACTTTTTTTTCAAGGAGAGAACGCCCTAAATCAATGTTAAAAGCTACACGCCCTACCGGCCGTTCTCCTTCACCGGAGCAACGTGATATCATGTGAACCAACTCTTCACGTCACAACAATCGCAGCTACCGCGTCTCGAGTAGTGGGCATCGCGCCCAATATGTAAACTGCAGAGGTGTAGTTAGCTGGGCCAGTTGGTATGAGTCCACGGTAGTAAGCAGAGTGAAAAACAAGACCGGTTTTTGAGCGAAAAAGTGTCTGAAAAAAGTTTTTGTGCACCATATGGTTGGGTTCTGCATGTATGTAGCTTTTAGTTCAGATTAAAAAGCTCAGTTGAAAGTCTGCGCTACCTTTGTCAGCCCTGCAGCTTCTTTAGTGCATCATCTCGTTTTTCGGGCTACTTACTGCTATGGAAACTCGTAGCGAAACCATCATTAAGACCCATGCGTGACATCGTTGACGGCTTGTTGCAACTATTGCCATTGATTTAGGGGGGAGGGGCGCTGAGAGCAATCAAAAGGTAACTAACTAAATATGACGTCCCAACTGTAAGTGCGCACTAATTACCTCGTGAAGTTGTACTATATAGAACAAAATTGATGTTTTTTTTCTAATTTCCGGCCTTTTACATGTTTTCTATAAATACGCAATTTAATTGCAACTTATAGCTCACCAGTTGCTTGTGCGAGAGAATGGGTGATAAATAAGCAAGATGTGGGAAGCAAGCTTGTTTTATCAGAAACTCGCAATATAGATAAAATGCTTTGCGGATGAAGATACTATGACACGGTTCGCGAGCACAATAGCTCGAAAACGCATATTGCAAAATTGAGTAAAGCCACTGGTTCGAGAGAGCAGTCTTGAGATTCTCACTTCGCAAACCTTTCATCGCTTAGCGTGGCTCACACACCGTCACGAAAGGCGAGGGCATGTCGGCTATGCACCAGCGAAAGCAGTCTGGAGTCACAAGAGCGTATATCTACACATTGTCAGAGCTAGTTGAAATTCTATGAATTGTCAGGTCAGTAATCAACGCATAAGATAGAACGCCCGAAACCCCCACGCGAAATTGAGTGGTGCCTTCTGGATCCGACAATACGCTGAACCAAAGATAAACCAACGAGGCAGACTCCTGCATACGCCCACCATCTACGGCGGTCGACGAAAACAAAATAAGGAAATAAAGTACTTATTCAGGTGTAAAAAGAAAGCAAACTTGATTTTGATTGATATGTGGGGTTTAACGTCCCAAAACCGTAATGGAGGGCTCCGGAAATTTAGACCACCTGGGGTTCTTTAACATGCACCTAAATCTTAGCACACGGGCCTACAACATTTCCGCCTCCATCGGAAATGCAGCCGCCGCAGCCGGTATTCAATCCCGCGACCTGCGGGTCGGCAGCCGAGTACCTTAGCCATAGACCACGCCGGCGGGGCATAAAAGAAAGCAAAGTTAATTGATAGTTTACTTTGGAATAAAAAAAAGTACACAAAAGAAAAACTACAGCATATCCACGGAGTGAATGATGATGTGTTAGGCGAAGTGTCCGTGCGTTCGTCTGTGCGTTCGTCCGTCTGTCGTTCCCTGCGTCCACCCATCCGTCCGTCCATTCATGCTTTCGTCCGGGCACATGTATATCCGGCCGTCCATCCTTGCTTTTATCTGTGCGTGCGTCTGTCCATGCATCCATCCGTGCTTCCATCCGTCCGTGCGTGCGTGTCTGTCTGTTCGTCTGTTTATTCGTCCGCTCATAAGAGCATGCATCGGAAGGACGGACGCTTAGCCCCACCAGCACCTCGCTGGCCCCACTCATCATCATTCATTCCATGGATATGGTGGCTACGCAAGACGGACAAGACAACCGACAAGTTCATGTTATAAGGTGATTTGATTCTCAAAAAGATTCGATTGAGATTTGAGTTTTGGTTATTTCGCCCCTACTACTATTACTAGTACTACTACTACTACTACTACGATGATGACGACGACGATGACTACTACTACTACTACTATTATTACTACTACATACATTGGAAATGCACAACACACGGCTTAAAGAGCTTCGCCCTTAAAAGAAACGGAACAGCACAAACGCGGCGTGTATTTTCAGCAATAAACCAAGTACCATGTGCCACAACATTTCACTGAATTGAACGTAGCCGTGTAATAGTTTTTTTTTCGTGCATGAATCGCAAAACATGCTCCTTCGTAGTTTTGCATTCGTTAACAGTTGTCGACATGCAATCGCGACGTGGTATGCTATCCGGCGCATCCAGTTCGACTGCTCCTAGCGGCTGTTTTCCGGTAGTTGGTTGAACTACAGAACTAAGCGGAACACCGCAGTGTTACCAACAATGTGGCCCGGTAACATTTAAAACTGCAACCGAAATCAAAATTTGAGGCTGAAGAGTGTTCACAGATAGCTGCCGATTTTAAGGGCCCTAAATCACTCATAGGCGTTCAGGTACAACCACCGAAATTGGCACCTATAGGCATTAAAAAACAATATAGGAGTCACTATTGATCTCCAACTTAGGTCCATACGTCAAAATAGGGCGAGAAAAGTACGTGGTACAAAACACACGTATGCCGCAGCTACGGTCCTTTTTTATAGTATTCCAATCAAGTTCTCAGACAAGTGAGGACATGTCTCGAAATGGTTTCCTGCCAAAATAATAAAAGAAATGAAGCCGTGCAGTCTCTTATATCAAGTATTTAGTCGATTCACTTTTATTTTCAAGTCGGCAAAAATCTTCCGCCGACACAGAGATGACGCTAGGCACTGTGTAGCGTTTTTGTATTGCCTCTGTGCTACAGAGAAGAAGCGCGAAGCAGGCACAGTTTCAAAGGCGTATGGTACTCACAGGTACAGCGGTATTATGTTCACAGGTACTTTGTTATTGAATGCGGTGCTCGCTAAAGGCTTAAAATGTTTAAATACATCTTGTTGAGTCGAGCAACCACCAGGAAAAGAACAGTCGCAAGATGAGACGTGGGCGTTCACTCTCAGACAGTGCGCAACTGATTGGTAAAATATTTTCTAGCACTGTGCAGTGGCCTTAGGCTGACACCTTCCTGCTCCCTCTCTCTCTCCCTCCCTCCCTCCCTCCCTCCCTGCCTCCCTTCTTCTTCTTCATAAATTTGCGTCAGGTGCCCTCGAGGTCATCATTCTCAGCTACGAATAGAATTGAAATTCACAATGAAACACTGCGGTTAAGCAGATATCCTCATGGTTAGGCGGAACCAAGTTTTATACTTTCCTAGGAGCCATTTTTTTAACGTAAAGGTCTGATGTTTTCCCTTTTGTTGTTGTGCAGAATGCACAACAGGACGCATTAATATTCCCAGCTGAGAGATCTCTTTCCGTGTATTGGCCTACTTATGATGCCCCTTCGAGATGGCTTTTCGTTTGGCAGGAGTCAGCGTGTTGATTGAAGACGAAGCGTACTTGTTGCAGCGCTGTTCCTTGGTTTAGCTACCGGTGTTGCGTGTTACAGTTGCATTGGTTGCTTGCCGGTTGTTGACTTGTGTTTTCGCCCGCGCCCCGTGGTGCGTTGGTTCTTGAGTGGGCCATGGCTCTCCATGGATAGTTGATGATGCGTATCCTGGATTAAGAGAAAAGATATTGTCAAATTACGCCACACGCCTCGTAAACCAATGAGGTTGACGATCCCAGTGCGAGGAAGGATTTTAATACCACCCCCTCTTTTTATCACCACAAGACACTTGATATAAACAGGGCATCGCACCACAGAAATTGGTTCGCAAGGTAATGTGCTACCCACACATAAAAAAGTTGCGCAGCATTGAGAGAAACAGGTGAAAGTAAACAGCAAGATTTTGATAAAAAGTTACGTTTATATATATATATATATATATATATATATATATAAACAGGCAGGACACTAATGCCCCACCGCGGTGGTACTCGGCTTCTGACCCGCAGGTCGCGGGACCCAATCCCGGCAGCAGCGTACCCCTGCGTGCTCAGGTTTGGGTGCACGTTAAAGAACTCCTGGGAGTCGAAATTTTTGGAGTCCTCTACTACGGCATCTCTCATGGTGGTTTTGGAATGTTAGACACCAAAAATCAATCAATCAATCAATCAATCAATCAATCAATCAATCGATCAATCAATCAATCAAATTATTGTTTAATAAGCACTTATTTAACTATTAATCAATCAACCAGAAAATAAGTCAATCAATCAATCAGTAAACCAGTCAATCAATCAATCGGTTAATAATTCATTCAGTTGATCAACTGATCAATTCATCAGTCTATCAATCAGAACACTATCTTGGTTTGGTGTTTGGTCTTCGGCAGTCGGCTCCAGTATTAGCCGCATGGTGCTTCCTACATTCATCTCGACAGGAGCTAGTACAATCAAGCTTCCTCTGTGAGTGCGTATGGCTTCGGATAATTTTGAATAATTTAGAAAAGTTACCGCAGTTGTGATTAGGTACATTATAGCTGGTTTGCCTAAGTAAGCAAGAACAAAGCCAGAATTTGCATAATGATGGAGCTCCCATTTTTGCATCTGTCGTGTCATTCGCATACCGCAACTCTTCTTGTTGTCACGAAATATAAACCATGATTGAGAAGACAAAAGCGACTGCCCAAATAGGTCACACTTTTCGTAGATAATGAAGCCTTCTAGCTATAGTCAAGCCTTCTAGCTAATAGTTAAAGTTGGTATGGCCACCGGAAGGTACCACTTTTATTACGTTATAGATATGCCACCTTTATTACCACTCTTACTCACACTGACATGTTTGGTGTTTTATTTATTTTGACCGGTACGTTTAAGCCATCACTGTTCGTAATCTCGGTTGTCCGTGTGGCTAAGTTAGTCTATATATGTGTGATAATTCGCAATTGTTTTTGAGAGAATAATATTAGTCTCCCTTTTCACTTATTACTGTGGGGAGTGTTTTGCTTTGTAGCAGCGGCAAGCAAACGTGTCACTCTCGATTCATATAATGTGCCTCGATGTCTGCAACATTTGTGAAGGGCCTCAAATACACAGCCCGCGCGGTTATTTCACAAGCGGCCCGCGGCTTCACAATGATTAAAATGTTTGTAACTTGGCTAAGTGGTAGTCGCATCATTTATTAACCAATTAAAATTAAATGCTCTTTTCGGCTAAGCTAGAGATACGAGATTGCTTTCAAGCGTTAATGTGAGAACCCATATGCGTTGAAAAAGAGCCACAGAACAAAATTTATGGATTTCAGAATCAGCGTCCAGATTTTGGTTGTTGGACAGATCTGTGTAGACATGTTTCTCGAACACTTATGCCAATACCTCTACAGATAACGTTCTTTCGAATGGCAGCGTTAAGTGACAATTCGTGCACTTCCACCCACCCCCATCCACGGGCAGCTCTGTAGCAGGAGCACGACCTTCCTTAATTTGTCTTTGTTTCTCTTTCACTTTACATCGTGCCGTTATTATTTAATTTTACGCGTGGTGTCTACTTGCACCTGTTGTAGTGTTCTTTTATGCCACAGTTTGTTTTATAGTTGTTTTTTAATCGTTCGCATTCGTGCTTTTTGTTTTAGCGGATTTTTGTTATATCTTGCTATTGCCCTTGTTTTAAATAAATGCTTGTTTCTTACTAAGAAAATATCCGTGTCAGCTCTATGAGTATGTCAGTCACACTCAGACATCACTACATGTGTAACCCCGCACAAGTTGACAGGCCTGAAATAGGTCGTGCGCCCACAATATCTCTGCGAGCTTCAAAGCTCAAGTTTCCCGGCTTAAGGCTTCGAGTTTCCCCGAGGCGTTTATCGCTTCCGTTGCTGAGACTATCCTGCGGACTAATAAGGCAGAGCAGAGGCAGCGACAGAATCCGAGCAACACGAATACAGAACGTGAAAGGATAGCAGTGATTCCATACAAACACCAGATATCACACAGGCTCAAGAAAATGAGAAAACGTGTTGGAGTTCGTGTCCTGTTCTCGGCACCGTTCAAATTAATCAGCCTCACCAAATCTGCAAACCCCCTGAAAACGCAGTCATCAACGGAATGCAGAGTTCAACATAAAAACAGGTATGCTGCCTGGTCCCGGGAACATGTCTATAGGACCCCCCTTTCATGCGGTGCTTGTTATGTCGGAACGACCGGAAGGTGTCTGAACGATCGGCTGAGAGAACACGCTAACAATGTTAGAAACGGGAAAGATGGTTTTCTTGCTCAGCACTGCAGTGAGTGCAATTGTGTGCCCCTTTTCAAGGACACAGCGGCGCTGTACAAGCACAGAGATGAGCGCACCCGAGTCATTGTCGAGGCTGCGCAGATGGCACGCGAACAGGTGCCTTGTATTAGGAAGCCCTCCGTGGCTCTGTTCGAGAAGAAACTCAGGTTCCTGGAAGGTTTCGGTGCACGCAAGTAGCTATATTATCTTTGCCTGTCTGTTTCGTTTTCTTATAGATTTTTCTTTGCCATTTTTTCTGTGCTTTTGTTTTTCGTGTTTTTTGTTTTTTGTCTTTGTTTTTTTCTCTTACTCATGTTCTGCTCTTTGTGCCATATGGTTTTTATCACATGGTTACTGTCTCCTCTATATATTTTTGTGCTCTGCGCAATAAACTCAGTTGGAAGTTTGCGCTCGTGTCTTTTGTGTCCTTCTTGTCTCTGTGTCGTCGTTTTGTTCTCGCGCTATAACTATCGTAAAGTTGAAGCCTGCGAGTGTACCGCACGCCGCTTTTAGATCGTCGGCGCCTCAGCTAAGTCTGACAGGCCGACTTATAAATTTCTCAAAGAGCAGCCTTAAGGGGCTTAGCGGCTCAGTCATTTGTCTCTATGGTCGTTCGCATTATTTTTGTGTATACTGAAATACCTAAAGCGGCATTACAAATTGTAAATTGGTTTATGCTTAAAAGAGAAGTGTTGAGAACCAGTCTTCTTGGCATTTTTATGCGTTGAAGGGTGCTAGTGGTGCTCTTTTTATATTTTATCGGAACTCAATAAGCTATTCGATCACTGAAAGGTGTTTTGTTATAAACTAAATGTCATACTTTATTTTTTTTTCTTGCAGCTGTTGCTTTGCGGACAGTCAGTTTTCATCATTGTTAGCCACAGTTTATAGGACTTCAGAATCATCGCCAGTAAACGTCAGATTCGTTATTCTTCAGAAATATTATTTACGCTCATTAAGGTTTCTTATTATGCATCAATAATTTACCTCAGAGTGCCACATGTAAAATATTACGCAGATGGCTGTGTGTCATATTTACCGATTGATTCCTTTGAGCATTATTCCCATCTAGCAGAGTAACTAATATTATGTCACTTCGTAAAAAAAATGCTGATAAAGATCGAGTTAAATGTGATAGCATATGACACAGAGCGCAAACATAGGAAAAACAAAAACAATAAACAGAGTATATGTTCTTGCACTGTGCAATGCGTCATGATAAATCAAAGCTGACTCGTCCAAGCGTCTGCTTTTATATTTACAGTCAATTAGTCTGGATCACGTTTCCGAAACACCATTTTTCCTTCTCTCTACACTGATTTTTTGAATACATGACACCCAACTAAAGAGAGCTGCTAATAGAAATAATTAGGTGTCATTCTAACAGAAGATATGCACACAGTACAGCTACAGGTAACCCGAATCTTTTATTGAACTGCTAGAAGATGTGTGCCTGTATTACAAACTTTTAGAGTTTAGATAGCATTTAGAGTTCTTGAGCCATTTGCTACCATCGCAAATATTGAAATAGACCACAATTTTCTCCTAAAGATGTTCTGAATACTGCCTCGGGCATTTTGCAAAAAAAGTGGACTGACTGGAAGACAGGAACAAAAGTTTGCTCGAAATTCTCCCATGATTCCCACGGCGACAGTAGTTTTCTGGGTACTGTCGCCTTTCTTTAGCGCTACGCAGTATAGTCACAGAATTCTAGAACTTGTAAACTAACCATACTGTACACGTCTATTCGAATTGAAAAACGGTCTTTCAACCTACCTTCCGATCTTGGGGGTGTCCCTGGAGTCGACGCGTGATTTCGGCAGACGCTTTTCATGTGTTCCATGTCTTCACTCGTGGCAACAATGAACTCGAAGGGAAAGCCCAGTCCAAGCTTCGCACTGTGGGAAACAACTCGCAAGCTTGGCAGCACTTCCACGGTCAGCTCGAGGGGCCCCAGCTCCGCCAGCAGACGAGACGCGAGCGCAAGCCAGGCGGCGGCCAGCAAGACCATCTCAGCCGCCTCTACGATTGCTTCCGATGCGTTCGATCGCTGTGCTGTCTCGTCGTCGATGTAGCACTTCCATCCCAATGAGCACCCGAAGGGGGCCACCATACTGGTTGCCGAGTAGCCACGCGACCGTGAAGGAACGCATGCGAAATCAGAGACGACGTCATGCATCGAAGCACGCGCATATGAGATCGACAAAGCGGCCCCGCCTTCTGAGGTCGGAGGCAGACACACTGTGCTCCTTGTACCATAACACTCTCGGCACGACAACCGAGGAGCCGTCGTCGGGTTCACTTGGTGTGACAAGGCGAGCCATACGTGACGCGATCAGCTAGTTGAATGTCGTGCTTTCAGCCTCTGCCGGGTGTGCGTTATATAGCCTAACGATGACGGACATTGTAGCCCGGACACGCCTATATAGTCGTGCGGCCGACACACGGAAGCCACGTTTGAAGGGGGCGGGTGAAAGCCAACACTTGTAGAGCAAACCTGTTAGCGCGACTGCAAGGCATCGGAGAGTGTCACGTGGGTTGTCGGGATGTCCTGTTTGGTAGAGGTATACACAGCACGCAGTGCCGTAAAGCTTTGAAGCTCGTACTGACTAGTTGTTAACCTCTCTTTTTTTTTCGTTTTTGTGAGAAGTTAAGTGATGCACCTAAGGACGCTGTACACGGCTTCCTGGTCTTCGCAACTGTTATTGTATTACGCAGTTCATTTGTTTCCTACCAGCCTATTCTCGCATGCTCTTTTATATGCAAACAACGATATTCTGAGAGAAAAATAGAGAATACTTTTGTTTAAATCCAACCCTGATACGGGTGCACTAAAGAGCGCCGGATCTGGTCTGCAGGTACTGCGCTGACTCCGCAGCATAGGTATCATTGGCACCTGTACTTGCTTAAGATTGCCATGTTTTTTTGTTTTTTTTTTCCTTTTTAAGTGAAAGAGATAATTCTACTTTCATGGAGCTACAAATGATAGGTTCTGCAGCAGCTTTGATAAGGTCACCATATCTCTGAAACGGAACCCTCAAAGATGTAATGAACAGCTCCGTTCCTATCCCCTTGTTGTATTAAGCAGAGTCTTAAACAACCTTTTCAAAAGAAACGGTATGGCCAATCCATGGCTTCTATATGGCATAATAAATTAAAAAAAACAGTAAACGCGTCACACGCCTCTTGCATAATCCTTTATTCGCGTATACGTTTATACGAGGTGGAGAAAGAGCGTCTCATCACGTTTCCGCGAGTGTTTTGCCATTGAACTATGAATCCTAATGCGTTAAGCTCTGACCTAGCTACCTTAGCCTTGTTGTACGAGACAATGCGCTTTTTAACAACAATACACCGGTAATCTCACCGTATGTGCATTATAGCGATGTACATCCAGCAAAAATTCGAGTACAACATATCTCACGTCTGCTACTGCTTTCTTTTAGAGAAGCCGACAGCTAGCCAGAGCAGGCCGTCTTTTACGGGAGTGGGTGCCATGGGTAGGAGACTATGTGCAACTGCAGTCCCAACGCGTGGCTTTACAAATTGCGCAACGCAGCTGCTCTGGCTAAGCATGAAGGTAAAGAAAAAGTGCTCGGAATGACCCTGTCACCGCACAGATAACGCGAAAACCAAATAATAAATAAATAAGTAAACGCCCAAAACGATGTCGCCACGGAAAAGTTTCCGCAGTGTTAGAAGGGCTACAGCAACGTTGCAAAACAAACATTTTGATTCAGTACGTCTTCCTTTTTTTTTTACAGAAGAAC
Source organism: Rhipicephalus microplus (assembly GCF_043290135.1). NCBI lineage: Eukaryota > Metazoa > Arthropoda > Arachnida > Ixodida > Ixodidae > Rhipicephalus > Rhipicephalus microplus. Next base: position 165,536,922 of record NC_134700.1, on the reverse strand, counting down.
TTGCAGGTTCAATACAAGAAGGCTAAAAGGAAATACTAAAAGGCTAAAAACAAATTGAAATACAAAAAATATTACTAAAAGCGAATACTAATAGAATACTAAAATGCTAAAAGGAAATATTAAAATGCTAAAAGGAAATATTAAAATGTTAAAAGCAAATCGAAATACTGAAAGTACTTAATACCAAAACAAATACTAATAGAATATAAAAGCAAATCGGTTCAGAGGTGGTTTCGCTTGCAACAAGAACTGGCTGCATGAAGCAATGACATCCTTTACTTTATTCTTTCCTCTACGCAACGGACTTCCTTGTAAGCCTTCTTATATACTCGTTGCTCAAAACGTAACGAGGTTAAACTGATTGGCAAGCATTCATCATGAATACAGGCAAAGTGTAAATACATACGAAAATAGTAGACGGGAACCAGAGAATACACAGACGCCTAATCACAAGAGAATGTGTCGGCTCACTTTTCTTTTTCTTCTGTCCATGCCCGCGTGTATTACCTTCTTTTAGGTTGCTGGTCAATGATAATTATAAAAAAGTGGCATAATTTTTTATTAAAGTGTGTCTACCGACAAATGTGCGTCAATATATAAATGATTTCGCATTACTACCACGGCCAGCGCCATTTAAGAAATTTTCACAAAATACTTGGTAGTTGCACTTTTACGTTTTTAGTAGTGACGTTTTTTTGTTTTTTGGCAAAGACACGATACTCCAAATACATTTGTATAGCCATTTCAATGCGTACTTTTATGCACATTGCCCTCGATTCAGGTGTTACAAATGTAAAACGGCAGCTGTAATACGTCAAGGTAGCGACCCTTTCACAGAACCGTAATGTAGCTTACACCATGACAACTGCTGCCCTTTCCTGTGTATTTATTATCGTTCCAGCGTTCATTTGTTTTCAATCTCGCATCGAGTTCAAGATCTCGTGTGCCCGGCCACTTCTGTTTTTACACATATGCGTCTGGCGGGGCTCCTGCCGCACGGGAAGGGGCAATTTCTCACTGTACCTATAAATGTAGCTGCTGCCAGACTTTTTAAAACAGTCCACATTATTTGCAAACCAAGTCCGCTGTTGGATATATCGAACTCACGTTATTGTTGGTTCGCGTCGGTGAATTCTGCTGGCGCCAGAAAGCAGCCGTGAATCAAATGACGCAACCATAGCCCCGGAGCAGCATTCGTCTTAGTGTAATTGCATTCCTAATGCTTTTGAGCATTGAGGCCGGCAGTGTGAATGGTACTTAACGAATTCTACTCACGATAGATTCCAGGCGTGATGTTGTGTTTGTGCAGCTGTTGGGTATGCCTTGAAGAGGCGTTTGATGTTTCAAGTTTATTGTAACATCACAAGAACACATGTGTCGTCGTTCATAAGTGATACAGAAAGAAGTCTCAAAGTAAATACTGTCAGAGGGAAATTCTATAGTTCTTACTGATTGCATACAGAAAACGTAAGAAGCGATCAATAGAAAAGCACAATTGAAACATGAAACAAAAGAAGTACAAACAAGGGTGCCCATTTTGAAAGAATGAATTACAAGGCAGCATAGAATGCAAAATGTAATTCATAATGAGCAGATAAATGTTACTTATAAATTCAGAAAGCAAAGGACAACAAACAAAACCTGAGATAAAGCCTGTAAGTAACGCAGTTACTATGAAAACTGACAATATAACTGACAATAAAAAACTGGAAGCGTGATACAATGAAAGGTTATACTAAAAATACAATTCTACTTTATTCAGTTTTACTTTAACTATCAGCATGATAAGCGCTGTTTTTATAAAGACCTGAAGCCAAGCTAACAAGCGCAATTGTTTGTTACATAACTTTTGATCAACACAAAATTCTCGAACTTGAAAAAACAACACTGAGTAACAATAATTATCATGCTGTGTAAACTGCTGTTATGCTTGTTAGTATGAGACATACGTATGTGTAACCAAATTTATCAATGGCTACTCTGCAACAAGTAGCCTCCGGCGAAAGAACTTATAGCCGATATTGTCATTCACAGTTCCACGTATACTGATCGGAGGGCAGGCGCAGCTGCGACTATTCTTTGAGTCAGCACCACATAGCAAAATCCAGAAAGTTATTTTATGGGCCCGTGGCACGTGGACATGCACTTGATCTCACCCTCCTTGGAGCTAAATGGGACACCATAGTGTCGACAACGAGTTAATTTAGAATAACTAAGAGTTCTCTGTGATCTCTGACGTCGTTAACCTCACCAAAACAAGTTCATTATTGGACAAGAAAGTACCATTTTAAAATAATGCGCTGAAATTAGCGGGCGTGACCGCAGAAATTCAGAAGCGTAGTTGTGCTTAACCGACAGTGGCTCGAGGAAATTTCCTGAAACTTGGTATGCTGTCTCGGGCCCTGTCAGCAGACAATGAGCTTGAACCTTACCTATAAGGAGCTGTATACGCAGGCCTTAGTAAAAAAATGGCAGCATATCCACGGAGTGAATGATGGAGAGTGGGGCGAAGCATTCGTCCGTCCATGCGTCCGTCTGTGTGACCGTCCATGCGTCTGTTTGTGCGCCCGTCCCTGCGTTCTTTCATGCATCCACCCCTGCGTCCGTTCATGCGTCCATCCATGCATCTGTTTGTGTGTCCGTTCGTTCATCTATTCAACACTCCAAGTCCCACCATCTCGCATCTTTTTATTATATATTGTCACGTTAAAAAGACAGGAAACGTTTTTAAGGCGTCCTCACAAAAGTCCGAAGAGCGGTCGGCTCAGCGCAGCCAAAAAACAGAACAATGGCACGAGGGGAACTGCCACTTCGTCTGCCTCTTTTGCGCTGGCAGATCAAGCGCGCGGCACTGCCCCTCCTCCCTGAAGAGCATCGCCTCGATGCTAAACGAAGCGTGTATCGTAAAAAAAAAGACATTGTCACAGTGTGTGGTACGGTTTTAACCGCACCACGTGCACAATCTCGGGTCGTAGCTGTCGGCGTCGGGGTGGTTGGCTTCCGTCCGGAAGGACTTCGTAATTGACGTCGCTCACTTGTCGTAGCACTTTGTACGGGCCAAAATACCGACTGAGAAGCTTCTCAGAGAGACCTTTGCAGCGCACAGGGGTCCAAACTAACACCTGGTCACCTGGTTTATAATCGACTTGTCTGTGGCAGCGGTTGTAGCGCTGTGCATCGACGCCTTGTTGTTTCTTGATGTTTACGCGGGCTAGTTGACGTGCTTCCTCGGCTCGTTGCACGAAACACTCAGCATCTTCGTCGAGATCCTCGATGTTGTCAATGTCGCATGGGAGCATTGCGTCCAACATCGTCTGAACATCCCGACCGTACAGAAGACGAAACGGAGTGAATCGTGTGGTCTCTTGCGTAGCGGTATTATACGCGAATGTTACGTAAGGCAGTATTTCATCCCACGTCTTGTGCTGTACGTCTATGTACATAGACAGCATATCAGTCATCGTTTTGTTAAACCGCTCGGTCAGTCCATTTGTCTGAGGGTGATACGCTGTTGTCTTGCGATGCGTGGAGTAACTTAACTGAAAAACTTGTTCAAGGAGCCTTGCTGTAAACGCTGTTCCTCGGTCTGTGATGACACAGGATGGAGCACCGTGGCGTAATACAATTCTCTCGATGAAAAACTGAGCAACTTCACAAGCCGTGCTTTTAGGAAGCGCCTTAGTTTCAGCATAGCGGGTTAGATAATCTGTAGCGACGATTATCCACTTGTTGCCGGAAGATGACAAGGGAAACGGACCCAGGAGGTCCATGCCGACTTGATCGAAGGGTGTTCTGGGTGGCTCGATAGGGTGAAGTAATCCCGCAGGCTTAACAGATGGGGATTTTCGGCGCTGGCATTCGCGGCAGGCTTGAACGTACTGTTTAACGCAAGCGGCAAGTTTCGGCCAGTAGTAAGAATTTCGGACCCTAGCGATGGTTCGGGTGATGCCCAGATGGCCCGATGGAGGCTCGTTGTGGCAGGCAAATAGAATTTCCTCACCCAGCTCTGCGGGGACGACCAACAGGTAAGTTTTGTTGCTGGCGGCTGCGTTCTTCTTGTACAACACGCCCTGTCGTAAGCAGAAGGATGACAATCCGCGAGTTATATGCTGGGGCAGTGATACGTTGCGGCCCTCTAGATGTTCAATGATAGGTCGCAATTGAGCATCTGCTCGCTGCCGTAAAGCCAAGTCTGTTACGCTTACGGAGCCAAGGAAAGGGCAGTCCTCTTCGAAGCTCTGAGCGGCAGGCTCAACTGGCGCGCGTGACAACGTGTCCGCATCTTCGTGTGCACGACCGGACTTGTACACGATAGTGACGTCGTACTCCTGCAGACGTAGGCTCCACCTTGCCAGTCGTCCGGAGGGGTCTCTGAGGTTCGCAAGCCAGCACAGCGAGTGATGATCCGTCACTACTCTGAATGGACGGCCGTAAAGGTAAGGTCGAAACTTAGCAATTGCCCACACGACAGCAAGGCACTCCTTCTCCGTGGTACTGTAGTTTGACTCCGGGCGTGTTAGGGTTCGGCTTGCGTAGGCGATAACCTTTTCAATTCCCTCCTGCCGTTGGACGAGTACCGCGCCCAGACCGACGTTACTGGCGTCGGTATGAATTTCTGTTTCGGCTTCCTCGTCGAAATGTCCAAGAACAGGTGGTGATGCCAGGCGAAGCCGAAGCTCTGTGAATGCTGATTCTTGGTCAGCACTCCAAACGAACGGCGTATCGTCTCTAGTGAGTCTAGTTAATGGTTCGGCAATTTTCGAAAAATTGCCTATAAAGCGCCGGTAGTACGCGCATAGACCAAGAAACCGCCGCACACTTTTCTTATCGGCAGGAGTCGGGAAGGCTGCGACAGCGGCGGTTTTCTCAGGGTCAGGACGGACGCCTTCTGCGCTTACGACATGTCCAAGGAACTTTAGTTCTTCGTAACCGAAATGGCATTTTTGCGGCTTTAACGTAAGGTTAGCCGTCCGAATCGCCTCAAGTACCTGTCGTAGTCGCTTCAGATGTTCGGAGAAGCTGGTTGAAAACACGACCACATCATCCAAGTACACAAGGCAGCTTTGCCATTTTAGGTCAGTCAACACAGTGTCCATCATGCGTTGGAAGGTAGCTGGCGCAGAGCAGAGTCCGAACGGTAGCACCCGAAATTCGTAGAGGCCATCCGGCGTGACAAAGGCGGTTTTTTCACGGTCGCGCTCATCAACCTCAATTTGCCAGTAGCCACTCTTTAAATCCAGGGAAGAAAAATACTTCGCTCGTCGTAGTCGGTCAAGCGAGTCATCAATACGCGGCAGCGGATAAACATCTTTTTTTGTGACGTTGTTGAGCTTTCTGTAATCTACACAGAAGCGAAGCGTACCGTCCTTCTTCTTAACCAGAACGACCGGTGAGGACCAGGGACTGTTCGAAGGCTGGATAACGCCGTCGTCGATCATTTCTTTCACTTGCTGCTTGATAGCTGCGCGTTCTGTCGGCGAGACGCGGTATGGCTGTTGGTGAATAGGTCTTGCGTCGTCGTAAGTGATTATCCTGTGCTGTGTAATTGGCGTCTGACTCACTTTAGACGACTGAGCAAAGCACGCCCTGAATTCAAACAATAGCTCTCGCAAGGCCCTCTGGTTCTCTTCCGGCAGTGCACTGTTCATGTCAACATCTATTACGGTTTGTCCATCGTGGCTACTGTCTTCACAGGCAAAACACTCAATGACGTCCTCCAAGGCTTCAGCGTAGGCGACCGCAGTGCCCCGGAAAAGGTGACGATGCTCATTGGTGAAATTTGTAATCATGACCTCGGCTGTACCGTTCCGAATGTCAATGATGCCTCGTGCCACAGAAATTCCAAGCGCCAGCAGCAGGGAGACGTTGCACTCTGCCACTGTTTCACCGTCACTGGTTCCTTCGGAAGTCACCTGAATTAGGATACTTGCACGAGGTGGTATTGTGACACTGTCGTCGGAAACACGGAGGGCGGTTGTACGGCGGTTGGAGTCCCTTGACGTAGCGTTGACTGTCGAAAAGGAAATGCAGCGTCGCCGTAGGTCGATTACGGCGCCATATTCCCGAAGAAAATCGAGGCCGAGAATTAATTCGCGGGAGCAGTCACGTAGCACGATGGGGCTGACCAAAAACGTGCAGCCTCGTATTTGTAGCCTGGACGTGCACAAACCAACCGGCGTTACAACATGTCCGCCAGCTGTACGTACATGCGATCCTGTCCAAGGCATTATCACTTTCTTCAAGGTACGTGCCAATTGTCCGCTAATAATCGAGTAGTCAGCACCAGTGTCTATTAAGGCAGTTAAACTGCGACCGTCGAGCATCACAGGTATGTCCATTGAAAAGTCGCTCAGCTGGGAAACAGGCGCCGGCGTAGTCGAATTTCCGTTGGTCCGATGTCGCGTCGATTGGAGGGCGAGGTCTTCATCACGTCGAGAATCAGCGGCCTCGCCTCGAAAGGTCGCTGGCGTTAGTTTTCCAGGCGGGGGCTCGGAGACCGTCCTTGCGGCCTTCGATTTCCGTTGCCTGAATAAGACGACGACCGCGGTGACGGTGAACGCGACTGACGCCTGAGTGGGACGTTCTGCCGAGCGATAAAATCTTCAATTTCTGGTGGTCTCTGTCCAAACCGGGGGCGGGGTGAATTGGCAGGAAAACCCTGCAGCCCAAGTCGGCGGTACTGGCAGTCTCGGTAGAGGTGACCCGCTTCACCGCAGTGGTAGCAAAGCGGTCGTCGGTCGGGCATGCGCCATATGTCGGATTTACGCATGACGGGTCGAGCGTCTGCAAAATAAGGGACCACCTGTGCGGACTGCAGTGTGGCGTACGGGGTTGCGGCTGGTAGTGGGACTGGTGCAGGTGCGTTGTGTTCGAACGTGTCGGTATAAGTGGTGCGCTGGAAACCACTCACTGGGGATGGTGTCGTGGACGACGGAACGGTGCGTCTCAATACGTCTGCGTAGGTCACCCCTAGAGGTTCACTTGAAGTTGCGAACGCCTGAAGTGGTGTAGCAACCTGCGTTGGTGTCTCGCGACGAGGTGTGCCGAGCGCATGCTGAACTTCGTCACGTATGATGGTGGCGATGCAATTCGTGGAAGGCTGCTGCTGCGCCTGGTTCAGCTGTTGCAGCTGTTGCAGCTCGTCGCGAACAACCGAACGTATCAGCTCGCGAAGCGCTTCCACGTCGGTCGGGAACGAGCCTAGCCCGGTGGTATAGGTAGCATTCACTTGCCGATCGTACTGGTTCCGCTGCTGCAGCGCCTTTTCCATGGCGACGGCTTCAGTGAGGAACTCCGCAACCGTTCTAGGCGGACTACGAATGAGTCCAGCGAAGAGCTGCTCTTTCACACCTCGCATCAAGTGTCGCAGCTTCTTGTCTTCCGGCATGGTTGGATCGGCGCGAGTGAACAGATGAACCATATCCTCCACGTATGCAGCCACACCTTCATTAGGCATCTGCATGCGGGACTGGAGGGTCCTTTCAGCGCGCTCTCGACGATCGAGACTCGAGTACGTTTCGCGGAGCCTGTGACAGAACTCATGCCACGACGTTAGGAGGCCCTTGCGGTTCTGGAACCATGTGCGAGCACCATCCAGAAGACTAAAGTACACATTCTTGAGCTTCGCTACTTCGTCCCACCCGTTGAAATCCGCTACGTACTCGTACTCAGCCAGCCAATCTTCCACATCTTCATAGAGGCCACCACGGAAGGGACTCGGAACACGTGGTTTTTGCAGCGTGTAATGAGTGGGTGCAGCTGCGGGTGCAGCGGTTGGAGCAGCGGCGGCTCCAGCGGCAGGGGAAGCGGTGACAGCAACAGTATTCTCCATACCAGTCGACGTACTTGTACTGTGAGGCACAAACTCGGGGGACAGTCCTCGAATCCTCCGACTGAAACGGTGTACCGGCGTAAGCTCTGGGTTTTGGGTCACGTTCCGGCTGCTAGAAGGAGTCTGTTGCATAGGTGAGGTTACCCCGCACCTCCACCATTAAAATGTCACGTTAAAAAGACAGGAAACGTTTTTAAGGCGTCCTCACAAAAGTCCGAAGAGCGGTCGGCTCAGCGCAGCCAAAAAACAGAACAATGGCACGAGGGGAACTGCCACTTCGTCTGCCTCTTTTGCGCTGGCAGATCAAGCGCGCGGCAATATTCCCCATATAGAAGCACCGCCATCCAGCGGACATTCCAAGGACTAAACGAGAGGTGGCACACGCACACTTTCTTACGGCCTGCGCTTTGGGTCCACTTCCCACCTTTAACCACCTCGAGTTCATGGTATATTCTAGTTCACTGTATTCATGGCACTGCGACCAAACGCTCGCTAAACCTTTCGAAAACCAAGGAGGTTACGCCCAGCGAGTATAACGTAGCAACCTTTCCCTGTCAGATAGGGCTCAATTTACATGCCAATGGCTGCTAATGAGAAATGAGAGACAGGAGAATTCGGCTTTTACTTTCTTACGGCTTGCGCTTCGTATCTACTTCTCATTTTTAACCACCTTGAGTTCATTCATGGTATATACAAGTTCATTGTATTCATGGCACTGCGGCTCAACGCTCGCTAAACCTTTCTAAAGCTAAGGAGGTTACACCCAGCGAGTATAATGTAGCATCCCTTTCTTGTCCGATAGTGTTCAATGTACATGCCAATGGCTGCTAATGGGGATCGCAGCGTGCGCGTTGACTAAAAGCCGAATGCTCATGTCTCTCATTCCCCATTATCAGCCATTGGCATGTACATTGAGCACTATTTTTTATTGTTAAACAACGCACAGAAGAAATCTCTCACTGGCACCACCTTGGAGGTCAAGTGTTATACCTATTTCGGGTATGTGCCACTGGTGGTTACATACGAGGGACGCCCAAGCCACGCCATAAGGAGCTTCGCCCCTGAAACCGTCAAAATGTAGGATGTTGCGGCGTTTGGTGCAGGAATTTCGAGGCGGCGTTGCCGCCTTTTTTAAATGCGGTGCATTTCTTGGTCGCATGATGTAGCGCTTCGGCATCGGCAGCGCCGTTCACATCCCCACTGCGCATGCTCGCGTCTCGTGCCGGCCTAGAAAGACACCCGCAAAACTGTCGCTCCAGGACCCATTAAAGGATAAGCCACCACCAGGCGTTCAACAAGCCGAGCACGCGCAGTGGGGGTGCGGACCTCTCTCCACGTATTCCTCGAAATCGAACGCGGGTTGCATAGCGCACGTTCGGAATTCAGTCAAGGGTGTCTTTACTATAAGCTTTCACTTGGCTTGACGCTTTGCTTGACTCGAGTAGATGCGATGAAAGCAACAGTGCGTTCAACCAGTAGTGGGGCACAACCCAACGTCAGAGCGTCCCATCACTCGTTGAAGGCAACGCTTCTTCATTCAATAAAAAAATAATAAAGGTGTAAGAACAAATAATCGTTCCCAAACCATACCCAAAAACGCAACGTTCACGTGATACCACCACCACTCTGCGACCCATTTATTCGAGTTCCCCCATGAGAAGACACGGGCGGATTTTTTTTTTTTTTTGCGCGTTTGCTCGTTCATCATGCGCTTTCTAGCAGCGAGTGCAGTGGCTTTGGAATATCGCAAAGGTAGATTACTAATAACAGGCAATTAATTTTCCTCTTTAGTGTCTCTTTACTACAGCCAAATGGCGAAAATAGACGAAAAAAATTGGTATATCCCACGTACAGAGGGAATTGTTGACATGCAAAGCACGAATGAGAAAGGTTGATATGTCACTTTAAAATCAACCCAATGTTACGAGGTGGAGGTAAATGATGCCGCACATGACTTCTGTGTCATGATTATTACGTTTGGATGTGTCGTTTACCATCATCATCTATTCACGTCCCGTGATTTTAAGTTTAGTATATGTGGAGTTAGCAAAACGCCCGCGAGCACGACATGAGCGTGGTATGTTGTCATGTTCTTACGCGACACGCGTGTCAGGATTATCATGTTTGCACCAGTCATATATTCTGTCATGAATTGACGTCACGTAACACCAAATTTGGTATATAACGGCCGCGAGCACACCATAAAGGGCTCATTATACTCTAATGTAGCGTTGAAGCGCGTGGACGCTGAGCACAGCGACGCTATACGTTAGCAAAACGTGAGCACTCTATAGTCTGACGCCAGGCGCGACCAGCGTCCCTCGGCGCGGCCCGACGGAACCGGAGCGAAAGGCGGCATCCTGCATTTCGGGACGATGCGTTACCCATACAACACTGCGTCTCTTTCTTTTCGTGATGGAGAGACGTCAGACGCGCTAAAACGCGCATGCGTCAAAGCAACGCAGCGCGTCACGCGCCTGCGAGTATATGGGAGGATCGGCGCCTGGCGTGACAACGCCGGCGTGATGCGACGAAATGAGCGCCGGCGAGCACGCGCACCGCGTCACGTCGAAATGTATTGGCACCTTGACTGTGGCATGTAGCCATGTTCTTACATGGCAATGATCTCATGATTGTCATGTTTGCACCAGTCACATGCTTTGTCATACATTGACGTCGCGTAATACCAAGTTTGGCATATGTGAAGCTAGCGAAACGGCCGCGAGCTCATCATGAGTGTGGCATGTAGTCATGTTGTTACATAGCACGCATGTCGTGGTTATCATGTCTGGATGTATCATTTACCTATGTCGTTCGTTAGCGTTGCGTAATACCGAGTTTGGTACGTGTGAAGCGAGCAAAACGGCCGCGAGCGCATCACCAGCGTAGGATGTAGTCTTGTTACATGACACGCATCTCATATTCATCATGTGTGCACCAGTATCACACATTCGTCATCCATTTACGTCCCGTTATACCAAATTGAGTTTAAGTGAAGCTATAGCAATACGGCCGTCAGCGCATCATGAGCGTGGCATGTAGTCATGTTACATGACAAGCATATCATGATTTTCATGATAGGGTCTGTCGCTTGTGGTGGCCATACAATCATATCATACCATGCCAGTTTTGCAACATGTCATGTGAACGAAACCACCACAAGAACTGGCCGACCATGGAATATAAATCATAACATTCGCGAAATACATATCACGATTTTCATGTTATGACTAGTCAAATATGGTTTTCAAACAGTCGTGTTATGCCATACCAAGTTTGGTATCGATACCATTATTGAAACGGCCGAGAGAGCTAAAAGTCGTTGGCGGCTAGATAGATAGATAGATAGATAGATAGATAGATAGACAGACAGACAGACAGACAGACAGACAGACAGACAGACAGACAGACAGACAGACAGACAGACAGACAGGCAGACAGACAGATAGATAGATAGATAGATAGATAGATAGATAGATAGATAGATAGAAAGATAGATAGATAGATAGATAGATAGATAGATAGATAGATAGATAGATAGATAGATAGATAGATAGACTCATACTCGCCGAAGTTCACTAAAAATGCTTCGCATTTAAAAGGCTGCCGCTCACACAAGGTAAACTTTTAGGGGACTGTACAGGGGTTGTTTAATGTTCGCAGGCCGTTAGCACATATATATCTAAGGAAGCTCTACCTGGAAACGCCCAAGCTCGAACATGCTGTCGTAAAACTAAAGACAGTTGCTGTTTCTTAGATACAAGGCGGAAATGTTGTAGGCCCGTGTGCTCAGATTTGGGTGCACGTTAAAGAACCCCAGGTGGTTAAATTTCCGGAGCCCTCCACTACGGCGTCTCTCATTATCATATAGTGGTTTTGGGACGTTAAACCCCACATATCTATCAAATCATGTTTCTTAGATACAGCTGCAGAAAGGCGCAAAGCGGGCAGCAAGTCAAATATCAAAAGTGTTACCGCAGAAGCTGTGAATCTTATCAGGGTATAAGGGTTCTTTGCAGCTTATACAAGTGGTGCTAAAAGACTGACACTCTAAGACGCTTTGTTATGCCCATGTGCTTTCTACGTGCATGGTGTTGTCTTGCTACACTTTTAAATCGGTACTTTGTCTATCCTCTTAGTCTTGTCTGTAACCCTGAAAATTGTTGAAGAACACTTCTCTTGGGAGGCAAAGAAAAAGTCAAATCTGGGTATAACTTGGTCTAAAGTTCAAATCTCTAGTTCAATCAGTTCAATCAGTTTGCGAATTACAATCATACTAAGCAGGTTACTGTTTTATACCATAAGTCCCACAAGGAGCAAACGAAAAGGGTGATCAAAGTGAACGCAGGCATAAACAAGGACTAACATGAGTGCATAAACATTGCTTTGCCCTTTGGGAAGCGAAGTACAAAGCATTGGAACTTTTAGGACACGTCCACGTCTGTACATGTCTCGTTATTCATGCAGCGAATACAGGGCAGCGTGTCGCGTTGCACCAGCATTGAATCGCATGCTTGGTTTTTTCTTTGAACAGGAACGTCTTCCATCAGCACGCCTTGTTGATCTCGTGTTGCGTGATGCCTTTTACGAAAATGTCCGAATGTATCTCGCTATAAAAAAGCGCCTATTTACATATGAATAATGCTGAAAACTATTTTGTATTCCTGTCACAAAAAACATCTTTCATGCGTTTCCATTGTGTCTTCGCATATTATAATATCGGTTCAGTAGCTCTTGCTTCGTGCTTAGCCGACGGAGGTATGAACTCATGGCCGAACACGGACTTCTTCGTGAAGTTTCTTACAGCGCAACACCAGAAAAAATACAGTACAGGGAAGGATTAGAACAGAAAGAAAAGACGGCGCTGACTCACAACTGTTGTTTATTGGAAAAAACGGGGTGAAAAGTATATTTATAGGTACCGGCAGCCTACACCACAACATGCGCAGGATACGAGGTGCACCGAGGTAGCGTTATCACACTCATGGCAATAAACAAGCTTGGCCTAAATAACTTAATTCTTTTTCATGCAGTGTGATAGATGGTTCACTAACGCACTTGCTACCCCTAATCTTTATATGATATGCCTTAGCGATTTCTCTAGTTAGCTGGTTAGGATGCTTGAAGATGATGGTGGTTCTCTCGAAAATGGGACGACAACCGCATGATCTGCAATGTTCCGGCAGATGAAGTCGCGCGATCCCTTGAAGAGATAACTCATGCTCTCTTAAACGAACATTCACACATCGTTTCGTTTGTCCCACGTACTCCCTGCCACACGATAATGGAGTTAAATACACAGCTTTCTTTACGCATGTGATGTACTTGTTTTTATGATTCACAGCGCATCTCCCTTTGGCCTGTTTGTTCCTCAGCGCATTATCAACCATCGGGCAAATGCGACCTACCTTATGTTTGGCGGAAAAAAGTACGTCGACACCATACCTTGAGCCTACGTTTTTCAACCCATGCGCCAATTTGTGTACATAAGAAAAAACTGCTCTTTTTCTTTTTCCTTCAGAATTTTCTTGAGCTCCTCTGTGTTTCACGAGCTTAACGCTCCGAACCGTTGACTCACACACAGACGAAATCACCTTGTCAGGATACCCAGCATCTACTAACATAAGGTAGGTCGCATTTGCCCGATGGTTGATAATGCGCTGAGGAACAAACAGGCCAAAGGGAGATGCGCTGTGAATCATAAAAACAAGTACATCGCATGCGTAAAGAAAGCTGTGTATTTAACTCCATTATCGTGTGGCAGGGAGTACGTGGGACAAACGAAACGATGTGTGAATGTTCGTTTAAGGGAACATGAGTTATCTCTTCAAGGGATTGCGCGACTTCATCTGCCGGAACATTGCAGGTCATGCGGTTGTCGTCCCATTTTCGAGAGAACCACCATCGTCTTCAAGCATCCTAACCAGCTAACTAGAGAAATCGCTGAGGCATATCATATAAAGATTAGGGGTAGCAAGTGCGTTAGTGAACCATCTGTCACACTGCATGAAAAAGAATTAAGTTATTTAGGCCAAGCTTGTTTATTGCCATGAGTGTGATAACGCTACCTCGGTGCACCTCGTATTCTGCGCATGTTGTGGTGTAGGCTGCCGGTACCTATATATATACTTTTCACCCCGTTTTTTCACATAAACAACAGTTGTGAGTCAGCGCCGTCTTTTCTTTCTGTTCTAATCCTTCCCTGTCCTGTATTTTTTCTGGTGTTGCGCTGTAAGAAAGTTCACGATGGATCCTAACCAACTGACCCGACTTACCGTCTAACCACGGACTTCTTGTCGTTATTTAGAGCATTGTACGTAAAACGCGTCAACTTATTTAGTGTGTGCCGTATGTGACGAAAAGATACACAATTCTTTTATGCCACTTCAGCGTCTCTTTCTGTTGGTCGTTTCAGCGTTAATCCGTCAGCACTATATTATTGAGAAGCTGTAAAAAAATGGCAGCATATCCACGGAGTGAATAATGGATAGTGAGGCGAAGCATCCGTCCGTCCATTCGCTCTTGCTTCCATCCATCCGTGCGTGCGTCTGTGTGGCCACCCGCGCGTCCATCCGCCCGTCCGCGCGTGCGTCTCTTCGTGCGTCCGCACGTTCATTTGTGCGTCCATCCCTGCTTTCGTCCATGCATCCGCTCCTGCATCCGTCCATGCGTCCATCCATCCATGCAGCCATCCGTGTGTCCGTCCATGCATCTGTCTGTGTGTCCGTTCGTCCACCTATTCAACACTCCAAGTACCACCATCTCGCATCCTTTCATCATATATTCCTCATATAGAAACACCGCCATCCAGCGGATATTCCAAGGACTGAATGAGAGGAGGCACATGCACACTTTCTTGCGGCTTGCGCTTCGTATCTACATCACTGCCTTCGCGCATCATCTACTTCCCACCTTTAACCACCTCGAGTTCATGGTATATACTAGTTCACTGTATTCATGGCACTGCGGCCCAACACTCGCTAAACCTTTCTAAAACCTAGGAGGTTACGCCCAGCGAGTATAACGTAGCAACACTTTCTTGTCTTCTGTGCGTTGTTGAACAATAAAAATTTGCAGCCTGCACGTTAACTAAAAGCCGAATTCTCCTGTCTCTCATTCCCCCTTAGCAGCCATTGGCATGTACATTGAGCACTATCTTGATTGATATGTGGGGTTTAACGTCCCAAAACCACTCTATGATTATGAGAGACGCCGTAGTGGAGGGCTCCGGAAATTTAGACCACCTGGGGTTCTTTAACGTGCACCCAAATCTGAGCACACGGGCTTACAACATTTCCGCCTCCATCGGAAATGCAGCCGCCGCGGCCGGGATTCGAACCCGCGCCCTGCGGGTCAGCAGCCGAGTACCTTAGCCACTAGACCACCGCGGCGGGGCATTGAGCACTATCTTTTATTGTCAACAACGCACAGAAGAAATTTCTCACCGGCACCACCTTGGCGGTCAAAATGTTATACTTGTTACACACTACTACAACGGCTACGAGGGACGAACGGGTGTCGCTGTAAAAAGCTTCGCCCCTAAATAGTTGAATAAAGGGTCCTATAATTGAGAGGTGAATGTAACGCCTTAGAAGAAAACATACTGTCTGGATATAACGATGCCTTTTTTGTTGGCATTATGACTTTATGAATAAAGTTTAGGAAGTAGCCGAAGTCAGAAATTGAGCGGAATATAAAGCAAATCTGATTTCTGGGTACCAACAGGCTAAACCGCGATTTGATTATGACGCCCACTACAGGAGAGTGCCTCTGACAAAGTCTTATTTCCCGTGTTTGTACTACGTAAACTTACATCTCAGCGCTGCACATTCTCAATTTCACTATTCCGCTCCTGTAGATACGCCTATGGTCAAATGGTGGTCTATACCTAGAGGCAAGCGGTAGATTAGGCCGTTGCCCCGCCACGGTGGTCTACTGGCTGAGGTAATGAGCTGCTGACTCGTAGGTCGCGGAATCAAATCTTGGCTTCGGCGGCTGCATTTTCGTTGGAGGCGAAAATGCTGTAGGCCTGTGTGCTCAGATTTGGGAGCACGTTAAATAACCCAAGATGGGCGAAATTTCCAAAGCCCTCCACTACAGCGTCTCTCATAATTATATGGTAGTCTTGGTGCTTTAAACCCCACATATCAATCAAATCATTAAATTAGGCCATGCGTCAGCTGCTTCTGTGCCCCCAGAGATACATGGTTCACTAGCTGCCAGCAACATGGTGCAAGAAAACAAGTTTTGTTTATAATTGAATAGTCAACTTATACATCCCCGTTACAAAGCGATTCTGTAATATTACAGAGTATCGCGAAGTTATTACCCAGCACCACACAAGAACCTTTGGGCCATGGATTCTGCGATACGCCGACTCCAAACTAACACATACATAAACATCCACAGATTACATGCGTAGTATACCCCACAGCATACAGAGACATATATGCCCGTGGTGCGGAAGCACACCGATGCTCTACCACATTAATTCTGCGGCACACATTGAAGAACAGGACGGGGACAACAGCAGAGAGACGCGGGAGGCAATGCTGTCCAGCTCGGATTTTGAGGACCAGCGGAGGCTAGTCAGGAGGGCTGAAAGGATGGCGAGAGCCAGCGGTGCCTTAGAATAGAGGCCCGACCACGCTGCGTTGCCCTCTTTAAGAGGTAACGAAGTCTTTTTCGCAAATAAAGTTTTGTTCATCTTCTAGCGCCAAAATCACAACCACATGAAAGAAGAAAACACATGGCCAGGACGGGTGCCCGATCTGTTTGTGTGTTTTCTTCTGCGTGGTTGTGACTTTGGCACGAAGTCAACTTTTCAATTCAGACATTACCAACTAGCCCAACAGCCTGTTCTGCTAAAGTTTTGTTAAGAGTTAACGTAGATGGCTCCCTAAATATATGGCTATTAAAGGCGCCATGCTCAGTGACTCTGGTGTGACATCTAGAGGGCTCAGCTGCGTAGGCCTGTTAGCACAGCCTCACGGGGTCTATAGCTATCTTAGAGTGAGGCATACAAAGTGTTGTTTTGAAGGCTGATAATTTCGTGTACGCCACGATCTCGCTTCTCAGTCCTCGTTCACACGAGTGCATCACTGCTGCAGCCGCGCTGCTGGTGGTTCAGCAGCACAAGAAATCGACAATGAAAAAAAAGTGGGCAGATCCCACGTACAACGGGAATCGATTATATGCGAAACACGAAAGAGAAAGATTGATATGCAATTTTAAAATCGCGCAACGTTAAGAGGTAGAGGTAAATTATGCCATACACGACTTCCGTGTCATGATTATCATGTTTGGATGTGTCGTTTTTACCTTCTTTATCTATTCACCTCACGTGATGCCAGATTTAGTATATGTAGAGCTAGCGAAACGGCCGCGAGTGCCTCATGAGGGACCCAATATACTCCAACCTAACGTTGACGTGCGCGCACACTGGGCACAGCGACGCTACGCTAGCAAAACGCGAGCACTCTATAGTCTGACGCCAAGCGTCACCAGCGTCCGTCATCGCGGCACGACGGCAACCAGCGCGAACTGCGACATGCTGCATTTGGCGCCAATACGTTACCCAGACAGCACTGCGTCTGCCTCTTTTCGAGACGGAGGGACGCCGGACGCGCTGAAGCCCGCATGCGTCAAAGCAACGCAGCGCGGGTCTGCGAGAATAGGGAGATTTAGTGCTGGGTACGCATTCTCTTGCGGCGATGCGGGCTTGGGAGCGCGCGGCGTTGCGTGCCCAACCCATACCCAACCGGAATGCCTTTTAGTTGTCGCCACGGTGGCACGCACGCATACGCAAGCCGCACGAAGGTCACACTAGGGAGCCTACATGAACCGCCGTGTTAAGGGTGATGTCAGCCTTTGACCCACTACATGCCGCCGCCCGCCAAAACACAATGTTGCCAGGCAGCAACGCCGCGCTGTCGCCCCATCTTGGTGCCCGCACTGCGTCTCCGCCCGGTTGTGTTTAGTTCTCAATAATACGGCGTCGAACGCTGCGATAGCGTGTTAAACGCTGCCGGTGAAGCCTTAGAACGCCTGGATGCTGCGTACTGCTCTGCACTAACCACAACAGAAAGGGGGTGCGAATGTTCCGCTTCCCAGCGAGCCCTGGCCGACGACAACTACGGCTGGCTCAAGTGAAGCGAGACGGCTGGGAGCCCACCAGTGCGTCTCGTATTTGCTCTGTGAGTACTGCGTATTTCGTTCACTGTTTTTTCCTGCGGCACACGTATATGTGTTTCATGGTGTTCGCGAATGAGTAGATACCCGAAGTTGTCGTTGCTGCGTCCACGCCTTGCGAGTAGGAAGCCCACAAACGGGACGCGTCCGCGCGTTTGTACGGAGACGCGCTCGCTAGTCTGAGCTGTTGCCACGCTTGCGTTCGTGTCAGCGTAACCTCAGTATTATGTCGCAAGTGTTTGTGTGAGGGCTGCGAATTTCTTCGTGCGCTCACTTTGAGAACTGGGTCGCTTACACGACCCTGAGAACCGCCGCTGTCAAAAGCCCAGGTGTTGTGTGTTGTTACAAGGGCGGCTTGCTCCAAAATGGCGGTGCACAGAAAACTATGCTGAATTTGGTGGAAGCTGGCAACAGCGTGCCCCGTTGCCCGCTGGTTTTGGCTGAGTTTCTTGAAGGCACTTATTAAGATGTCTCCACCCTAAAAACGGCCGTTCATGTAGGCTCCCTAGGTCACACGTGCTCGCAGTGCCATAGCGTCTTGTCGCGTAAGTATTATTTATTATTTTTATGATTGAAAATGTTAAATTAAACATACATAGTGATCAGGACACTTTTTTATTGTGTACAGTATCCTGGTATACGAAAAAAGTGAAATATACAAGGTTACTATAACGACAGTGTCGACATCTTCTGACACTTCGTGCAACCACAGTCACAAGCTTGTTAGCTTAGCGTAATGTTTTTGAGATGAAAACAAATAAAAACGTTACTCATTTGTAATATTTTCGTTGCGCAGTTTTTGCATCAGATGTACAATGCACAATGTTTCAGCAATAACAATGTTGTGGTTGTCTGTTTCAATATAGCTGCGCTAGATGGCGCCACCTATTCAGCTGGTCGGGGTTGGCATATATTCAGTTTCTATGTTCCAGGGCATTCTAGCTCTTGTAATCTGGCTGAAACCATGTAATCGCTATAAGTGCTCGCACTTTGACTTATTTTAACTGGACGGCTAGAGCATGCGCAGTGCGGATACTGTGAGTTCTTGCGAAGGTGGACCTTACAAGGCGGCCGATCCATACTGTCCGAGATTTTGCGCCTTTGTGTCATGCTATTTGTATAGTGACTAGCCACTATAATATTTGCGCTTAAAACTTAAATGTCAAAATGTCAAAATGTCAAAGTGGTTGGTTTGGCCAGCCTCGGCTTTGCTCGCCGTGAAGGTAACATGATGCGCCAGCATGTGCGCCGGGGCAGCTTATCTCCGCTAGGAGGCCAGTGGTGGCAGCGTTGTTTATGGGTGCACAGACGCATCACCCCAGCGATCTTGCGACGCATCTGTTTGGGGCTTCGCGCATGCGCAATACCGCCGCCCCAACGTCTTGCGTACGCAAGCCGCTTGGGTACCCAGCACTAAAACTCCCTAATATGACAGGACCGGCGCCTGGCGTGGCAACGCCGGCGTGACGCGACGAAACGAACGCCGGCGCGCACGCCCGCCGCGTCACGTCGAAGCGTACTGGCGCCTCATATGACACGCATCCCATGATTATCAAGTTTGCACCAGTCTCATACATTCGTCATCCATTGACGTCACGGGATACCAAACTTGGCATATGTGAAGCTAGCGAAACCGCCGTGAGCGCATCATAAGTGTTGCATGTAGTCATGTTGTGACATGACACGCATGTCGTGATTATCATATATGGAGGTGTCATTTACCTATGTCGTCCGTTCGGGTCACGTAATACCGAAGTAGGTATATGTGAAGCTACCGAAAAGGCCACGAGCAAATCATGAGCGTAGCATGTAGTCATGTTATATGACACGCATCTCATGTTTATATAGTTTGCACCATTATCATACCTTCGTCATTCATTCGCGTACCGTAATGCCATATTTCGTATAAGTGAAGCTAGCGAAGTGGCCGCCAGTGCATCTTGAGCGTGGCATGTAGTCATGTTGTTACATGACCCGCATCTCATGATTATCATGTTTGCACCAGGCAGATACCAGCGTCATCCATTCACGTACCGTAATACCACATTTGGTATATGTGACGCTAGCGAAATGGCCGAGAGCGCATCACGAGCGTGGCTTGCAGTCACGTTGTTACATGACACGCATGTCATAATTTTCATGTTAGGGTCTTGTGTTCGTCATGCAATCATGTCTTATACCATGCAAGTTTTGCAACAAGTCATGTGAACGAAACCACCACAACAGCCACAAGACCATGAAATATAAATCATGACATTCATGACATACACCTCATGATTTTCACGTTTTCACTAGTAAAATATGCTCTTCATATAGTCATTGTATGTCATACCAAGTTTGGTGTCGATGCCATTATCCAAACGGCCAGGAGAGCTAAATGTCGTAGGCGGCTACATAGATAGATAGATAGGTAGATTAGATAGATATATATATAGATAGATAGATAGATAGATAGATAGATAGATAGATAGATAGATACGCTGACAGTCACCGAAGTTCATCAAGAAATGCTTCGCATTTAAAATAGATGGACAAGCGTTGGAGCATAAATATGCCGTGCTTTCCAACTAAAACGTCTCTTCAGGAGACACCTGTAGAACTAAGAAGAAACAGTTATGCAAATTAGCACCGCTGGGCGCGCGCAACAAGATGACAAAAAAAAACAGTGAGAGTGAGAATGATACGCTATGCCGGTCATACCTTTGCAAAAAACGGCTAAAGATGACAGATGTACATTATTCCTCGTTATGAAAGGTAACACGTGAACACGTAACTGCCGTTCTGTGGCGCTGCTGCAATCGACAGCTAAATAGCGTACTACATCCACTTTTGACGGCATCTATTCGCAAACAAAGCATCACTGCATGACCCATGGCTGGTGTACATGCAGTGATAGATCACGCAGGCACTTCGGTCTTTCAACACGTGATGCCCCCCCCCCCCGCCTTACCACCCCTTATAAGTGGGGGTGCTTTCTTAAGCTGTCGGTTGTGTTTAAAAAAGTGTTTGACGAATTAGGGTACATGGTAGTCTACTATAGGACAGGATGACGCCGTCCCTAGATGCGCAGCTCCAACTTCACTAAAAGTCGGTTGATGGCGCAGTAAGCAGCCGACGCCGAGCGCACGTCACAGGCTCACGTGTTCCCGTTCATAAAGGACGATAGAGAACGTACGCGGAAGTACTACTGGCAACAAAATACATGATAATGTATACTCAAGCGTCACCATTAGCGGGAGTCCCATCATCACATAAAATGGCCGAAGACGTTGCCTCTTAGCGTGTTATCTTACACTGATAAATAAAATAAAGGTTACCACTGCCGCTTTCCCCAGCTTTCAATACATGAAAAAAATTGGGTATTGTTCGCTGTCCGGCTTTTTGCACTTCATACCTAAATCACGTCACAATATGGCCGGTTGCGGATCGTTTGGTCACGCTGTGTGGACGTACGCGACAACTGTCTGCTCGTGCCAGCAGCAGGACCTGAAGAGGTACGCCAAAAGGAACGCCAAGGTTTGATTCTGAAAATGGTGTTTCATCGTCCCTCTCTTTTACTCTCTCTGCTGTCACGCACGACATCTCTCATTCTCACGTTTCTATCATTTTACTCTGGATGGAGACTGCATTGAATGGGCTACCTCGTCGGCAGTTCTGTGGTGTAGCTGCACTGCGGCTACACACTCCTCATAGTTGAAGTGATGGCTCTGCTGGTTGCCGGCTTCTTGGCAGTGGTCTCTCGTCTCCCCTCAGAGCTGGGGCCCCTGGAGCTAAGCGTCGAGATAGCGCCTAAATTAGAAGTTGGCTCAGGGCGTGCAAAGTTCGGGCTACAATTGCCGTTTGAAATTGTTCTCGCGTATAGCGAGAATTTTGAAGGCACGAGTCGCGTGTGCCGACCACGGTCAACGCATCAAATAGCTGGAACTTCCTCCGAAAGTAAGTATAGTGCACAATGTGTCATGTTTTTGTTTATAACCACTTAAAGTCAATCGAACTTTAGCGTGTCAGTCCTTAGAACGCAGCAGATAAACTAATACCATACCTAATACATTTCAGCGGGAGTCAAGATAGAACCCCTTGAATTCTCGAGCGCACAGTGAAACACGCGATAAATAACTTTGTTGCTGCGGCGTACTGGATTCAAAAACTCGACAAGTGTTGAGGAATGGGTGAGTTGGTTCGTCGTACTTGAACTGGTATAGCACATTACGGTGAAGAATAAATGGCCAAGCCACCCGACACAAGAGGACTTTTACCCTTTTGTGTCGGTCTGCTCGGCCATGTCTTTTTTTATCGTAATGCGCAATACCAGTTGAAGATCAAGAACTTAAATCACATAATTCCCAGTTCAGTAATTCGAAGTGTGCAGTATTTTTAGTTTGACAGGCTGCGTGTACTGTTTCAACGCTATGCACCTTTTTATGATGTTCGATGCAGTGTTTCTAGACAATGCAAATTGTTTTCTAATTTTGTGAAGGACGCCGGTATATTCCGAAGGGGTCTGCAATACATTAATCTTCAGCAATCAACATGGCCTTCGTTAATCAAGGGTTGGCAGCCGTGTGGGGGGATCTTTAATTCACAAGTAACACAAACGCATATTTGTTTTATCCGCTGCATATAAGTCTTGAAATCTTGTTCATTCAGAGAGCATTAAGTAGGAGTGTAACCCTACAGACAGCCGTTATTGACAAACAATATTTTATGGTGCATGCAACAGATTGCACTGACAAATGACTACTTTCAACTTTCTGCCTGGGTCAGCTGGTACGATCACCAACAGCACCTTCTGCATCCCCTCACATCAGCCTTTTCTTGCATGCACGTAAACGTCTAACTCACCTGCATGGCCTGGTCATCGTGGCCCCTATGTCCAAGAGACATTGGCAGCTTCATGTCGAGGCCCCCGTCGTGCCACCCTTTCGCAATTTACACACGCACAAGTGTGAACACAGGGGAAAAAATATGGCGTGGTAGTTCTTTGCTATCGTTACTGTATAACTTTTTTTCAAAATGAAGGATTTCGCGACGTCGATAAATTGAGTTTCACCTGCTTGCCATCTGATTGTTATTCCACAAACACGTTCGAAGAATATGTTCGACACTAAGCGTTCGCTACACCGTCTTTCAATAAATCCCAAATCATTCCAGTTGATGTGCGTCGCTTAATAAACATATCTGGCTTTGAATTCAATCTTCGAACTTATTTTGTAGCTATGCATGAGGCGCATGTAACAGTGACACACAAAAAGATGTGGCATATTCTGCCTCACTGAGATGTCTCTATATTCGCAATGCCCATAGACTGTCGTGCCACCAAGCTGAATTCACGGGTGTCCTCTCAAAGATGGTCAGGTGGCAGACTCTTTTTGTAGGGCTATGCAAGCCTCACTGTTAACACGTTAGCATGAAACGAACACTAACCACTTCGTACATTTAAAGCTTCAATGAATAAACTGGACTGTTCGTAATACGATCAATAGGATTCGTTCTTGCAAGACGTGATGCTTCCGTTAAGTGAACAATGTGGCAACTCGCGCTTTCGAATATATCTCGCGGAGTGCACGTAACAGCTTCGCTAGATTTTCTGTACCCACGTAGTAAGTATAATGTTATCGTCGCAGCTTTGCAGTTTGAATTCACCGCGTTTCACGTGCGTATAGCATTTGTCAGGGCTTTTGCAGTACATCGATCCACCACACTCAATGTACGTGAAAGTCGCACGGGCTCGCGATTTGCTCTGAATAACATGGCGATCGTGGCGCCACATGGAGGAAGTAAAGCTCGATGCTTCGCCGCTTGTGTTTGTGCGTTTGTGGATAGATGACAGCAAACTGCAAGCACTTAGCTTGTGAACGGGTTTCAAAGCGAAATGTTGTCGGCGCCCAGATTCAGATAAACAAGTTGAGTCAGGCGGTGTTGTAGTTGTGCACGGTGAGTGATGGATTGTTGGTGTCGTCGAAGTCGTTCGGTGGAGCGAATTCCTCAGATTGCTTTCAGCAGGGGTACTTAGAAAAACCGTCTTGACTCGAGAATTTTTTCCTGGACGTAGACGGTAGTCAATGGACCGAAAGTGACCGCGACGATGAACGATTAGTTACTAACTCTCGAGCAGTGTGTTGCACTTCACGTATCTTCATGCGTTAATGTCCTTTCACGCTCGTAAGTCACTTTGATTGTGTTAAATGTATAATATCCTTTCTACGAGCTCAAAATAAAAGCATACTTTCTCTTGTGCATTGAATGTATCCCAATTACAGTGGATATAACAAAGCGTTGCATGCCGCCAACACGCCCGAGCTGGACCATTGAAGCGAAATGGTCGGAGCAATGAAACATGTAGTTAGGACTACAGTCCACGCTAACTTAACCTGCACTGCACCGGAGCCGTCCAAACGAAGTTGTTGTTGGAAGAAGTATTGCTATTTCGACGTTCAGATAAGGATACGTGTGTATACTTTTCGTTATTCTTGTTTAGATTGCACCGATAAAAGTTGGCAGATCATACGTACAATGTGAATCGATAATATGCGAAGCACGAATGAAATATGTTGATATGTCACTTTGAAATCAGCACAACGTTACGAGGTAGAGGCAAACGATGCCGTACATGTCTTCCGAGTCATAATTATCATGTTTGTATGTATCGTTTACCTTCTTCATCTATTCACGTCACGTGATACCAAACTTAGTATACGTGAAGCTAGCGAAACGGCCGCGAGCACGCTATGAACGTGGTATGTTGTCACGTTCTTACTTGACACGCGTGTCAGGATTATCATCATTGCACCAGTAATATATTTCTTCATTCATTGACGTCATGTAACACCAAATTTGGTGTATGTGGAGCTAGTAAAACGGCCGTGAGCACATCATGAAGGATCATGTGTATACTCCAATGTAGCGTTGACACGCGCATACGCTGGGCACAGTGGCACTACGTTAGCAAAGCGCGAGCACTCTATATTCGGACGTCAGGCGCGACCAGCGTCCGTCAGCGTGGCCCGATGGCAACCGGCGCGAAATGCGACTTGCTGCATTTCGCACCGATGTGTTACCGAGACCATAGAGTTTCGTAATATACACTAGAGGGAGCTCTGGCACTAATGTCTATGGGAGCTGCAACGCACGGTGCTTCAGCGAGCATAGGAATGATGGGTAGTGCACGTATTTGTCTAACCTTCATACTTCTGGCCTGCTTTGGGCTCCGTGTGTGTTTGTGTGGCTTGGAGCTGTTTTCTCACGAAACAAATAGCAAATGAACAGCGGTTGCACTTCACCTTATTATTTCAGACTTACCATTCCAAATCGGGTCACGAAGTTAAAAGAGTTGAATCTATCTTTCAAAACAAATCCGAAACACGGCAATAAACGAAGAATCAAGTATGATCCGCCGCACGCAAGTACGAAGACTAGGCAAATGTGTGTACTACCCATCATTCCCATGGTCGCTGAAAGATCGCAGTGACAGAGTCTTCTCTAGTTAATTTGAGTAAACTCTATGACTCAGATAACACTGCATCTCCCTCTTTCCGTGACGGAGGGACGCTGGACACGCTGAAACGCGCATGCGTCTAAGCAACGCATGCGGCGCGCACCTTCGAGTATATGGCAGGACCGGCGCCTGGCGTGAAAACACCGGTGTGACGCGACGAAATGAACGCCGGCGAGCACGCGCACCGCGTCACGTCGAGATGTATTGGCTCCTTGACTGTGGCATGTAGTCCTGTTCTCACATATCACGCATCTCATGATTATCATATTTGCACCAGTCACATACCTTCGTTATCCATTGCGTCATGTTATACCAAACTTGGCATATGTGAAGCTAGCGAAACCGCCGCTAGCACCTCATCAGTATGGCATGTAAACATGTTGTTACATGACACGCAGGTCGTGATTATCATGTTTGAATGTGTCATTTACCTATGTCATCCATTCACGTGCGTAATACCGAGTTTGGTACATGTGAAGCTAGCGAAACGGCCGCTAGCACATCATGAGCGTGGTATGTAGTCATATTGTTACTTGACACGCACCTCATGATTATCATGTTTGCACTAGTTACATACCTTCATCGTCCATTCACGTACTGTTATACCAAGTTTGGTACATGTGACGCTAGCGAAACGGCCGCGAGCCCATCATGAGCGTGGCAGGAAGTCATGTTGTTACATGACACGCACCACGCCATGGTAGTCTAGTGGCTTAGGTACTCGGCTGCTGACCCGCAGGTCGCAAAACAGAATCCCGGCAGTGGCGGCTGTATTTCTGATGGAGGCGGAAATGTAGTCCCGTGTGTTTATATTTGGGTGCATCTTAAAGAACCCCAGGTGGTTAAAGTTCCCGGAACCCTCCGCTACGGCGTCTCTCGTAATCATATGGTGGTTTTGGGACGTTGAACCCCACATTTCTATCTAAATAACACGTATGTCATGATGTTCGTGTTAGGGTCTGTCTGTGTTCGCCATGCAATCGTGCCATACTATACCAGTTTTGCAACATGCCATATGAACCAAACCACCGCAAGAGCTGTAGGACCATGAAATTTAAATCCCGACGTTCATGACATAGATATCAGGATTTTCATGTTATGACTAGTCAAATATGTTTTTCCTACAGTCATGTTATGTCATACCAAGTTTGGTATCGATACCATTATCGAAACGTTCAGGAGAGCTAAAAGTCATAGGTGGATAGATAGATAGATAGATAGATAGATAGATAGATAGATACGCTAAAAGTCGCCGAAGGTCGCTAAGAAATACTTTGCACTTAAAACCGGCAACATCCGAGTGCACTGAGTTGCGAACGGTTGGGTTCTGAGCATGGTTGCGACAGAAGCGCCACTTAATGCGAAGTTAAATGCTTGTCTTCCATTGAAAAAGCAACTTCATGCTGCTGGCAGTGCAAGTAATGACGATGGCGTAAAATGTTTGGAAACCATCGCCACGTTAAACATTCGATCCCATGCAGCCGCGATGGCGCGCTATTCGCTAGTGGCCTACAACTGCGGCAAATACGTCAGCTAGACTCGGTACTAATTACCTCGGAGTGTTGTTTCGTTTATACTTGAATTCTAGTTAACGCTGTTTTCTGTAGCACGCACAGGATTACGCAAGGCATCGTTGATGCACGTTCGGTTCACTGACACCACCACTCTTCACACTGCGGCCAGAAATGAAGTAGCGGACACTCAGCAGTTCCTATAATTTGGAAAGTACTTCAGTCCCTTATACATTCATTTGACGATCGAGAGTTCTTCCAGTGAAAGTGGCATGGGAAGTACGTTCGTGCGTCCTGTCTTTCTTTAGCGAGTTCACGGGTTGACCCTCCTCCCACCGTCATCTTCGATTGCACAGCGCGCCAACGCGAGCATCGCGATTACTATAAATTGTTTAATGTGTTATACACCGGGACAAAAACAATTCTAAGCTTCATATACGAGGGGAATGTGAAAAAGTAAGCGATCTCTAAATGCGATGACAACTACAACAATTGCGCCCAAGCAGTATGTGTATTGTGCAATTGGAACAGCATGGTCGCAGCGATAAATTCCTGAACGCTGTCACTGCACGTGAGTAAAATTACGCCACTTTTCAAAATAATCATCCGTTCAAACATCGAGAAAATCATGCGAATAGTTGAACCTGTTCAAAGTGTCTATCTACACAACAAATTTTGCAGAATTATGGCTATTTGATTGAACTGCTGCTAGCATTAAACCCGGGTCTCACTATTTTAAAATAAATAACAGCCTACTTTTATTAAGATGCTTGGTTATTTGAGAATACTTCTAAATCGATATTATTCACCGGAAGCACAATTGATGAGCATCTACACAATCTTCCGCGCTTTTAGCGTGGCTACAGATATCAATAGAGATTAGATTGTTATAGATTCTTTATATGAATGATGAACATATTGAAAACATATCTCTCTGCAAGCAGATCAGTGTCAATGAATTAGGATATAGAACAGACTGAGATTACGCTCGCAGTCGAGGTGCATACAGGTGTGAGGATTTGTTTACGTATGGTTAGTGTGACATAAGTTTTCTTTAAATGCGAAGCATTTCTTAGCAAACCTCGGCGACTTTGAGCGTATCTATCTATATAGCTGCCTACGACTTTTAGCTCTCCTGGCCGTTTCGATAATGGTATCGATACCAAACTTGGTAGGGCATAACATGGCTTTACGAGGAACATAGTTGACTACTCATTACATGGAAATTATGAAATGTATGTCATGTATGTTGTGATTTACAATTCATTTTCCTGCAGCTCTTGCAGTGGTTTCATTCACATGGCATGTTGCAAAACTGGTATGGTATGGTATGATTGCATGGCAAACAGGAGCGACAGACCCTAACATGATAATCACGACATGCGTGTCATGGGACGACATGACTACATGCCATACTGATGATGCGCTCGCGGCCGTTTCGCTATAGCTTCATATATGCCAAATTTAGTATTACGTGACGCCAATGGATGACGAAGGTATGTGACTGGTGTAAACCTGATGATCATGAGATGTGTGTCATGTGAGAACATGACTACATGCCACAGTCAAGGCGTCAATACATTTCGACGTGGCGCGCAGTGGGTGCTTGCCAGCGTTCATTTCGTCGCGTCACGCCGGCGTTGCCATGCCAGGCACCGGTCCTGCCATATACACGAAGGCGCGCGCCGCTCTGCGTTGCTCTGACGCATGCGCGTTTCAGTGCGTACGGTGTCAATCCGTCACGAAAAGAGGGAGACGCAATGTTGTCTGGGTAACCAATCGGTGCGAAATACAGCATGTCGCATTTCGCGCCGGTTGCCGTCGGGCCGCGCCGACGGACGCTGGTCGCGTCTAGCGTTTTGCTAACGTAGCAACGCTGTGCCCAGCGTGCACGCGCATCAACGTGTCATCGGAGTATATTAGGCCCTTCATGATGCGCTCGTGGTCGTTTTGCTAGCTGCACATATACCAAATTCAGTGTTCCGTGCTGTCAATGAATGATGTTATATATGACTGGTGCAAACATGATAATACTGACACGCGTGTCATGTAAGAACATGACAACATACCGCACTTACAGCGTATTCGCGGCCGTTTTTCTAGCTCCACATATACTAGATTTGGTATCACGTGACGCGAATAGATGATGAAGGTAAACGACACATGCATACATGATAATCACGAAACAGAAGTCATGTACGGCATCTTTTACCTCCGCCTCGTAACGAGGTGCTGATTTTAAAGTGACATATCAACATTTCTCATTCGTGCTTCGCATATCATCGATTCCCACTCTACGTGGGATGTGCCAATTTTTTAATATAGTCATTATTTAGCTCCGTGCGAATGGGGTGGAGCACATTCGGCAAGCACTCTCAAATTATGACAGGTAGATTGCCACTATCCCTCAAGAGGAAGGTATATAACAGCTGTATCTTGCCGGTACTTAGCTACGGAGCAGAAACCTGGAGACTTACAAAGAGAGTTCAGCTTAAATTGAGGACGACGCAGCGAGCAATGGAAAGAAAAATGGTAGGTGTAACCTTAAGAGACAAGAAGAGAGCAGAGTGGATTAGGGAACAAACGGGGGTTAAGGATATCATAGCTGAAATCAAGAAGAAGAAATGGACATGGGCAGGGCATGTAGCGCGTAGACAGGATAACCGCTGGTCATTAAGGGTAACTGACTGGATTCCCAGAGAAGGGAAGCGGGTTAGGGGGAGACAGAAGGTTAGGTGGGCAGATGAGATTAAGAAGTTTGCGGGTATAAATTGGCAGCACCAAGCACAGGACCGGGTTAACTGGCGGAACATGGGAGAGGCCTTTGTCCTGCAGTGGATGTAGTCAGGCTGATGATGATGATGATGATGATGATGATGATTATTCTTAGGCATCTAGGTGTTTTTCATTAACAGGCCCGTTGCACAGGCAGCGTACCCTTGACGCAGTGGAGTTCGCTACATGAGTGTCATGCAGTGCAACTGCAGAAAGCTTCACAGCGCAGTATAAGATAGTTTTAAAACATAGCCACAGAAGCGGTCATTTCATTCCTGCGTTGCCATATCTTCGTTGCTGGACGTTCGCTTTTCGTTTTACAATATCAGATGATAGAGACGATGTGCACTGCAGCGTGCTCAAATTAATCCCTTAGAAGCAACGCTACAGCAGGTGGTACGAATATTTGAAACAAATGTAAAACCTCGAGGACTTCAATCATCCTCGCCACAGAAGTTTGAGTTGCTCTTCCTTCGGGAGCAGCCCGGCAGACCGCATTTTCGCAGGCCTACCCTCCTTCATATCCTGACAAAGATAACAGTCTTAGTAGCAGAGAAACACATACGAAAAGGGCCTATGCCAGGATTTTCGAACTTTAAATCCAAAACTTAGGGTGCAATACTGAAACGCTGAGTTGGTTGAAAGTGCAGCATTACACTGGCTAATGAAAATAATCACAAACAATAACGTGGGCGTAATGGAGTCAAACAATCTCCATTTTGTTTTGGCTTTTGTGCTGAGCCGAATGAGAGAGAGAGAGAAATAATTAATAGGAAGAGAAAGGGAGGTTAACCTAGACGGACTGGTTTGCTACCTTGTATGCGGGTGTGGAAAAGGGTCGGAAAGAGGATAGATACAGAGAGATATATTATTGACTGATTGATTTGTTTGGTATGTGGGGTTTAACGTCCCAAAGCCACCATATGATTACGAGAGACGCCGTAGTGGAGGGCTCCGCAAATTTTGACCACCGGGGGTTCTTTAACGTGCACCCAAATCTGAGCACACGGGCCTACAACATTTCCGCCTCCATCGGAAATGCAGCCGCCGCAGCCGGGATTTGAACCCGCGACTTGCGGGTCAGCAGCCGAGTACCTTAGCCAGTAGACCACCACGGCGGGGCGGATATAATATTGCCACGTTCCATTTCCCAAGTTTTTGTTATCGTCCCAAAACACCACACAATTCTCAGCGCAAACCGCGCCTGCAGTTTTCGAGAAGGATCCGGACTGTAGTAGATCATTTCGATAAGACTACGCCCACTGTGCGAACGGTACAGATTGTTCTGGAACCTACGCCACCGCCAACGATAACGCTAGAACATTCGACGGCAAGAGTATAAATGCCGACGCGCTTCGCCGCTTGTCAGTTGTTGATCGAAGGCCGACGCTCCGTTCGCCGCTATCAGCCCGAGACTGCTATTTGTGCGAGACTGCTGCTGTAATTGGACTTTCGATTGATTGATTGATTTGTGGGGTTTAACGTCCCAAAACCACCATATGATTATGAGAGACGCCGTAGTGGAGGACTCCGGAAATTTCGACCACCTTGGGTTCTTTAACGTGCGCCCAAATCTGAGCACACGGGCCTACAACATTTCCGCCTCCATCGGAAGTGCAGCCGCCGCAGCCGGGATTCGAACCCGCGACCTGCGGGTCCGCAGCCGAGTACCTTAGCCACTAGACCAACGCGGCGGGGCGTAATTGGACTTTCCGTTTACCGGGCACAGGTTCACCCAAATAAACAATTAAATCCCAACACGAAGTCTCCTGTCTTCGGCCACGTCACGACCCCGTGACATCTGGTGGAGGTGCTGCTTCGTTCATGTACCGGACGCCCCCGTCAAGCCGTGAACCCAGCCCACGTCGCGCAGAAGACACCGACGCCAACCAGGAGCAGCGAACAAGCCGCCGACAGCAAGGGCTACCACCGGAGTACGGGCTTCTAGAAGACAAGGCTCGGAAGACCAAGGCCATGACCGCGACTGCAGCGACAATGACAACCACCGCATCCCAGCCCACGATGGTCATGCATCAACCCAGGGAACTACCAATTTTCTATGGGTCATCGTTCGAAGACCCGGAGTCCTGGCTAGAAACATACGACCGTGTGGCCGCCCTCAACCACTGGGACAACGAAGAAAAGCTCCGTCGTGTGTACTTCTACCTGGAAGACACAGCAAGGACCTGGCTAGAGAATCGTGAGTCCACGCTTCGAACGTGGGCTGTCTTCTGCGGCGCGTTTCTGCAAACGTTCGCGAGCGTCGCTCACAAAGAAAGGGCCTCAACTAGAGACCCGGGTTCAGCTTAACTAGAGACCCGGGTTCAGCTACCAAATGAGAAGGTTGGAATTTTCACTGAGGAGATGACCCGCCTATTTCGTCACGCTGACCCAGACATGCCCGAGGAGAAGAAAGTTCGTTTCCTCATGCGAGGGGTCAAACAGGAGCTCTTCGCGGGACTAATGAGGAATCCACCGAACACCGTCCAAGAATTTGTAACCGAGGCGACCACCATCGAAAAAACCCTTGACATGCGCACCAGACAGTATAATCGTCGCCTGACTCCAGAATGCGCTGCTGCTCAAACCAGTGACTCCGAAAACCTGCGTGAAACGATCCGAGCGATCGTGCGAGAAGAGCTGCGCAAACTGTTGCCTTCGGCGCACCCTCAAGTGGATTCGATCGCCGACATTGTGCGAGAAGAAGTTCGGCAATCACTTCGAATTCCCCAAACACCGCTGCCCAAGCCAGAAACTATGAGCTACGCCGCTGCAGTGCGCCACAACGCTCCTCCCCGTCCACGCCAAAACGTCGCCCCGTCGCACTTCCGTCGCCAGACACCACCGCCGCCACCACCCCCACCGACGACCTACCGTTCACCAGCGGGCCAGCGCAGTGCGCCGAGGAAAACCGACGTTTGGCGCACCCCTGACCACCGCCCACTGTGCTACCACTGCGGCGAGACCGGGCACACTTACCGCCGTTGCCAGTACCGACGGATGGGACTGCGTGGCTTCGCCGTCGATGCACCACGTCCGCAGCCAGGGGAACGGCCACGTGACATCGCCGACTACCTGACAGGAACCCAATGGACACCCCGAAGTCCTTCCCGTTCGCCGTCGCCCAGCCGCCGCATGTCACCGCACCCCCGGCAGTACTCCGGCCCAACGCGGGGCCGGTCTCCTAGCCCGTATCCGGGAAACTAAGGGCAGCAACCGGTGGAAGTGCGGTTGCTGTGCGACGAACTACCGAAGATCCTCCGACGACGACGACGCCGCGACGGAGCTTTCCGAACACAACGCCAAACAGGCAAAGCCCTGACGGCGAAAGCACACTTACCGAAGGTGGCCTGGCGACGCAACATGGAAGCAGCGGAACAAGCCGACGCAGCCGTGACCCGACGCCACGCCATAACTGTAATGCGAGACGGCGAACTAGCGACCTCGACGTTCTTATCGACGGCCACAGTGTGACTGCTCTCGTCGATACTGGAGCCGACTATTCTGTCATCAGTGGGTCGTTCGCCGCGAAGTTAAAGAAAGTTAGGACAGCTTGGAAAGGCCCTGAAATCCGCACAGCCGGAGGTCATCTCGTAACGCCTGCAGGAATCTGCACAGCGAGAGTCACCATTAACGGCCATATTTATCCTACAGACTTCGTAGTCTTACAGCGTTGCTCGAGAGATGTCATCCTTGGCATGGACTTCTTATGCCTCCATGGTGCTGTCATCAACCTAAAAACAAAGTCAATAACGTTATCCACAGAAGAAGCACTACCGCCGCGCACGCCGTCAGGACACCATGCCTTGAATGTGCTGGAAGAACAAGTCACCATTCCGCCTCGCTCAAGCGTCATTATTTCAGTCGGCGCTCCTAAATCACCTGACTTGGAAGGCGTCGTTGAAGGCAGTCAGCATCTGTTGGTCACCCGAAATATTTGCGTCGCAAGAGGAATTGCAGAGCTGCGGGGAGGCAAAGCAACGGTTATGCTCACGAATTTCAGCAATGAGTACAAACATGTGAACAAAGGAACAACGGTCGCATACATCGAAGAAATTGTCAAGGCCACCAGTGCTTTCGCCCTCGCCGATTCCGCAGAACCTGCTCAGAGGAATCAAGCCCCTCCCATAGCTTTCGACGTCAATCCCAGACTTCCGAACGATAAGCAAGAACAGCTCAAGGCCCTGCTCCTGCAATACGAAGATTGCTTTTCGTCGTCATTGAAAATTCGGCAGACCCCAATCACGAAACATCGCATCATAACCGAAGAAAATGCCAGACCACTCCGTCAGAGTCCGTACAGGGTTTCGACGCGAGAACGTGAGGCCATGAAGAGACAAGTTGATGAAATGCTGCGGGATGACATTATCCAGCCGTCCAAGAGTCCATGGGCATCCCCCGTGGTGTTAGTGAAGAAAAAGGATGGGACCCTACGTTTCTGCGTCGATTATCGTCGCCTGAACAAAATCACAAGAAAGGACGTGTATCCTCCCCACGAATAGACGACGCACTTGATCGGCTCCATAACGCCAAGTACTTTTCGTCAATGGACCTCAAGACTGTCTATTGGCAAATCGAAGTCGACGAAAGAGACCGAGAGAAGACGGCGTTTATACACCGGACGGCCTCTTCGAGTTTAAGGTGATGCCCTTCGGCCTTTGCTCAGTGCCTGCAACTTTTAAACGCGTTATGGATACAGTACTGGCAGGATTGAAGTGGCAGACTTGCCTTGTGTACTTGGACGACGTTGTCGTGTTTTCCTCGAGTTTCGACGAGCATCTTCGGCGTCTTGAAGCTGTACTTCAAGCCATCAAGACTTCCGGACTCACACTGAAGCCAGAAAAGTGCAGATTTGCGTATGAGGAGCTCTTGTTTCTGGGGCACGTTATCAGCAAGTCTGGAGTTCGTCCCGATCCACGGAAAACAGCCGCCATCGCCGACTTCTCGCCGCCCACTGACAAGAAAGCCGTGCGCCGATTTCTGGGCCTGTGTGCCTATTATAGGCGGTTCGTGAAAAACTTCGCCCGCAATGCCGATCCTCTCACTAACCTTACCAAGGCCGACGTGGAGTTTAAGTGGGAAACGCCGCAGGAACACGCTTTCCAGGAGCTTAAACATCGCCTCCAGACGCCTCCGTTACTTGCCCATTTCGACGAATTCGCTGAGACAGAAATACATACTGACGCAAGCAGCGTAGGTCTTGGCGCCGTTCTTGTGCAGAGGGCTGACGGACTTGAAAGGGTTATTAGTTACGCCAGCCGATCGCTATCCAAAGCAGAAGCAAATTATTCCACAACAGAAAAAGAGTGCCTCGCCATCATCTGGGCCACGTCGAAATTTCTCCCCTACCTCTACGGCAGGCCCTTCAAAGTTGTGAGCGATCACCACGCATTGTGTTGGCTAGCCACCTTGAAGGACCCTTCAGGTCGCCTCGCACGATGGAGCCTGAGACTTCAAGAATATGAGATTACTGTCATTTACAAGTCCGGCAAAAAACATTCCGACGCCGACTGTCTCTCTCGTGCGCCTGTCGACCAACCGCTACCCGACGACCCGGATGACGACTACTTCTTAGGAACGATAACTACCGACGACTTCGCTGAACGACAGAGGGCCGACCCGGAACTTAAGGCCCTAATAGAATACCTCGAGGGCAGGACCGCCGAAGTCCCGAAGGTATTCAAGCGCGCACTTGCGTCGTTCTTTCTACGAAACGGTCTTCTACAAAAGAAAAACTTTTCACCGCTTCGAGCTAAGTACCTCCTTGTGGTGCCTTCAGCTCTGCGACCAGAACTCCTGCAGGCCCTGCACGACGATCCGACGGCAGGGCACCTCGGTGTTTCTCGCACGCTCGCGAGGATACAAGAAAGGTACTACTGGCCACGTCTTACCACCGACGTCACTCGTTATGTGAGAACATGCCGGGACTGTCAGCGACGCAAGACACCGCCGACAAGGCCAGCGGGATTTCTGCAGCCAATTGATCCACCTTGCCGACCTTTCCAGCAGATTGGTATGGACCTACTGGGGCCGTTCCCGACGTCGGCTTTCGGAAACACGTGGATCGTGGTAGCTACGGACTACCTCACCCGCTACACCGAGACAAAAGCCCTGCCAAAAGGCAGTGCATCCGAGGTAGCTAAGTTCTTCGTCGAAAATATCGTTCTACGTCACGGCGCCCCGGAGGTCCTTATCACCGACAGAGGAACGGCATTCACTGCCGACTTAACTCAAGCGATCTTGGCATACAGCCAAACAAACCACCGCCGGACGACAGCGTACCACCCACAGACCAACGGCCTCACCGAGCGGCTTAACAAGACGATCGCCGACATGCTGTCAATGTACGTCGATGTCGAACACAAGACGTGGGACGCCATTCTTCCGTATGTGACCTTCGCATACAACACGGCGGTGCAGGAGACGACGCAGATATCTCCATACAAATTGGTCTACGGAAGGAGCCCGGCAACGACGCTCGATGCCATGTTACCCAACGTCACCGACGAAGAAAACCTCGATGTGAGCGAGTACCTTCAACGCGCCGAAGAAGCCCGACAACTTGCGCGTCTCCGTATCAAGAATCAACAGACGACCGACAGCCACCGTTACAACCTTCGACGACGCTTCGTCGAATACCAGCCCGGTGAACGTGTTTGGGTGTGGACGCCGATACGCCGACGTGGACTAAGTGAAAAGCTTCTGCGACGGTACTTCGGACCGTACAGGGTGGTTCGACGTCTCGGCCCACTTGATTACGAGGTTGTCCCCGACGGCATCACGAACTCTCAACGACGCCGATCGCGACCTGAAGTCGTCCATGTCACGCGCTTCAAGCCATTTCATGCGCGTTAACAAACCGAACCAGTGTTTTTTTTGTATTATTGTTGTATCGTAATTTATTGATTGATTGATATGTGGAGTTTAACGTCCCAAAACCACTATATGATTATGAGAGACGCCGTAGTGGAGGGCTCCGGAAATTTAGACCACCTGGGGTTCTTTAACGTGCACCCAAATCTGAGCACACGGGCCTACAACATTTCCGCCTCCATCGGAAATGCGGCCGCCGCAGCCGGGATTCGAACCCGCGCCCTGCGGGTCAGCAGCCGAGTACCTTAGCCACTAGACCACCGCGGCGGGGCTATCGTAATTTATTCATTGTACATTCTTGCATTATTATTGTACTTTCATCTTTAGTTAAAGCATCGGGACGATGCCTTTTTTTCAGAGGGGGGCAATGCCACGTTCCATTTCCCAAGTTTTTGTTATCGTCCCAAAACACCACACAATTCTCAGCGCAAACCGCGCCTGCAGTTTTCGAGAAGGATCCGGAGTGTAGTAGATCATTTCGATAAGACCACGCCCACTGTGCGAACGGTACAGATTGTTCTGGAACCTACGCCACCGCCAACGATAACGCTAGAACATTCGACGGCAAGAGTATAAATGCCGACGCGCTTCGCCGCTTGTCAGTTGTTGATCGAAGGCCGACGCTCCGTTCGCCGCTATCAGTCCGAGACTGCTATTTGTGCGAGACTGCTGCTGTAATTGGACTTTCCGTTTACCGGGCACAGGTTCGCCCAAATAAACAATTAAATCCCAACACGAAGTCTCCTGTCTTCGGCCACGTCACGACCCCGTGACAATATATATATATATATATATATATATATATATATATATATATATTTATATAGCCGAATTAGATATTGCCAGCGGTATCTATGCTTAACGGCAGCTGGTAACATTCTTACGGAAGGTGTACAACGCTGCTCTCGGGCTACCAATATACGCTCCTCCACGAATAAATGTTTCGCCTTCGGATTCGACAGTACGTCATAGAGAATGGTGAAGGCCCACCTCACCACGCAGTAAGTGTGGTTATCGTGAACTCTAGCCGGTAGCTACGTATTCTTGCAGAAGGCAGCGTCTGTTACACTGGAAGTTTTTGTCCCAAAACCAATGCATTCTCAGGTCGGAGAGAACATCTCACAAATTTCCCCATACTACAGGCATTTATGCACTGAATGCTCAATAACTTGTGCCGGTGTAAGCTATACATGCGTTACACGCAAAGTTCATGACGCGTACTGCAAAAAAACATTATTCGCCATAGAGCATACAGGGGCGGGAAATATGATTTACTAACACGTCAGAACTAATTACGGAAAAGGGCATACAGGGGATAAGAGCAAACTACTTTTATATGTGCTTACAGATGTTTGTGACTTTAGGAAAGCATAATGAGACAGCTCACACTAAAATGCATCCTATACGATTGACAGCCGTTCGCGTGTTGCCGGATCTGGTTCCCACTTTGTTCAGCGAAACAAGTGTAAGTAAACAATTAAGTCAAGAAAAAAATTGGAAGTCAAAGATGGCACCTTGAAATCCACGGAAAGTTTTTGAGCTGATGTAGTTCATGGCGGAAATTTTTAGATGTGCTTGAGCTGGTGGTAATAAGAAAAGAAGAACGCATGGTTAGGAGCCATACAACGTTGCAGGAAAACATAGAAAACGGGACCGAAAGTGCACATGGCAGAGCACTGTGTCCTGTGTGGTGTTTGTCCCGCTTTTTGCACTGTTATAGCACAAATTTCATGAATGAGCAGCCCACCTAAGAACTTTTAAATTGTATACAGCTTTGGGAATGGGGTGTCTAAGTTTTAAGGCCATTATAGTTAACGAAGCCATTGGTTTTTACCTTTTGGAGCTGCGGTGGTGAAAGGAATCATTCTATAAATGTTTTCATAGCTTAGCGATGCATTTCATGTTTAACTGTAGCTGGTAAGTATAGTAAGTGTGATAATGGAAGCTTTAAAGCATTAGGGTTGTTATTTTCATTGATTTTCTAGCCAGAGGATGCTGGTCGATGTGTTATTATATTTTTTTTTCAGAAATGTATGGACAGCCTCGCTAAGCTACCGGACCTGCCTGCACCGTGGGACTTAACACTGAAGCACGCTGGATTATAAGACATTTATTAGATTACGAAAACGAGGCCAGCCCGAGCCACCAAGGTCTAGCCGGTTACTGAACTACTTGCACTTCAGGTCGTTTTTTTTCGCGCTTGTCTCATACTCACAACTATTCGCTACAAAAGGCGAACGTGCTATACGGCATCTTCTGTCACTAATATACAAACGTAGTTTTGTTGACACCCTGAATGACAGAATTATAACTTTAAGGACAAGTGTCACTTGTTGCGGTGTGTTAAAAAGGAAATAAACGACATATTCGAGTGCTTGGGGTGCCGCATATTTTCACAGAGTGACTTGCGCAGTTCTTCAACGAACTTTCTTTCCGTCATGCTCCAGGCGCTGCATCTGGGTCACGTAAAAATGGTTATCTACCTTGAAAGGGAGAACTATAATGACCTCATAAGAACAGTCGATTTCGGCAGTGATGTCGCCCGCCACCGCTACCTGTGTCCGTCGCAGCTGTCGCACACACTTAAAAAAAAGAGAAAATCGCACGTTTTGCCTAAAGATAAAACAACGAATACGATAACAACATAGTGTGATGGTATGCAAAGAACGGGTAACAGCTAACTCTCTCGTATCCAGCCTGCCATGTTCTTGCCAGCGCGTTAACAATGATGCTAGCACATCCGAAACAAGGGTGCGGCTGCAGTTTGTTGGCATGACAGCGTCTGGGCTTGGTAAATTCTATCACACAGCCATGTCAGCATTTGAAACTGCTTCTCAAAAAGACGTTAGAGAGTCATCATGTCGGGGAAAGAGCGAATTTAGCAGGTATAAAAATGCGTTATCAATAGTCAAAGCTGCAATATTTACCATGCGTTACAGCACGTCAATTACCTAATGGTAGGTGTGTCTCCAAGCTGCCAATCACTAGAAAGACGTCAGCAATGTGAGCGTTTGGGGGAGTGGGTCATTGTCGAGAAAAAATTTACCAGCGCGGAAAATCAGGAACGAAACGAACGTATAGGGAGGCCACATTGACCCCCCCCCCCCCCCTTTGCGTCCGTTCAGGATGTTTTTTTTTGCGGGTTGTTAAAGTGTTCATTGACATTGAAAGGCCTCAGCCTTACTGATCGTCTGTTACAGTATCAAAAAAGTAGGCAGCCATGTAGGCGCAGATATTGCCTTACAGACATATAGTGGGCCCACTACTTCGCCTAGAGAGGATCGACGATGGGATAATGAGTACTTCTCAATAGTACATTGAGTACTGTGTTAGTAATGGTCACAGCTGGATGTTATGAAGGCGCGGCTTCAGCTTTCGCTAGGAGAGTGCTCCGTGATTCGCGCAGTCTTGGAGTTTTTTCCTTTTTTGGCAACACCAGACAGTAATATAAAGTACATGCCACGACGCATACATCAGCAGCTGTTCTTACAATTTGTGATGAAGATACGAAAAATAAAAATAAAAGCAAGACACTATAGTTGAAGGCTTTGCGACACGTACTTCCACGAAATAGCCAATTTGTGTGTGTTGAAGCAGCTGTATAATGTACATTATAGCCTTTCAAGTATTGGTAACTTTGCACGCTTGTTTCTTGAAGTATTTGTTGCTGCAATGTTCAAGTTAGATTATCGAGGTTTTTAAATGATAATAATGGTAATAAGAAAAAAAAGTGACCAAGTATATAGGATCTCCAAACATCCTGGTGCGGGTAAAAAAATGTTTAACTCTCAAACTCGATTAAAAATATGAAGTCCCAACGACGTTAAAAAGCCGTAAACGTTGAGGTACGTATACGTTAATCACAACGCCGGATGTTTGACTAGCTGGTGAGCTACGGCTAAAGAAGTATTCAAAAGGCACCAGAAAAGCACGAACGTGGTGTGAAGGCCGTTTCCTCTTTCGCGGCCTACAGGAGCATCTGCCCTTCCTGTCATTAACACTGGGCGGTGTTGGTATACGTCTCACTACGTTCTTGTCACAACAGCAGAATAAAAATGTCCCTATTGTACACGTAGACCAGCTGAAAGCCATTTCAAGCTTTGTTGATCAACGTCCCCGTGTATCTCTGCTGACAGTTCGCCTCCATAGATCAATGAGAAAGGCCACGATGCGAAGGGCTCTTTTACTGCGTATGCTTATCGTGTTGAGCTCGGTTCTGCAAAAGCTGTTGTGCGGTAAATTTCAGTTATGCGGGAAAACACCAGGTAAGTACCTCTTTTAATCTTGTGACGTGGTGACGTATGAGCAAAAACGTGGTTAGCGTAAGCAACTATGTTATCAAAGGGTACGTGGATAAAGGCGACATGATGTCACAGCGTTGGAATTGTTGTTACAGCTCTGGAATATTGCTGTACTGGGTTGCGAGGGCATCCGAAAAATTTATGTAACGGGATCAACACTTTTACCAATTTTGATGTGGTACTTCTATAAAACAACAGATATATATATATATATATATATATATATATATATATATATATATATATATACATAACACGTTTTTCAAAAGTGCAAGGAATGTGAGTAGGTGAACGTTTAATAGTAGCGAAAGTGCAGAACATATCAGTCCCCGGTTATGAGCTACGATTCCCTTCCCCCCCCCCCCCAAAAAAGTATATCGTTAGATGGTGACAGTTAATATCATATAAAACATATTGCAAGGAGCTTAATGTTAAAAGTCGTTTACCGTGTATGTGCCGCAAAGTGAACACCCAGCGCTGCTAGGAGAGCGAATCGAAGTGATTACAAGCAGCATTATATACAAGCGTATAGCTGTGGAAGAGAGATAAACGGGAGAGGGCAAATGAATCGGAGGCAACGCTCTGCCACCTCCTCCATCCCACCACATAGCACCTCCTCGCGCTCCCGCGAGGAGAGTGGGAGAGTTAGCGCATGCGCACGGGGGGGGGGGCGGATAGTCGCCGAGGGATAGACACAGCCCCTAGCAAAAGCTGCTTCGCACCTAAAGAGCGCACCTACTTTATAAAAGTATGCCAGAAGCTTATAACCTTGAATCTGTCTCGGCTAGTCTAAACACTTTGGTGTCCTCAAAAAACCACAAGTAATGAACCACAGGAATTGATCAAGAAATATTATAGAATACAGCAAGCATGAGCGTTGAATGAAAACCGTGCTTGGTGAAGTGGAGCATGTGAAGTGCGTGAAACAACGAGAGAGAGCGAGATAGCAAGAAGTAGAAAAGTCAAATAGAAGGACAAAGAAAAATATAGAGGAAAAAAGGCTGAAAAAAATACAAGCAGATGAATAAAAGCAAATAAAAGAAATAAAGAAATACAAAGATACAAAAGTAAAGAAAAAACGTAGCAAAACGCAGATAAATATTAAGCGACATGAAAAAAAAACCACAATACATTACGCAGAGAGAACGAAAGAAAAGTAAAGGATGCGTAACAGAGGAAGATAGAAAAGAAAGCAGAGAAAAGAGAGAGAAAGAAACAGAACAAGAATAAGATGAAAGAGCGAGAAAGAAAAAAGAAATAGGGACGAAAAAAGAAAGAGCAAAACAATCGAAGAGAACACGGGCAGAAGAGCAAAACAAATACAAGAGACACGATAAAAATAGAACAAAAGAAAGAAAAATAAACAGGGACGAGGAAAGCTATCGAGCTTTGCGCTTCTTGCAGGTTCATCGGTACTGCGAAGCTGCCACCATCGGTTTTTAAAGATGATAGTCTTTCTTGGGGTATTTCAACATAAAAATTTTGGTCTGTCTGTACATTTGTGTTTAGAAAAAGTTTATTCTATCATAACACGCAACAAACCTAAGGAACGAGCGTCTGTATGACAGGCACAATAACAAACAAAAGACAAAGTACAACATACATTACACATTTAAACAAAAGTGTCCAAGTCCATAGGATGTCCGTAGTTCATGGTACTAATACCTACATACACTACATACATACACTAATCACAATATGGACAATGTACATGATGATATATGTACAGAATTTACAAGACTTGGGGAAGATGTTAGAAAATATGTACAACAGGTATCAAAATTCATAACAGACATAACTTACACCGTTAGAATGAAGTGCATGTATAGAAGAGCTCACACTCATATGGGACATACACAAACACCTAGAAATAGTAAACACATACTGACTACATGTACTAATCAGACATTGACAGGTGACCTGGCTATAGGAACCAGGCGAGGTGGAAGACTAATCGAACGCGTCTGTCAACTACAGGACAGAAAGCGGCACGACCATTGTCGCAGAAATTCTTCCTCCCCAAGGAAGAACAATTCCTCTGGCAGAAACGATAAAAGTTCAGAGTAGAGGCGTTCCAGAATCGGAAAGAGAGCACGACGATGATGACTTGCCGCAACAGCTTCGCATCTATTACGCCACAAACAAAAAGCTCCCGCAGCTATTAGAAGGCGTGCAAAGCGACTACGCGAGCAGCGACCAGATGTTACAAGCGATTAACACCTAAGCCACGAAAACTAGTGTTAACTGACTTCCAAAACACCTTTGCAATGACACATTGCTGCAGCATATGCTGGTTAGACTCCTCTAACGGGCAGTTAGGACACATGAAAGATGGGACCATGCCCCACTTCTCCAGTCTGTCCCGTGTTGGGAGTACTTTTCTTCCAAGACGCCACATAAAGTCATGGAGGTGACCAGGCAAAAACGATGCCGTTATAGCGCTCCACGAAACATGCCTCGATCGTGCTAGATGGGCTGAAGGAACCAGAGGAAGCAAAAGAGCCGCCGTTGTATCTACAATGCGGCTTTCGAGAATGTCCACATCGGGACAAACTTGCTGCGCGTGTCGATGAAATGCTACTGCCGTTGAGTAAAATGCAGGCACGTTAAGTGTTTGCGGTGCTGAATTAAGCCGTGCATCCGGTAGTAAATAGCGTAACTTGGTGCCTAAGAAATAGCAGGCAAGATCACGCGCAGGGCACTGATCACTATGCAACAACCGAAGTAAGAATCCTAGGGCAAGCAGCCGGCAGCGAACAGAGACGGATGGGAATGCGAATCCACCGCAGTTTCTCGGTTGCCCAAGAGCTGCTCGGCAAACCAGCTCTGTTCCACCTGACCAGAAAAAGGAGCCAATGAGGGATTGCAACGACCTGGTGATTCGTAATGGGGGCTGTAAGACATGAGATATGTACTATGCATTGCCGCAAAACACCGTCTGTGCTAAATAC
This sequence comes from Rhipicephalus microplus, assembly GCF_043290135.1. Taxonomy (NCBI): domain Eukaryota; kingdom Metazoa; phylum Arthropoda; class Arachnida; order Ixodida; family Ixodidae; genus Rhipicephalus; species Rhipicephalus microplus. The sequence goes on along the minus strand of NC_134700.1, from coordinate 165,492,994 downwards.
CATCTTTCGAGCATCGGTAAATCATAATCTTGTGCTTCCCAGACGTGTTTTTTTTTACATCTTCGACTACTGAATTCCATAAGGAGGCTGATATTCCGTAGTATGTATAATCAAGCCTCCGAATGCTAATGGAGTCACTTTTTTGAATACCAAAAAAGGGACAGGCTGGCGTCTGGGGAGCCAATGAAAAAATATCGACATTTTGAAAAATTTAACGCAGCACCTGAAATCATGCGATACGTAGCAAAAAGTCGTAGGCTACGAGATAAACTGTCCTCATTCTTCAAATACAACGTGATGTCATCAGCAAATGCTGTCACCGTCACGGTACCACTACCTGGAAGAGGAAGGCCTCTAACGTAAGGATCAGCGATTAGCGATTGAAGGAATGGTTCGAGGCTGAGCACAAAAAGTGCAGGGGATAAAGGACACCCCTGGCGAACACCACGGGAAACAGGAAATGGCGCACTCTCTAAACCATCAAGAGACACCCGGCTGCGTATATTTCGGTATGCGTTTCTGAGAAGCTCAACGAAGTTTTGCGAGAAGCCAAATGCTGCCATTACGCTAAATATAAAGCTATGTTCGAGGCGATCGAATGCCTTTTCCTGGTCAAGTGAAACCAAGAGTCCCCGAGCTGATCTTGTTAACGTGTACGCAACTATATCACGCGTAACAAAGGAGAGACTGTGGATTTCTCTTCCAGGAATACAGCACGCCTGATGATGACCTATTAAGGAGGGCATCAGGCTTCTCAAACGCCGAGTGATAACTGCCGCGAAAGTTTTGTAATCAACGTTGAGGAGCGTTATTGGTCTCCTCTCCTCTGGGCGAACCAACGATGGGTCATGTTTAGGTATTAAAACAATTCGACCATGGCGAAAGCTATCAGGGAAATCAAAGTTCTCAAAACAGCGGCAAATAACAGAGGTGAAGAGATCACCAATGTCGTCCCAAAACGTTAAATAAATCTTAACAGGCAACACGTCCGGCCCGGGGGCCGAGCCACGTTTCATGGAAGACAGTGCCTCTTTCACTTCGTCAGCTGACGGACTTGTGCAAAGTTGTTCAGCTACTTCAGATGAAAGTTGAGGGAGCCTACTTAACATTGCGGCTGTCTCGGTGGTACCGCGATGTGATGACATTGTCGTACGAGCCATGTTGGCAAAGTGATCTAGGAAAACTGATTGATCACGTCTCGGCGGCAACGCAGTGCGTAAGGATCTGGCAGCCGGAGTTCCTAGTCGACTCGACGGGTTGAGAAGTGAGCTTTTCGCAAAGCGTAGAACCTCAGGGTTAGCACATGGATTACGTCTGCAACGCCAAGCAGCCTGTACATTTTTCTGTTTGTCCGCCGTAGCGAAACTTCAAACGGCATCAAGTGATACCTTGAACGGCCAACCCCATCCGCAGTGCCCACCGATAATGCTCAAGTTTCAGCGTTCATACTTGTGCGATTGTCAATTAGAGAGCAATTATTGCGCATATCTGAGGTGCCATAACAACACGTCGATATTTTGTATGTGTGTCTTTATACTGAGAAGGCACAAATAAGTAAATATAAGGATTGTAGCGTTATTCACGCTGCGCTTACAGTGCAACACTAGGCTCAAAAAGGCAAGTGTTTCCAAGGCTTTGCTAAAACGCCACGGTGGTGGCACCTGCCCGTCGCTTTATACGATCTACACCTTATCGCCTCCGAGACAGGCGCGCATCTTTCTCCATGGGCGCGCACGCCTTCCTTCGTTTTCGAAGATAAGTGTCAGATAGCGCTCCTGTCTAATACCCCTGTCACACGAGAAAGTTTGATGTCATTTGAACCCAATCACATTTACATTTATTGACAATAGTTGGATGTCACACGGGGACGTCCAATGTCATTAAAAGAAAATGATTTCAGAAAACGAGTGAGCTAGCCAAACTCATTCGAATTAGTTTTCGTCGCAAAGGTGTACTCTCGCCGGAAGAGGGCCGTGAACATATTATATATGAAAGTGTTAGTGAATGAAAACAAGTATTTTCATGGTTTTATTTTTGAGTACTGTTCAATTTTTCTGCATGCAATTCAACCGATCCATTAGAAAAAAAAATTGAATATTCTCGTTCACAGCGACATTCCCAAAAGCGTCGCTGGCCATGTTGGCCATGTGCTAAGTGTTTACGCTAACCTCGCCGCTGTCAGCCCACAGCTGACTCGCAGAACCTATGTCTCCCATCTCGTCAACGTAGGTGGATAGCGACACGCAGCCTACGTCGAAAGAAAGATGCCGTTGGACAGAATCTGAAACTTTCACTCTGATAAGATTATGGGAGGACCACCAAGGAGAGCTGAGACGCGTTAAACGCAACGCGGGGCTTTACGCTTCTTATCCGATCAGTACGAGAAGTTGCAGCGGCTTCCTCGCACTCCACTTTGTCAGCCATATTGAACGTTTACCACGTGATCTCAAAAGTGATAGTGGCTCCAGTTTCGCCTCGACTTCGTATGAGCGAGGAGCTTTTCTTCAGACATTAAAAAAAAACTGTATGTTAACTTTTCATCCTCAATTTCATTCACGTGGAAACATTTTTTATACTCTTTAGTATACATAATATATTTCTTACACACGTTGCGACCGTTTTTTGATCAGTCCCGTCTTAGCGACATCGCGATTTCCATCATTTACAAATAGCATTATATTTTCCCGTGTAGCAACACACGTCCCCTAATGTCATTTGATGTGTCAAATGTCATTGGACTAAAATGACATTAAAATTTTTTCGTGTGACAGGGATATAGCATGCCTCGATGCACTCGTTCACCTTCGCTGCACGGATTGAGACCACAGGACACCTACCAGTTTGTCGAGTCTCTCTAACGCAGCACTTCCAAAATACAATTCACCGACTTTTTCGTGCAGAACATCGAATAAACCTTTTGTTCACTCTCTACACACGCAAGACTTTCGAGAACATTTGCAGTGGAACATGCATATACGGGGCCAATCTTTTTCTTTTTCCGCATAACAGCCTGCGGTAGTACTGCACTCAGTAAAGGGCCACATTTTCCTTATAATGAGTTCGAAATCACATTATTTATCCATGACATGTTACATATGGCTAAAGTTTATGGTGACAATGTTTTCAGACAAGGTGCGATTGACCTGCGCAGTCACAGTTTTATATCTGTTCCTAGATTGAGAGAAAATGAGTGCCCCGGGAAGTATTCGTATGTATCGTCCTAGTAAAAGTTTTTCTCGACTCGACAGTTTTCTTTCAAATCTATAAATCACACTGTTAAGTTGAAAGTCCTTCGCAGGCACGGCAGCCACATTTTATAAGTGATAGATGCAAGGAAGGCCTATGTGCATATATTTAGGTGCACGTTGAAGAACCCCAACTCGACGTTATTAACCTCAAGTATCCCCCCCTCCCTCCCCACCCAATGCTGTGCCTCATCATAACACGGTAAACAAGATAGGCACCCCAAATAACAACGAACAAACGTTTAAAAGGCAAAGGCGGTATTCACTGAACGTGGTGACAAAGAACGTGGAAGCGATGGTGAAAAGTTCACTCGCCCGCTCAATGCGTGCACAACGCAAAACTCAAGATCTCTTCAGGCCTCGCGCATGCGCAGTGACTTCCAAGCTGTTGCACACACACACACACACACACACACACACACAAACACACACACACACACACACACACACACACACACACACACACACACACACACACACACACACACACAAGTATTAGTGTTTTTCTGCTAATTACAAATGCCCACGAAGTACAAAAAACCACGTGACAAATCCGCTTGCGCGTTGGTGCGCACGATGATTCTAGTGCTCCCTAACGTTCCGCGTACGAATGACACGCTTCCCTCGCAACGGTTCATGACAGCGATAAGCAGTCACAGCGGTTATACTTTTTCTGGCCGATAGCAAAACGTGTTCATGATAAAATCACCATCATCGTTGCGACCGTTCCGAGACAGCACATTGGAGAAAATGCTGTGGTCGTTCGTACACGGAATGCTAGGGTGCACTAGAATCATTGTGCGCACTGGTGCACGAGCGGGTTTGTCACGTAGTATTTTTTTGCATTTTGCAGGCATTTTCAATTAGCAGAAAAACACTAATACCCAAGAGATATAATTTTCAAAACTGTCTAATTACACGTTTTGCAAACCAATGTACACCTTTCTCATTGAATTTCTTTTTTTCTATCTTCGTTTCTTGCAAAGTTAGTTAATTAAACATATATATTTAAACAATACTTGAGAACACCAAAAATAGTCTGACAAACTCCAGGAAACGGTGAGCAACATGCATTTGGTCGCGTCGTAATTGCGTGTGCCGGCATATCTTGGAACTCTGGCTAAAGTTACCTAGCACACCCTGTATATTCACCAGTTCTTACGCTCAGTTGTAAAGTGTGTTTGTTTGCTCGATTTAGCAAAATAATTTATCAGCCTTTCACAAAGCCCTTCATTAACATTCCCCCTTGGTTCACGCAGTGCGTCAACCTTTTTACAAAGCTCTATCGTGTTAACTATAGATGTTATGTTAAATAGCGTTCTCAATCTGTTACTTAACACCCCTGAAAGGCGTTTTACAGAAATAATGTGGCCTTACCGGACCTGATGTGATGTGACCTGACCTGAGTTGATCCCATTCGAAAACTGCCTCTCCTTTAGCACCCGTTCAGTTGCTTATTGTGTCGCAGTTTCTACTGCCATTGACTCGCTGAGCGAAGTGCCAGCTGAAAATATTGAACTAAACGCAGCAGCTCTTCACGTGCGCCTTTGCTGTGCGAAAACAGAGTGAAGTTATACCGAACCAGAAGTTGCGGAAACAAACTTAGAATGGGTGAGATCAGAATTTGTGTAGTGTCTAAACAAAAAAACAACAAGAGCATACGCGGGCTTCATAACTAAATTAATTTCTTCAACAGGCCTTCTCACGGCATCTCGGGGCGCGGCTTTTGCCAGCAGGTATGTTCAAAAGTGTGGAAAAGATATTATTTTGGGCTATCCTTGGACAACAGCCAAGCTCAAACAGGTAGGCTCCCGATGTTCTACCCAGGTGGCGCTGAGCCAACTCACGTCTATTGTGCACCTGTAGAAGTTGTTTCTCTCGCAACATTCTCGCAACATTGAAACTAAACTTTAGTATATGAGCGACAAATTCGGAGCATTCCATCGATCCAAAAGGTTCCCACCATCCGTGGAACCTTGGATCACTCTCATGCGACACCTGTAAGAGTGAAATGCGCTAATGTTATGATGGTCTGCTCACGTCACTTTCTTATTCACTTGCCGTATGTTTCAGATCTCTTAAGAAAACATCAACCGTGCCGTTATAGAAAGAATGTCTGTGCAGAAGTGAGAAAACCGCAGTGGCCATGTTAAACCACTGTCGTAGGGCTCCTACCCTAAGTATAGTTGTTCTCTGAGTGAACAACAACTTAAAAACTAATATGAGGGAAGAGAAGACATACACAGCGTTGTAACAGTGTCCAGTGTTTCATATATTTGCTGGTTCTGTGTTTTGTGCTGCTGTTCAACGGACATGCATCCCAACCAATTGATCCAGTCCAAGTATCTGCTTCATTTGCTCAGTGCCTACTATATGCTATAATCTAACGTTGCAAGTGACGTACGCAACACGCGCCTGTAAGGCAATACGTGACACGTATGTGGCTGACTTGATGACTTAAATGATAAAATGATTATTATGAATTGCTGTAGCCCTTTGCAATGCATAGACAGCATTAATTGACGTGCTCGTTATGCTATTCACGCGTGTGCTGCCTGGAGCGATCCTACGTGTCCACCCCACAAATCGCGTCTGTTAACGTTGCTCTTTGAGCGATGCAACATCTGTAGATGTGCTTTTCCTAAGTATGTTTCCTGCAGTGGCACATCTTCATAATAGAACATTCGACCGCCACCCTGAAGGCCTGGGTTATACTTCAGTTGGATCCCTGACATATTCTTAGCATCCATAGGTATTCCTCGCTGACTGTCAATGCCACCGACACCGGTGCCGCATTTTCTATGACGCTATGGTACTCTGACCCGCAGGTGACGGGAATGAATCTCGGCTGCGGCGGCTGCATTTCTCATGGAGGCAGAGATGTTGTGGGCCCGTGTGCTCAGATTCTGGTGCACGTTAAAGGACCCCAGGCGGTTCAAATTTCCGGAGGCGTCTTGGCATCTCTCATAGTAATATGATGGTTTTGGGACGTTGAACCCCAAATATCAATCAATCTATCAATCATTTTCAATTACACAAACTGCCAACTGCGATCACGTTGAAAACTTTCGCCAGACTACTCTGATCCATATTACGTACGTAAGGCCTGTAGTTTACAGGTTAAAAAGCCCTAGTTAGAAGGCAGCTGCCAGCATCAGAGCTGTAATTTACCTTATTATTGAGTGCTGAAATTGAACAAAAAACTTTGTCTACATTTGTGGACGTTCAGTTTTTTTATGTCTGTTGCAGGTTTCAGAAAAGGGTTGCCTGGGCTTAAGCCTGTGCTATGCTCACAATGAACACAAAAGGAGGAAGGTGAAATATGAATATTCACGCAGAGAAGTACTGATATTCAAGCACCTTTTTGAGAGATCATTTAGACATTGTAATATTGAAGTGCACTGTTCATTATTACGAGAACTGACGTTTTAAGCAACTCAACAGAGAGTTCTTGTGAGTCACCTTTATATAATAAAAATCTTCGTAAGGTAGCATTGATTTGGCGGCCCGGTGTGCGATTTTTCGTGTATATCAAAAAGATTGCTTATGCAGTAAGTTCTGTATAAATTTAAGAGATATGAAAGCAAAGTATTACATCTTTAATAGAATTTAATATTATTACAGCATTGGATCAGGTAGTTTAAGCTTGTTGCTGGACCTTCAAGACTTGTGCGATAGGCGTACGATGCACTAAAAGCATTGTTCCTGCAGCATCCTCTCCCGTAAACTGCCCTCAAGGTCTCAGCCTGAGCCAGTCACAGTCGCCACGTCATAATATAGGTCTTCTTAATGGTACGAAATTCTGCGAAGAACTGCGGCGTGATAGTTAAATGAGTGTTGCGCAGCTTTTGCACTTCAACATCTGTGGCGAATCAGTGACTGTTTCACAATAATAAAACTCGCAGGGTTAATTACGCATTCGCCGAAAACCACTGGAAGGTGAAAGCAATGTTCTTTGTTTTTCCCAATAGATGTAATAATCGTCCCTCTAACCCCTCCATAAGCACTCTGGACCACGGTGTAAAACACTTTCGTGTAAAAATGGCAGAAGAACAAAATCAATCTTTACATCAAACTGTCCATTGGATTATTTCTGCGCAGAGCGATCTAACCTTCAGACAAGGAGTACGAGAGTGCCTTGTGAGAGGCATGCGAGCACTTTACATCTTAAAGCCTGTAAGTAAACCTTTGTCTACCGCTGGTCTACACTTGCGTGGATATATTATCAGTGCACCCGATTAGCACTGTGAGCCTGTGTGTAGTCTAATGGTATACAGCTTAAGAGCACTGACTTTGGTGAGTTTGTTTCGCGCAGCAGAACACTATAAAAAGCGCGCAAACACGGACAGATGCAGGTCAGGACACAAGCAAATACTACATTATAAATTTCTGAAACGTGTCAGACGTAAGGAGGTGCACCACATCCTCTGGTTGGTGCACCAATTAATAGCTTCCACTTCGCAACGTGTTGTAATAGCTTTCACGCCACAGTGGGGCTTCTACGACTGGCTGTCTCGAAGGTTTTTTGGCACTTCATGCCACAGGCAAACAATATGCACAGCATTACATTACCGCGGTGAAAGAGGGCATATCGTGAATTTCACCATACGGGTTTGAAGGACCACGAAGTCGTCATGTTTACACGAAGCGCCATTTTTCAGTTTTCTCGTTGTCAATTCCTAATACCGTGCATGGGCTTTAACGTTTAGCAACAAATTATAGTCCAGATCTGCTAGCCCAAGCAGGATTGCGCCAACTAACGCTGCTTGCACTATGTTTCGATGAAATTCAGGTCGTCACTATAACGTCAATACTAGCATCACGGGCATGACGACGAGCTACCATCTACATGTAATTGCAGTAGTCGTGTCTGTTAAGATCAAGATGTACACGCCACTACTTAATTCTTGCAAGGATTTTAACGCAGTTCCTAAGCTTCACCTAAAAGCCCCAAAACGCAGCATAGGCTGCTACTCACTGACTCCTTCGCTTGAAATAAATTCGCCCAGTGCGTGGGATCTGCCGGAATTTCTTAACAATATCAATACTCTTCTATGTAATAACGCAGAAAATTCGCTGTTCCGTGTACCCTAAAGCTCAGCTAAGATCACGCCGGCGTCTGTGGCACCTTGGTTACGTGCCTCGGTCCACACGGCTCGCACGTTGTTGTTACAACGTCGGTAAAAAAGCTTAAGCGAAAGACTATGTAGCGATGTGAGTTCGCGAATACCTACAGCGTGTTGTGCAATATAGCACTCCAATTGAGAGGGGCAATAAATATATTTTACATTGAAGTAAACTATAGCATTTACACAGTGTTCATGGCGAATGCTTCGAACCTTCGTTTTCTGCTTCGCCTCCATTCGAGCTCGTGCTCAAGCACATTAGAAGAATTTGTCAACACAGCGGCTCAAGCATAGAGTTTGTCACAGTAGTGAGAAAGCCTGCGGGCCTAAAAGGACACTAAAGTCAAATAACAGTTTATGTCAAGGTGAAAGCTCAATGTAAGACAACATCTAAAATGACCTTATTTCAACAACAGTTATCACCGCTAGATGTGGTGGCTACATGAGAGTTCACTGCACGTTCGTGCCGAGAACACCGACCGTGCGGAGCAGGGTCTCTCTGTTGTGTAGCGGTGCTATGGTGGACGGACCGGGGGGAGGGGGATGCGAGCATAGAACAATCCTTTCCGACTGTTGGCACAACGTAGCATGTGATGTTAACATTAGCTGACAGTTGACCAATAATCAATTGTTTACTGTCGGAAAGCACCAAGTTTACCAAAACGAAACCCTCGCAGTGACTGTGACATCGAAATTTTAAGGGCTCATTTTTCTTGGTAAGACACAATATTTATTAGGACTAACAGACAATAATGCCAACAAAAATAAGTTTAGGGGATGTTATGATTGTGTAAATGTGTGGAATGAAAAGTGAAGGAAAGTGGTCATGGCAATCGGCAGCGCTGATTGGCGCTCCCACGTTAAATGCATATATTTACCCCATAAAATGGATGTAGTGATGGCCGCCGCGGTAGCTCACTTGGATGGAGCATCGGACGTGCTATTAGAATGTCGCAAGTTATATACTATACCCTCGCTATAAACTATGCTATACTATACAAAGCTATTCTATGCCCAGCTAATCTGCCTGGATAGTCGATTGATTGCAACGCTATCCTTCCGATCGTGCGGACGTGGGGTCAACTCCGCCTCACCAATTATTTATCAGTTTTTTTTTCTTTGTGTTTCTTGTTTTCCTCTCTCTATCTTTAGCCCTTTGCTTATGTCTCCGTGAACTCTTTCTCTCGCGCATCAGATTTATAGCATCGCATATACGAATAGCGCAACGTAAAAGTAGTTACATTTTAACTACTTTTAAGTTGCGCTGTTCGTACATTCACTCATGCCCTACCAACTCGCCCAAGTTTTCACGCTTCTGACAAATGAGCGCTCGTATGTGCCACAAAAATTGGACACTCATGACACTGGTCCGCTAAAGCTTAAAAGAGCGCTGATATCAGATTTACTCATGGCAAGATTTTTGCGCCAGCGAGTGGCTATAGACCCCGTAGCACCGATTCGCGACTTAAAACGCAACTGAAGGATGAATAACTATGACTTTTATTGATTTATATCACTGGTATCTAGCACTATTTGAAACGACCAGCTATCCCGCCATTTTTGGCGCTGGGAGCACCAGCAGTGGCGCTACCTCACGGTCACCACCACATCACGCCACAGCTGACCACTTCTCCACAGAAAAGAGTGGCGTTATGCTCAGCTGCTCCGTGAACATTTCGTCTGCTAGGCGGACACATTCAGTCATGCCTTGTCATCTGCATTGCTGTCGTCGCCGCCCAAAGTGTCTACTCGGGTTAGATACGATAATCTGGAGCTTGGAATCCCCGCGATTCGCGACATTGTGAATATTTTTGCTTCGACCGACCTTTTGCAGAACAGTGATTCCGAAATGGACGCCGTTCCAAGCAGCCCTGCAGAGGTGCCCAAGTATGCACGCTTCAGCAATGTTCACTCGAGTGTCTCAGCTGTATTGGTGTGTTTTTGCGTTCAAAGCATTCAGGTAAACGCAGAGGGGTTAATGCAATACAGCTATCGAAAATGAGCATCAGCGGAGAAATAGAATACGTTTCCTGCTTGCCAGGTACTTTTTGCGCCTCCAGATGACCCCACCTATCCAGCCTCTCGCGGTTAACACGGTATTACCACGTTTACGTGGACGAAAAGTTTACAGATGAACTAAAATTTGACGATACCTGCGTGTTTTTTGTTAGCGATGATATCTGACTATACGCTCTTCCACTTTTGACAGCTTGTGGTCATCTTGATGTGTAACACATACGTGATATGAAAACACACCCTCATTGCACTTTTTCGGTGCTTTGAACTAGACGACTGCAACTCACCTGCAACTCGCAACGATTCCCCGACATGCCGACCGACAAGCACACGTTTAATCATGATCTTTTCTTTCGCCGTGCTTTTAACGGTGCTGTTTATCTTGATAATTTCCCAAAATCGTTCAAACCAGTGCGACGACGATCAGACGCGATGAGCGAGTGCGTTTCTGTGTTTTAGTGCCAGTCGGCGCCACGATAAGAACACTCGACTCGTACACGTCATCCCTACTAGGGCATCTTCACTCAGGATGGTATTTGTGGAATGTATCACACCGAACACGTAGCCCTAGTGTCTTTGTCGCAGGGCAATATATTTTCTGTTTTTTTCTCCTTAGCTTCTCTATGCTGTTTGACATCGAATAAAAATAATTTACACACTACGGATGCCGTTCAAATTTGGCCAAGAAGACCAAGAAGACTTGGCTATGCATACCAAGCGATCGAATGATGGGCACATTTCAATCTTGAAATTTGATGTCAGTGCTCCTTTAAGCGAACTAAAGGGTGGTCAACACAGAATGGGGACTACATGGTTAAGACCCTCCTCTTAATCGCCTGTGCAAAGTGTTTCGCCGGAGATTAAGTACGTGCACGTTCATAAGACAGATCAAGCTTTATGGACGAACAGGCAGCAAACCTTGACCACAAGAACTGAGTGGCAGTAATGTCAAGGGTTTTCGGCATAATGAGTTAAGTTTATTTATTTACCCACGTGACAAACACACGAAAAACGCATGGTATACGCGGTTTGGTGCGAAGAAAAAAAGGCTGTATGTCACAGCTTGACTGGGCCCTTCACCCAGTGAAAAAAAAATCTGTCCCGAAATCACAAAATATTCACGAAGTATTAGAGGCAGCGAAAAGCGACAATACAAAAAGAACGCGCATGTGACCCATGACAGCAAATAATAAAATAGCAAAATTGAAATACATATGACTTTTCATAACAAAGCAATGTATGAGCGATTGAAACTAAGTAACCATAAGCGAAATCACCCATCATTCATGAAAAGCCCAATCAGCTCATCCAATTCAACATATCAGCTTTAGACAATATACGCAGATAATCAATAGTTAATTTGCGTTTTTTATCACATTTGGAAAACGGTAATGTAGCGTTTCAAATCCAGAATTAGTGCGAGGACGTGGTACATGCTAAGTTTCCGTATACCGAGTGACTCGACTGGCAGGATTTGGTTGCAAGGCGGCCAATGTACGTAAAAGCGTACTTCTTTGGCGTATTTCTGATTTGAAAGTTGACAGAAGCTGATATTCGTAGTAACTAGAGGGGGGGGGGGTAAACAACAAGAGGGAAGGCAGGGAGGTTAACCAGGCACATGCCCGGTTTGCTACCCTACGCTGGGGGAATAGGAAGGGGGCATAACTAGAAATTCTTAATGTTCTGTATTTTGAAATATTAGAGTAGTTTGTTGATTATAGAATACACCTTCAATAAATCGCGAATCATTTTCTTGTAGTAAAACCAGGTCACTTAATGATGCTTTAGAGCCTGTAGACCAGACAAGATGACAGTAATAGTGTCACTAACAATGAAAATAATGATAATGTAATTATGAAAACTAGTTTATAGTTCATTTACCTTTCAAATTATCTCGTATACTTTAGAAAATATTTTAGAGCTTGGTAAATGGAACATGGCCACAAGATTGCCGGGACATAAAACGTTTACAAGTGGTGCGTAATAATCACCACCGGAGAATCGAAATCGTCGCTAACCGGCCGCACGTCATCTAGCTGAACTTATACGCCGTTACTTGTACGAGTTTGTACTCAAACCATTTTTTCAATCAAACGGACGTGCTACGCGTACTCAACACACAGAAGAAAGGCGAAATTTCCGAAGCTTCCTTCACTGTGAAATGGAAATAGTGATTCGTAAGCACACCATCTTAGCACTCGGATGAAAGGAAATGTAACTTCTTCAGATTGATCTGTCGTTGGTATATGATAAGTAGCAAGGCAACGAGTGAGTATGCCCGAGTGTGGTTAGCACGTGCGGTTTCGCCGCTTTGATGCCTTAAGGTCTGGTTAGTCAAGTATTCTTGCCTCTTGGTGCTAGTGGCTACAAGAAGAACGGGTTACGTGTAATGAAACCTGGTGTTGCCACACATAAACAGAATTGTACTCAGAATGGTAGAGAATGGCCCACAGCCCATTTACACAAAACATTGTGCCTATCATACTGTGTCCGATGTTTCACAATAGGCTGTTCAGCCATCATCGCAAAGCAATTTTCACTGCGCAATAAATCTCAAGCTCGTTATGCCCAATTACTTTTCTTGAGGTATGTGATTTTGTTTGCTGATTTTTGGTGAGATTATGTCCCCCTATTTTGAGACATCGAATGCATAGGCGGCTCGCTACCACTCGTCTTACGTCAAACTACGAAGTGAAAGAAAAAAATATAAAGAGCAAAAGTAACCACTTGAGCACGCATGCGCTGGTTTTCCTTTTGCAAAGCACTCTCTTGACTTCACGTTAAAAGCAAGAGAAAGGAAAAAAAATGTTTGTTTGGTAATAAGCCGGTTAAGCTGCCACACCACAGAATGAATTGTGAATAAATGTTTTGGAGACAGAGCTGGTAAAGAAATTTCGGTACAGAATTAAGTAGGCTTTGCTGGGCACAAATACTAGGTTTAAGTTAGCTAGAGAAGTTTTGGTGCTATATGCAATTTAATGGAGCATCAGAGCTATGGTGATTTATTAAAAATTTATGGTTCTTTGTTTTTCAGGAAGCCTTCCACTTCACACAAGATGAGTTCTTTTCGATAATGCAGCATTTCAATGTAAGCAAATGAACTTGTCCTCTGAATTGACAAGTAATGTTCAAAGATACATAGGAAAAATTGTCTTACTTTCACTGGTGATAATTTTTAGTATTGCGTTTATCAGTGAATAAATCTGCTTTAGAAACTATAACCCCTTAGCTGTATGGCTGCGAGTGACTTTTTAAGTAAGCATATTCTCTAAGCACTGGTACATCTGGTCCATTGTGTGTCTTTGGTATATACCAGATGCATATACCAGGTATATCTGTTCATCCTAAATGGAGAGAGTTACGCGAGAAAGTGGACAGTAGGATGACCACTGCCACAGCTTATAACTGGAAGAGCACTGGATGCGTTATTCGAAGGTTGCGGGTTTGGTGCCTGCAGGTAGCAAATTGTCTTCACGTGCAGATGGGAGCCGCTTCTCATCAGCAGCACCAATCTACACGTTCATGTCATGAACGTCCAGTCTATTTCTTCATACCAATCTGCCTATGCCACAGTACACTTGCCTACTTCGCAATCTTGTGTTTTCGACTATTCATATTGTGTTCCTGAACCTCTAAGCCTTACCTGATATAACATTGTGAATAGTTGCTATTACATTTACTGCTACGACGTTGCACCAAAGTTGTAACTTTGTTTTCTCTTTCCCCTGTTTACCAGAATTGCCTAAGGGGTGACATGTTGCCTATGGATGTATCAGTGGCCCAGGGTCTTATGAGATACTTCATCAAGAGATCATCCATGGTGCCGAACAGATAAAAAGCCTGCTACACTGAAACAAAAGCCAATAATCAATAAAAAGCCACCTCTTGACATTCATTACGTTTTCTTGTCATCATTCAGACCCTAGAATAAAGCAAACTGTTGGCGCTGAAAACACAACGCTTGGTTAATGTGTACGCTTCTGTAACAGATGTACAACTTGCAATGCACGTGAATGCCTGTTTATGAACCAAACATTTCTCTTTCGCTACTACAATCGCATCTACCTTAAAACACGTAATAGTTATATTCATGTCAATAAGCTTGATCCTAATTAGGTATACATAAACAGATGACACAAACTTTACATACAGGGAAAACAGTGATTCCTTGATTCAGAAACTAAGTTCAACTGCACTTGAGTTTTCAAGGTGCATGACGACTGTATTTGAAAATTTATGCATAGGCGCATGGCCAGCTGAGAAAATCTTTTGAGCAACCAAAGTATACTCGCCATATGAAATGGAAGAAGTTTATTTTTGTCCTGCAGGACGTCCTTAGCGCGTAGCGGACGTCTGCCACGTAGGGACCAATAGGGCGGCCGCTTCATAGGCCTGCTGGAAGACCCATTGCCGGTCAGCGAGGAGTGAGCTTTTTGTGGGACTTTACCAACTTGTTTGAGGTATATTCGGGATGAGCCCTTCTACACTCCCAGAGAATACATGCGAATGTCGCTGTGTGTCCGCATGAGGGACACGTGTCGCTGGATTACAAACTCGCTGTTTGTTCTAAAAAATTCACTCAGTCACCCACTAATTTTGCCTGATCTGTAAACTTCATTATGATACTTTTAGCTGTTTTTTATGCATAGGAGAACATTCTGAAAATATATTTCGTAATGGTCGACCCCTATCAGAATATAAATGGCTCTGGATCTCATGTCAAATTCAGTTATGTGACGGAGAAACCACACGAAAATTTACTTCTAATGCACTTCTATTTCCCCATAAGCCATAGAGAACCTATTGAAAGCAGGGAGGAATCTTGTTGGAAATAAAACTTCATGCTTCGATTATTGCCACATCACTGCACCTCAAAGCCGCAAAAAACGAAGACAGTGTTATTTTTTTTGAAAACAATATCACCTGGGGTAAGGAAAGATTAAAGATCATTGTTAGCTGTAGGAAAATCTCGCTTAGAGAAAAGCCCGATTTTCGCCTGAGATGGAAATGATGTGCTAACATATCAAGTGAGTTATACAATAAATTAAAATATAAGTAAGCTTTTTAAGCTGTAGCTGTAGAGTGGAATTTTTTCTTTACTTTGCCCGAGAAAATAAAGTTGTAAATTAAAACTATAGCTACTTTTTCTTGCTCCTAAAAGTCTGTGTGTTAGCATTTAACAACAACAAAAAAATAAATGCCCCAGTTATGACTAAACCTTCACAGCCTGCTTCTACAATATTGTGTGCAAATCAAGTGCAACCAACTAAATCTTCAGGCTTTGTGTAAACGATGTGTAAAAAAATTCCGCCACTCAGCATTACTTTAATACATAAAAAATGGCAGCATATCCATGGAGTGAATGATGGAGAGTGGGGCGAAGAATCTGTCCGTCTATTCGTTCTTGCTTCCGTCCGTCCATCCGTCCGTCTGCGTGACCGTCCGTGCGTACATCCGCCCGTCCGTGCGTCTGTTCGTGCGTACGCACGTCCGTCTGTGCGTTCGTCCCTGCATCCGTCCCTGCGTCCGTCCATGCGTCCATCCGTCCGGGCAGCCATCCATGCGTCCATCCATGCATCTGTCTGTGTGTCCGTTCGTCCATCTATTCAACACTTCAAGTACCACCATCTGGCATCTTTTCATCATACATTCCCCATATAGAAGCACCTCCATCCAGCGGACATTCCAAGGACTAAACAAGAATTGGCACACGCACAATTTCTTATGGCTTGCGCTTCGTGTCTACTTCCCACCTTTAACCACCTCGTGCTTATGGTATATAATAGTTCACTGTATTCATGACACTGCGGCTCAACGCTTGCTAAGCCTTTCTAAAACCAAGGAGGTTACACCCAGCGAGTAGCTCAAACTACATGCCAATGGCTGCTAAGAGGGAATGAGAGACAGGAGAATTCGGCTTTTAGTTAATGCGCACGCTGTGCATTTTTTATTGTTCAACAACGCACAAGAGAAATCTTCCACCGGAATCACCTTGCAGGTGAAAGTGTAAGACTGGTTACACACTACGACTACTACTACTACTACGAGGGACGAATGGGTGCCGCTTGAAGGAGCTTCGCCCCTACAAAATTAGCAGATTCTGCATACAGTGAGATTCAATGACATGCATGGCACGAACAAGGAATGTTGATATGCCACTTTATTATTTGCACAATTTTACGAGGTGGACGGAAATTATGTAGCACATGACTTCCATGTTATGATTATCAAATTTCAACGTGTCATTTACATTCGTCGTCTATTCACGTCACGTGATACCAAACAAAGTTTGCACATGTGGAGCTAGCTAAACGGTCATGACCGTGCTATGAGCGTGGCTTGTAGTCATGTTTTACATGACACGCACGTCATGATTATCATGTTTGGACGTGTCATTTACTTTCGTCATCCATTACAGTCACGTGATACCAAAGTTCGTATATTTTGAGCTAGGCAAACGGCCATGAGCGCTCTATGAGCATAATGATTGATTTGTGGGGTTTAACGTCCCAAAACCACCATATGATTATGAGAGACGCCGTAGTGGAGGGTTGCGGAAATTTCGATCACCTGGGGTTCCTTAACGTGCACCCAAATCTGAGTACACGGGCCTACAGCATTTCCGCCTCCATCGGAAGCGCTATGATCATAGCATGTAGTCATGTTTACATGAGACGCATATCACGTTTATTATGTGTGGACGTGTCATTCACCTTCGTCTTCTATTCACGCCACGTAATATCAAATTTGGTATATATAAAGCTAGGGAAACAATCCCGAGTGGATCATGAGCGTGGTGTGTTGCTATGTGCTTACATGGCACGCTTGTAATGATTATTATGCTTGCACCAGTCTCATACCTTCGTCATCCATTCACGTGACATTATACTACATTTGAAATTTGGTATACGTGAAGCTGACGAAAAGGCCGCGAGCGCATCATGAGTGTGGCATGTAGTCATGCTGTAACATGACACGCATATCATGATTATCATGTTTGAAGCAGTCACATACCTTCGTCGCTCATTTATGTCACGTAATACCAAATTTCGTATATGTGAAGCTAGCAAAACGACGGCGAGTGCACATGAGCGTGTCGTGACATAAATGACATTGATGTCATGATTTTTACGTTAGTGTCTGTCGCTTACGTTGGCCATACAGTCATGTCATACGATACCAGTTTTACAACATGTCATGTGAACGAAACCACCGCAAGAGCAGTAAGACCACGAAATGTAAATATGGACATTCGTGGCATACCTGTCATAATTGTAATGTTATGGCTAGATGTTCGACATACAGTCATGTTATGACATACCAATTTCGGTATCGATAGATAGATAGATAGATAGATAGATAGATAGATACTCTCAAATTCGCTGAAGTTTGGTAACAAATGCTTTGCATTTAATATCCCCCAAGAGTTAGCAATACATATTCATATTCGTGTTCTGGTCATGCGGAGACTGCCTAGAAAGTGCACGAGCTTCGACGATTGTCTTAAGGTGAGACTGTGAACGACATGCTATGCTAAAATACGAACAGCTTCTTATATAATAATATTTCTAGCTCCGCCTTGAACTACCTTGTTTTTTATTGATTTTAGCGGGTTTAGCTATCTTTGCTTCATTGACGTCTATCACCTCACTCTGTAGAAAAAAAAACATACATTTCGAAATATGTTGTTTTCATATATACGGAAACATGCTGCTGGCATGGTTTGAACACTAATTTTATTTTATTCATTTTTACCTATTTAATTTTTTACAATACAATTGCATTGCCCGCTGTCAGGACAAAAGGAGGTGGTTTGCCTCCTGACGAGGTCCTGCTCGCGCTGGGCGTCACATTGGTACTGCTAAATAGAAATCACAATTGAAAAAAAAAAACATTCGAAAAAAAATGCAATCGAAAAAAAGTTATTACATGAAATATACATATACACAAAAGCAGCCATCAGCTTGCACTCTGAACTAGAAGATGCCTAGGTGAAAAAGCAAAGAATAATAAGAAAATCATGCGAATGCGCTTACAGATGTACATACACCTACATATATGCCTATACACACCCATATATATATATACTCACATATATCAGCGTATGCATTCAAAGAAACACACACACACACACACACACACACACACGCACAAATAAATTGGGGTACCCTTAAGCTTCGCCTTTAAGAGTTGAACGCGATAGTGAAATCTGGTACTAGTGCACCCTTCAACCGCTAAGGGCATACTTATTAATATGTTTTGTTACACACACATGCACACAGTAGATTGTACCAGCGCGCACGTGCGCGCGAATGGTATATACAGGTTTTTGTTCTAAAGCAAGAGTCACATGGCCTCCAAGATAGACGCTGGGCGCTCGCCATCTCAGATGCCATAGTCTCACAATGTCTCACAGATGGTAGCACATTATCTAGCGTTTGATGTTTGCTTGATCAACGTCTCTGGAAAGGCATGATCAAGGGTATGATATGCTTTCCGCTAGATAGACATAGTTGTCCGTTTTAAGAGCTGTTTGAAGGTTCCTTTGTGTTTTTAGTGGTGATGGCTGCACTATCCCAGCCTTTTTCGACGTTGATTGGTGTGCCGCCCGAATTCAACTACAAATCGCCGAATGGGCTCGTTTTCGTCGCACCTGTCGAGCAAAATGCGTTAAGGAGACTTTATTCACCGCATAAAATTTATGTAGTGGTTTTTTTTCTTAAAAAAACTGCACGTAACATCGTAGCTTTGTGGAAGGACACCTGCTTGCCACGCAAACGGCCTCAGTTCGATCCTCATTGAGACCAAAATTTTCATTATTATTTTTGTTGCCTATTTCTCTATTTTCGTTCACGGGCGATTGTTCGCTCACAACCAACGGTGCCGATGCCGACGGCGGGATTTCGGCGACATGAGCTGTCTAACGATATCACGTTAAACCGAAGCCTCGTCACCGCCGGTTTGCTATGCTTACAATATGTTGATTGTGATGAATTGGAGAAGAGAAAAAAAAGTACGCCTTCACCTGCTGCGATGTTTTGTGAATTAGAACTCGCATCATCAATGAGCCTATACACGCAAAGTAATTCTCGGCACTCTATCACTCACTTTTCACTCCATCTGAGTTATCAACTTTTGAGCAGGTAGTTTGGTGACATACTCTTTCTTGATGCATTAACTAGAATCTAAACATTTCGGCGTTTACCTCCCTATGTAGCGCTTTTTAATGTCATGCTCTCCAAAACAGACTCTTTGCTGCAAAAGAATTTTACAATAATGACCAGTTCGCAATGACACAATACCTCCTTCCCTGCTTGGAATTTACCCGTATGTTGCGATCATTGTTATTTCCATATATTCATGGGAGCGTAATAACTAGTTAGCGGCAACCTGGTGGGCGTTTAATTTCTTTGGGTGGTATCACATATACGGCAATGAAACAAAAATGGTCGATAAAAGGCACTGCCGCCCGTAGGATACAAACGAGCAGAATACGCATCACACACACACCACCGAACCACATTATATTAATTTACTTATTTAAAAACACTGCCGATATTTTTTCTACCACGACCTACTTTACATCCGAGCAACAGGTGGTTTGAACATTCGTGATACAGCTGGGCTCCGTCATTGCCGATCATGGAAGCAAGAAAATTTAAGCAACAACAACAAAAAACGCGGATGTCTGTCGCATGAAAAAAAAGTGCGTCACCGAGCATTGCCTGCCTCGGAATCGAATACACATCTGCAGCATTTATGACACCCGCGACTGCCTACAGCAGCGTCAACCTACTTTTACCATTCTTTCCAGTACAATTGTCTGAATGAGGTAAGTTGTTGACGTATCTCATTTTTAAATTCTGATAGTTATGTCAGTACTAAACGACATTACGTATGCGTGGGGTAAATGGCACTTATCCTATACAAACTGCATCATACTTTGAAGACACAGCAAGTGATGTTCTTGTTTACAAAGGTTGTGATCTCATCCTACCATTCGCTTGTCGGCAAGTATCGCTCAGCCGGCAAAATACACTCTTTTATATTACTAGTTATTGTTCAATGTCTTTCACCCTTATGCAAGTGTTGACAGAAACGAAAATGTAGTAGACATAACCACGCTACAAAAGGCCTCACGTGACGCAATAATGACATAAATATTACACTCAACTGCACGTAACTGCGTTCAACGCGAGCTCAATCTGTGCACGTATATAGATACGCCCTTAAGATATATCCCAGTGGTTCGAAAGTTGCCTCTCCCCGTTCCACAGGATTCAGGGCCAGGAAAATATTTACGAGCAGGACAACACTGCCTAACGATTATCAAAGAGCTTTCACAAGCTTGCAACAGTATGTTGCAACACACTATTCAAGCACAACTCAGTATATGCAACCATCAAGCCACGAAATAGCTGTGTGTAGATTCGTCGCACATCAAAGCCTGAAATTTCATGCTAGGAATAGATGTCTGTCAAGGAGAACGCTTTTCCTGCCACATCACTGAAGCGTAATTGAACTCATGACAACAGGGCCCAAAGCTGTGCCTTAAATGGTTACGTTTAGATGCTCTTGTGTCCCACCTATTGCAAACTGCATCGACAGCGTTTCGGGAAGGCAGCGTGCGAGCAGGGCACGCCATTAGTTTTTTCATGTCCGAGAGAGTGCTGGTTTCACAAAAAACAAATTACAGGTTAATGTAATGTGGTGGCAACAGTGACAACGATGCAAGAGGTCAGTGTTCATGTGGCTATATAGCACACAGCATTATTTTACTTACTTTAGACGATAAACTTGGCCGTGAAATCGCTAACCGCAAAAACGCTGACTTATTGTACACGTACAACGGGCATAACCACGCGGACTTATGCGCCGATTCCAGATGCGAAACCGTATCGACTGCCGATGGGATGTAGTCGCAGTGGCAATGTTGACCAACCTATTCGCGGTTGCAACCAGTAGGACCATGGGGTGGTTCTACGTAGCGTTTATTGAGGAGTTCGGCTTGAATCGCCAATCCACCTCCTGGCCCGGTTTTCTGCTCATGTGCTGCCATCGAACTGCAGGTAAGCATGTGAATACTCGTGCGATGAGTTCTTTTGCATCGTGTTCCTCTGATGTCCTCGTGCAAGGCGGGTTCTTGATGCCCTGCAGTTTCATATGCCATGCGGGCAAAACACATCCAGAAAGCAGTGAAAGTATGCTCTAGAATACGCACTTACATCAACTGGTGTAGCTCACCCGTGATGACGTAGTGACCGAAACATTGTGCTCTGGTTACTGAGGGCAATGTCATGGGTTTTATAGTAGCTGCTGCAGTTTGATTGTGGTGATATGCAACACCTCTCGGAAGCGAGGTAGTCCGAGTATACCAAGGAATGTTACCTCTGAATCGGCAAGAATGTTTTCGAGGGTTGTTAAACTCGCAAAAACGCACAGAGAACACAATATGCCGACTCACTCTAAAAAAGAAACAAAAAAAAACATGACCAAACGTTAGCTGATGCCTATTCCATGCAGTAGGCCACAATATATTTTCATTATCAGTTCTCTATTTAGTTGTGCCTAATTAAAGTTTTTGAAAAACAGAGGTGGGTCAATATATTCCAAAAAGAAAGTTGTAGCCCCGCTTTCAAAACGTCAGTTAGGACACTTTCTATTTTTAAATCTATTCTTTGTGATTTCCTGCTTAACCCAAATGCCCGATAAACAAAAACATAGCACGTGATATGCGCTCTCTGGTGCCTAAATATATGTGCGCCGCAATGGCGTGGCCAGGGAGCGGCGCACAAGGCCTATCTATCTATCTATCTATCTATCTATCTATCTATCTATCTATCTATCTATCTATCTATCTATCTATCTATCTATCTATCTATCTATCTATCTATCTATCTATCTATCTATCTATCTATCTATCTATCTATCTATCTATCTATCTATCGATCTATCTATCTATCTATCTATCTATCTATCTATCTATCTATCTATCTATCTATCTATCTATCTATCTATCTATCTATCTATCTATCTATCTATCTATCTATCTATCTATCTGTCTATCTATCTATCTATCTATCTATCTATCTATCTATCTATCTATCTATCTATCTATCTATCTATCTATCTATCTATCTATCTGTCTGTCTGTCTGTCTGTCTGTCTGTCTGTCTGTCTGTCTGTCTGTCTGTCTGTCTGTCTGTCTGTCTGTCTGTCTGTCTGTCTGTCTGTCTGTCTGTCTGTCTGTCTGTCTGTCTGTCTGTCTGTCTATCTATCTATCTATCTATCTATCTATCTATCTATCTATCTATCTATCTATCTATCTATCTATCTATCTATCTATCTATCTATCTATCTATCTATCTATCTATCTATCTATCTATCTATCTATCTATCTATCTATCTATCTAATCAGCTTACATCTGGGTGCTCTCATGATTCCCCCTTTAATGTGGCATGAACCAATGTTAGTATGGGAGGGTAAGATGGTTTGACAAATATGACGCGCTGGTCAAGACCTGAGTAATGTCACAATCACGTCGCCTACGTCGTAGAACACTTTCCGTCAGACAGTGGCACATACTCACTTTTGCGTGTGTGCCAATGGTATGCACGTATGTTTTACAGGTGATTGAGAGTAAGTATCTACCCCGGAATGGCCAGAACACACTAGGGTAGTTTTAGCATGAGAGCGTTAAAAAAAGCTGACATGAGCCGCGTTGATCCGACAAAAGCAAAAAATAAATGTCAGGGTCACAGAAGGAAGCGAACCCCTGCACTCTGCGTGGGAATAAAGTATTTCACCTCAGTGCCACGCTAGGTCTCGAAACTAGTTTTTTAAATAGACGATGTGTCCATGAAACGTCAATCGTGATTTTAGTGCTACCTATCTAATTTAATAAGCATTAGATATATACTCCCATGATACAGCCGTCACGTCGTCATGTAGGGTTAATGTTAGTGGTAACTAAGCGTCATCCACTGAAGTTGATTTATGCAGCAGTGTCCAGGCTACCATCCTCGCGAGCACCAGCGCTTCATATCAGCTTATCACTTCTGGTGTTGGCGATATTCATGTTGCTGTTCGCAATGTTATACAACTGTAAACAACTGATTATATAAAATATATGCGACTGGTCAACGTACATCTCTGCGTACAACGATTACACATATCTTTAGCGCCACTTCGTAACTTTTTGTTCAGTGCGTAAAGAATTTCGGATACTTTAAAAACGTGTTCCAGTGCTGCTTCACAATAGCCACATACGGGCACGGCGTACTCTAAAAAAGCATGGAGGATAAAAAAACTTGCTTCGATTAAAAAAGCTTTTGTTGCCACCACGCAGGTTTGTTGGTTAGTGTGCTCCACAAGCACATGTCGCTGTTTCTGATTGGCCTCTTGGGCAGCTTTTTCGCCTGGGGTGGTATGGCAGTATCTGCGTTTGCTCCGAGCATTTCCTGGATGTCCTTTACCATGGGGATAGTGCACGGTAAGTAGAATCCTTTTTTTACCAGCAAAATTGTTTAAGCTATCTCTAACTCATGTTTTGTCATGCAGAATGGCTAAGGTAGGTATGCTGCATAGGAATTGGGCAAGTCCCCGTCAAAAATGCAGCATGACCAAATATTAGAAAAAAACTTCACTCGTTGAAGCGGATGGAGCACCTGAAACATTTTAAAAGTATGAGCGTGTGTGTGTGTGAGAGAGAGAGAGAGAATAAACATTTATTAATAACAAATGCACACTGAGCCTTCTTTGGGTGGGGCCCTCAGTCCAGGGCTCCATTGCCTTGCGTGACCCTGCGAGCCCGCTGGACCAGCTGCTGCTGTTCCTGCCGGCGTAAGCTGAGCAGTGCAGACTCCCAAGAGGGAGGGGTGGGATTGGGAATGGGAGGCACGCCCTGTGGGGCAGAGCATTCCCACGTGGAGTGGTACACCGTCGGTACGGATCCACAGAAGGGGCAGTAGGAGGGGTAGAGAGTCGGGTGAATGCGATTTAGCATATAAAGGCAAGGAAATGAATTGGTCTGTAGTTGCCGCCAAGCGACAGCATCTGCTCCGTTAAGTGAAGGATGAGGGCGAGGATACGT
The DNA here is from genome assembly GCF_043290135.1 of Rhipicephalus microplus. Classification (NCBI taxonomy): domain Eukaryota; kingdom Metazoa; phylum Arthropoda; class Arachnida; order Ixodida; family Ixodidae; genus Rhipicephalus; species Rhipicephalus microplus. Next base: position 165,468,514 of record NC_134700.1, on the reverse strand, counting down.
ATAACGGCTCTGTCGATAGTACTGCAGTGTAGCGTTGTAGTTTAGTGGTTCTGTCGATGCGTCGTCTGGATTGGACAGCTCTTCCAATGGAGCCCGGCCGGCCAGTTCTCGGGCAACCGCATGAACGCGTTCATTACCATGGAGAGAGGCGTGTCCAGGATTCCAGACGATACGCACAGGACGTAATGCGGACGGTGAGACAGAAGAGAGGATATTGTGTGTATGTGCACCCACAAGTCCTTGAGCGAAAGCACAGCAAGCTGCTTGTGAATTTGTTAAAATTGTGACAGGGGAGTCATGTGACAGTGTCGTAGCGTGAACAATTGCCAGAGCGAGAGCTCCCTCCTCTGCCAGACCACTGTCTGTAGTGCGAAGTGTGGCAGATGCCACAAGGGCGTCTGTGTCATCTGTGACGGCTAAACACATGGCTGACTTCTCTGGGTAGCGTGCTGCATCCGTGTAAAGTACTTGTAAGTCTGATGTACCATCACCAAAGACGCGTGTCATAGCCTGAACTCGGGCACGACGAAGACCGGCGTGGCGGGAGGGATTCATATTGCGTGGAATCGGAGGCACTTTGTTGAGTGCGCGGACAGTAGAAGCAAGTTTATGTCGTGGTACTTGTGCGGGTTTTTGAGGAATCGGGTAGCCAAGACGAGACAGGATGGCGCAGCCCTGGCGGGTCTGCCTGAGCCGTTGGAGCTGACTGTTGTGCTGGGCCTCGATGAGTTCGGTTATGGTGTTGTGGACTCCTAATTGAAGGAGGCGTTGTGTAGATGCATGTGGAGGCAAGCCGATAGCCGCCTTGACAGCTGTTCATAGAACGATGTCCTTTTTTATTTGAGCTAGAGTGAGATTGTGAAAGGGAAGACGATAGGTGAGCCGACTAATTATCAGTGCTTGTACTAAGTGGAGGACATCCTTCTCACAGAGGCCTCTCCTGCGATTGGTGATGCGTTGGATCATGTGTGTAATTTGAGTTATCTGCTGAACCAGAAGGTGTGTAGTGTGCGAGGCCTTGCCGTCGGACTGAAGGTAGATGCCTAAAATGCGAATTTGTGGTACCAGAGGAATAGGATGACTATCAAAAAACAGCGAAATGTCAGGAGAATCAGCGGTTTTGCGGCACCGCTTGCATACCAATAACAACTCCGACTTATCCACTGAGCACGTAAGGCTGCCGGCAGCAGCATAGTCTTGTACCACAGACACAGCTTCCTGCAGGGCGTCCTGAATGGTTACGTCTGATCCTTTGGTCGCCCAAATTGTAATGTCATCTGCAGAGATGGCATGCTGGATGTTGGGAACGTGTTGTAATAGGGAAGGGAGTTTAGCCATAGCCACGTTGAACAAAGTGGGCGAGAGAACCGAGCCCTGTGTTGTTCCTCTGTCTGCGAGACGAATGACGTCCGAACGGAGGTCTCCAATCCCAATAGTGGCCGTGCGGTCAGAAAGGAAGGACCTGACGTAATTGTAGATACGTGAACCACACTGAGATGAAGCGAGATTGTCAAGAATAAGGTCGTGGGAGACGTTGTCAAAAGCACCCTTCAGATCCAGGGCCAGAATAGCTCGGACCTGGTTTGAAGTGGGGCCATCCAACACGTCCTCCTTAAGCTGTAATAATACGTCCTGTGTAGAGATACCAGGACGGTAGCCGAATAGTGTATCAGGAAAAAAGTCATTGTCTTCGAGAAATGGTTGTAGTCGAGAGAGAACAACGCGTTCAAAGAGTTTAGCTACACATGAAGTTAAGGATATAGGGCGAAGATTCTGGAGGGATAGCGGCTTGCCAGGCTTTGGAATAAGTATGATTTCTGCGTGTCGCCACTCCTGTGGTAGCATGCCGTTTTGCCAATGTTCGTAGTAAAAAGCGGTTAAATATTCGATGGACTGGTCATCTAAATTACGCAGAAGTGTGTACGTAATCCCGTCTGTACCAGGTGCTGTGTTGCGCTTAATGCTTTGCAAAGCTGCCCTAACCTCTGCTTCTGTAATGTCTTCATCTAGAGGCGTATCGTGTACGTGTGGATAATCACGGTAGGCGGGACGGGGGCCCGTGGATACATAGTGTTGCTTTAAGGTGTGCAGCAGAGTGTTATCGTGTGAATGTGACAGCTAGAAAGAGAAATAAAGAACAGATAGAGATAAAAAGAAATGTAGAATAGAAAGACAGGAGTAAATAGGTACAAAAGATGTAGAAAAATAGAATAATACATCAAAAGACAAAAACGAACACACACAAAAAATTGATAGGATAAATAGAGCGCAAGAAAAATTAAACAAAGAGAAACAAAGAGTTACAGAAAGGGGAAAGCCAGAGGAAGAAAAATAACAAAAGTTACAGCAAAAAGAAAAAATACAGAGAGAGAAAAAGAGAGATACAATAAAAACATACAAGAAAATTAAGAAAGAGAAAGAAGGCGTTGGAAGAAAGAGAAATCGAGGCAGCTTCATATGCCATGGATTCCCGGCTACAAACAAACAAACAAATCATAAGCCTGAATTAAGCGCACAGCTGGGCAGTCTTTCTCTTTTCTCTTCGGATTTTTTTCTTTCCTCCTGCCTTCTCTTCTTTCTCCTTCACCATTTGAACGTTTGTGACCTCTTTATTTGTATTCATTTTTTCCTCCCTTTTTATATATTTCCTTATTTATCTCGCTGTTCCAGTTTTTTTCCCTCTAGTTCTTTTCATACTACTTCGCGCTCGCTTCCACTCTTTGTTTTCTATTTAAAAGACGATAGTCTTTAAGGGGACCCTTGACGGAAAAAGTTTGGTCTGTCTGTCTGTCTGTCTGTCTGTCTGTCTGTCTGTCTGTCTGTCTGTCTGTCTGTCTGTTTGTTCGCCCTTACGAATACCTCAAACGGCACCAAACGGCCAGCCCATATTTCTCAAGGTTGAGCGTTTATACTTGTGCAATTGTCAATTTAAAAGCAATTATTGTGCATATCTGAGGCACCAAAACAACACGTCGGTGTTTCGTATGTGTGCCTTTATACTAGAAAAGGCACACACAAGTAATTCTAAGGACCGTAGTGTTTATCACGCTCTGCTGACAGTGCAACGCGGTGCTCAAAAAAGTAAGTGCTTCCTACGCTTTGCTAAGACGACATGGTGGTGGCACCTGCCGGTAACTTTGCGTTCTACACCTTATCAGCTCCGAGACAAGCGCGCATCTTTCTCCGCGGGCGCACACACCTTCCTTCGTTTTCAAACTGCCAGATGGCGCTCGTGTCTAACGCACCTCGATGCGCTCGTTCACCTCTACTACTCCCTCAAAGCATTAACGCAGCGCCTCCAGAATACCATTCACCAATTTTCTTGCGCAGAACATCAAATAATCTCCAGACGCAAGACTATAGTCTTTCGACGACATTTGCAGTCTAACATGCCGATTCGGGGCCAATTTTTAATATGTGGTTTTGCCTGTGTAACGCCAAGCGCAGCAGTTTCCTTTTGCTGCTAATTATAAGTAATCATCGTAAAGGCGCTCGAAGAGGAAGGGGCACCACAAACTCAAGGTGCATATTTTCTGATCTCATGTGTGCGTTCTATTTGGAATCGAAGCCAAAGCCCCCGGCTATGTCGAAATGCATCCCACTGCGGCTGCGGCGGTTGCATTTTTGATGGAGGCGAAAGTGCTTCAAGTCCGTGTGCTCAGGTTTGGGTGGACGTTAGGGAACATTAGGTGGTCAAAATTTCCAGAGCCCTCCACTACGGCGTCTCTCATTATCTTATGGTGGTTTTGGGACGTCGAATTCCAGCAATTATTGTTAATATTATCACGCCGAAATGCTGGCAGGAGATATCTAAAATTTCGGATAGCTGTAGGACGCATTCCTTACCTACAAATTGGCCAAAGAGGCCTAGTTATTAACTTTTAAGAGAAAAAAAAATGGTGCAACAAGTACCGCGAAAAATTCTTTGGCATATCCATATAGCGAAACAATGCATTTGTCCATGAGAAGCCGACACAAAAGATTAGCTTTACCTACCTTACTTATGGTTATTTTTCTTATCGAAGTTTATTAAAGCGCGTAGTTTGAACTGAAGCATACTTTTACGGAGCCTGAGTTCAGGAATAGTGCCATTCGTAACCGTAATTTCTCAATGCCTAGCCAGCTTCGCCAATCACGACTGTCGTCACAGGCATGAATGAAATTGGTTGTCACATGATATTTTAGCCTAACACTTATATGCGTAAGCTTGTCCTATTTTTGATGCCTTGTTAATGATTAGATCAAGTCAGTTCGCGTGCACTGTATAACTTTTGTTTATAGTTAACATGTGCAGCGTTTGAATGATGTTTTTGAAGTAGGCATAATATAGTATGATAATAATGAAACATATAAATGGCTGTTCACAATTATAGTAAAATTATTTACGCCACCATCTGCAGACATTGCATGACATGGGTGTTTATTATTTTGCATACTTACGCAGGTATTGGTTCCGGAGTGGTGATACAGGCTCACACGGTCGTGGTCCTGCAGCACTTCAGTAAATACCGGGGCATTGCAGCAGGTTTTATGTTCACCGCAAACCCTGTCAGCGCTATTTTGTTCCCGGCTGTATTGTCGGCCCTCAACGACGCCTTCGGCTTGCGTGGAGCGGTGGTTATATACGGGGCTCTCATCATGAATATATCCGCTTTATGTCCCGTTTTGAAGGAGCCGCCTTGGATTGCAAGGGCTGGAGCAATACGAGAGGAGGGTGCACGTGGCCACCATCGCGAGCACAAGACATCCATAGACTCAACTGGTTGTGACATGAAGCTTTTGGCTAAATCAGATGAGCCGGCAGCCACGGCGTTTTCTAATGAAAAGATATAACGACGCTCGCAGACATAGCGTTTCTAGTTTAAAAGACAGTACGTTGTCTTTTGAGGACAACATGCACACAATAAAGATGGCTTTAGTAGAATATGGCATCCAGGGACAATCGTGTTCCGAACACTTTAAGGAGGACATTTTATTGTGTCAAAGCACCATTGTGTTTCAGATAGCAAGAGCGTATCAAGGTGATTCGTCATCGCTCACTGCAGAAGACACTCAGCTTCCAGTGCCTACACACACTGCGAACTGTTTCACCAGCCCTCATGGGGGTCACAACAAGCTACATCAAAAGAAGCCTGCTGAGGAGCATTCGCGAAATTCGCCCCAGGCTTACAATGTGTGCCAGCAAAATGAGGTGGAAGTCACTTCCGAATGCGGAACACGCAAACGAGTGCTTTCACCATCCAGATAATCCACACTTTTCAGAGAGCTGCTGCATAGAACCGTTCGCAGTGTCGTACTGAGCCGATTTTTCACAGCTAGTTTCGTTGTCGCCGTCGTAGCGTCAACCATGGTGGACTACGTGAACATCGTGCACATCTTCACAATGGTGGACTACGCGCGCGACAAGGGTGTTTCTCACACACATGCTACTATGTCGCTCACATACGCCGCCTCACTGGAGATAGTTGGACGGCTACTTGTGCCTCTCATCGCAGATATGGGCTGGCTTAGCATGCCGCTCTTAGTAGGTGGTTGTGCGATCACCGCTGGCCTGATTTTCGGGGTCACTCCGCAGACACTGAGAGTAGCGCATATCGTACTTCGGGCGCTGTCATCAGTGTTGATGGGGGCGCTTGTCACAATGAAGACTGTGCTGGTAGCCGACTACATGGGGACCGACGCCGTGTTTTTAGTGTCAGGAGCGTCAGGCTCTATCCTCGTTCCGATGCTGCTCTGCAATCCATTATTACTTGGTGAGTGAGACTTTCTGGTTTGGTTTTCGTGCAATAGCATGTCATCACGTTTATTGGGAGCAGCATTCATTTTGCCAAGTTTCCATTGTTAGCGCACTCGATAGTACCATACTAACTTGTCACCAAACATTCGTTAAAAAACAAACTATTGCTGCATAGTGAAGAAAGTTGACTAGCTAATGTACAAAAGAAATCAATGATATGCGAAGCATGCATCACGAAGTTTGTTGCTTGATGCTTTTAAAATTTGCATAAATATGAGGCGGACGGATGCAGTACAAAGTAAATGTTTGTGGAAATCAGCAAGCATTTTTAGCTAACATGCCAGTGCTACAAGTGGTAGTTCGCAGTTGCTTAATGACGCAATTATTATCGTGCGCACTACCAGCAATAGCAGTGGTAGGTTGAAATGGTATTATTCGATTTTTCCGTAATGTTTGTTACTAGAAGCCTAATGTCAAAGCCTACGAAATTTTTTTTTGGCTTTGAAGAAAGTGATGCGAAGTGAACCGACGTTAAGTGCAGTAGTTGTGTGCACGTCGTGAACTTACCAGGAACGTCCACTGCACTGGCAGCTACACCGCTTGATTGATTTATACGTGGGGTTTAACGTTGTAAAACCACCATATAATTATGAGAGATGCCGTATTGGAGGGCTCCGGAAATTTTGACCACCTGGGGTTCTTTAACATGCGCCCAAATCTGAACACACGGGCCAACAGCATTCTCGCCTCCATCGAAAATGCAGCCGCTGCAGCCGAGATTCGATCCCGCGACCTGTGGGTCAGCAGCCGAGTACCGTAGCCACTAGACCACTGTGGCGGGGCGGTGGCTACAATGAGTAGCTTATTGTCTGACATAACGCCATCACTCACGTCAAAGCACTGGCATCAGTATTAACGAAACATAGGTGCTTTATGGTTTGGCGAAGCGAATACCACATGCGTGATGAGGTTTGTAGAGGTTTGAAGTGTTAACGAAAGATTACCGTACGATGAAGCAGTGCAAAGCCGGAAAAGACGGCAGAGGCTTTTACTCGATCGCAGCGCTGCTCTTTTGTCGTCATCTTTGACAGGCGCGTACCCATTGGTCATAGCCTCCTTTATTTTCTAAATAAAGGAGGCTATGCATTGGTGCAGGAGCTTTACTAATATACCCAGAAATGAAGCGTAGCCATCCTGGTGAGTCAGGGAGGTGGTGCAATGACGAGGTCATTGAAGGGCTTGGGACAGTTGACGTCTACCTATCTATCTATCTATCTATCTATCTATCTATCTATCTATCTATCTATCTATCTATCTATCTATCTATCTATCTATCTATCTATCTATCTATCTATCTATCTATCTATCTATCTATCTATCTATCTATCTATCTATCTATCTATCTATCTATCTATCTATCTATCTATCTATCTATCTATCTATCTATCTATCTATCTATCTATCTATCTATCTATCTATCTATCTATCTATCTATCTATCTATCTATCTATCTATCTATCTATCTATCTATCTATCTATCTATCTATCTATCTATCTATCTATCTATATATCTATCTATCCATCCATCTATCTATCTATCTATCTATCTATCTATCCATCCATCCATCTATCTATCTATCTATCTATCTATCTATCTATCTATCTATCTATCTATCTATCTATCTATCTATCTATCTATCTATCTATCTATCTATCTGTACGTGTGATCTGCCAATTTGTTTTAAACATTTCGCTTGCTTATTTTTAAGTAAATAAATTTGCCCTTGCGATGACAAATTTCAACTGGCGTGCTATGAATCGTCGTTTCTCCGTCAGCTACGGTGGCGTTGTATTCAAGTGCGTGTGCGTGAAATGAACAAGTTTGATAAAACGGAAAGGCTTCTAGAAAGTTAACAGTGCATGATTCTTTTGCGCGCCCCCCTCCTACCAATAAAAAAAGAGAGAGAGGACAAATTTTTGGACTCTATCATATTATCGATGTAACGTAGCCGCCTATGTCTTGCTGCTCACATGATCACCCTGTTCACTTGGTGTAAGCCAAAAGTAGTATGAGATGGATTGATTGATATGTGGGGTTTAACGTCTCAAAGTCACCATATGATTATGAGAGACGCCGTAGTGGAGGGCTCCGGAAATTTCGACCACCTGGGGTTCTTTAACGTGCACCCAAATCTGAGCACACGGGCCTACAAAAAGTAGTATGAGAGGGGAAATGGTTTTACGTAAGGGACTACCTGGTCATGACATAAGTCCCTTCGCGTACGTCGTCAAAAACTTTCCAAGAAACTGTGGCACATACGCGGGGGCGTGTATGTGCCACTGGTATGCGGGTACGTGGCACATGTGTTTGGCAGTCTGTGTCTACCCGGGAACAACAAGAACACACATGGGTAATTTTAACGCCTGATCGTTAAACAAAGCAAACATCGACTGCGTTGACCGAATGAATGCTAAGAATAAATGTCAATGTCCCAGCAACAACCAAACCCTGGCATTCTGCGTGCCAATCAAGTATTCTACTCCAGAGCCACGCCAAGTGAAGTATCTTTCAAATAGACCTTATGGTTGGTGAAACGCCAATTGTGGTTGAGTGCTGGCTTTCCAATTTTGCAAACATTGCATAAGTTCTCCTACTATACAGCTGTTATATCGGCTTAACATCAATTGTGGTCAGGTGTCATCCGCTTAAGTTTACTTACGTAGCATTGTTCCCAGCTATGATCCTCGCGAGCAGCAGTGCTTTATATCAGCTTAACGCTTCTGATGTTGCTAATACCCATGTTGCTGTTGGAATATTTACTCAACTGTAACCAATTGGTGATATAAAACATTTTCAGCTGTTAAGCGTAGATCTGTGGGCACATTTGTACATATCTTTAGCGCAACTTCGTAACGTTTCAATCAATAAAAAAAAATGCAACAAAGACAGCTTGTTTGCGCATGCTTCGCGTACCATCGATTTCCTACGCACGTCGGATCTGTCAAATTGCTTAATTTTAGCCATTTCATTCCCACGGTTCGGCCCCCTGGTCATTGTCCTAAGTAAGAATGTGTCTACTTAGCACCGGTAACAACCACTTATTTCACAAGTTGTGATGAAGCAAGCATGTATGCTGTGTTTATTAGGCCATATACAAGCCTATTATAATAGATCTCGTTGTACACTCTTTTAATACACGCCTACTTTAATAGATCTCGTTGTACCCTCGTTTCAATACAATTTACCAAACATCAAACATTCGTGCACTTGGTCTAAGATGTCACATTTCTGTACTTCGCAGGTTTCTTTCGGGACCGCATGGGCTCCTATGACAACCTATATCGTATGATAGCCGGAATAATTTTCTCTGGAGGACTCGCCATCGTTGCCTCTTTAGTTCGTTCAAGGAGGTCAAAATCAAAAACAGCGATTATACCTGATGGTGAAGTAAAATAATAAATTGAGAGAAAGTAGGAAATATCATAAAGTGCATGTTGTTACAGTAAATTTGATTGGGTGCATATGTGAGATGAAGAAATTATCGAGTGGAAAGGAATGAACATGCAGTGAGACTGCCACCTTATAGGCAGACTAAGATGTTGCACTTCTAACACTTTGAAATGGTCTCTCGTGTACTTATACCAATCACCACGCTAGTGTTGCAATTTGTCCTTGCCTGACGTATGTGCAATAGGAAACGGAAAGTGGCATAGTCAAATATGCACTGTCCAAGCTCGATATCGTAAAAAGTGACAATGGCAGCAGTGCGACTACCGACCGTAAAACAGAATTCTCATTAGTGAGGTGAATGTTGGCTTGAGAACAAAAGCCTCATCTTGTAATTAGTCACTTTCCCCTAATTTGTTTAACTACGTCATTTTGCACAGCACCGAGTGCTTTATTGTGCACATTTTACTAAGCGGCAGTGTCGTGCATTATAGATAATCCCTAGAGAATCGAAAAAAATGATGATTTCTAGCCGATGTTGCGCACTACATAGGTCTCATTCTTGCCCTGATTTTTCTGGTTACTAAACCATTCAGGTTTTACGCATTTTGTTATAAGAGCTCAAGCTATATACCACTTACGCATGCCCGCAAATAAACACACACAAATTCACGTGTCAAAACGTCAGTTGCTGCATACACCTCCTTTTTACGAATCTCCCATCGCGAGCTTTAACATTCACCATACTGGCTTTTTGTGTACGTCTGCAGCTTCCTGATAGAGAAATACTTTGAATGGAGCCATATGAGGTCAAGCTTTTATCATTTATTTGTTAGTAATACATTCTCGTTTTCAGCGAATCATCTTGACTGAGTTTGGCCGAAGGCAAGATCTGTCCGTATCATGAACAAAACAGGATTGTAAAACGGGATAAGGATGCTTTGCATAACACTCCTAAGAGAGGAAGGCTTGCGCTGTTAGTGATACTCCACCAAAAGCAGGCAGACGCTTACTTTTTAAAAATATAGTAATAATTTGTATCATCATGAAATGGAGATAAAATTTCGAATCAAATATCTGCCCGTTGTCCTTAAAGAGGCCCCGGATGGAACAAGAGTCCCTCAGGTACGTTAAAAGACATGGTTGTGCCACGTCGCAGATTTCCGAGACAGCTAAGCAGATTCTTCGGTGTACCTCCGGACGCAATAAAAGCCGTCACCGCCGTCAGGTACAGCACCACGCCGACTGATACGAAAGGGATGACCTTGTACCAGACGTCCACGTGTGCTTGTTGACTTAGCATCGTCATGGATGACGTGAACAAGTGGGCCGCCGGCACGAAGAGAAAAACGCAGTTTTGCCGTATAATCAGTGCGCGGGAGGCTATTACGCTCCACAATGTGTGCAGCACTGAGAAGCTCGAAGCCATCACCGAGAAGAGGACGTAGTCCAGACTGTTGTGGTCACCGAAGAATCCCAAAGTACCTGCGTGTCCCAAAAGAATACGGGCGGAGGTCCTTATACGATGTCGAACCTAAGTTTTGCGATGACGTTGCTAACCGGCGACGCACACGGTTAGTAAGGCTAGCTACATGCGCTGGCTGGAATACATCATCTAAAGCTACGTTGTTTCGCGGCACATCATAAAGACACCCGAAAAACCAGCAGTTCCGCGTAGGAATACAACCGACGAGCGAAGGTCCTTAGAAATGGAAGACAAATGACAATGCATCTGATCTGACTGTTGGCTTTCGGGAAGGCGGTAGCGTGGGGAGCAGGTAGGAAAAGCGTCGGCCGCGCTTGGTTATTGGAATGACTCGGCGAATGAATGTGGGACCCGCACGGCTCAACGCGAGCCATCAGCTGTGGTGCCTGCTTTACTGCTTCGCCGGGAGCGCATCCCTGTTTTGCTCGGTGTGCTTTTCTGGCGCAGGAAGTGTCGACGGCGACGCTGAGATATGGGCCCAAGGAGCTTCTCTTTAAAAAAGACACGCAAGTGCTGTGCGTCACTGCATCTTTCTATTCAGTGTCTCCGTGCTATAGGCCTCGAGTTTATGAAGTTTAAGACGTCTGGGCTCGTTAAATGTAGAACCCTGTCGAGCGTTCGGTTCACTTTGAAACGTGGGTACGTGTTCACGAAACTTTTGCAGCGGAACTGCTGTTGCTGAAATGTTTCGGTTCCATCATTACCTTAACCATTCGGCACCTCGCTGGTAACATTTCAGTTGCAAATGTGGACACTACATACCTCGCTCACAATGAAAATCGGCAGTTACGAACGGCAAAGTTTTTCGAATGATGGAACCGTACCGCAACCATACACATAGGCGCAGATCAATCTCAGTCTTACGCTTTGGGAAGTTACGGCACGCCCCAAGGGTCTGTGCTGTCACCGTTTCTTTTTAATGTCTCTATGATGCCGTTGGCGCAAGCATTGAGATCTATCCCTGACCTCAAGTTTTCACTCTACGCCGACGACATCACTCTTTGGATGACTGGCGGCTCCGATGGAGAGATTCAAGACACCCTGCAAGCTGCGGCAAATACGGTTGTGGCACTTACAGGGTCTATGAATCTTTCATGTTCCCCACAGAAATCTCAGCTACTTCTCCTACCATCTCACAGAGGGGGCGTAAAACACATATCCAATATACAGGTATTTCTAGATGACGTACCAGTTACTCGAGTGGATAGGATCCGCGTGCTCGGTTTACACATTCAAAGCAATCGGCTCAACACATACACACTAAAGACACTTCACACCACCGTTGATCATACCTTGCGACTTTTGGGTCGGGTCAGTAATAAACATGGCGGACTAAAGGAGGCCGAACTCCTCCGCTTGGTCCAAGCCTTCGTTATCAGTAAAATAACTTTTACAACGCCTTACCTACACTTTCTTAAATCAGAATCCGACCAGATAGACATCCTTTTACGCAAAGCGTATAAGTTCGCTTTAGGGGTGCCTATACGGACCTCCACTGAAAGGCTTATGCGTACTGGCACCTTCAACACCCTTGCTGAACTAGGAGAAGCCCATATTGCATCTCAGTATAACAGACTTTCTAACACCGTGACAGGCCGACACATTCTACAAACCCTTTCTGTCACTCCGGCATCCATCACTAAGGTCAAGTACACCATTCCACACCACATACACGAGAACCTATACATTCCACCACTTCCAAAAAACATGCACCCTGAGCACCAGAAACAGCGCAGGATGCAGCGCGCGAGGGCCCTCAAAAAACAATTCTCCTCCTCCAATGATGTGCTCTATGTTGACGCCGCCGATTACGGTAACAGGCATCATTATGCAATATCGGTAATCAACTCTCACGGCCAGGTCGCTGCGGCCGCCTCCGTTCTTGCTTCTTCTTCGGAGGAAGCGGAAGAGGCGGCCATAGCCCTGGCCCTGACAATACCTAGTTCATCCGTTATAATCAGTGACTCCAAAACAGCTATATATAATTTCGGAGCGGGCAGGGTTTCTAGGCCAGCCCTTTCCCTACTTTTGCATCATCCCCTTGATCGACTTGTAGCACTAATCTGGACTCCCGCGCATGCGGGCCTTGCCGGAAACGAGGCGGCTCATGCGAGTGCCCGAGGATTCACAGTCCGGGCACACGCATCCGATGTGTCGCAATTCGCTACGGATGAGGCGCCATTTACAGCGCGGGATCGCCTTATTTCATTCCACGATATTTGCACACACTACCGTTTAGAGCGATTAACCTTCCCGCCACTCACGCGCAAATCTTCACGCAGGTGCGAAATTCTGTGGCGACAGCTGCAGACTCGCACCTTTCTTTCGCCTTACCTCCTACACCGCATTCATCCATCCTGTTACCCTTCCCCCTCATGTAAATTTTGTGCCTCTTCCACAGCAGACTTGAACCACATCATGTGGCGCTGCCCTAAGCACCCTCTTCCCCCATTCCTGAAACGCCTAATTTCTAGTGAGGAGCAGTGGGAGGCTGCCTTGCGCAGCTCGAGGCCCGCTATCCAGGAGGCCATCCTGGAGTGGGCTGAGAGGGTAGAGGAGGACTACTTCAAGTAGTTCATCCCCACCACACCCTTTCCTGTTGCCCCCTTCCCTTTAACAAGGGATAAATAAAGTTGTTCATTCATTCATTCGAATGATGGCGTCAATGAAGTGCGTGACTTTGACGTGATGTATTCTAAGGTGGCATTACCAATTATAAGCTTTAATAAATAATGAAGCATATTCATACCAAGCACGCCACCCTTCTCTTGAACGCTTTATAGTCGTTTTCACGCAACCTATACTCGTTTATTTCATGATTGGCTACGAAGTTACAACTATGATATTGTCTGTGTAGGTGCTTTTATCAATGAAATTTGAAAGACATTAGTTTACAAGAAGGAAAAAGAAAAGGGTGCAGTCTACTCGTGTTTTATCTTTCCCATCATACGTGTTTTATCTTTTGTATAGAACCCGCCTGATACTTCTATATTTCTAGCACGTTCCCACGGGAAAAATCTAAATCAGAGAGATGGATGAACCGGAAGTAATTTCTTGATGAGCCCTGTATTATGTTATTGCCTCGTCAATGACGACCGTATCAAGAACTGATTTCTTTCAGCAAGAACGAAAATAAACATACATGGTATAAACCACTCTGTTGCCTCTAGTCTTGTGTGCATAATTTTCAAATATATCTTTTATTAAAGTGTTCTACAACGTTTCAGATTTCTAGCAGCTATAATTTATACTAGTTAAACTCTTTCGCAGTTTATTATTGTGCTTCCTGTTACACTACGTCAGGGATCGGCCACCTTTTGAGACATCGAGCCAAGTTGCGGGGAGTCAACATATCAGTGATATCCATGGCAATTAGAGGTGACAGTTGTGCGGAAGGGAAGGCTTAGCAAATGAAGAGAAAGAACTTCACTAACTGGCAAAATGTTCCGTACTTGAGTGAAATTCCGTACTTGAGTGAAATTCATGTTTATTTTGAGCATGCATATTACAAGCATTCAATAAAACAGGTCTCAGGCAAAAATTGCATTTTAGTTCAAAACTGTACCTCGTCTTTCACATATAGAGTGATATCGTTATTATCGTTAAAGACATCGTTACTACATTTTCGCATTTTTTGTTGTATTATCTGCTTCGCGCTCAGTGTTTCAATATACAATGTATCATCATATTGGGCATCATAGTCATATTTATAGCAGTGCTTTTCTTAGTGTTGTAAATACTATTGTTTCTGATGTATCACAATGGATTGTCACATTTCTTCTCACATATGTAATACATGTCTATGTTATTTTTAAGTACCATGTGTTTGTAGGAAATCACTAAAGTTATTCAACTTGTTGCAAGTTTTTAGTTTCAATTAAAATGATGTAATATATTTGGATATATGCTAAACATCTGTATGTATGCTGGTTTTAGTGTTACTGTTGCCATGTGAGGGCCTTCAGGCACATTCAAGGTGTACTGTGCAGCTTTTCGCCTGAGGGACCCCCAACAATTTCGTTGGAAAATAGAAGCATTTCTGATTTCTGATTCTGATAGGGAAAGAAAAGAGTGGTCAGACATCGTGCCGCGGGCGGCGTATTATGATAGTGTCTAGCAGGATGCGTGCGTTATCCAAGTTGCTCATTCTTGCACTTAATACTTACCACCTTCTTAGATTACTTAAAGCAGCGAGAATGATAAACACAGGTTGTCAGCAATGAAGCATTAGCTGAAATGCCATTCAACCAGCCCAAATTTTTACTCAGTGGTTATTTATGATTTACTATTTAGTTAAATAAGAACTTTTCCTGGTCTCCATGTCAAAACCGCACGATAAAATTATGAGGCGCGCCATAGTGGTGGGCTCTGAAAATGTCGACCATTGGGTGTTTTCACAAGTGTCACGAAATGGCGCAGTACCTGGGCCTCCAGACTTTCGGCGTTATTTAAACGCTGTCACCGTGGCCAGGATCAAACCCTCCACCTTTACATGAGCAGCCAAGTACCGATAACACTATGCCACTTTCGCGGACACATTTTATTCCAGCTTGACAAACAAGCGGGCGCGAGTAGCAGTGAATAACAAAAAATTGGCAGATCCCACTTACAATGGGAATCGATGATATGCGAAGTACGAATGAGAAATGTTGATATGTCACTTTAAAATCAGCCCAACGCTACGAAGTGGAGGTAAATGATGCCGTACATGACTTCCGTGCCATGATCATCATGTTTGAATGGGTCGTTTACCTTCGTCATCTATTGACGTTACGTGATAGCAAATTTAGTATATGTGGAGCCAGCGAAAAGGCTGCGAGCACGCTATGAGCATGGTATGTTGCCATGTTCTTACATGACACGTGAGTCAGAATTATCATGTTTTCACCAGTCATATATTTTGTCATTCACTGACGTCACGTAACACCAAGCTTCGTATATGTGGAGCTAGCCAAATGGCCGTGAGCGCATCATGAAGGACCCAACACACTCCATTGTAGCGTTGACGCGCGCGCACGCGGGGCACAGTGACGCTATGTTAGCAAAATGCGAGCACTCTAAAGTCTGACGCCTGCGTCCGTCGGCGCGGCCCAACGGCAACCGGCACGAGAGGCCACATGCTGCATTTTGCGCCAATGCGTTACCCAGACAACACTGCGTCTCTTTCTTTTCGTGACGAAGGAACGACGGACGCGCTGAAACGCGCATGTGTCAAAATAACGCAGCGCGGCGCGCACCTGCGAGTATATGGCAGGACCGGCGCTTGGTGTGGCAACGACGGCGTGACGCGACGACATGAAGGCCGGCGAGCACGCGCACCACGTCACATCGAAATGTATCGGCGCCTTGACTGGGGCATGTAGTCATGTTCTCACATGACACGAATTGCATGATTATTATTCTCGCACCAGTCACATACCTTCGTCATCCGTTGGCGTGACGTAATACCAAATTTGGCATATGTGAAGCTAGCGAAACGGCCGCGACCACTTCATCAGTGTGGCATGTAGTCATATTGTTACATGCACGCATGTCGTGATTCTCATATATGGATGTGTCATTTACCTATGTCGTCCGTTCGTGCCGCGTAATACCGAGTTTGGTACATGTGAAGCTAGCGAAACGGCTGTGGGCGCATCATGAGCGTAGCATGTAGTCATGTTATTACATGACACGCATCTCATGATTATCATGTTTGCACCTGTCACATACCTTCGTCATCCATTCCCGTACTGTGATACCGAATTCTGTACATGTGACGCTGGCGAAACGGCTGCGAGCGCGCATCATGAGCGTGGTATGTAATCATGTTGTTACGTGACACGCATGTCATGATTTTCATGTTAGGGTCTCTCGCTTGTGTTCGCCATGCAATCCTGTCATACCATACAAATTTTGCAACATGCTGTGTGAGCGAAACCACCGCAAGAGTTGCTGGACCACGAACTGTAAATCTTGACATCCATGATATACCAGTCTTGATTGTCATGTTGTTACTTGTCAAATATGTTTTTCATACAGTCATGTTATGCCATACCAAGTTAGGTATCGATACCATTATCGAAACGGCCAGGAGAGCTAAAAGTCGTTGGCGGTTAGATAGATAGATAGATAGATAGATAGATAGATAGATAGATAGATAGATAGATAGATAGATAGATAGACGGACGGACGGACGGACGGACGGACGGACGGACGGATGGATGGATGGATGGGCCCACTACAGATAGATAGATAGATAGATAGATAGATAGATAGATAGATAGATACGCCAAAGTCGCCGAAGTTCGCTAAGATGTGCTTCGAATTTAAAACAGCTTAAGTCTCAAGGCAACTGAAGTTAGGGCGAGTTTGTACGAATGTAATTCTTGAGCACCTACCCTTGCGCTTTAGCAACGTGTATTACCAAGTATCGAAGGTCTTGTTCTACCCTCTAAGAACATGAAAGGGGACTCCAGTGCATTTTAAAATATACAAAGATTCACGATCATCATCATCATCATCATCATAATCAGCCTGACTACGTCCCTTGCAGGACAAAGGCCTCTCTCTTGTTCCGCCAGTCAACTCGATTCTGTGCTTGCTGCTGCCAATATATACTGACATACATCATAATCTCATCTGCCCAAATAATGTTCTGTCTCCCACTAACCCGGTCGCCTTCTCTAAGATTCCAATTAGTTACTTCAAAGAACAGCGGTTATCCTGTATACGTGTTACATGCCCCACTCATGTCCATTTACTCTACTTGATTTCAACTACGATATCCTTAACCCCGGTTTGTTCCCCAATACACTCTGCTTTTATTATTATCTCTTCAGGTTACACCTACCATTTTCCTTTCCATTGCTCGCGGCGTCGTCCACAATTTAAGCTGAACCCTCTTTGTAAGTCACCAGGTTTCAGCTCCGTAGCTAAGTGCCGGCAAGATGCAGCTGTTATATGCCTTTCTCTTGAGGGAAAGCGGCAATCTATCTGCCATGATATGAGAGTGCTTGTCAAATGTGCTCCACCCAATTCTTATTCTTCTAGTTACTTCAGTCTCGTGGTTCGGCTCCGCGGTTATTACCTGTCCTATGTAGTCTTTCACAACTTCAAGTGCACTATAATCTATCTCGAAGCACTGTTCTTTTCCTAGGTTGTTGTACATTACTTTCGTAGAGATTACAGAGAATATACTGGGTTAAATTAGTATTTACAGTCCTGCAACAGCTTTGGTGGTTCATTTTGCCTAGACGCTCATTATTGATTTTAATTAAGCAATGAATAAATAGTCAAAACAGAAACCAAAGCACGAAGCTGCTCCGTCCTCTATGATGGACATTGGATGACGTAACGAAATCCACTACACACCTCCACGGCTGGTCAGGGCGTATAGCCCACATGCCTCTTATCACACGCGAAAAGCAAGTCGGCGATGCCATCCGACGCAGAATTAAACTGTGCCAGCTCGTCTTGACTTACCAGGGACAAAGTTTCGCGATGATTGCAGCAACTATCGGGCACAACTTTTCTTGGCAAAGAATTGAAAGCTATGGAGGTGGAGCTTCTGCCCATGTATCACTACGCAAAGTTGTCGTTTAGGCGCGCGTCTCGTATAACGCTGTGGAAAATGACGGGGTCGCACCAGGAGCGTTTCATGTAGACGCAGACGCTGGTTAGCGATTGAGGTGAACGTAAAAAGGCGGAAATATTTCACACATTGTAGGACGCGAAATCACGAGAGATAAATTAAAAGAGATCCGAATATCTTACAGGTGGGAGTGGCGTTGTGCCTCAAAAAGCTCCACGTAGAAAATAAAGGAGGAACATTTGTACTTCACGTTGAAAATGCGGGCGCTACTTTGTAACAAAACCTTCCCTGCCGGTAGGATGTGCGTCGTTTGGCCCCATAGCTTTTCCTTGAGTGCTAAGAAAAGATATCTGACTGTGGTAGCATCGCCTGTTGATTTATTATTCTCCTCGTTGCTGAATATTGTGAATGCAAGACCCGACGCCAAGGACTACAAATAAGCTGTATGCACCCCACAAAACTGAACTGCACTCGCGTCATCGTCGCCTCGTAGATGAAAGCGCGCGCGGCATCTGTCTGCTGGGCAAAAAGGGGTTTTGAAAAAGGGTAGGCACTTAGGTTACATACACAGGGTGACCCGCCTTTACAAGTGTGATTTCAGAATTGATTGCCAATTGTTATAATTAGTTTTCTAAAAAAGGTAAATGACTCACGGTTGCATAATTTGGCACATATGACCACTGTACGAGCGACAAAACATGTTTGAAGTTTTATTCTAGTCAGTGAATGGAAAAAAATTGCCAGAGTTTCTCTTTGAAGAGTTTTCAAACGTAAACAATGATTTCATGGCCGATTAATACCTTTTTCTTGTTAAAAATATCTCTTGCAAATATCTTCAAAGTAATGTCGTACTTAAAAGCACCCGAAGTGAATGCGTCCATCATTCAAAATCTAAATTTACTGGCATGAGTTCAAACGTTATCCACGATAGAATTTTCTTCTTTTTGCAAGCAGTGGAGTGGCGAAATAGGAGAGCCTGTTAACATTAACCTCAATTGGCATCGCATACACTTAGGGAAGAAGTTTCTTGAAGTCGTTGTATGATATTTCAGTGTAGTAGCTCATAACGTTGACTGTCTTAAGCCTTACATACTTCAGTCAGACTACTGGTCCGCAGTAGACACAAAATACAAAGAGTAGTAATATATTCGCACGTTTAAGATACTCGAGATAGCAGGCATTAGCGTTTCTATCCGTCCGATATAGTACATACTGAACAAATACTAACAAGAATTGAGCCCCTTTTGTAAGAAAAATTTATATTTGGTTATCTTCATGAAACTATCAATGTCAAGTGGTGTTCCCTTCGGACAACCACTATTCAACAGAGTGTCTTTATTATGACACTGTCATTATTTAGACCCTATTGTGATCAATAATGTTCTGTTGGGGTATGCCACAGTTGCAGGATTGGTCTTAACGCCCTTTTTTGTGTGGTGGAGTCAAGCGTCCACCATCTGTCGAATGTTTTGAAACACATTCGCTGAACAATACCTCGACATTTCAAACCCTTCGTTCAGATTTGAATGAAGTCTTCTTGCAGAATATATATGTAGGTTCAATACTAACGCCATATCCTTCTCAGAAATTATGCGCAACTCAGCTGTCGAATATAAAAGGACGCGTTAGGGGACGCTCGGTGTCCCCCTCCCCCCACTTTGATCTTTTTCCCGCCTCATGCGGGACTAAAGTTTGCGAGTTGTGGGCCGCTAGCTGAGGTGAGTTTGAGACACTTGTTCTAAAGACTTCATTTTTAGCAGCACTTCACCATTATGAACATATACAAACACGTCCAACCGGCCATCATCTTCCATTGCAAATTGCCATCTTTGAGGCGTAAAAGGGCTCGGCATCGACGGAATACCATGGGGAATATTTATTGTACGCAAATAACTTTCTCACCGGTATTACGAGCAGTCAGTCTGACTACGGTCGAAGTGCCGCCGTCATGGATTCCCTATGCAACGGAGCGCTCATCAGCTATTGCACAAGTTTGTTCTCTTCGCTTTATTAGGGCGGTCTTAGGTGTCACACTTCGTGTCTACCTCGTGGGTTTTCTTATTTGTACGATGAGGCCTCTTGCGTGACAAGCAGGCGGCGCTGGTGTAGCCAGAAAATTTCAGGCCAACGGCATAGGATTCATTGGGATTAAGGTGCAGAACCGAAATTTGTCTGGCCTTCGACTGATTCATGCAGAAGTAGTTTCTGCGAACAACGTGAAAAAGGGCATTTTTTTTGCTCCACGTGACGGAGATGTGCGACGAAAAGGGTGATAAGCATTTTTGATTGTCAGAAACGACAAAAGAGTTAACTCGTCATAGAAAATAAGCGCGCTGAATTCACGATACACTGACCACCACTGCGACCCAAGGTATCAGTACTGTGAGAATGCAGTCTACGTGAAAGATAGGTTGGACGTGCTTAAGCTATATAATATACGTGGCATGAAACCTATAAGTGGCATCGTGTGGCTCACAATTATCCCTTATATACATATGTTCCTGGCAACTTCTTCGCGTGTATAATAACACATAGCTCGGATAAAGACAATACATGTATTGTCATGCTTACGAGTTCGACGTACCTGGTCCATCGGCCACGTCAGCAAGGACGTTGAGCATCGCTGTGGCTGCGCTGGTAGCTCCAAAGCCAAGGCCGGAGACGCAGGCGTACGTAGAGTGGTAGCGGAAAAGAACCACGTCGAGCTCACTGCCGACGAGATTAACCACTTCCAGCGCATTCTCGGCCTGACGCAGTGTTCGAAACGCCAGATACCTGAACAATTCCTGTAAAAATAGTTTGAATCTTCAGCGTTTACAGTGGCTGGCTTTTAAGAAATGCAGTGTTTCGGAATCGTCGGAGACCTGTGTGACATTTTCAATCTCTTTCCTTCTTTAATTTTAAGGTATTTTTTTATTATTACGTTGTGATGAGCATGGATAGCAATAAACTAGAAGGAAACGCACGACATGAAAAGTCGAACTCATAAGATCGAATGGTATAATGTTTGTATTTCTAATTGAGCTACATCTTGAAACGGGCATGTGTATCGCGATGCAGCCAGACACTTGACATCTGTGTGACGGGCACTCGCATTGCGAATAAATGTCGTCCATTCTCCCGACACCACGGTGTCAAGAACAATGCAATGAACTTGCACAATTGCTAGCCTTATTATGTCGGCTATTTAGTCTAGAGAGGTTAGTGAAAAGAAAATCTTTTTAAGGCGTCCCATAGGTTATCTGAAGTGTGTTGTTTGGAAATCAAAGAGGTTTATACGACTCACACAACTCGAGCGTACCCTTGGTAGCTTATAGAAAAACCCTTCGCGACCCACCGACGACCTTGCTTTCCTTTAATGGTAGATAAGATACCAACTCTTTTTTGACATGAATCGCTCCAATGAACACATATTTTTGAATATAGACTGACAGATCGTTTGATAAGCACACGTCTGGTATTTAGAGCGGCGGAATTGATAACAAAGGATAGGAAAAGCAGCCAAGAACGGCAGAGAATTAGGTAATCGGATGAAATTAAGGAATTGATTGGCAATACATAAAAAAGCTGGCGCTGGACGGAAAATTCGATATTCCTGACATATGCTGTCTTGTTGGGGGAATTAAATTAGTGGGAATGTGTTTTTTATTCATTGAACAAAACGAGCAATCGCCTAGTCTCATCAAAGTGAGATTCGCGTCAACTTAATCAAGTCGCAAATGTTTTGAACAATCGTACCATCTCCAATTTTCATGTCGACAATAGCGATCCCAATACTTTATTGTATGTCGATACATAACAATCGCGAAAAAGCAAAAGGTCTCAAAAGATCACTGAGAAGTCTGTGTTCTCTAACTTCTTATTACCAACTTCTATACTGCGTGGGCATAAAATCGTGCAAGCTTCACATTTTCATTCGATTGTAAGAAGACGACTGAACAAAGTGAAGTACCTGGAGACACACAGACGTGATCAAGCCAACAGCGAACATCGCATCGAAAAGCTCTCGCATGATGTACCAGGCGACAGATGACAGTAGCAGCGACAGGAGCCAGAAGAACGAGGAGACGAGGAACACAACGAGCCGGCTCGGCTGGCCAGCAACGACTACCCAGAAGATAGCCAGCGATGGCCCGAACGCTATCAGTGAGTAGCCGATTCACTCCACAATGGTCATTCCAGTGCTTGACCAGAAAGTCTGCCTCCAGGCGTGAAGTAGACACAGTTGCTGTTTCTCCTGGTACGACAGAACTGGAATCAAGCTAGAATAGTCTTCTTCTACATCTTCTTCGCAGTGAGTTTGAATGAGATACCACAATTACCAACACCTAAATAAACGTTTCATGCCAGATATATTTTAGCTTCGTAAATTAGTAAACTGCGACGGTAAATCTGGTCCTGTTTCTTTTACTGTTTCACAACTTGCAGTCATTGTTGCCGATCGTAACTTCCCACAGTGTTACGGCCGCAAATGTAAATAAAGTCTTTGTGCATAATGACTGGCCCATGGTCTATATTGTGTTAGGAGAGTGTTTAGTACTGCGAAATAGATATACGTAAGTGCTCGTTCCAGTGACAAAGTATCAAGAACCATCAGGATGTCGCTGGCCTGGCATGCAATCATGATGAATGTTTCTATCAGCTGTAAGGCTCAAAGTTTCTAGAAAGCCGCTTCTATGACGGCTAAGAGACTGACCTGACCTCAAAAAATCGCAGGCTCCCTTGCAAAATAACTCAAGGCACCTGGAAAGGGAAAGCTTTTAGGGGCGAATTGATGCGCAGGTCAGCCCGAGCACTTCATGCGCTCAAGCTGACGGTGCTTCACGTTGTTGTAGCTGGTTACGGTGAAGCAACTAAGAGGCCAAATAAGATGGAGCGCTCGCTCAGGAAAAGTTCGCGAAAGCCCTCTCTCGCTAATGAGAGGTAATGCCACGTGCACGTGACAGAGTGGCAATTAGAACAGCGCATCGGCTCAGGAAAAGCTCAGCTTCTGCAGTGGACGCTGCCTGCGATGCTGTTTGTAGGAATGAGAGGACGCTGTCCCTTCACTGCTATTGAAGAGTCTGTATAGAAATAAATGGTATTTTGCACCTCTTCCAGTTTCACGCCAGTGAAGCTGTTTAGTGTACACTGCCCAACCAAGATCTCATCGCAAGCGTCGAAAAAAAAGCGGAAAGCTAGAGCACAAGTGTGAAGCGAGATATCGAGATGCAAAGAAACATGGTATAATAAAAAAATCCCGCCACCTCCACGAAGTGAGTGATGGTGGAAGAGCTTGCTTGGAACTGGTCGGGAGAACCTATGACACGCCAAGGGACTTGCCCCGAGCACCAAAGCTGTGCGAGCAAGCTCTTCAAAAAAATGGCAGCATATCTACGAAGTGAATGATGGAGAGTGGGGCGAAGCATCCGTCCGTCCATTCGTTTTTCCTTCCATCCGTCCATGCGTGCGTCTATGTTACCACCCGTGCGTCCATCTACCCGTCCGCGCGTGCGTCTGTTCGTGCGTCCGCACGTCCATCTGTGCATCCGTTCTGCGTTCGTCCATGCGTCCGCTCCTCGTCCATTCATGCGTCCATCCGTGCAGCCATCCTTGCGTCCGTCTATGCATCTGTCTGTGTGTCCGATCGTCCACCTATTCAACACTCCAAGTACCACCATTTCGCATCTTTTCATCATATATTCCTCATATAGAAGCACCGTCATTCAGCGGATATTTTAAGGACTGAACGAGAGGAGGCACACGCACACTTTCTTACGGCTTGCGCTTCGTGTCTACTTCCCACCTTTAACCACCTCAATATATACTAGTTTACTGTATTCATTGCACTGCGGCCCAACGCTCGCTAAACCTTTTTAAAAGAAAGAAAGTTACGCCCAGCGAGTATAACTTAGCAACCTTTTCTTGTCAGATAGTGCTCAATGTACATGCCGATGGCTGCTAATGGGAAATGGGAGACAGCAGAATTCGGCTTTCACTTTCTTACGGCTTGCGCTTCGTGTCTACTTCCCACCTTTAACAACCTCGATATATACTAGTTCACTGTATTCATCGCACTGCGGCTTAACGCTCGCTAAACCTTTCTAAAATCAAGGAGGTTACACCCAAAGCGTATAACGTAGCAGCCCTTTCTAGTCAGATAGTGCTCAATATACATGCCAATGGCTGCTAAGGGATAATGACAGACAGTAGAATTCGGCTGTTAGTTAACGCACACACTGCGATTCTTTTTTACTTTTCAACAACGCACAGAAGAAATCTCCCACCTGCACCACCTTTGAGGTCAAATCTAAGACTGGTTACGCACTATGACTACTACTACTACTACGAGGGATGAACAGGTGCCGCCTTGAGGAGCTTCGCCCCTAGAAATCATCGTCCAAGCACTCCGTACATATGATCACTTTGTGAAGCTGAAAGGCGTGGCCTCAAGGGAGTTGCGGACGTCGTAGCAGCTGAAGCCAATGCACCACTCAAAAAACTACCGCCGAAAGGGTACTTCGGCTGCGTTATTTCTACAGGGACGCTGCTCTGCCTGCAAAAACGCTTTCTAGGTTCCCCATTTACGATTCCATTCGGCTCAGAAGGCTGCTGGATTCTCGGTGCAGCTCTTGCTTGCTCTTTCCTCGCTGGGCCTGCTTTGTGCCCGGACCACTGCATCGGCCCGGTGAACATGAACTGTCTCGTGGATCAGCTGTGGGCGCTGTTCTTGGAAAGTTGCTACTGTTCCGGCGTTCGTACGATCCGTGTCCTGCCCACGTTGCAAGTTGAAACTGTTGAGCGTGGGCTGGCCGGTATGACATTGAAGGGATGAACGACGTGAGTGACGCTGCCGGCAATGGCACGTGCCCTTGGATGCGAGGTAGAGAACGACGTAACTGGTGGCGCATCTACTGGAGACTGTTATGGTTTCTCGTGGCGAATGGTTTTTTCTTTGGCCTAGTGATTTGCAGCTTTTTGCAGCTGATGCAAAAAGAGAGTACGGGAACAAAATAAGAAGGAGATTGAGGAAGCAAAAGGGAGAGGTGAGTGAAAGGGCGAAGTATAGCACACTCTTGTATAGTGTAGTACAGAAAGAAGTGGAAAAGAACAGTGAGGTCAAGGAGGAGAGAAAAGAGAAGGGCAACGCCACCAGCTGACCATTTCCTTAGTTTTCGCGCTACTATAGTCTGTAGCTTCCCCAGTCCTTTTGGTTTTGAAAGCAGTTAAAAGGTCACAACAAGGGTCGTTTTTGGCGCCGCAGTTGTCCGGCGTGCCACCGCCGCCACCACAGGTATTCGTAACCACCATCTCTCGAGTTATTAAAAAAAACAACAACAGCAGCATATCTTTGGAGTGAATGACGATGAGTGAAGCGTAGCTTTGGAGGGTTTTATCATTAAATCGTGAATCGTCCGTCTGTCCCTGTCTGTCTGTTCGGTCGTCTGTCAGTCCGTCGGCACCTGCTGAGGGAGTCATAGAACTGGGCGCTCACGTACCAAAACGAGACATAAGAAATCGATAGACCCACGGCTTTAGGAGCTTCGCCGCCTCTTTTAAACATTTTTTGGGTAACTGCTATAAGAACACTTGCAAGGTACCCACTAGGCTATGAAACGTATCTTTCATATAGCGTGGAAGCAATCATCATGCCAGTCTTCATCGTTTTTCTTTTTTTTTGGAGAAGCGTAGTGCCCGCTGCACACGTGCAATGAATTTTTTGCAAGTTTTTGATGCTGTGGCTGACGACGATGGAGAATTATGGCTCAGGCTTTTCTGAAGGGTTGAAGCATTCAAAGACTGACGCGTTACCAACTTTGTATTCTAGGGCGCCTCGTTGGTACTTCACTTTTCTAAAACTCTTTACAACTCATTTTAGCAAGATTCATTTCCTGACATTGTCAGTTTGCAACGAAGCTTCAAGCGCCAGCGGGGCTCAGTGGTAGAATACTCGGCTGACTCGCAGGAGACCCAGGTTGAAATCTCATCGAGTCCCTAATATTTTTTTATTTACTAAGTTTTTTTCTTACTTGATAGTGTTTACGGACACTGGAGGTGGCCGCTGTACACTGTCGCCGCGGTGGACAACTATGGCACACGCCACTCTTGTTGTGATCCCATAACAACTTTCGCTGTAAAATTAAATAATTGAAACACCAAGGACAGAATGTGTTTCGAACCTGAGTGCCCTGCGTGGCAGCCCAGTATTCAACCAATGTGCTATGCCGGTGCTTGAAACTCCTTTGCAAGCTGATCTAGACATAATGTGAGACAGAAATCGCGCTTAATACATGTAATAAACCACTTTAGAACACCAAAGGAACAATCAGGCGTCACACAATGCAAATTGCGTAGCCAGTAGGTCATCGACTGCCCGAATCCATTATAGAAGCCTCACGCATAATTCTTTGTTGCCGTCAGACACAACATCAAATAATCGCACAAAATTTCTCGCCAGCCTTTAGCGGGTATCCATGCTTCTGTGAAGAACGACAAAAATGGCGTAGTGATAGTGAATGTTGCACTAATACTAAAAACAAAAAAAACATTATAATGACTTATGACCTAGGGGGTACCCTGCATGTGTACTTGTAGGAGTTGTTACATCGAGCGTAGTAACGATGGAAGGCATAGCCAGTCAGTCAAAAAACTTTATTTGGGTCCTAAGAAACTACGCTGTCGTAGCTCCTTAAAGGATTGTAGTTATCACAGCATAAACAGATGATGATGATGATGCTTCTTGGACCAATGGATCTTACCCGCTCTGGGTGATCGGTCATGAATCGGGCGAATCATACATACTAGATTTATGGTTAATATTTAGAAAGAGCTCAAGTAATTTTCAGATGATTTTCTTTATTATAAGGGAGACGTCCCTGTTTATTCCATCCTCTTTCTCCTCTCTGCCTTTCATCCTCTTCTCCTTTCATCCTCTTTCTCCTCTCTGCGGTGGCCGCCGAGCGCGTGCCATCGCATAGCGCCGTAGTCAGCAGCGACGCCCTATATAACAGCAGAGACTCAAAAAGTGTTCAAAAAGGCCCTAGAAAGGTCACCTTTCCAGCTTTTCCTGTGACAAGTGTGTCGTGTTCCGCAGAGGTCTGGTGCTCCCCCTCCCTCCTTTGATATATCAACCTGCCCTGCAAGCCCACGAAAGGTTTGTGCAGCTTACGTGGTTTTACGCTGCCTCCGAGATTAAAGGCACTTGATAAGGCGATGTCATGTGCTACAATGTCATGTGATGGCGTCATCATGTCACTTTACCACACGTGATGTCAGTTGAGGTCATGATGATGACGCTGGTTTTGGCGATCTGTGACGTCAAGACATCATGGTAGGGGGACGTCGTCACATGATGGTGATGCTGCAGCATTCATGGTGACGCTGCCTGCGCGGGATATTGGACAATTTTCTCGTTTGAGGCATCTAAGGCGCTTGAAATAATAAGTATTCTCGTAGCTGGAGTGTCTTATACCGAATGAGGTAGTTATGGGTAAAATTCGCAGTGCCGGTCACGAACTTAGAGATTTTTCTAATGGACAGAGTGCTGCGTGCTGGTGCTCAGCACCTTGTGGATACTTATTGTGAAGGGTGGCCTCCTCCCCCCTAAAAATTGGTAAGCTCTATTAGTACTGATACTTCTAGCGTCGTGCTAGGCACAGCACAATTTGAGGTCACTTGGGATTGTGCCCATTCGGAGTGATTTGGCGACGTGAAATCACCAGGACTACAAGTTGGAGCACACTCTATTGTTGGTTATTTAATGAATGCGAAGAATTTCTTAGCAAACTGCCGGTAATCAGAGCGTTTTTATCTACGTATCTGTATATACGCTGACGTATGCTGTGAATCATGACGCACTCTAATGAATCGTTCCAAACCGTGAACGTTGTAAAGCTTCCTATTTGAGGCACCATCTTTATGAATATATAAAAACGCAAAACAAAGATCAGGAAGCGTTTCTAAGCAATCTGTGATTCGCATGGTTGTACGAGCCGCTTGACAGCCGGCAGTTTTTAATAACATAAAAAAACGAATAATAAGGTGATACAACGAAAAACATGCGGCGAGAATCAGTAAACCTAATTGAATAGGAGAGATTGCAGTTGCTGCTGGCTGTACCAAGTCTGAGAATTTCATTATTGCCCTGTAGGCGTGCGTAAAATTGTTACCCTTTTATTTTGTTTTGCACCAGGGTACCCCCTTTTTAACATTGCGATTTTCTTTTTCAAAGAACTGGTCATCGCGTTTGCTTTTTTCTTTCAGGCTTTCATTACTGCCGTTGGTGCTGTTACTAAACAATATCGTTCTCGGCTGCTATCTGTTTCTATTTGCACTGCCTCTCCCATTATTATTTGTGAAACAAACACTTTCAGGAATTTAGCCAGGTGTGGCGGACACTGAATTCAGGCGTACTCTTTCAAAACCAAATAGAGACAAATTGCTATTTATATTTAATTTTACCCAATTATTTTATTTAACATTCTCCTTCTTCTACTTCATTTAAATATGAATTGCGTGCGCACCAGTAATGTTTTCGCTTGCCTACAAACTACGTTTTTAAGATTCTCAGTTATTTTTCCCAGAAATGCTTCTGCTGCACAAATGTCCCCGACATCAAAACATATTACGAAGATTCCTCAAACGATACTTAAAAAAAGGGGGCCGTGAGCTTTCTACAATATCATTGCTCTCCCTGGGGGCAATGGCACTGGGGCATTGTTATTGTGTCATATATTATGCTATTTTAGTCATATACAAGAAACAATATTGCCATGGTAATATTAGATGTACTTCAACTTGTTTATTACGATTTATTGACTCAATTTATCTTTATTTATTTAAATATTTCTATGATTTAAACCAAATTACTACAAATATTTTTATTTCTGAATAAATGACCATTTTAGCATATTCTCCTCTTTTTTTCCCTTGTTTTTCACAAATCCTACTGCCGCACGTTTCGCGGCCGATCCCCCGTGGTTGGTCGTACAATTCTCCAGGAAACAACAAGGACGATTCGTGGTGAATTCTGCGAAGTGGGCCTGCCACACCTCATCGAACCATTTAACCAAACAATTCATCATCTGTATGTTGCAGTCTGGTCTGCTGCAGTTCATTTATATTTTACCCGATACTCTATTTCTTTAGATTGTCGTTGTATATCATTCATGCAATATTTAAAATATCTGCTAAATTTTAAACTACGAATTCTTGGCCAGCCACCAAGGGAGGGTGTGTGCAATATTGTTTTAAGGCTCAAGAAAACTTTTAGTATTTTATTATTTAGCATTTCAATATTACACTGTAATGACCTAACCTACATTAGAATTTGATATAATGATTATGCCTCAGTTATTCAAAAAAATCGTATTATTTCTTTTCTTCCACTCGCTTTCAACATTGTGCCAAATAATCGCGTCTTGTCGAAACAATGTAATCATATTCCTTTATAGCCTGGATAATCCTACATTACTCACTTACATTAGCCACCCGCATCTTGGCCAATCATCCTTAGTGGGTAAGAGACACAAGAAAGGTTCGAGCAAGCAAGCAAAAAACGAACGTGCACCACGCGTCCACGCGAATGTAAAGAAGAAGATGGATGTGAATCCGGAAATCATTGAGTGTGAGCCACAGTTTATAGATTGACGAGAAAAAGAACAAGCAGCCGGCATCGAAACTCCCGATCTACATCTGTATAGACCTGATCCTGCGCGGTACAGTTATACGTCGGCGCAGAGCACTCGCCGGCGTTTTTCTTGGAAAAAGACACCGTGGGAGCTTGCTTGGCAGTGGGTGGCAGCACTAGTCCCGAGGACATTGACAAAGTAGCTCCAGAGGTAAGTCACGCTTACACCCATAAATGTAACTATTGCATAAACACTTGCGGCAGGTATTCGCGCAGGCGTCACCATAATGTTGAGTGTAAAGTAGAAATTGATAACATATCCACGCGCGTATAGTTTCCTCTACATGCGAGCAAAAATACGGTCACACCAGGCGCGGATCGGGAAAGCGGACATGCATTAGCCGCAAAAGCGGAAAACGCACTGCAGTTTGCCCGTATCGCGGAGGGACTAATTTTCCCCACGCGGTAAATTTTGCCGCTTTGACAGTAGCCAATCAGAGTTCGAGGCACTCGCACCGAATCACGTAGTGCCGTAACATGGCCACACATACAATGTAGATTAATGGTTTGATTCGTCCCCGCTGTGGAGCGGGCAGAAGGCAACACGATCGGTCTGAACAGCCGTGCGCTTCTGCTTCCTATCTGATTTTATATAAGTTTGCCCGCTTACATGCTTCGCGTGCAATGTTAACGTGCCTTAAGAGCGCTCGAGCGCTGCTGATGAACGCAGCCCCGAGTAGAGGGGAAACGAACCGGCAATCTCTTAAGGATTTCAGTAGAGATGGGTGGGAGGCGGCCCTCTCCAGCTCGGACCGGGGGGTCCAAGAGGCCCTAGTGGCCCGCGCAAGGATCGGAGCGCAATCCGATGGGGTCCTGGAGTAGGGACTTCACTCATTGCTCAATAGGTGTAATGAAGTTTTTCATCATCATCATTGGTCAGGATAACATAAGCCTGCACGCGACCACTGGCACGGAGCCTGGTGGAAGGAAGAGGGTGGTGGGGCTCCGCGCTTTCAGCAAGGAAAGCTTACTTAGACTAGCACGGTGTGGAAAGGAGAGGGTAATGGGGCTTTGTGCTTTCAGCTTGAAAAACTTACCTTGACTAGTAAGGTGTGGCCACCCATGGCTGCCCTGCTAGTTTAGGGAAGCTGTACAACGAGCAGTGTAGAACATTTGTGAAAGAAAACATTATCACATCACTGTCAAACGAAGAAAAGCCCGCTTATGTAACTTCATGCTCGCATCCGCTAAAGTAACTATTCACATTAGTTCGCACATTTCAATTTGCGAGTTGCAAGTCTTGAAGACTCCCATTGTTTTTAATTGAAATCTTTACCAGATGCAGGTGTAAAGATATGCGCCGCCGAAGTTATGTGCAGAATGCACCATTGTTTTTTTTCCTTTGAACATACTGCAGACTCCATCGGCCTTTGCAGAAGTAGTTGTAGAAGTAACCATAAAAATGACAATCACGAACGGAAGTTTATGGCTTGCACAACAGTAACAAATGGTTATAGAGTAGCTGAATTCACAACACTATAAGAAAACTTGTTCTGAGAAATTGCTGAGGAGAATAGTGAATAGAAAATAGTGCGTGTGCACGCGGCTGGCAAGTTGTCTGGTTGCCTTGCTGTGGATAGTTTTGAATGAGTGTAAAAAAGGATGACGTAAATAACGGGACTTCGGAATTGGAAATGATGATAGGTCAAACGATCACTGAATTAACACCTGGCAAGTATTAATCGTTATGAAAGTAGTTCAAGGTTTGCTTTTGCTAATAGCTCAGAGACGCTGCATTCTCTGGGCACAGAGTACATGGATATAGTGGATAGCTTTTGTATCCGTTCAATTTTATCAGTTAATTGTTTTAGAAGCTTGCTCCTTTTGCTGAGGGGTTGTCTCTCGTCGTTGTGCCGTTGTGTACGCTAGTGCTCATTGCTCCCGCTAGAGGCGTAGCTGTGCTTTTTGTTTCAAGAAGGCTAACTACATTGCGCACCGCCACTTAGTCGACGCTCGCTTGACACTCGGCGCGTGTTCTAGTTGGATGGAACCACGCCTATATACAACGCTTGCTCGTGCGCTTCATCTCTGTTTTGCCAGACACCACTCTGTGCGCTTCGATACTGCTACACACCATGACCATTGAAGAAGCTAAGGTGGTTAAGACGAGGGTTCGCAATGCGACTGCAGCGCGGGCTTTTCTGGGTCAGCGTGTTTCGGGGGATTGGAGGGGGGGAGGCAGCCACCCCCTGGTCACCTCAGAAGTGGGCACAAAAAGTTTGGTCCTACATCGACCAAAAAGGAGTGAGAGGAGGCGCTGCAGAGATCCTGTGCTGTAATAATAATGATATATTAATAATAATTGTTAGAGTTTAACCTCCTAAAACATTCGCTGTCTCTGATAGGGCACGTCTTTGTATGATGAATGATGATCTAGTGGATGTACGAAGAATTCACGATTTAGTACATTTGCTTCCAAAGCAAGCTCCTTAATAATCGTTCACTTCGTGGATGTGGCGACCGTTTTGATGAGGGTTCCACATTTAATCATCATAGTTTAATGATGGCATAAAAGTGTTTTCAAGGCACCTAATTTGACACGTGATGGACTGTTACGTAGCTTTCTTCTTAGAAAATTATAATTGGCGTTTGCTGGTCTGAGAGATGGAGTAGATGTGAGCTTTCCATTTGTGTTTAGAAGTGAGGATAAGGCCGAAGAATTTTACCTGATAGCACTTTTTGAGTGTGGTGTTGCAAATAGTAAAACTGCGATTCATTGGAGTTTTCTTGTTGCGAAATGTACTGCAATTGGTTATTGACATGTTAAGTCTCATGCCCCATGTGTTGCAGTGTAACATTTTTTTATAACAAAACATCGTTTTACACTGTGAAGCACGAGAGCGTAAGTACATCTCTAACGCAGTCGGGCGCAAAAGCAGTGGCAAGGAATGTCTCAAAACTGGCATCACTAAAAAAATGTTCAAAGGCATGGTGGGTGACTTCATGGGCTTCAGTTCATAATTGCAACAGTGCCTGCAAGATCACATATGAGATCGCTAATTTGTCAATGCTCAGTATATATTTAAATTTATATTTACGGATTGTTTGCGCAGGTATTGTGCGCCACTTCCACTAACTGAGATGGATGGTTAGAATTGTGATATTCATTGCGTTTGATTTATTGGGAAAACGACAGTCGAACCCTTTTGCGTAGCCACTGAACTGAACCCTCTTTATAAAGCAGTTGAAGTTATGTCGGGAGCTAAGAAGTAGGTGTGCACAAGTTAAAGGCATTTATCGCGAACAGTGGCAGCACATTCAATGCACCATCTCATGAGCTTCATACAGCGAGCTTCTTCACCTTTCGATCTTTACACTGCGTGTATAGCGTGTTCAACTTGAAGTCATCTCTGGGTAACCTTTTTATGCGAAGTCACAGAACTCGGTGGCGTCTTAGGCGAAAAACGCAGCGCCGGTTAACGCACGTGAATGCGGCTCTCAAAACTGTATCGGTCACATGCAAGACTGTTCCCGTCGCTTGCCAGTAACTGGTGCTCTCTGAAATGTGAGCTTGTCGGCGATGAGCCGTTTATATTAGGGTAATCTGATATTTCATCGATATACTTTGTCATTTCTTGGTGGCACAAGTAATTGTTGCCTAGGCATAAACGCATGACGGTCCTTTTTGCCTTTAGTAAATGAAGTGTGGAAATTCTTAGCACATGAATGAAGTCATGATTCCTGGCATTTGCAGGCAGAACTGGAGATGCGCGACCCCGTAAAGCAATCAGCAAGGAATTGGGCTAAGGTAAAATTGGGGACTTTGAAGAAACCAGATTTGGAACCGGCCGTCGTTCACGTACGTATAGGTGCCAAGTAGTTAAGCTAACATGAAATGTTCTACTGACACCGAGAAGACTATTACATAGCCTAAAAAAGTTTGAACCTATTTTTGTTATAAATTTCTTGAATTCCAGACCCATTTATTCCGGCAGCGTAGCTTCATAAATACTGTGTTTTTGTTCAGCTATTCTTGTTTGCTGAAATACTGAGTCTTCTATATATCATGGAATAAATTTTGCCCTCCTGTAAAACCTAGGTAAACGTACTTGCACTCTCTTTTAACATTCATTTTTCTAAACACTACATTAAAAAACATGTTTCGTAGAATTCACGGCAATTCATATTTAACAGGATACAACGTTAGACAGACAAGGACAGTGAAAGGGAAGATCACAACGCGAGTGCTTTCTCACAAGAAGTTTACTTACGGAAGAGACGCTAACAGTCCTCGCTAACGCCAAGCACTGTGAATGCGTGGTAGAGGCTGTGCGCCTTATAATTATGTCAATACACGTGCCACGTATTTATAACTAAGCCCAACTGAATGAGAATGAAACATCTGTTAGATCGAAATACTCAAACGTGCCAAAGATTACCTAACTTTGACTCTTTTATTCTACGGCACCAGTAGCTTACTTCTGTATGCATGTATTTCCCCTTCTCTATCAATACAAAACGCTTTGATTATATTTCTTCTGCTCGTACTTGTGAAGAAACAAAATGTGCTTGTACTTTGCATGGCGACCAAATACTCAACACTTTGACGAAAAACGTTTAGTGAATAAGCATTACTTTAGAAAAGCCCTATGCGCATCCATCGTATTTGGCCCACGTCAATATGCCTGCATGATTAAGTCAAGTTGTTAACGCAGAATAGTTCACGGAAACAAGTATACCTATTATTTTTTATCTGCACGCCTGCTACAAGCCGCACCACAGCACAAGTGTCTTCCATAAAATCGAATGTTGGCAAGCTTATTGGAAGCAGGGAAGACTACACGCACGACCCATAGGACTTTGAATCTTTCTTCAATGACAGCGAGAACTTGTGTATACGGTGTGTGCACCATCGTTCTTAATTCATTACGCATGTGTAATTTATATTTTACCTCACTATGTTTTTTTATGGAACACACAAAAATATGGCAACTCTTGCAGATTCATTTCAATGCCAGGGCAACATGGCGTATGTAATCTTTAAATGTGGTTTAGGACTCTGGAGAAAAGATGTCTACAGGCTAGTGAACCCAAGACATGCGTTCGCAAGAT
This sequence comes from Rhipicephalus microplus, assembly GCF_043290135.1. Taxonomy (NCBI): domain Eukaryota; kingdom Metazoa; phylum Arthropoda; class Arachnida; order Ixodida; family Ixodidae; genus Rhipicephalus; species Rhipicephalus microplus. Next base: position 165,433,550 of record NC_134700.1, on the reverse strand, counting down.
ATTCTTCGTTCCCTGAGGGACGAATGGCAGATCGCCTGTTTTAGAGTATAGCCCTTTACGTGTAACGGGCAATCAATTTCCGACTGACGCGGTACCCTCGGCATTGATATTCGTAGTGTCACAAGATAGGTCTAAAGTTCTGCAGCAACAGAAATGAACATACGCAGTGCAACTTCAATTCGCGAAGGGTTGGTTGTGTTTTTAGAGTTTTACTGCCCCTATAAAAATGTAGTTGTAACAATGGGACAGCTTTCTGCCCTCATAAGGTGCAAATTGTTGATGGTTGCTTTGCAACTATGCCGTTACACAGCGTGCAGTACTAATAGAATTACCTAAAGTGCTGCATTATGGTTATTACAACAACTGTACGGCTCTCATATGTTTGTCAATTATTGTTACTTCGGGAGACGTTAGATGAGTACCTCAATTCGAAGTAGCAAAACTATTATTGGCTTCCGTTTCCACGTCTTGAATTGTAGTTTTTCTACTTGGGCACTGTAAAAGCATCACTTAGCCCCAAGTAAGCCTATAAGCGGCCCCATGAACGCCTCAAAACAGTCTCACATTGCACATATTTTAAAGGAATATATATTTTCAACAAGAGTGGAATTCGTTCGTTCTTCAATAACAGTCAATATATGCGTTTTACCAGCGCGGACCTATCGGAATACCTCATATCGGCAATATAACTGAGCGATCCTTCTTTTTTCTGTGGATTATCCTACGTTCACTGGATGGCATGACTTCAGCTCTTCTGCTTCACACCACTTCCCGAATGCATTGCGTAATGCCTCGTTGTTTAAAAATTAAAGTCAGAAAAAAAATGGCAGCTCTGAACTATAGTGGCGCGACAACTAAGGTAAGAAAGAGATGGTGGCATTCCTCTCCTGTCTACCTTGACTTTCATGTCTCTTCCTGCTTAATTTCCTTAAATTTCTTTTTCGTTGAAGTTCTGTCTTTCATTTCCTTGTTTCTGTCCTGGTAATTATCACTTACTCTACCTCTATCGAACTATATTTCTGTTCTTGATTCTCTCTCTTTCTTTCGATCGTTTTTTTTTGTTCTCTGCGTTTCTTCTAGTTGTTTTCGAACATGTCTTTCTATCTCTCCTTATCTTCAACATTTGTCCTCCTCTCTCTATATACTATTTTCTTCTCGCATGCTAGTTGAGCTCTGTTAGTCGCTCATGCACGAATGATGTGCAGAATCAAATCACACCTCTCGGAAATATCTTTCCTCTGGAATTTATTTTTTTACATTTATTTTTTTCCTCTCCCTTTCTGCCAGTACTCGGCGTCTGACTCTTGAGAATTACATCCCGTGCGGTAGTAATTGGCGCTTGTGCTCTGGGAGCGAAGCGGAAGATGAAGACGACTATGGTGAAAAAGAAGAGGACAAAAGGAGCACATGCTGGTTCATTATGTTTTTATCTGGGGACCGCACACAAATTACAGAGAACTACAACAGCTCCACCGTCAAAGCTTACAATATGTAGCGACATGAGCTGTGGGTTCCCTGCATTTCTGTAGTGATTTTCTGTGATCAATTGTTTTTTTTTTTGACGGCGTGTTTGTTTGCATCATTAGTTGAAAAGTGATGCAAAAGAAGGGCTTATGATAGCGCCTAATACTGTTAGATTAGGCTCTATTCAGGCTGAAGTCACTATTTGTCGTTTCATTGTGGGGTTGCCGCGTGATCTCTGACCGACACTGTTTTGCTATTTTGACTGTACTTAGGAACTGGAGTGTGACATGCGATGCATACGCGCATCTGCCGTCAAACACAGCCTTTGAAAAACCTCGCTGAATGTTGGTAGCATCTCATCATTTTGCCGAGATGGCTCGTTGTGTGCGATACGCAGGCTGGAATAGACTTAATCTGGCAACACATCGTAAATATTTACGGAGTTACTTTTACTGTCGAATAACTCTTTGGTGGCATTTGCACTTTAACTGTAAAGTAAGTGTGATTGGGTGATAAAGCCCAGCTGCTGTTGTGCTCGAGTGAAAAACCATTGTGTAATAGTTACGTGTTTTACATGAAATGCAACGTTCATTGATTCTGAAATGAAACCACAGAAAATCAAGGTAGAATCTCAAACTATCCAGTTATAGGTGACGCATCACTGTAAGTTTGAAAAATTCTTTAGTGCAAACATTTGCTGTGGCTGAGCTTTATTAGCAGTAACCGTGCTCTAATTAATGTGAACACTCCACAGACATCATAAAAATTACGACATATCTTCTGATACGACCTAGTAAAGTAATCTCACAAAAGTATTCGCTTCATTCCTTGCAAGCACAAGCTCCGTGACAGAACCGTGATATCAAGTTGAAATCGTTTGCACCCTGACAAAGCAAAGGCGCAATAAATCTAGTTTTGGTATGGCTTAGCTGGATTTAACAAGCTTCATTTCTCGGAGCATTACGCCAAACAATCACATTGTTGCAGTAGACGTTTCTTCCAGCGTACAATATTCGCGAACGATAACCGAAAGCGACAAACCAGGGTACCTAGTTAATGAGACACTGCTGAGAGCTATTATTTCCGAAATGCATATTTACGCGCACACACGAGACATGCGTTAGGAAAGTGCTTATGAGAACTGGCAAATGCTGCTTTGTTTTTGATTTCACTCATCTCTTGTGGGAGCATTTGCCATTTTGAACAAACTGAGTTCGTGTAACATTAATATGAAGCAGTCACGTATTACTATATATTGCAGTGCGGTGATGAAGTTGCACAAATAGACGTTGACCTTTTCAACCATTCTTTCTTCTTATATGCTATATTGTCAATGCAGAAGCCGTTAAAAGGGCCATCTGGAGCCAAGCTCGCAAATCAGGACGAGCACAACGCGCCACGTAAGAAGCTGAACACGGCCAAAACACTGCAAAGCCAAGATTCGGAACAAGCGCACCTTGAGGCGAGTGGTGTTGCAATGCCTGAAGGGAAACTTCAGGCATTAAGCGCGCATTTTCCCTATATATTACCTGTTCTCAATGCAGAAAAAGCTCCTAGAAGGTTCGCCCCCACGGAAAAGATGTAACATGGGACCAACTGAACCAGGTACTCAAGATGCTTGACGCAGGTAGTGTCCAAACACCTAAAAGCCCAGATCCGGACCAACCACTTCTTCGGGCAAGTTATATTCCATTACATGAAAGCTGTTCTTTAAGGAAACTTTAGGGTTTCACGCTGTGTTATGGTCGCCTCCCGCTGTCCTCGTTTGTGCGTTCTCCAAGTGTTGTGCTCTGTTATGTTTTAAGCGTACATTGCTCCATGGTATGTAATGTTCTTAATGCAGAAGCCCCGACAAGGTCCACCGCGAAGCAATCCCGGAAGCCGTGACCAACAGAACCAGCCACGCGAGAAGGCGAAGACAGTCAGTGCCGATACAACTAGAAGCCCAAATGCCGAACAACAACCCGTTGAGGCAAGTAGGGTTGGTGTAGCTGAAAAGTAATGAATTACTGTAGCAGACTTCTTCTTTAGTAGAAATATATTGAAACCGAGTCGCTGCTAATTTTTATCATGATTGAAACAGTACAATAGTTCTCAATCGCACTGACAATGTTACTTAGAAGCATGCTAGTAGTGGTCCAGACATGTATAGCTCCTGCCCCGTCGAGTAACGCAGTGAACCATTTCAATATTTTCACCGGAGCAATAAGCATTTTGGTGTTCTTGAAGGTACAGTTGAACTCCAAAGCACCTACTTGTCTTTTTTTACGAGAACACAGAAATTGCTCTTGGCCCCAGTAGGTTGGGCTTGCCAGCGCAAATCTGGCACTACTAATGTAGAAAACGCATTGCTTCAATTGTCGTTCTTATATAATTTTTTCATGAATATTATAAGCGTCTGCACTCATTCGCGCTCTCTTTCTCTTACGCACACACGCACACGCTTTACATGCGCACTCGTGTTGGTGATATGAAGCTAGCATTGTACAGATGGAGTATGATATACGCTCAGTGCCCGAAAGAAGTGTCAGGAGACAACATCATGTTTTTCAGTCATTATTTTCTCATTAGGAGCACTTATCTAAATACAGAAGCCGGATAAAGCTCAATCAGGAAGCAAGAGCGGAATACCTGACCAGCTCAACCGGCCACGCAAGAAGCCGGACAGCAGCGGTGCCAAAACACCGAGAAGCCCAGATCCAGAACAACCACCCCCTGAAGTAAGTTGACTACGTCGACTACGTGATGTGGACTACGTGAAAAGCAGCTGATTAGGGAATGACACGCTTGCCATCGTAGGAGTACACTGAACAAGAGCCGCTGTAATGTTCATCAGTGTGAACGAAACAAGCCGTGAGTTCTCCTCGCTTGCATTGTTTTGGCTTTGCTTTTCAGATTAGAGCCCGCGCCACGATGAGTGAAACGATCAGCCTACTCTAAAACTGACCTTAGACCGACAAAGCATGCAGTTACTTGTTTCAATAGATCTCTCACTCACAATCGCTTCCTTGTCCCCTCTCAGGATTACTCCGAAATTCCACTAAAAAGTACGAAGGAAGGAAGAGAGAACAAAAGAGGACAGGGAGTTTAACTAGACACATGCCCAGTTTGCTACTCTATGCGGGAGAATAGGAATATATTATGTAGTTGCCCTATTTTAAAAGTTTTCAACACGAAAGTGTTTAGTGCCGGGGTTCAACACGGCTCCACTGACGTATTTTCTTCACATATAGGACGTAATAAACTATACACTTAAGAGATTGTGAAGAAAACTACAAGATAATTTTCGCTGCTGGGCGACGAAACTACGACCCCTCGCTCGGCAGCGAGCGGCATGAAACCACTTAGGCACAGAGCGTATGCTCAACTTTCTAATGGCTAGGTGCTCAAAGCTCACTAATTACAGCGCGTTTCGGTCTTCACTAGCAATATGGGGCGGCTGGCGGGAAGTGCCCAACAATGATGGAGGTGGTTCGCACGTCTCGTACTTCGCCAAAGTTGGCGCTGAAGTTACACAAAACACCCAGGTCACTCTACTCGCTGCATCCCGTTTGCGATAGATGCAACGACGGCAGTTGGAGCTAGCCCATACGTGCGTGTTCGTTGCGTCGGTCCTTCGTTATGGAGAAGCAGCTCGCTCAACGTGTCAAGCGGTGACAGTTTAGAGAGTGCGCTCATTCGTATATGCTAATTTCGTGCGTCCTTGCTGCTTGAGGTGCACGCAGGAAGTTTCAAGATGCTTGCTGTTCTTAGTGTGTTAGTACAGTTTATTTTTGCAGCTTTGATTCATTCGCCTTTGTGTTGAAACAATGCACGCTAAAGGCTCCACAACCTCTGCGAAGACACGTTTCACTTTCTCGTTATATTGATTCCTATGTCAGAGAGATCAGCCATGTTTTTGGAATCTTTCGACCGCTCGAGGTGGTAAGACAGTAACACTATTTCCTTTTCAGACGTAGTGTTCCAACCCCCCCCCCCCTCTTAGCTCGCCATCGATCAATGAAAAATGTAGACGATCCACGAGAAAAGTCTCATTAAGGTGACATTCCTAAATACTGTAACGAGGGTAGTGGGCATGGAGCTCGAGGATAGAAAGAGAAGAAGACTTGCTGTGATCGCAGGCTTGCGTTCAGTTAGCCCTTGCACTAAATAAGGCTCTCCTTCGCTGAGTTCGCCTGCTTGTTCAACAACCCGTTTCAAGTGGTGGAAGTGCTGGGCACATCTGGTCCACACCCTGGAACTTCGCAGCCGCACACTCCAACGACCTCCTACAATGACTGATCCGGGGCCATCTCATGCTGCTACTCCAGATCTCGCACCTGTGCCTGCCTTCTGCGCTGGTGCTCTCCGGCAGCGTGACCCCCCCATATTTGGTGGAACAGAGGACCAAGATGTGGACAACTGGATTGCCGAGTATGAACTGGTGAGCGCCGTCAATAAGTGGAACGCAGCCGATAAGCTCACAAATGTGAGTTTTTACCTGACCGACGTGGCAAAACTATGGTACAGAAATCATCAAAGTGATTTCAGTACCTGGTTGGAATTGGCGAAAACCCTCGCGGAAGTCTTTGGCCGTCCTGCTGTCCGCCGCCTTCGTGCTGAACAGCGCTTGCGGGGCAGAGTACAGAGAGCAGATGAAACTTTCACGAGCTACATCGAAGATGTGCTATTTCTCTGCAAGCTCGTCGATTCGACTCTGGACGAGGCAGGCAAGATCAAGAACATCATGAAAGGAATCGACGACGGTGCATTCCAAATGCTGGCTGCGAAGAGTCCCCAGACGGTCGCCGAGGTGATTCAGCTATGCCAAAGCTATGATGAGCTGCGTAGGCAGCGCGCTTCTACACGTTGCGCTGCTCAAGACACTGCGGACATCTCATCCCTCGACTATCGCCATGACACCGCCGACCACTCTGCGTTGATGCCAGTCATAAAGCAATTCATACGCGAGGAGGTCGCCCGGCAGCTATCTATAATCACAAGAACTACCGAGCCGATGGCACCCTTGTCGCCTTCGCTTCGCCAGGTCATTCGATCGCAAGTTGCCGAAGCATTGCCGCCAGCTCAGGCTCCCCCAACTGTTACCGCACCACTAACGTATGCAGCCGCAGTTGCTCAACTACGTGCGCCAGGGTCTCCGGCCATCTACGAAGCTACTCGCCACGTTTATTCGTCGACCCCACCTTCCCGCTCGCTGACCGTCCCGTCTCCGGCTGTATATGAAACAGGTCAGAACGTTTATATGACGCCGCCGCCTGCACGACCATTTACGGTACCTTATTCAGCGAACAGTGCCCCTATCGTCAGCCAAAGGCGCACTCCGGATAATCGGCCGATATGTTTTTCATGTGGCATCCCAGGCCACGTAGCTCGTCACTGCCGTCGTCGCAGCTTCCCTTCTCACGACATTGCAGGGGCCTCACATTACATGCCCACCATGCCCACTCAGCCGCGATATCCCGTTCCTGCCAATCCACCTCTAGACGTACGTCCCGGTCGCCGACCATCCGGCGCAAGCCGTTCACCTTCTCCTTGTCGTCGATCTATTTCTCCGATGTTACGTCGCAACAGCCCACCGCGAGGGGAAAACTGACGGGCGCAGTTCCGGAGGCAAGAACTGCGTTGGCAGCAAAAATTTCAAGACCTAACTGCTGTCCCCCGAACGAAATCGAACTCTATATTGATGGCATTAAGGTGCACGGACTTGTTGACACTGGAGCTGCCGTATCTGTAATCAGCGAGAAACTGTGCTGAAACTTGAAGAAAGTGACCACACAACTTACCGACCTATCTTTGCAGACAGCTACGTCCCATCATATTCAGCCTTCAGCTTTGTGCACCGCACGAGTCGTCATTCAAGGTGCGATGTACGTCGTCACATTTGTAGTTTTATTCCGTTCTTCGCATGACGTTATCCTTGGGTGGGACTTTCTTTCGTCAAATTCTGCTTTGGTCGACTGTGCTCGTTGTGAACTCGCGTTGTCTGTGCCGTGCTATGACCCCGACGATGGTGCTTCGTGTAGAGTGTTTGCTGCTTCTGACGTTGACATTGCGCCTTTCTCAGCTGTTGTTGTCTCGGTGTCGTGTGCCTCCCCTCCGAAATCGCCTGTGTTGTTTATGCCATCGGTCCCATCTGCGTGCCGTCGAAATATCATGCTTCCGTTTGCCGTCGTCATTTTTCGCAATGGTCACGCTGCCATTTATGTGTGCAATTCATTGCACAGCCCGTCATCCCTACTACGTGGAGAATGCCTGGGAAGCTACAAACTTTATGAGTGCATTCTTCCGACTACTATACCCGATTCTGCGGTTTCGCTCCCAATTGGTGCTGTCACTCCTACCAACGCGCCTAATGATGCTCTGGACGTATTCTCGGATGCCATCGACTCTGAGCTCGCACCAACTCAGCGCGAAGAGATTATAAATCTTCTTTTCCGCTTTCGTTCTTCATTCGATCGTGACCAGTCAGGCTTAAGCCGAACCTCTGCGGTCGTTCACTGTACTGACACCGGTCAACAAGCCCCGCTAAGGCAGCGTCTGTACCGTGTGTCATCTGCTGAACGCCGTGTCATCGACGAACAAGTGGACGACATGTTGAAACGTGGCATCATCGAGCCCTCCAACAGTACCTGGGCTTCACCGGTTGTTCTCGTCAGAAAAAAAAGACGGATCCATTCGGTTCTGCGTTGACTACCACCAACTCAACAAGATAACGCGCAAAGACGTATACCCTCTGCCGCGCATCGATGATGCTTTGGACTGCCTACAAGGAGCAGAGTTCTTTTCTTATTTAGATTTACGCTCGGGCTACTGGCAGGTGCCCATGGCAGAGGGTGACCGCCCGAAGACAGCCTTTGAAACACCGGATGGACTATATGAATTCACCGTTATGCCCTTTGGCCTCTGCAATGCGCCTGCCACTTTCGAAAGAATGATGGATACCGTCTTGCGAGGTCTGAAATGGACAACGTGCCTCTGTTATTTGGATGACATTGTGGTATGTTCAAGCGACTTTGCGACCCACCTCAGCCGCCTCGAGCAAGTTCTCACGTGCCTTTCCACGGCGAGACTTCAACTTAACTTGAAGAAATGCCACTTCGGCGCTCGCAAGCTTGTAATTCTCGGCCATGTGGTTTCTAAGGACGGCATTCTCCCGGACCCTACGAAACTTAATGCAGTCGCGGCGTTCCCAAAGCCAACCACCATCAAAGAGCTTCGAAGGTTCATCGGCCTATGTTCTTACTTCCGGCGCTACGTCCGCAGTTTCGCCTCCATTATCGCCCCCTTGACCAATCTTCTTGCCAGAAGTTCTGACTTGTCAGCGTGGTCGCAGGCGTGTGATGATGCATTTCAGGAACTCCGACGGCTCCTCACCACGCCTCCCAAACTCCGACATTTCGATCCGTCTGCTCCCACGGAGCTTCATACGGACGCTAGTGGTGTCGGGCTAGGGGCCATACTGGCCCAACGCAAGGAGGGCTTTGGCGAGTACGTCGTTGCCTATGCCAGCCGCACCCTCAGTAAAGCCGAGAAGAATTACAGTGTAACTGAAAAGGAGTGCCTCGCCATTATTTGGGCAATCGGAAAATTTCGGCTTTATTTATATGGACGTCCGTTTGATATTGTAACAGACCACCATGCGCTTTGCTGGTTATCTTCACTAAAAGATCCTAATGGTCGGCTCGCTCGTTGGGCATTGCGGTTACAGGAGTTCGATATCCGTGTTATCTACCATTCTGGCCGGAAGCATTCCGACGCCGATGCCCTGTCACGTTCGCCATTGGCTTCAGAGCCTGTCGGCTCGCCTATCTCTACTAGTGCTGCCTTGGCCATCAGCATCTCGGACATGCCTTCCGAGCAACGCAAAGATGCTTGGATTTAATCTCTTTTGGACTTTCTCTCAAACCGGACGCCCGCTCCAGTTTCCAGGACGCTTCGCCGTCAAGCAGGACACTTCGCTATTTGGGATAACCTGCTTTACCGCCAAAACTACAGCTCAATCGGCCGTAAGTGGTTGCTCGTGATCCCCCGACATCTGCGCTCTGACATCTGTGCCACGTTCCACGATGATCCGCAATGTGGCCACGCTGGTGTGTTAAAAACATACACCCGCTTGCAGCTGCGGTACTACTGGCGCGGTATGTACCGTTTCGTTCGCCGTTACGTAAGGTCTTGCCTTACGTGCCAGCGACGCAAATTGCCCACTCAACATGCCACAGGTCCCTTGCAGCCATTGCCATGTCCAGCACGAGCTTTTGATCGTGTCGGAATCGACCTTTACGGTCCGCTTCCCTATACTTCGAGTAGCAAGCGCTGGGTCATTGTCGCTATCGACCACCTAACGCGGTACGCCGAAACAGCTGCGTTACCTTCTGCTACCGCAAAAGACGTTGCGTGTTTTATACTGCAAAACCTGGTTTTAAGGCATGGAGCACCTCGGGAGTTACTAAGCGACCGTGGCCGCGTTTTTCTCTCCGATGCCATCAAAGCGTTGTTGAGCGAGTGTCGCATCATACACTGCACTACCACAGCCTATCACCCGCAAACCAATGGAATGACAGAGCGTTTTAATCGTACACTTGGGGATATGCTGGCCAAGTACGCTTCATCCGACCAGTCAAATTGGGATAGCATACTCCCTTTTGTGACATATGCTTACAACACTGCAACGCAAAGCACCACTGGATTTTCGCCTTTCTTCCTTCTTTATGAACGCGAGCCATCATCAACAATGGATACCATTCTTCCTTATCGACCGGACCCTTCAGAGATGACTATCGTTTCTCGAGCAGCAGCACACCCTGAAGAATGTCGGAAGCTTGCTCGTGCGTTCACGTCACATGACCAGACGCGCCAGAAACATCGCCACGACGCGTCAACCACGCATATGAGCTTTTCTACGAACTCACTGGTGTGGCTATGGATTCCTTCTACTACTCCAGGACTCTCCCACAAGCTTTCGTCCAGGTACCATGGCCCTTATCTAGTTGTGCGCCAAACATCCCCTGTCAACTACCTTGTCGAGCCGCTGGATGCATCTCCGGACAAGCTCCGTCGGGGAAAAGAAATCGTACACATCTCTCGGCTCAAGCCATACCATGACCCTTCTGTCTACAGTTGTCCTTAGGTCGCCAGGATGGCTCCCTCATCGGCCGGGGGGTGATTGTAACGAGGGTAGTGGGCATGGAGCTCGAGGATAGAAAGAGAAGAAGACTTGCTGTGATCGCAGGCTTGCGTTCAGTTAGCCCTTGCACTAAATAAGGCTCTCCTTCGCTGAGTTCGCCTGCTTGTTCAACAACCCGTTTCAATACATTCTAAAACTATATAACTTCATAAAGTTGGAACTTCATAAAATTGGAAATGTTTTAATTCACATTTCACCAGCATAAGGCAAAGACGGAATATAATATGCTAGACATTCCTGTTGCACTACTGTTGTTTTTTTCCACGGGTTGTTTCTTCCCTCTCGGCAGTCTCCCATTCATTAGTTGCATAGAGAGGCTTTTAAACTTTGAGACCATGGTCAGTTGAGCTGAAGTAAAGGCCTTACACAACCCATCAAGTCCGAAAAGTCACGGTGGGCGTCAACGCGAGGGAGGATAAAAAGATCGCTTATTTTGTCGCCTCATTACGTCATCCTGGCATCACAAAGTGTCAGCATTTTGGACATCATCGTACATTCATAGTGACGTCACTGTGATATCGCAGATGAAATGTGAAATGGCATCATCACTCGACATCACCTATCCGTAGGTGGACCGATGCCATAAGCGCGTGAAGGGCAGAAAGTTTGCAATTCTTCGATCCCGGAAGCAGTGCAGAACCAAAACCACACTGCCGAATTATATCGAAGCAAACGAAGATGGATTCGGCTTTCCATTCAGCTCAGACGATTATATGGAAAGTTTTCAATGACAGCGTGAGAGTGAATGTTAAGAGCGTCATGGCCTATATCTGTCTAGCTGAATTAACTTTCTCGACCTCTTAAAAAAAGAAAACTCTTATAAATTGACAGCCCAGCGTTCCACGCTTTGCGGCATCCTCAACATGTTTTCCTGAATTTTTCACTGTCTACTGCTCTGCCACAAATATTCTAGTACATTTCTATATACTTATCTGTATCGCCATCCTGATTACCTTCAGAATTATGTTTCTAAAAAGCCAAGGGAACACATAGAGTAACGCCCATATATATGCCTGGTAGGTAGCAACCAATCAGAACATGCTCTGTTGTTTTCTTATCTTCTACACAGCATGTAAACTGTCATTTTTTTATGAAAGGGAACACGCGAACGTGTGGCCTGCGCTCAGCGGCGGCTACCTACAGCACCATCAACCGACAGCAAAAGGAAACACGTTCGTTTTCAGCGTCATCTGTTGCAAAAAATAGTAACTCTGGTCTGTAGACAAGCGTTGATAGATTGCACTCTGTCTCCGCTCACGTCTGCAGTGCGTAGTCCACTGCGCAATTATCAAACGTTGTTCGCGACCACGGCGCAAGCTGCGGTAACCACCAAATATCACTGACCGCGCAAGCAATCAGGGAACGCAATCCAGCAGCGCTTATCTACCGGCAATAACTCGTTATCTTGCTTGGCCATAGAGGACGCCAAAAGCGAAAGTGCTTTTTTTTTCATTTGTCGGTCGATGGTGCTGCAGGCAGCCGCCGCAGAGCGCAGGCCGTGCGTTCGAGTGTTCCCCTATATAATGAACGACAGCGTACACTTTTCTACTTTCTTACGGAAGGTTAAAATATTACTGTCTTTAATATATCTTACCACGTGATGTGCAGAGCTTCGCGATACCTCTGCACATCGCGTGGTAAGATGTATTAAACGCAGTATTATTGTAACATTGTTAGTTTAGGCATAGGGTAAAATGTACGGTATAGTAAAAGGTTGCGTAGGGTAGAGTAGGGTAACTTAAACCATTGTGTAGGGTATGCTGCAAACGTTCATTGGCAACACTGCTTGGCACAATATTGATTGATATGTGGGGTTTAACGTCCCAAAACCACTACATGATTATGAGAGACGCCGTAGTGGAGGGCTCCGGAAATTTAGACCACCTGGGGTTCTTTAACGTGCACCCAAATCTGAGCACACGGGCCTACAACATTTCCGCCTCCATCGGAAATGCAGCCGCCGCAGCCGGGATTTGAACCCGCGCCCTGCGGGTCAGCAGCCGAGTACCTTAGCCACTAGACCACCGCGGCGGGGCGCTTGGCACAATATGGTCCCTGAATTGACGACTGTCGCCAAATATATCAGGGTGCGAGGAATTACGCTTGTTAATGAAGACTGGCGCAAATATTGGAACAGTCACACCACTGCAGCAAGAACTGTTTAGGGTGTGCAATTCTAGCCAATGGGCAATCAAAATTCAGTTGTGGAGGGGAGCAGGCGCTGCCGCTTATGTTCAAACAGAGATGTGCAAACACACGTAAACATACAATTACGCCCACACGCGCGTACGCTTGCACTGCCATGGCCACACGCGGGCAAACAGCTGCACACTCGTGCACGTGTGTATGCTCGTGGTAGGGTCACATAAGACCCGCATATGCTGCAGAGTGACAAAGGAAGGGCAGGGGAGGCGGAGGAGTAGAAACCTTGATTCAAGCCGCCAGTGTCAGACAGCCCATCCCCACCGAGCTGGTCGACCTCCCTAGTCCGGGACTTCATTAGGCGCAGCCGCCACCCGGGCTCACTTCACCAGAGTGCGGAGCTACTGAGCAGGGTCGTCTCCCAGTCCTGTTTGGTGTGGTTGGGAATTGGGGTTAATTTTGGGTTCATTTGACAGGCCCCGACCATATGATAGTGTTGAACAGTTCCCCTCTGTGCTGGCCATTCCCACTTATTTTTGGTTTGTAATATGCGAGTACAGCTGGATAGAGCAGCGTGTTTATCTGCAAAACAGCGTGTTTGTCTGTCTGTAGGACACACTCCTCTATTTTCGAGAGTCCCTTCACTGGTGCGGCATACAAGCGATGTTGCTCGATGTAATAACCCCAGATTTCCCGGAACCGTGTTGAAGGTGTGGGACATTCAGGTCTATCAGGTCAATGCAGAGCTTTCCGGCAAGATAGTGCGCGGGTCTCTGCATCTGCAGCTTCGTTGAAGCTGATGTCTATACAAGACGTTTTGGGGTGGAATCGTGTTTCATTATGCTCAATTTCAATAGTCTATTAGCCAGCAAGGTTACGTACTCTGCCTCATAGCTCTCGCGGGCTTTTCGAGAGTAGGCAACTATTTGTTTTAATTTATGCTTCGATGGTATGGCCATCCACCTACGTTCCTTGATGCATCACTGAAGCCGTGTAGTAAACCAGGGGGATGGTCTGGCAACATCGGCGTGATAGACGCCGTTACCGGATGCAAGTCATTTTTGGAGATCCTAAGCATGCGCTTGCATTCTACGCTCGTGCACCTCCCTCGTAATATTGACGTAAGGTAAGCTGGCAACTATAGTGGCCAGCTTCTGAGGAGGATAGCGAAGTAGTTCTCTGGGCACGTACTCTGGTGTTCGTTTTAGGGGCGAAGCTTCTTAAAGCAGCACCCGTTCGTCCCTAGTAGTAGTATGTAACGTGTCTTACGCTTTGACGTGCAAGGTGGTGCCGGTGGGAGATTTCTCCTGTGCGTTGTTGAACAATGAAAAATTTGGAGCATGCACGTTAACTAAAAGCCGAATTCTCCTATCTCTCATTCAACATTAGTAGCCATTGGCATGTACATTGAGCAATATCTGACAAGAAAGGGTTGCTATGTTGTACTCGCTGGGCGTAACCTCCTTTGTTTTAGAAAGGTTTACCGAGAGTTGGGCCGCAGTGCCGTGAATACAGTGAACTGGTGTATACCGTGAACTCGAGCTGGCTAAAGGTGCAAAGTAGGCACCAAGCGCAAGCCGTAAGAAAGTGTGCGTGTGCCACCTTTAGTTTAGTCCTTGGAATTTCCACTGGATGGCGGTGCTTCTATATGCGGAATATGTGATGTTTTAAAAGATGCGAGATGTTGGTACTTGAAGTGTTGAATGGATAGACGAACGGACACACCGACAGATGCATGGATGGACGCATGAATGGCTGCATGGACGGATGAACGCATGGACGGACGCAGGGGCGTATGCATTGACGAACGCAGGGACTGACACACGGATGGACGTGCGGACGCACGAACAGACGCACGCACGGCCGGGTGGATGGATGCATGGACAGTCACACAGGCGGACGCATGGACGGACGGATGCTTCGCCCCACTCTCCATCATTCAGCCCGTGGATATGCTGCCATTTATCGGGGGGGGGGGGGGCTTTTGTACGGAATGGAAACACCCTGTCTCGTGCTGTTATTTCCCCGACGTCATCCGACATTGATCAAGATGTACCCTTTCTTGCATCGTCGATTTGCTGCGGATGGCTGAACTTCAACGTGAGGACACTGAGCTTCTTCCAGTGATCCAGTATCTTCAAGGAGCAGTCGTTATCGTCGCACGCCAGCTCTCACATAGATTAACATCGTATTGCCTGCGGAACAGTGTTCTCTGCAAGAGAAATCTTGAGAACAGCCAGAAAACTTTTCTCCTCGCCGTTCCAACGGCACTGCGTGAGGAAGCTTTGCAGGCGTGCCACCACGATTCTTCTGGCGGTCACTTAGGCTTTGCTAGGACATTAGCGCGCATACGACCAAAGTACTACTGGCCACAGCTATATTCGTCTGTTCAGCAATACGTCCGAACCTGCTGTGACTGTCAGAGGTGTAACGTTCCACCCGTAAAGCCCGCCGGTTTCTTCCAGCCTTTAGATCCACCTCTAGCACCATTTCAGGAAGTGGGAATGGATCTTCTTTGTTCATTACCTACGTCATCATCAGAAAATAATTGGATAATTGTCGCAACCGACTATCTGACTCAGTACGCAGAAATAAAAGCTGTGCCTAAGAAAAATGCCGTTGAAGTCGCCAGATTCTTCATCCACGACATTGTTTTGCGTCATGGTTCACCTGATGTTCTCATAACTGATCGTGGATCAGCCTTTACGGCAGAGGCATTGCAATAGGTCTCGAAGCTGATGCATACCAACCACCGGAAAACAACAGTTTAATATCCCCAAACGAACGGCTTGACAAAGCGGGTAAATAAAACACTGACCGACATGCTACATATGTGTGTTGACGTAGAGCACACGACATGGGATGAAATTTTGCTGCACCTCACGTTTGCTTATATTACCGCTGTGCAAGAGACCACATACCTAACACCGTTCGAGCTTGTTAATGGCCGCCATGTCACAACCTCATTAGACGCTATGCTTCCACAGTAGACCAGGGCACCAGCGGAAATGACGGCGTTGACGACTTCGTTCAGAAAGCCGAGGAAGCCCGCCAGCTTGCACGGAACTGCATTCGCACGCAGCAAGATACCGACACTCGCCATTACAAGCAAGGCCGAAGCAACGTTCACTATCAACCAGGTGACTATGTATGGATGTGGACACTTGTCCGACATTGTGGGCTTTCGGAGAAGCTATTGCGATGCTACTTTATCCCTTTTAAAGTTGTGCGCTGCCTCGGTGACGTGACTTGCGAGGTAGTTCCCCAAAGCTTTGATGCCAGTTTAAGCCGACGACGTCCACGTCCAGTAATAATCCACGTAGTATGGATAAAACCGTACCACGCCCGCGATTTATGAACACTTTGAACTTTTTTATTACCTACGACAGCAAGGGGTTATTTTTTTGTTGGCGTGACCATCTTTATCCATGGCCATCTTCACAGACTCTTAAGTAATTGACCGGGACAGCGCTCTGAAAGCGGTGAATTGATGCAAGGTAGACTGGCAACTATAGCGGCTAGCCTATGAGAAGGATAACGGTAGTTCTATGGGCGCGTGCTCTGGTGTTCGTTTTTGGGCCTTTTTTACTGAAAGTAAATGCCCTATTTGTGCCCAATGCCTGTGTCCTTGTGGCAATATCACGAGGAAGCAGGGAAACCCAGACTTCCGTTCTCAAAAGTTCAGCAATACGCTCCACGTTTTCAGTTTCGCATTCGTGCCTGATTAAGAGGCGGTGCAGTAGGCACCGTCAAGGGGACTGCTACTTAAGACGTGTATAGTGATTTGTGAGATGTGCTGCTATTAGCTCCAGCATAGAGTTAGACTCCCAGTGCAGAGAGTTTTCGACTTAAAGGGCTGGACAAGTCGATGGTCAAGGGTGCGTTTAATTACTTTCTTTAGAGTACCATCGACTCTGCAATCTTCATGTTAAGTCATTCGTAAGTGCGGCGTTCAGAATAGAATCCTGCTAGTTACAAAGCCATGGGCGAGCCGAAGCACGTCCTTGCCTCGTAGCCTGCCGCGTTTGTTTGAGACTCGGCGGATCATTTGCCTTAGCTGTTGCCAAATTTTCTGTAGCTCTTCTAGCGCAGTGCCGGTTTTTATTCTGTCGTGAGTGAAGAGGCCCAGAATTCATATTTGCGAAACCTGTCGAATAGGTGCTCCTGATACGGTCAAGTATCGGGTTGACCTGTTTTTAACGTTTTCTGTAATGCGCAGGACTACAGATTTGGCTTGAGCGCATTGCAACACAGCCGCATAGGCTTCTACAAAAGAGGTGGCCTACTATATAGGCGCTGTTCCACTTCTTCTAAAATGCCACGATTTGTCCCTTACGTGAAATCATCGGCGTATATTTCATGATATATCCCTAACACCTCTGCCATTGTCTACAGGAGCTTCATCGTAGCTATGTTCAATAGCATCGGAGATAGGAGAGCTTCTTGTGACGTTCCCCGCGTCCCTACTTTGAATGGTTAATGTTACTCGTTAGCTATGGGTAGAATCACCAGCCTCTCGGAGAGAAAGTTTCTGATGTAGGCAAAAATTTTGCTACCGCACTGGGTATGACTGAGGTTGTTGAGGATGCTTTCATGTTTGACGTTGCCAAATGCGCCTTTCTAGTTGAGTGGAAAAACTTCCCTGAGGTTGTGCGTTGAGTGAATAGGTGGTATAATGCCTCGCTTTAGTTGCAAGAAGATATCTTGTGCAGACAGGTGTGGCCTACAGCCAAGAATAAAATCTGAGAAATATCTGTTGCACTCAAGGTACGTGAGAGACGGTCTGTAGTCATTGCTTTATTTTGCTGGCACTAGAAGTTAATGATATAGGTGTGAGGTTGTCCGTGCTTATTTGCTTGCATGGTTTGGAGGAGCTGCTTTTGACGGAGCAGCTTTTGCGCGTCACTGGATTGAGCGTGCTCGACAAAAGTGAAAAACAGGTGCCATGTTTTTATTGTATTCATCTGTATAGTTACAGAAATGCAGAGTTGTACCCAATTGCATCCGATTGGATACATTAAGATATGCAGCGTATTCCTCCGCTTGCTTACTCAACTCGGCTATTCTAAGTTTAAGCTTGAGGTTGGTTTTATTTTGCTGCCAATATTTAAGTTAAGCCTTTTCGGGCGTCCTAAAAGTGAAGCAAGTACTTGAGAATGAGGAGTGTGCCTTCTGTAGTCTTTAAAGTTTTAAGAGACTTTGAATTGGCTGCAACAAACTGTTACTCCCATTCAGTATATCCTCTCACACCTGGTACATGGGGGCACATGGGGAATGACCTGAGAGCAGAAGGTTGTCCAGTCTGTGAGAATGGCTTGGATCCACGTTTTACGGCATAATTTAGCGGAGATTATAATTCTGAGGAGACAGTGATTACTTCCGAGCATTTCTTTCATGTTCTCCCAAGTTGTGCATAGAATGTTTTGAGGCGTATATGCTTTCAACCAAGTTGGATACAGTGATAAAATTAAGAAGTGTAAACGTGCATGGTTAGGACACAGCTAGAACCCGAAAGAAATACAAGAAGGATACCTAAATGTTCCTAATCGCCATCTTACTGTTTTATGTGCTGTATCTCAACACAGAAGCTACAACAAGGATTACCGGAAGCTAAGCGTGGAATACGTGACCAGATCAGCCTGCCACGCAAGAAGCCGGACATGGGCGGCGCCAAAATACCCAAAATGCTCGATCTGGAAATACCACCTTCTCAGGTAAGCTGAGCTAGTGTATTGTTTGAAAAGAAGCAGAATATAAAGTAGAACATGCTTTCAATTCTCCATAGAAGTTATTGAATGGGAGCGGCTGTCATTGTTATTCAGCGTGACTGAAACTACACATGAGTTGCCGTAGGTGGCAATAGCTTGGCATTGTTTTTAATCGTGATTGTAGTAGTTTGGAGCAGAGATCGCGTGCTGATGAGTCGCACGATAAGCCTGCTCCAAAAGGTTTTGAAAAAAAAAGCAGTTGCCTCTTCCGAAAGGTGTATCTTTACACACAAAAGCACTTATTCATCTCCTGTGATGAAAACCCAAACTGCGCTCATTGGTAAGCTTACTTAGGAATTATGAGAAGATGCCTGTCTTTCTTTTCTCGGAATGGTTACCCAAAGCACCGTCTTGGCACAATATGGTTGCGTAATGTGTCAGCGTGATATGGGTTACACATTTAAGGTTGGTCCAATGATTGTAATAGTCGTACGGCTGCAGTATACACTGTTTACACTATGTGATTCTTGCAAGGAATTATTTAAACATTACAAAACGCCATGCCTGCGAAATGCCAGTCACAGCGAAAGCTAAAAGAGTGCCCTTTCAGAGTGTTTTCAAAACACTCATTGAGAAACTACTGCAAGCACACTTGCGTAATACCCACTATGGCATTATTAAGAAATTGTTTGGGTAGTAGGCCGACATTCGCTATGGCATTTTTCATCATTCTTCTGAGAAGCGTGGTATCCGCTAAACACATGCAAGGAATTTTGTGTCAATTGTTCATGCAATGGCTGACGACAATGGGGAATCATGGCTGAAGTGGGAATGCGTCACAGGTAATAGGAGAACAAGAACAAAATTTTGTAATGCGTTGGAGCATGGGACGGCTTACTCGTTACGCTAACGTATTGTGCGACGACTAGGTGTTTTTGCAATGTCTTAAAATGCTTTAAAACTCGTATTAACGCGATTGCTTTCCCGAAATCACGCCTACCTATGGCAAGTTTGCCAACAAGTCACAAGTGCCGGCGTAGCTCAGTGGTAGAATACTGGGCCGGCACCCAGCGAACCCGTGTACAAGCCCCACTGTGCCAATAGTGCCAGGTTGTTTTTTTCTAATTTCGTGCGATGTGGTTACAGACACCGCCAGTGGCGGCGGCGGCGGAGAACTGCGCGTGACCCGAGTTGTGATCTTATAACAGCTTTCACTGTAAAAAAATTAGGACTGTTTGAAAGTGGTCCTTGACACGTAGTATTACTAACGTAATCGGAAACACGCACACACACCACAACACACATAAGTGAAGAAACATACGAAGGAATACGCCATCGCGCGCGTATGCTCGCGCTAGTGTATTGAGGATGTGCAAATGCTACTATGCCGAGTTCGACAGGTTAGCCGAGGCGTATATAATTTAAAGCATGCTGGATACGGCAAGAACATATAGAACAAAAATGGTGTAAGGGTAATATACAGTGCCTGAAGTCACTTCCAGCAGGAAAATTCAGGTTTTCGAAGCAACCATCTTCAATATATGTGTTGAGCTCAACTCAGGAGCCACAAAGAGGATTGCTGGAAGTTAAACGCGGAAGACCTGACCAGCGCAACCTTCCACGCAAGAAGCCGGACACGGGTGGTGCCAAAACACCCAAAAGCCCAGACCCGGAACAACCAGCCCCTGAGGCAAGATGGGTTCGTCTATACTATTTTAAAAGCAGCGGAAAAAAAATAGAAAATGCTTGCCATTGTAATTTATGCTGAATGAGATCAGCTCGTAATGTTTGTGCAGGTGACGGACACGACAGTCGAGTTCTCGTGCGCTGTAACATAGCGACCGTAACATAGACACTTTTAAGCAGGGGACGAATGCTTTAGAGGTTAGTTCCCGAGGAGTAGCTCAGAAACTACTTCCAAAGTGCCCGCAGGCCAATGAACAAATTATTTATTTTGGCAGATTTCTTTAAATGGCGTCGACGCGGGTGCCAGAAGAACGGTTTGAAGCAAAACTCGGTGTAGCGTTCACTCGAGTAAACGTTTGTTTGAAACGCAAAGACAATGGAGGCGGGTTTGGTATTGTTTTAGTTCTATCGTAGGTAAGCGAACCGAAAAAGTGCTTTCACTCTCAGTGCGGTCGAGTGTAGCAGGTGGTGGAGAGGGTGAAGCGAGAGAGAATTGTGTTGCGAGCGGGTGGAAGGGCCGGCAGCTAATGCGGGTGAAGAAGACATTGACGTCAACGCGTGTAGCAACTTGAACTACTTGGCGCCACTCCAACACCTGCTGCAAGGGAGTTAGTGCAGACGTAGGGGACAGCGTTACACAGGCCAGTCAAAGAGCTGCTTCGCGTCTTAAACAAGGGCTCTTGGGCAGCGGCTGTTAACGCGTACTGTCAGCCCGAAAATTATAAACACAAACGCACACATGCGTACAGGCGCCGGACACTGGCCCGAAAGAGCTGAGTTTCTCACACTTCCCTGTACGAAAGTCGTTGGCATGGACCGTTAACAGCACGCTGAAAACAGATGCGCGCACACATTCCTCGTGTTGCGCTTGGTTACCCTGCCACAATTCACCTGCTCATGCACGGAAACAGACGCACGCATCGCTTTCGATTCTGACTAAGGTCTGACCAACCGCGTCTTATTGTTGCTATTATTATCCGCTAGGCTTCATGCTCTAGTGCTGCAGTCACTCGGCAAAACTTGGCTGCACTCACACAGGCACGCACGCGCGGTTGCACCCGTGCGTTTGCGTACGCATGCGGTACAGTTGTTGAGTGCTTGAGCATGCTACAATAGGGGAAGGGCAGGGGAAAAGAACATACGATTTGAACCACGATGTGCACAGTAATAACAAGAAGCAGTGAAATGGTATAGGAATATATTAGTGACCAAATGTAGCGTAAAGAGAGTTCAGCTTTTCGAACCAACGTTTCTAATTATGTGCGCTATGTTCAAAACAGGAGCTGGGAGGGTTGCTGAAAGTCATGCGTGGAAGACGTGACCTCGTCAACCTGCCAGGGAAGACGCAGGACACGGGCGAAGCCGAAACGTCGAAAACCCCAGATCCGGAACAATCACCCCCTGAGGCATGTTAAGTATGCTTACTATAGTAAGGCAGTAGATTAAATTACAAGGCGTTTGCCATCATAAGCATATACTACACAAAAGCGGTTGTTAAAGTTAATGAGGGTGACGGAAGTGACCATTGAATTCTCCCTGGATGCAATAGTTTGGCGTTGCTTTTAAGCAAGCTTTAAGCAAGTTGGCATTGCTTTTAAGCAAGGGCAGAGCAGAGCTCACGCATCGACGAGTAATCGTATGAGCGTACTATGAAGCTGCCTTCAGACCATTAAAACTGCTACTGGTTTATACAGATTCCCATCCCGATCGGCGCATGAAAAGTTATAAAACACACGAAATAGCACGATGGAAGCACTGCGTTGTGCATTTGTGTTTTTGCGCTTTTTTGTATGTTGATCGCCATAAGTATGTTCCAACTTGCCCAATTTGCTACTTTAC
Organism: Rhipicephalus microplus; assembly: GCF_043290135.1. Taxonomy (NCBI): domain Eukaryota; kingdom Metazoa; phylum Arthropoda; class Arachnida; order Ixodida; family Ixodidae; genus Rhipicephalus; species Rhipicephalus microplus. The sequence continues at coordinate 165,411,527 of NC_134700.1, read as the reverse complement.
GTTTACAGATCCATTCAGTAAAAAGCACTTCCTCGTCTACTAACAAAATTTAGAAATTGCGTTCAATGGTATGTTTCATTACATATTATGAGAATAGGCAGATTTGCTATAGCCAGATATAATCATGGGACCATTTTTGTGCACAGAGGTCGTCAATTAGGGGACTGCCATCAAATCTAGCAACATGCATTAGGTTGCCCCTCATAACACATATTGGGGCTAGTGATATAGCAGTCGCGTCAATGCATTAGCTTTTATTGGCTAATATATTATAAATTTATTCATTGTGGTGAATGTGTTTATGGGTTGACACGTGCGCAAGCGCGCGTGTCTACCACTGAACACATTTACGCACTCACGAAAAGACACAAGCACTTGTTCTTGTTTACCGCCATTGGTGGAAGGGAGGCTTTTATGATTTTACCGAAAGTTGGAGCAGTATTTTCATACAGCAGCAAAACAAGGAAGGAAGGTTAAAATGCTTGAAAGTAGTTGAAGAAGGCAAAGTTATTTTGCGCACATGTTCAGATTGTGTGCTACACCCAACACAGAAACTACAACAAGCGTCACCAGGTGTCCAGCACGCAAGACGGGACCAGCCCAACCAGCCACGCAAGAAACCGCACGTGGGTGGTGCCGCCGCCCTCAAAAGCAAGGATCCAGAACAATCCCCCTTTGAGGTAATTTTAGTATGCGTACTGGTTGAAAAGCACCAGGATAGAGTTGAGGGCGCTTGCCATCGTAGGAGTATACAAAACGGAAGCCTTCAGTAATGTTTGAACCGGGTGACTGAAATGACTCAAATTCTTCTCGATTGCATTAAAATCGCGTTGAACATACTAGTACTAGTTTACAGTAGAGTTGGCTTCCCGACGAGCAACTCGATGGACACGCTACGATAATGTACTCAGAACAATATACAGCTTTCAAAAGATATTTTTGAACACAGAAGCACTTCCCTGTTCTTTGTCATGAGAATAAAAAATGACACCGTCCGTACAAAACCTAGCTACATTTAATGAAGGGTTGCAACATGTGTATTCACCGAAAGATACCTCAGGCGACCGTCTTGGCGCAAAGAGCTCCGCAAGTCTGTGACTGTCGCGAAATGTGTCAACTGAAGTGCGCCGAATTACGCGTGTTATCGCAGAGTGGCACAGTCAATACAACAGTAGTAAAAGGATCACTCAGACGAGTAGGTATCGGTTAATATTTCATTGTTACACCACACCTCTAAATTGGCAGATTGATAAAAGACGAAACAACGCATGTCCATGCGTTGAAACGTAACTAAACAGTTTATTGCACATTGCACACTGAAGGGGTCCTAAGACTCCCTGCAATATGTGTTTGTGTGCCCCGTGAGCACACATGTCTCGCGTTCAACCACGGGCCGATAGGTGGCGCAGTGCTCCCGTGAGTTCACTGTGATCATCGTCATCATGGTTTGCGCGGTAGCGCCAGAAGAGCCCTCTGGTGGCGAGAATAGGTGGCCGTACAGAAATCATGGACAAGTCTCTGGCGTGTTGCGGTTGGCTCGAACGGTCGTCGCCCCCGGTAGGTCCATGGGGGCGACAGCGCGGGATGTCTCTCGTGCGCCCCCCGTGGTTATTAGAGGACGCCACCTTCACGTTATTCAGTGTTTAGGGTCATTGAGTGTATTGAAATACTCTATGTGGCTGTTTTAGTGTGTCACTGGTTACGTATTTCATTCGGCTAGTGATGTCATTGATCTTAGAATAGTTGAAGAAATTTACACAATATCTAGTCAGGTTCCGACGCATCAATTGTGTTCGTGGTTTTTGAGAGTGGCGCTGCTCATATTTCAAGAACCCCCAACATAGATATGAGCAACATGCAGGTACACGTGACATGAAATGCAGCCATCGACTGAAGAAACAGAATGCTTTTTTAAAGAATGTTGCTAATGCTGAACCAGCTCTGCACCGTTGATAGTATGGACACTTCCTTGTTTTCACAAGCACTAGTGTAATATATCATCATCAACGTCGTCATCGTCGTCATCATCATCATCATCATTCACATCATCCTGACTACGTCAAGTGCAGGACAAAGGCCTCTCCCACGTTCCGCCAGTGAACTTGGTCCTGTGCTTTCTGCTAACATTTGATACCCGCACACTTATTAATGTTATATGCCCACCAAACTTTCTGTCTCCCTCTAACCCACTTGCGCTCTCTGAGAATCTAGTTAGTTACCCCTAAGTACGAGTGGTTATCCTGTCTACGTGCTACATGCCCAGCCCATGTTCATTTCCTCTTCTTGATTTCAACTATGTTATACCTAATCCTGGTTTGTTCCCTGATCAATTCTGCTCTCTTCTTGTCTCTTAAGGTTACACCTACCATTTTTATTTCCATTGGTTGCTGCAACGTCCTCAATTCAATCAGAATCCTCTTTGTAAATCTCCAAATCTCTGCTCCATTGCTGAGTACCGGCAAGATGCAGCTGTTATATACCTTCGTATTGAGGGATAGGGGCAATCTACCTGTCATAATTTGAGAGTGTTTGCCGAATGTGCTCCCCTATTTTTATTCTTCTAATTACTTCAATCTCGTGGTTCGGCTCCACGGTTATTACTTGCTTTAAGTAGTCTTTTACAACGTTTAGTGCACTGTTACCTACCTCGAAGCACTGTTCTTTTGCGAGGTTGTCGTACATTACCTTCATTTTCTGCATAATATTTTAAGACCTATCTTTTTGCTCTCCTTGTTCAGTTTAGTAATCATAAGTTTCGATTCGTTCTCTTTGTTACTCAGCCATGTAATGGCATCGGCGAAGCGATTACTAAGGTTCTCTTCAAAAACATTTATCTCTAACTCTTCCCAATCTAGGCCTCTGAAATCCTCCTGTAAGCACGCGGCAAATAGCATTGAGGAGATTGCATCCCTGTGCCTCACACCCTTCTCGATTGGTATTCTGTAGCTTTGTTTATGAAGCACAATGGTAGCAGGATACCCCGTAGATTTCTTCCAGGATTTTATATATGCTTTCTCTACGCCCTGATTCCACAGTGTCTGTATGACTGCCGATATTTCTACTGAATCAAACTCCTCCTCGTAATTTATGAAGGCTATGTATAGTAGATGGCTGTATTCTGGGCATTTCTCTATTACTTCATTGGTAGTATGTGGTCGATCATTGAGTAGGCTGTTCGAAATCCTGCTTGTTTCTTTGGTTGATTGAATTCTATTGTCGCAATAATTCTGTTAGCAATCACCTCTGTAAATGGCTTTGATACGACAGAGAGCAAGCTAGTCGTCTTAGAATTCTTCAAGTTTTTGTCATCGCCTTTCTTACGTATCGAGTCAATGTTAGCATTCTTCCAAGATTATGGTACTCTTCCCGTCAGGTGAAACCTCGAAAACAGAGTGGCTAAACTTTCTAATACAATCTGTCCTCCATCTTTCAGCAGGTTTGATGTTACCTGATCCTCATTAGCAGCTTTGCCTCTTTGCATGCTCTCAAAGGCTTTTTTTACTTCTTCTATCATTGCTGTGGAGATGCCATCTGGGTTACTGCTAGTTCTCATAGTATTAAGGTCGTCGTTTTCTTGGTTACTGTACAGATCTCTGTAGTACTCCTCCGCGATTTTAACTATTCTATCCGTGCTGGTCGTTATTTTGCCTTCCTTGTCCCTTAGTGCGTACATCTGACTTTTGCATATCCCAAGTTTCCTCTTCACTGCTTTGACGGTTCCCCCATTCTTCGGAGCACGTTGAATTTTATGCATGTTATGCCTGCTTACATAGGAACATTCGGCGCTCATTATTCAATTTCGAAAGCTCTTCCAACTCTATTTTGTCTGTTTTACTTGAGGCTTTCATGCTTTGACGCTTCTTAATGAGGTTCTCCGTTTGCTGAGACAGCTTGGAAGTGTCCTTTGTAAGTACCACAACTCCGAATATAACGGCACGCTCCGTAATGATATTCGTGAGATTATCGTTAATTGCGTCAACTCTAAGGACGGTTTACTCAATAAGACCCGAGCACATGTTCAGAACTAAGACTCGGTATTCCCGCACTTTCCTCTCAATGCTGGCTCACTGATTGGCCTCTTCCCTATCAGTTTCTTCGTTCCTTAAGTCTAGGCGAATTCGAGACCATACCATTCTATGGTCATGGTATCGTACCATGCCAGAAACTTACACATCCTGCACAATGCCTGGGTGCGCACTCACTGTAAATTCTATTTCGTTCTTATTTTCGCTATTAAGGCTCCTTCATGTCCACTTATGATTCCCTCGTTTTCATTAGAAGGTATTCACGATTCATAAATTATTGCGTTCTGTGAATGCTATGACTAGCGCCCCTCGGGCATTTGGAGTACCGATGACGTAATATCCCACTGCCTGGTATTCAGCCGGCTTCTTTCTTACCCTTCGCATTCCAGCCGGCTTCTTTCTTACCCTTCGCATTCAAGTCACCTAGCAATAGGGTAAACTGTGTTTTTTACCTTACTCATCGCCGATTTCACGTCTTCACAGAAGCTTCCAACCGACGCGTCATCATGGTTAGATGTAGGTTCGTAAGCCTGTACTACCTTCATATTGTGTTTCTCGTTGAGTTTAAATACGATACCTACCACCCATTAATTGATGCTATAGTATTCCTATATGTTTCCAGCTATGTTTTGCGGATAAGGGATCCCACCCTAGTTCTCTTCTGTCAGCCAAGCCACGATAGCACAGGTCACTACCTCCCACATGCATACGTCAATTAACTCACGGTCCTCAGGCCCCAGCGGCTGCGAAGCGACGGACCTTGGCGGTGGTCAGATCTGCAACGCAGCAGAGGGTACTAAGAATCTCTGGGTCTGAACATGCTACCAATGGAACCTGAATTTGGCAACGTTAACGCTAGAACCTTATCAAGTGAGGCAAGTCTAGCTGTACTATTCGAGGAGCTAGAGGGTGTTAAATGGAATGTAATAGGGATCAGTGAGTTTAGGAGGACAGATGAGGCCTATACAGTTTAATATATAAGCTTGTATGATATATTAGCATTAGTATCATATCGACAGAATGGTAGCAGATACCTATGGCATTGGTAAATAGATGAAAATGGGTAAGCCGAGGTTCAGTTGATCAATTGAACAATGAATTTCATTTTATGCGGCTAGCATTTTCACTCCTTGAAATATTACATAGACAAGCCAGTAGTGACATACATGTCACGTGCACATACAGGTTGCTTATCATCAACATCCTCATCATCCTCATCATCATCATCATCATCATCATCATCATCGTAATCAACATTGTCATCATCATCAGCGTGACTACGTCCACTGCAGGACAAAGGCCTCTCCAAGTTCCGTCAGTTAACGCGGTCCTGTGCTTGCTGCTGCCAATTCATACCCGCAAACTTCTTAATCTCATCAGCCCACCTAACTTTCTGTCTCCCCCTAACCCGCGTTCCTTCTCTGGGAATCCAGTCAGTTACCCTTAATGACCAGCGGTTATCCTGTCTACGCGCTACATGCCCGGCCCATGTTCATTTCCTCTTCTTGATTTCAACTATGATATCCTTAACCCCCGTTTGTTCCCTAATCCACTCTGATCTCTTCTTGACTTTTAAGGTTACACCTACCATTTTTCTTTCCAATGTTCGCTACGTCGTCCTGTTTTTAAGCTGAACTCTCTCTGTAAGTCTTCAGACTTCTGCTCCGCACCTAAGTACCGGCAAGATACAGCTGTTATATACCTTCCTCTTGAGGGATAGTGGCAATCTACCTGTCATAATTTGGGAGTGCTTGCCGAGTGTGCTCCACCCTATTCTTATTCTTCTAGTTACTTCAGTCTTGTGGTTCGGCTCCGTAGTTATTACCTGTCCTAAATAGACACAGTCTTTTACAACTTCAGTTGCACTATTATCTATCTCGAAACGCTGTTCTCTTCCGAGGTTGTGGTAGATTACTTTCGTTTTCTGCAGAATAATTTTAAGACCTACTTTTTGCCCTCCTTGTTTAACTACGTAATCATGAGTTGCAATTAGTAGGGTTGCTTGTACGAATGCGTAATATACTTCAAACCGCTTTGTGACGAATAAATGCTTGTTGTATATGCGTTGTTTCTCTTCCTATCAGTCTGCTAATTATGTGGTGTTCTGTAATGTTGTAACGTAATAAAAGTTGAACCACTGTCGTGCACGTTTTTTACAAGGAATATTATTGACAATTACAAATTAGATTTGACAGATTTGTTGGGGGGTGGTTGTTGAAGCGTACTGTAAGCCTGAGATCTGCACATATGCACACACATATGCATGCACAGACACGCCGACAGGCGTACAAGCATAGGCGTACATGTGTGTTCGCGTAACCTTGAGGTAGGCTTATTGAGGACGTAGACATGCTATAATGCGGGGAAGAGCAGAGTAGTGGAGGCGTTTGTGATTTTTAACCCCGCTGGATGCAACAATAACATACAGCAGAAATATGGTAAATGAATATATTACTATGCCCGAAAATGTGCAAACATGTGCACTACTGGTTTTTGAACAAATATTCATCGTTAAATGTGCAACTCTGCACACAGACGCCGCAAGAAAGACTGGTGGAAGTCAAGCACGGAGTACGTGACCAGCTCAACCTGCTACGCAAAAAGCCGGGCATGGGTGGTGCCGAAACATCCAAAAGCCCAGACTCGGAACAACCGCCCCCTGAGGTAAGTTGAATATATGTGCCTTTTGAAAACCAACCAATTAAAGCTGAACGCGCTTGCCGTCCTAGCAGTATACCGTGCGAAAGCCAGTAGGCTATGTTTATCAATGCAACCTAAACAACCCCCGAAATATTCTCGGTTGCACTAATTAGTTCTAAGCACTCGAGCAGAGCTAGAGCACGGGCGAGTAATATGGTGAGCCTGCTTGCCTCTCACGAATAAAAGAACTTACTAGCTCCTACAGATTTGTTAAAGAGAAAATCATTTCCTTGTCTTGCCTTATCGAAACTTTTTAATTGCTATCAGTCGTCAATATATTTACAGATAAGTAGACTTAGCTTTTTTCTTATATGAATTGGTGAGAAGACCTTAGTGAGAGCCGGTTTCTTTACGTATGGGGCTGTCATCGAATCTATCAGCATGCAATATGTAGCACCTCACAAGGCAAGTTGGTACAACTGATATGGCGGTCTCGACGTTACACTAGTAATTTTTTTCTTGAATGTTAGACACTGTAAAATCATTAACACTCAGGCACGTATACTCGCGAACACACAAAATTGTTCTGTTTAGCGTCGTTGTTGCGTGAAAGGCGTTTAATTTTTTAGGTACGCTCAGTTCAACATTAGCATACAGCAGCGAAATAATGTAGTAGTATGTCACAGTGTTTGGAAAGAGTGCTGCAAAGCAAGGTAAATAGGTAAAACCACTTCTGTAATAACTAACATGTTCTGTGCTAAACACAGATGCCAGAAGAATCGCCAGTAGTCAAGAGCGGGAGACGTGACCAGAGCAATCTGCCACGCAAGAAGCCAGTCGTGGTACGTGTCGAGGTATCTAAAATCCCAGATCTGAAACAAACACCGCCAGAGGCAGGTTGAATACTTGCACGTTTTGAAAAGCAGCGAAATAGAGTAGAAGGCATTTGCAGTCGCATAAGTGCACTAATTGGAAGCCGCCAATAAAGTAACCCTGAAACGGTTTTGGACAATTTGCACAAACACATAGGGCTGGTAGAAGTCATTTAAAAACTGATTAAAGCTCTCTGCGTAAACTGTGTAATTTGTTGCATCGCTTTAAAGCTGCAAATCACTGCAGATCACTTCCGGTCACTGCGATCACTTCCGGTCACCCATTACCAGAGTGACATGCTCTGGCCACTTGACGTCAGTGTGGCTGCGGGTCTGATTGGCTGTCATGGGCTGTGGAATGCGCCGAAGTAAGATCGACCGGTAGGGTGGCGGCACCTGTCGGAGCAGATATGAACCTCTCGAAATCTTCATCCCTGTTGGCAGACGGCGTTCGTGCTACCGGGCACACAATGTAATAGCCTCCGAGCTTTAAAAAGCCGAAATATTTACAAAAATGCTCACACGCTAAATAATGGTGTACTCACCGAGGAGAATTAAGTCATCGCGAGCGACTTTAGGAGAACAAGCTATCATTTTGTTCGTAACCTTTTTTCCAAAGCGTAAGATTTTCTCGGCATCCTTCGGGAAGTGATAGAACGAAACTTTGCTATCTTCCCTCCGAAACATCACGCATCATGGAACACTGCAATAATAATTGAAAATCGCTGTCCTCTTTCGGGCTCACGCGTGTGGCATAGCAAAAATGAAACTATGCGGCCGCTTCTCAAGGCGCGCAACGTGGTAACGTATCTCCTGTCAACATTGATCCTGCTAGTGCCGTTTCCAGGCACGGCCGCTAGGTGGAGAGCGCTCAGTTGGAGTCGCGAATAGACTATGTTATTGGCCAAACGCAGTGCCAAACTTGAGACATCAGGTTTTTGAACTAACATTCTTCGTTATGTATGCTGTACTCAACACAGATTCCCCAAGAACGATCACTACAAGTCAAGTGCGCAAAACTTGACCAGCGCAATCTTTAACGCAGAAAGTCGATCGTGGGTAACAAAGCTGACGTGACGTATTTTATTTCCTCGAGCCATTTTTCTTTGCTTAGCTTCCAGAGTTCTCGTCGGGATGAGAGAAGAGATAATGCAATAGCAGCGTGCAGCAAATCTTTGTAACTCCACTAGTACTGGAGATATAATAAAAATTATTGTTGCAGTGAATTCGTGAGGCAATAAGCTTCTCTAGTGGTTAATTTTCATGGCTGCTTGAAAAAGTGTTACAGGGTATTTTTTTAAAACATACTTGTAAATTTTCATAGCAGAGCACAAGCCCCGATCAGTAACACAATGAGCATTCCTCAATAATGCACCAAGCCTACCACAAAGCTTCTGCTTTTATGGATATGGCTTCACACTCACACTTCACTGTCTCCTTTCATGACGACGCACGCATGCACTTGTTATTGCTTACCGCCATAGGGGAAGGAGAGGAGTTCGAAGTAACGCCTTCCCATTGGTATGTGTTCGTTACTCAACGCAGATGCCGCAAGAAGGATCGCCAGGAGTCAAGTGTGGTAAACTTGACCAGCTCAGCCTGCCACGCAAGCAGCCAGGCATGGGCGGTGCCAAAACACCCAAAAGCCCTGTTCCAGAACAATCTCTCATTGAGGTAAGTTGAGCAGGTGTATATGAAAAGCAATGAAATTCACAAGAATGCGATTTGTTAGTGAGTACTTATGGAGCCGTTAATGTTGATCAAGGTGCCTGAAATGATGCCATATTTAACCTGGATTGCAACAGCTTCCTATTAACAGCATGCTGCTAATTTGAGGTGGCGAAAATAGAATATTAGGAAGCTAATTCTGCTTTTTAGTTGTAACTGATCAGTAATTACCGCAATGCTGCGAAAACATTGTTATTCAATATACGCAGGAACTTGTAGGACCACCATAGTTGTGAACTGGGCTTCAGCCTAGGATGACGCATGTGAGATGCTCACCGCAGAATGTCAGAATAAGTTGCTTGTCCTCGTTGATGCGTACGGTTAGAAGCAATTCTAGGTGAAACTTACCACCGACTATGCCTAATATATCCCCTCTATGCGCTCCTAAGGGCTTATATTTCAAAACATAATAACTTGGTTTGTTTGTATCTCTGCTCCAGTGCTGTATACGAGGAAATATACGGACAAGTAGAGCGAGAACAAGTAATTAAGTCTTCCGCAAACAACGTTCGCAGACCTTAATTTCACATCGGTAGTTATGCAGCTCCGTAAGATCTCTTGGGCCACATACTAACCGTACAAGCAAAATGAATTACTACATTAAACACACGCGCAAAAACTAGTAGGAAAGATTGTACTTTAAATATTCTAACCAGGCTCGCATTTCGGTTGACTATTGCTATACTCGTTTCGGCATTGTAGTTATACCGTTGTCGAGATATGTAGCTACAAAAATAGCGTTCCCAAATGATTTAAGTAAGCTTTATGTCCTTATAAACAAGAAGTATTCTCAACCTATTAACGACAACAAAGCGACATGTAAGCCTTGACAAGACCTATTTGCGTGACTCGAGCTGAGGAGGAACTAAGTAATATATTCTTCTATGGTCCTAAAGAAAGCCTCCTCTAAGACCTCATGTGCCTAGAACGACGTTGTGTTATTGATAGAGAGCATCTTGCCGCAAGCTGTGACGATGCGCCAATAGAGAGCGCGTGCGACCGTAATGCCACGTGGTACAATTTAAGCTACTGCTTGAAGGCCGCTTCGAGAGCTGCCTGCAAGCACCACGCGTGTAGTGCTTTGCTTACAAGGGATGCCATTATACCAAAAGAAAACAAGAAGACTGGCGAGGAAGGCGCAACGTAATCGCTACTCATGTTTCAGGTTTGTTTTTATCAGGGGCGTTGATCCAAAATTAAACACAATTCCCGCATTACAAATAGAGCCCGTTACATGCAAAGGAATGGTGCGATGGGGCTGGCGTGTTGTAAAATTCAAGTGATATCTGGGAAGTCGTACGTTATGTCCTGTTTTTTTCTATCACATCGCAGGTGAAGATCAGTGGGAAGCAGCCAACAGTGAACGCAAACGACGAGCAAAGTTCACCCAAGCCAGAAAAACATGGGGAGGCAGGAACGCCACACGAGCCAGATGAACAGCCCACTTCTCCAATGGAGTCGTCTGGCCACAACAATGACCAGCACCTCACTACCGTGAGCAGGGCCCTGATCAAAATGCGTCGCCGGCGAAAAGTGGCGCGTGGACATGGCAGCACACCGTTTAAATTATTCAGCCCGCGTAAGTTATTCACCAAAAGCAAAATCATGATAGAAGTTTTATTATGAACTTTAGGATTCAATCGAATGGTGGAGTTCTCGCTATGGCGTTCCGCTGATATAGGAACCAGCGCTCGAGCTTTTCTTCCTGGGCAACTACGATCGCATTTCAATGGCGGCTGTATGCCAGACTTCATAAAAATATCTCATGTGCAGCAGCCATGTCGATAAATCCTTGCTCGTACCAAAGGGCACCAGACAGCCCAAATGATTCCTGAACTAACAAGTATACAGGGTCACTGACGATCTGTAGGCCTTTGGCAAATAAGCAGTAAAATTTTCATTTCAATATAAAGTATTTCGCCGTTTCTTCAACCATTAATGTTCGAAGTAACAAAAACAAAAGACACCTAGCATACTTCAACAATTTGTCTGTGCAGTCACCTATCACGTACATTTGATAGTATCCTATTTTGCTAGCCTTCTCGAGAAAACATTAGCTTTAGAGATATACATTATAGCCGAAATTCTGTAGGCTGGTCCGCATAGAAAAGCTACACCCAATAAGTCTTGCAGAGAAATGTAGTGAATAAATTGTGACAGCTTCAAACACATTTGGGCCTATATTTTTGACCTATAATAAAAATAATTGTTGCGCATGTTTTTGTCATTGTGTATGAGAAATAAAAGTATTCATAATATCACCTGAAATATGCTTACTGTTGAAACTTACTTTTGGTGTTTTTATCTCTAGATGGGTCAAAGGGTCTCCACCTTGAAAATGTAAAACAAGAAATTTTTATCGTCCGTCTTAGTTAAAAGCAATTCCAGGCTATTAGGATTAGAGCATGTTCGCTATCGGGGCTCGTGAAGCGCCAGACAAGAAAGCAGAGAAGGTTCGCATGCCTTAGCATTGTTTGTTCGTTTTTCTAAGCTCGTACACAACGTACGAGCTTCCTGAAGTAATAAATGTGCATAAGTCATATCAGAAAATAAAGTCTCGGTAAATGTAGTGGCTGAATCTATGAAAATATTGTGGAGCAGGCATCGATCTTTGTCTTTCATGAGCCCATGGCAATCTTGAAAAGATGCTTCTGTGACGTGGTAGTGCCAAATTCTCAAGTGACGTGATTTGGCAGGACCATGTAGCATAATTTTCAGTATTCCTCGTTTGTTTGCGCGAAGATCTGCTGTATGGTGTCATCAGTCATTTCTACAGTGAATTACTGCAGCGATTTCTTTGAGGTGTCCTGGTGGCGTTATGTGGCCTTTTAGAGGCTTGCTCCTAAAACTCGCGCTCTGTCCGTCAGTCGATGGCTCATATACCACTGTTGCCACTGCACACTTCTTGAGTCGCCACTCAATGGCGTTGCTCTGGTGGGCTTTGGTGATTCTAACAACGCTTATTAGAAGGAGCGCCGCCACCCAAGGCGTCCGTTTTTCGATGGCTCGCACTACGCTGGACCACACGCTCGCCGCCTCGCGACTACCTCCACTTCGTTCGCGTCGCTTCGTAGGCTCGGCAGCACGTGACAAATTCCTACGATGAGTGTTTCGCACGAGTATCAATATACTTTGAAGCACCCCTCCCCCTTCCTGTTGTCGCGCTTGCACCCAAGGTGTCGGTTTTCGATAGCCCGCGCACTCTCCTCCTCGCGACTACCTGTGTATACTTCATTAACGTCCCTTCGTAGGCTCAGCAGCGCGTGACAAGTTCCTACGATCAGTGTTACCCACGAGTACCGATGTGCTCTTAAGCCCCCTCACCTGCCTGCTCTAAATCCCGTTGAAGAACGGCTGATGGCTACACGTCTGCCATTTATCTGCGTTAGGCACTTGACTCACAGCAGCGGCCAGTATGACATAAAGGGGCAGGTGCTTAACGTGCCGATAGAGTGGCCAAAACTGTGCAGTACCAGCCGCGGAACGTGCCCAGCCACGCTGCCTTCGACGTACACATCATGCACCGCCTAGTTAGCAAGCCTTTCTACAAAAATGGCCTCGCCCCCCCCCCAAAAAAAAGGCAGCATATCCACGGGGTGAATGATGGAGAGTGGGGCTTAGCATCCGTCCATCCATTCCTTCTTGCTTCCGTCCATGCATGCGTCCGTCTGTGTGACCGTCCGTGCGTTCATTCGCCCATCCGCGCGCTCGTTTGTTCGTGCATTTGCACGGCCATCCGTGCATCCATCCCGGCGTTCATCCATGCATCTGCCCCTGCGTCCGTCCATTCGTCCGTCCGTCCGTGCAGCCGTCCATGCGTCCGTCCATGCTTCGGTCTGTGTGTCCGTTCGTCCATCTGGTCAACACTTCAAGTACCACCATCTCGCATCTTTTCATCTTATATTCCGCATATAGAAGCACCGCCATCCAGCGGACATTCCAAGGACTAAGCGAGATGTGGCACACGTGCACTTTATTACGGTTTGCGCTTCGTGTCTACTTCCCACCTTTAAGCACCTCGAGTTCATAGTATATACTAGTTCACTGTATTCATGGCACTGCGGCTAAACGCTTGCTAAACCTCCCTAAAGCCGAGGAGGTTACACCCAGCGAGTATAACGTAGCAACTCTTTCTTGTCAGATAGTGCTTAGTGGACTTGCCAATAGCTGCTAAAGGTGATTGAGAGACAGGAGACTTCGGCTTTTAGTTAACGCGCACGCTGCGAATTTTTGATTGTTCAACAACGCACTGGAGAAATCTCCCACCGGCACCACCTGGCAGGTCCAAGCCTTAGACATGTTACGCACTACTACGGGGAACGAACGGGTCCCGCTTTAAGAAGCTTCGCCCATAAAAAAATGGCAGCATATCCACGGAGTGAATGATGGAGAGTGGGGCGAAGCATTCGTCCGTCCATGCGTCTGTTCATGCATCCGCCCCTGCGTCCGTTCATGCATCCATTTATGCATCTGTCTGTGTGTCCGTTCGTCCATCTATTCAACACTCCAAGTCCCACCATCTCGCATCTTTTTATCATATATTCCCCATATAGAAGCACCGCCATTCAGAGGACATTCCAAGGACTAAACGAGAGGTGGCACACGCACACTTTCTTACGGCTTGCGCTTCGGGTCTACTTCCCACCTTCAACCTCCTCGAGTTCATGGTATATACTAGTTCACTGTATTCATGGCACTGCGGCCCAATGCTCGCTAAACCTTTCTAAAACCAAGGAGGTTACGCCCAGCGAGTATAACGTCGCAACCTTTTCCTGTCAGATAGTGCTCAATGTACATGCCAGTGGCTGCTAATGTGAAATGATAGACAGGAGGATTCAGCTTTTAATTTCTTACGGCTTGCGCTTCGTATCTGCTTCCCCCCTTTAACCACCTCGAATTCATTCATGGTATATACTAGTTAATTGTATTCATGGCCCTGCGGCTCAACGCTCGCTAAACCTTTCTAAAACTAAGGAGGTTACACCCAGCGAGTATAATGTAGCAACCCTTTCTTGTCCGATAGTGCTCAATGTACATGCCAATGGCTGCTAATGGGGATTGCAGCGTGCGCGTTGACTAAAAGCCGAATGCTCGATCATGTCTCTCATTCCCCATTAGCAGCCGTTGGCATGTACATTGAGCACTATTTTTTATTGTTAAACAACACACAGAAGAAATCTCTTACCGGCACCACCTTGGAGGTCAAATGTTATACCTAGTTCGGGTATGTGCCACTGGTGGTTACTTACTACGAGGGACGCACAAGCCACGCCATAAAGGGTTTCGCCCCTAAAACGCGCCGTGCACCTTCGAGCAAGCTCCTCTAACGTCTTTCACTCTGAGGATATGGCAGTGATTTCTCAAATTACCCCTCTAATCACTTTTGCGGTTACTCAAGGTTCGTATTCGTTTAACGCATAAAATTAAAAAAGATATGGTTTTATGCTATTTAAAGTGACACAAATGTTGCGCGTTGTTCTGTCTCTTTTGTGCAGCTTTTACTACTCCTAAACTTTTCCATGGTACCTTGTTGTCTCACCGGTGACGAGCTTGTAAAATAACAATGTAACCTTGTTGTGGCCTTAAAGATAGCCTCCGACCTTTGAAATGGCCTTTTCAAAACAAGGTACTTCTAGCTGTAACCTAAGCATCTTTAGGCACTCGGAAATCTGCTGTGGAAGAAAGTCTTTCTACATACTTCTATTCAACCGTCGTGATTCTTTTCGGTCCTTCTCGTAACTTTCTTAAAACTAAAAATATGCTTGTAACAATTTTCTTTATTTTTCTCAAAGTTTGATTTTTATTTGGCTTTCGTCCTGCAAAGTTCTCAACTCTTGAATGAACCTGCAATTCTGAGTAAAAGCTTTCATACTTCCTCCTTGATTATGAAACGTTGCAATGATTACAGTGATTGAGAACCGTGAATAAGGTTTATTGTTAAAGAATTTAGCATGAAGGGAAGCAGCATGAACAGTCCCAACACGAAAGTTTATGCCATGGTCCGCTAAGACGTCACCGATGAAGTTTAGCAATGCCTGTGTTGAGCGAAAAATGCCCAGTAACGTATGAGAAAAAAGACAACAGAAAAGTTGGCTGCCGGGAATAAAACCCACGACTTTACGGTGTGCAACCATAAGTGCCTACCACTCGGACTACTTCGCCATCAGCGCACACGCAGGACCCTTTAGAAAGGCGTCATATGCTCTCTTGCACGGAACTTTTTGTTAGTGGGACCAGGTGGAATGTGGCGGTGACGCCGTCGATGAGCTGTTAAGTGAACTACAGCGTCATGACACTAACGAGCGCCAATATAGAGTAATTTTACGATGACGCTTCTAAAGAGTGAATATCGGCGAGAAAGAGAGAAAAACTTTTATTCATGCATGCCGAAAGGGTCATCCTCCCTAAAGAAGTTCTTAGTTCAGGGCCCCATTGGCTGGCACCTCGCTACGCGTCCGCTGGATCAGCCGACGTTGCTCCTGTGGCTCTGAGCTGGTAAGCGCATGCATGCTCCCAGAAGAAATTTAAAGGTGTAAGAATAGGGCGGTAGCCCTGTCGTTGTGGACATTTAAAGGTGCACTGATACACTGTGGGCTTTGCTTCACAAGCGGGGCAGTGTGAGGGAATATTGTGTGGGGTTGAAGAGTTCAAGGATGTGAAGGCCGAGAAAGGAATTAGCCTGAAGCTGCTGCCAGACAACTCCACCCCCTTGGGTTGAGTGATTTGTGTGGTGGCGGGAAGTCCCGATGCACTCCCGATGACACCCAGCTTGTAAGCCCTCAAGCTACCGCATCAGCATCTTCTGTGCAATGGAGAGAGACGTGTCCAAGTGTCCAGATGATACGCCCCCTGTGTATCAAAGAGGGTTGTACATATGCCAGGATACAGTGTGTTCGGTGTGAGTATTATTTTCGCGAAATTCCGATATGCAGTTTGTGAATCAGTTAGTATTGTGATTGCTTCGTCTGGTGCTGGTATTCGTGAAGCATGTAAAATAGTCAATGTGATAGCAGCCTCCTCTGCCGGGCCACTGTTCACGGTTTTAAGCGTAGTGGATATTGTTACGGAATCGGTATTGTCAACTACGGCCTGACAAATGACCTGTTTTTGTGATTATCTGGCCACATCAGTGTAAAGAACTGGTCTGTTAGATGTACCATCACCTACGACTCGCATTATGCTTGAAATCTTGCTCGCTTCCGTCCTATATGTCGATCAGGGTGCATGATGCGGGGTATGGGGCTTACTTCATTTTTCCCCCCAACGTCCAGTGAAAGATGTTTCAGTTCTTGTTGTGGTTTGTTTGGCGTGCTGTGTCTCAACTGATATAGAGCAAGACAATGTCATGTTGTCTGTGGAAAGCGTTCAAATTGGCGATAGCACTGACTGGTAGAACTGCTTCAAGTAGCGTTGCAAGAAGACAACGATGTTGACGTGCAAGTTACATAACGCCAATAGGCAAAAAAAGAGTACCCCACACTCGCCTTAATGTCAACATGTGGCGCTGACTGACGCTCCCACGTTCAAGTAAACATACATACCCCATAAAGTGGAAGGGGGGGGATAGCAGCTGCGGTAGTTCAGTTGATAAAATATCGCACGTGTCATTCGAACGTCGCAGGTTTGGTTCCTGCCCAAAACAAGTTATCCTTTCATCCCCTAATCTTTCTTTAAATTTATGTTACAATCACTTTTAATGGAGTGAGCAATGCGAGACGACGACGAAGTAGTCAAGAAGGCAAGCCACAGCGTCAGTGATATATACGCACGACCAGAGCTTGTGCTGGAATGAATTTGCGGCCTTCTTACGTTTCTCGGCCTTCTAGTACGTTTGTACGAGAATAAAGCATGTGAAACTGACAATATTACCTGTACTTTCCATTGAATAATTGTCTGTCGGTTCTCTTTATTACTGTTTCTAACAAAGAAAGCGAGTCCTTAACCGTATCTCTCTTCGTGCATATGTGAAAGGATATGGAGGCAAAACATGCAGAATCCGTTTGCGCGTTCGCAGCTCAAGCTATCAAACTCCCGTGCTTCTGAAGGGTGGTATAGTAGCGAATGCGTAAGCTCCGTCGTATGTTACACTATAACTCGGGAGCGCACAGCATGGTGTTTGTCACTTCACGATGTTTTGGAGATGCATAAATAAAAATCATTTATTATGCACTCTTTATTAAGGCATACCCGTGAGGGATTCACGTCATACTGTGTTTTACTGTACGCCAACAACTTCACTTACCACAGTGGCCAAATCATGACCATTAGAGTTAGTAACCGCAATGGAGATTTGTCTTCAGGCGTCGACGTGAGTACATCCACGTCAAATGGTAAAGTAACATCCAAACACCCGTTGACATTGTACAAGCTCAGATCTATCGATCCATAATAGACAAACAACTTGTGTAACGACATGTTTTTTATATTGATTATCATAACTCGGCAACTGTTGGCTATCGCATGTCTCAGCTCGCAGCTCCATCTGCTGATAGACAAAGCGGACAAGGGGACGATGAGTTAAGGCAGCATTTATGTATGGTGTTAACAGGGGCGTAACATATTCGGCACTGGGACCCGACAGCTTAAGCGCATTTAGGTGCTACGATGAGCCGGGATTTCTTCCGTTGCTCTCTCCTCGCACTCTTGGTTCTTTTATAGGCCCTGTGTATTTCTTGCATGAGACAGTAGTTCGAAGGCTTCAGTCACGAACCGCCGCTGGTCGCTCGCTGAAATCAGACCCGTGGGTGAGGACGCCTTGCCGCGCGTTGCGTAAGACGCCCCGCTAGATATGTCGTCGATTGCATCATCCTGGTGGGCTCGCTGGTTTCGACGCTGGATGCATCAGCCAGGCTATCGGTGTTGAAACCACGATACTAGCTTGAATACTTTGCAAAAGCAATGAGGTTTGGCTTGGACTCCCAGTTATACCAGAACCAGCCATGCTTTGCATTCTTTTCTGCTGTATTACCCTTAGTACTGATGACAACGCGAAGAACCTCAATCACTGAACAAAAGTGTTGTAGCTCGGGTGAGTTGGACATTCATGAGCTTATCTTGTGTTAGCGCTGTACTTCTTGTCACGGGGTCGTGACGTCGACAAAGGAAGCAGACTGCAGGTCGGAGATCAATTTATTTATTTAGCCGTACTTGTGGCCGGTAAACGAAAAGTCATATTACAGTAACACTTTGTCACTGATTGCGGGAACAGGGCGTCGGCCGTCAATCAACTGACAAGTGGTGAAACGCGTCGGCATTTATACATGTGCCGTTGAATTTTGCAGCGTTATAGCTAATGGCCACGTAAGTTCCAGAATATTCTGTAATGTTCGCATTGCACGCGTATTCTTCACATAATGATCTACTACCCTCACGAAGTTACTTAGGCGAACATTGCTTACACTGTAATATGGCGATAACAAATCTTGAGGAAGGAAATTTACATTTGGCAATATAATATAAAAACTCGACACACACGTAAAAACAGGCAGGCGCTATGTCACGGTTGTGAGCACCCATCTGCTTTTTTTAGTAGTTTGTCACTTTTTGTTAAGTGTTTTGATTTTGCGCCATCCTGTCGGTTCACGTCTGCGTCGGGTTTTCTCTTTACATGTACCGTGCTAATACAAGCTAAGTTCACTGAACACCCCCCCCCCCCTTCCTTTTTTTAGAGATACGGTGCATCCAAGCCACTCCATTTTTCTAATGAATGATAGATTCCTATGACCGCTGGGGAGGTAGAAATTTTTTGTAACTAAATGTTCTCTTCTTAATAAAAGGTTGATTGTTATGACCACGGGTGTGGTAGGATTATTTTGTAACCAAAGGTTCAAATTTTTATACTTAATTCTTGATTCATAAATAACGGCAATTCGACACTACCTTTCTGAAGGCAGACACAACGTAATCGGCATTAGAACTTTCAAGATTTGTAAAAAGCTCGTGATATACCTCAGTGGCGATGCATACGAAGTTGCGAATGTGCGTAGCTTGAACGATGCGTTCGTGTGCTTTATATATTTGCTTATAAATGTGCAGTCTAAATCAAAGGAGGCCTTGCCTAAATGTGTCTATGACATAGCAGAAGCCGCGGCGACATTTCAAGTGTACTTGCAGTAGCTTTCTTTGTTTTGCTACAGAGCATAATGTATGACTGGTTTTTGAAATTTACAATATTTTAAACTTTATTGCGACACTATAGATATGGGGTAATCTAACAAACAGAACCCCCAAAAAAGAAAAAAAGTAAAGCTGACCCAATGTTTATTAAACATATTGTCATGGGGTCGTGACGGGGACGGAGAGAGCTAAGTGTATGTTCACGATTGAACTTTTATTAGGCCGAACTTGTGGCCGATAAACGGAAGGTTTGATCACAGAGATACACACAGGCACTGATAGCGGCGAGCAGAACGTCGGCTGTCAATCAACTGACATGCGGCGAAGTGTGTCGGCATTTATACATGTGCTGTCGAATGTTCCAGCCTTTTCACTGGTCGTCGCATAAACTTTAGAATAATTTTGAGTGTGCACGTCTTGCTCGCAATCTCAACAGAATGATCTACAATTATCGCGAGCCTTCTCGAGCAATGAGGCGAATTTCGCACTGAGCATTCCTGACCCAGGCTTTCTTGGCAAAAACTGAATCAAACAAAAGTGAAAATAAGAAGCTTTTGGGCAGTAAAGATAAAAGCAACCATCTGCCTTACATTAGGCTTTGATTGTATTCCTTTCATGCCAAAAATTAACAAATTCTACGGTAATACTTACTTAGATTGTAATTTTTTGCTCTGATCAGTTGCCTATTAGCCTCAGACGCCTTAGAT
Source organism: Rhipicephalus microplus (assembly GCF_043290135.1). Classification (NCBI taxonomy): domain Eukaryota; kingdom Metazoa; phylum Arthropoda; class Arachnida; order Ixodida; family Ixodidae; genus Rhipicephalus; species Rhipicephalus microplus. The sequence continues at coordinate 165,391,439 of NC_134700.1, read as the reverse complement.
TATGAAAAGTTAACCACGAAATTTGTACTAGTTGTTACATGCTTCACTAAGTGCCTCAGAACTAAATTACCATGGTCAGGAAATTATGCGTTGGGCTGCATAGCTACGCAGAGGTAATTTAGCCTTAAAAATGCTATGGGGCATTTCACTCTGTGAAGATGGATGTCCAATGAAAGTGCAGGGCATCACAAAATTTTAGAGAAGACGACGTGCACATATTTTTACCATTTCGCGATTGTTGTGCGGATAGCTTTGCGACTACCCCGATACACACTAATTGGTTCGGTTTTAACCTAGGACGTGTTCATGGCGTTATAGTGTACATTTGCGTATGCAGTGACGTAACCCCTGTCCTGGAGGGTGGGCATGTTTTCATGAATATATATACCTAATATATATAACTTGTGTTACTAACAGCGGCGTGCATGACACCTCTTTCGCCCCCTCAGTGGGTTTGCCCAATATCGCAATACTTCATAACAAGGCCCACGCTCGCCTTTCTTTATTGTGTACACACAAATAAGAATTACTTGTAACCATAGCCGTATAAGGAATCCTTTCTATAACAAAGGCGCCTTTCTTCTAGAGCTCGAAACTACTTGCAAGTCATTGAAAACGTATAAATTATTTGAGGGATATGACTTTCGATTATATAAATCTGGATACGTTCTCCAAGACATCCCTTGCCCCTGACAGAGATTCGGTTAATAACTGCACGGCTTTATTACGCACATTTTTTTCCTAACCAAACAATTGAAATCTCTGGCCACATCGTATGGCCCAACGGCAAGGTGCGAGATAAAGATAGGAATATTTAGACAGCTACAGGCGCTGCCGGCACTTCAAGGGAAGTCGTACCAACTATCCGACTAGCGTTTACCTATTTATATGTGTTTTTCTGCATTATTTTAAACAGTGCTGATACAGCGTTAGCTCTAACTTGTACAGTGCCGGTGGCTACAAAGACTCGATTAAGCTCAAATGGTGTTAACGATTCGTGTGGAAGCGTGCATCACGATACAGCTTTATTATTTATGGTTCACTGTGATACACAAGAAAGTGGAGCGAAGGACATGAAAGGAAGAGACAAGAAGACGGAGGGTTCACCTTGGAAAAGAGAAAATTAATATCACGCTAAAGAAAAAAATATGAGCGAAAAAATTGTATTTGTATATTTGTAAGTCAACAGTTTGCAAATCAAGACAGAGTTCGAAAAATTTATTTGCGTATTACGTTATCTAGTTTTGTACAGTACATCACTGAGTTCCTCTCTGGTTCCCTCGAAGGAGGTTGGCAATACTGGTGATGCTTTCTACTTTTTATTTCTCTCTCTCTCTATTTCCTTCTTCAATATTACTACTTTACATTTCTTCTATGCATTCTTTCATGTGGTAGCCTGCAATACTTCGGTGCAGCCGACAGTGCATTGTTCGTTGTTTTACTTTTATTATTTTCATATTGAATTTTGCTCACACAAACCTTTCAGTCAGGTGTAGTTCACTTTGGCACCTAATTTTTTAAGTATATATGTGGAAATCGTGGTCTGAACAAAGAACGACTAATGCAGTCCTATATTGTAGAGGAAATAATTGTCTCTCATGTAACTTTGGCTGCTGAGATTAATAGCTTGTTTTATGAAGTTGATGAAGATTGAAGATTGTTTATTGTCTCTTTTTCATTTTCACCAAATACATGCATGAATGTCTTGATCCTTAGCCTATTGGCTAGTAATGGATCCATTAAAAACATAATGGATCCATTAAAAACATAATACAAATGAATCAGGGGCTATGTATGTACAATCACATGTTTGGGGGGGAATGTCGTATATACAGGTGTTCAAAAAATTGTCCATAAAAAGCATGTGTATGAATAGGAATGATACATTCAAGATAAATTACAGTGCTAAAAACAAACGCTCGGTTTATACAAAAACTCTAAATAAGACAGATGTGTATAGTTCTCATTGCAATAACACACAGAAGACCACACGTCAGGACTGCAGTACATCGTCAGTGGTAGAGGCTGCAAATTTTTATCGTCATCCCCAAAACAGCAGCAGTAGGAAAAACATGTACAAGGTATTATAAGTTGATGTTATTTTCCTACTTTTTGTTCTTCGATAAGCTGGATGTTGTGTGATGCAAGAAAAAGTCTTTTAACGCCTGATCTACCCTGGTTGATTGTAAAACGGATGACGGGAGATCATTCCAAACTTTAACCCCAGCGTACTTGAGACGGCGTTGTCCGTATGTGTTATGAGAGAGAGGGATTATAAATTTGCCTTCGGAGGCAGAGCGACTACTTTTACCTGGTGTTTGGAAAATAGTTCTAGGAAAGGGGAAGTTGTTACAAATTATTTTATATACCAAGAGAGTTATACGATAATCTCGTAGCGTAAGCACGGGCATTATTGCGGTTTTGGAAAATAGAGGCTGAGAGGGTGTACGAGGGGGAATATGGTTTATTATTCTCAAGGCTCTCTTTTGTAGGCATATTATGTGCTTGATGTATGTGTGATAGGTGAGTCCCCAACACTCGATGCAATATGTTATCTGAGATTGGAACAGGGAGAAGTAGATGGTGCGCAAGATATCAGTTTCAAAATGCTGTCGAGTAAATTCTCTCTTTACTGATTCGACTGAACGATTCAGAGCTTTCAATTAAATTGATCAAAAGCGGAAGCTACTCATGCTGACAAAAGGTGCAGTTGTACTTTAACAAATCGATTGCTCTTGATGCAGTGAAGGCGAAAACAAAAGGCCAGACCGACGCTGGTGGTGAGGATGTGGATGACGACGAGGAGGCTGCCGAGCACATATCTCTGCTCCTTGTCATCGGCGCTCTCGTGATTGCCCTTGCTATCCTCTGCCTCGGCGTTTGGTCCTTCAGCATCATGATCGCCAAGGCACTCCAAGCGCTCAACGGCACCGACCCACTCAAACTTCGTCACCTCATCAAGGACGTGATGAAATCTTGTACCTCCCAAGTAAGATTTGAATGTAAAAGAGATGATTTGCTACGTCATATAATTAGAGTCGCTAGATGTTGTACCTTACGTTAACCTTTGTCATATGCGTTAGCAGGGTGTCTCGGCAGAGAAGGGGGGACATCCTTCCCAGCACCTTTTTTGCTACTAAGTCAGTATACGGAGCCGAGTAAATATATGAATCCGTCAACTTAGGAAGCAAAATTCGTGTTTGGGATGTCTTTTAGCGAGCTTTTTTTTTCGTAGCCAAAGAAAACTGTCAATTTTATGTTCACATATGGTAGAGTGTACTAGAACAGGGTGGCATCCAGAAAAAGCGTCGCAAAGTGAAGCCCAAACAGTGTCAAGCGACTTGAGGTGCTGGATCAGTAGTTTGAAATGAGTCTTTGCCTTGAGAGCGGCGCGTGGCTGCACCAAAGTGCTGCAGCGGTAGAATACCCGCTTCCTCTTCGAAAAGCTCAGGTTTGAATCGCAGATGTCACGTTTTTATTCTGTGTACCTGTTTCCTGCAAACTGGGAGACAAATACGATGCTCCGAGACCACAATGTATTTATTCTGAAGCCATCTTTGCGGAGACCAGGTGGAACATACACCACCATCTTGTGCTTGTTGTGCCATCACCGTCTTCTGGTCATAATTTCGTTACCCGTACTACTGCGCTACAACTTTACACAATTATAAATATGAGCCAAATGTCACTCTCTGGCTATCAGAATTTATTATTACACAATTTATATTACACAACAGTGCTTTTTTCTCATCGTTGTGAAATTGTGACATAGGTACTTCTCTTTTGGTACCTGTTGTCATGTGTAATATTGTACTAAAATATTCTTTATTTTTATATGTTGTTATAATTGAATTTTTCACTATGTTTGGCGTCTTATCGCAGAAATGTTTTCTATGACTTCTTATGTATACCCCCCTGCAGTAATGCCACTACGGCGTTGCAGGAACTATGTAAATAAATAAAATAAATAAATAAATAAATAAATTTCGTCTGAAAGAGCAACTCTACTCTATATCGTCATGCGGCACCACATTAAGCCGGATGCACAATACTCCAAATATCCAAAGTGTGCTTTTTTGTATCAAACATCGGACATCGGACGCATATTGAGTTCAAGTGTGTTTTTACAGCGACCCTCCTGAGGAAATATGACTACCTTAACGGAAACATACTAAACTCACTTCAGTGCTATTTTTATAATGAATAATCATTTCGAGATTTTACAACCGAAATTTAAAAAATTGGAAAGCGCAAGAAAGAAGACATTTCCACAGATTTCATCACAAGAATTCACTCAACACGTTCTTCAAAATTGTTTATTTCTATATTTATTTTTTGAATACAGTCATGATAGTTATGGAGCCTCCAAGGGACACAGATGACCATAATGCTCATCTGACAATCGATTAGAAGAATAAAGGCGTAAAAATGCGAACAAAAACAATAGCCGTATGTTGCTGAGTAATTGTTGAACAAACAGCGGCAACCCGAACATTTAGTGACTGCAATGGTGTTATTTTAGTTACAATAATAATTTCTTTCCTGCGTATTTTCTTTCTGCTTCATTCTTCTATTATTGCTTTTCAGGACTGCCGAACAGCCGCCTATGCCCTCACCGACTCTGTCCGTACTCGGGGCGTCAATCCATGCTCCGATTTCTACCAGTTCTGCTGCGGACTCTGGAACGTATCGCAGCAGGGTCTCGAGGAGGGCGGCAACCACTCGGGCACTTATCAGCAGTGGTTGGAAGATCGCTACGTCGCCCACGTAAACACCAGGCTGCTAGAACTACTGAAGTCGAAGAACACGGACGATGACGACGACAGAAACGATCCTTCCTCACGCAGGGTACTTACTAGCTGAGTTTCGATTTCGGAGCAGTACACCAGGATTCTCTATTTCCGGGTGCTGCACTGACACTTTAATGCTGTGCGACGAAATTTATTTGGTACCGTGTCACCTTTTCAGTTTTAACGCGAGAACATAGCGAATGTTCTTGCTCACATCCTGAATGAGAAACACTGCTGCAGCCTTCGTACTGTCCGTCCGCTAACGTCACAATCGAGCGTCGTAATCGGCCCTTAAAGGCGACCCTCACCCGCCGCGTGTGTGTAGTGGTTAAAGTACGAGGACGCAAAATTCGCGGGCTCGATTCCCGCCGTGGCAATCGCCTTTCGATGGAGGTGAAATGCTGGAGGCCCGTGTACTGTGAGTCTGTGATTCTGTGAAATGTCGAAACACGGTTAGCAACACCGGATGTCTAAAATTTTTGGAGCCCTCCGCTACGACATCTCTCAAAATCATATCGTAGTGTGGGGAAGGTAAACTCCAGATATAATTATTAAGGTGACCAACACCACATGGGGAGATCTTACACACCAGAACGTACCGGAATGTTATGCTATTGCTCGCGCTCTTTTGTTACGAACAACTTGGTGTTGTGTTATTGTGTGGAATGTCAAGACCTTGAACAATTCATAACAGTCTACTGCCAACTTGATCAGGCAAAGTACAAAACAGTTTTCCAGGGATTTGAGAAGCACACAGATATTCGTAGATGTGCAAGAAAATCTACACACATCCAAGGTTAAATATTCGCGCTTGTACTTGCTTTTGTGCATTCACTGATTTAGACATGAAGAGGTGGTACTGCCAGCTGAAAGTCATGGGACCGAAAAGAATGGCGAAATACATACCTGTAATACTGCAAGAAACGGTGATTGCGCAGTTGTTAACCGTGAGTTAAGTAGGAGCAGCCGAGTTTTAAAGATTGTGCATGAAACTTCCATCTTCCGATCGTGGTGGAAGATGTTTAAAAGCAACGCAATGTCACGTCCACAAACAACGACACACGTAAAAAAGGCGATCACCAGCCTGCCACTTCAATAAAACAGATTGTGCGCATATATATGTTACTTAAACGTGCGATTATCGAAGGTTTTCAAACATAGCAGATTATGACTTAGCTTGCTTTTAGCAGCGCACCAGAAGACGAGGACTAACAAGTAAAGAATTTGACAACATGGATCTTCTATAGTGAATTCCACTAGGAGAGCAGGTGCACTCAACAGAACGCTGAAAGTGCTCTCTTTAGAGCCGGTGTGTTTTAGTGGTCGAACTGGTGCAGGAGCCCTTTCATTTATTGGTAGAGCGACAGTACTTCTGCTGCGACGAGAGAAGAGAGGAGCACTTTGTATAGTGCTCTAGCCTGAAAAGTGGCGCAGTACAGCGAGTCACGTCGCATCTGAACGTTACTGTCTCTCAATTTTCCTTCAGCCGGTGAGTGCGGCGGCCATGGTCGCAATCATGTGTAGTTTAAAACTACTGTTCTCCGTTTTTTTACGGGTGGTGACGATGACATCTGAACGTCTGCCAAATACGTCCTTGCACAAATATACTATGTGCTAGGCTAATGAAGTAGTGACTGTCCGCTTTCAGGCGTATTTTGCTGCCGTTTCGGTCACATAGTCTCCGCACTCATCCCCCTCTGACCTGCTCTTCCGGAGCGTGCCGCATGTTAGTGGCAGATCGTGTGACTCTGTTCTTAGTGCTCTGCTTCCCACTTCCGACTGCCCTGCCCCTCTACTACTGTTCTCTCAATAAAATTCACCATTTGTGTTCATCCCCCATTTCGCTGCTTGTCACAGAACGAGCGCTAAAAACGGGCGCACCGCCAAATTCTTGCGATAACGCGCCGGAGAGACGCGGCGAGGTCAACGAAAAAAAAGAAAAGAGAAAACAAGCATCCAAGGCTCCCCGGGCGCGCGACGCCTCTCCTCTCGGAAGTGTGGCTTCGCCGATGAACCTCCTCACCCCACAGCGGCGGCCGGGCAAGCGCTAGAAATTTCCAAAAGGAAAAGGGCGAGTATGCCGGGTTGAGTCATCTGTCGGGGACAGCCCCCGTACAGTCTCGCGCCTCTCCCCAGCCTTCGCTGCGTATCGCGCCGATAAAATGACGAGAACTTTCTGGAATGTCGCGCGGAAGGTATTTAACCGAGCAGCCGAGACGAGAGATCAGGAGAAGGCGGAAGTTAGCGCAAGAGCGCGTAGGGTATACCGCCGTGTAGTCGGCGAAGGTTTTGTCTGTAGAGACAAAGCAGGAGAAGAAGATGATTTCCACCTGAGGGGTGACGACTCGAGCTACAGGCAGGAGCGTGAGTTTACCGCTATCGAGCGAAGACTCATGGCAAACACTGCGTGTGTGAAGCCGACGTGTTTCCGGCGAAGAAGTTTGAAGCTTGGAGAGTGGCCAATTGAAGACGCGAGGTTTCCTGGAAGAGAATTTTGAGGGGGCAGCGGAACGACAACAACGCTGGACTTTGAGTGAGTGATTCTCGGAAGAGTATCATTAAGACTTTTGTTCCAAGGACTTTGGACTGAATAGGTTTTCTATCTCTTTAGTCTTTAAGTGTCTTGGTTGTTCAATGCATGCGAATGCATGGTAGTGTGTACCGTTGTCTGTGTCCGTTGTTCGAGTGTGGCCAATTGTACTGTGTAGTACGTTGTTTGATCGGTGACATATTGTACTCAGCTATTGTGGAGTGAGCATATTTTTGTATTGTTTTTCTGATCTGCCATTATTGAGAGTATAATTTTGTTGGTTTATCAACTCTCGCCTCTGACTTGTTCTTTGGGCCACAGCCGGCGTCCGCTGGCGCGCCAAAAAGAACCACTTCTAAATTGTCCACGCTTTCGTGGTGCGGTTCGGGGGGCCGATACTTCGGCCCTTGGAATTAGCCCGGCGATCGCTTCCCTAATTAACGGGACTTGTGTGACAATTAATCTGGCGTCCGCAACAGGACTTTTTGGTGCACAGTGTGTCCAAAGTAATGAGAAAGAGCCTCGAGCTGTTGATACTGCTATCGGAACGATTTTGTGTGTTGCTCAGTGTTCTCGTTAACGAGTGCAGGAGAGTGTTCCGATAGACTGATTTAGGCAGATTTTTTTTTACACGCGGCAAGACTTTATATGCGAGACACCATGGATCTCGAAAAGTTAGTTGCTCTTGGTGAGAAGAGGGGTCTTTCTGGCGCCGAACTACGGAAATGGGTAAGCCAGAAGGAGAAAGAGGCGGTGAAGAGAGAGAGGTTGGCAGCTGAGAGAGCCAAGGAAGAAAAAGCAGCTGAGGTGGAGAGAAAGAGGTTGGCAGCTGAGAGGGCCAAGGAAGAAAAAGCAGCTGAGTTGGAGAGAGAAAGACTGGCCGCTGAGATGGCGAAAGAAGAAAGAGAGGCAAAGGAGCGACAACTGAAAGAAGAAAGAGAGCAGCAATTGAAGTTGGAGCTGGAGAGAGAAAAGTTGGCAGCTGAAAGGGCGAGAGAAGAAAGAGAGGCAAAGGAGCGACAGCTGAAAGAAGAAAGAGAGGAAAGGGAACGGCAGCGGCAGCACGAGATAGAACTCGAGCGGCTCCGTTTGCAACAGCGAAGTGAAAATCCCGCCCAAGCTAGAGTTGAAAGCAGCGAACGGGAAGATCACGGCTTCCGCTTGAACACAAGCAAGCTGCTCGTCGCGTTTGATGAAAGGAAGGACGACCTTGACGCGTACCTTCACGGATTTGAGACGATTGCACGGAGCCAGAATTGGCCGGAACATCAATGGGCAACTGCTTTAAGTACCTGCTTGAGTGGTGAAGCGCTCAGTGTGTACGGAAGGCTGACGCCGACCGATGCAGCCAACTACGCAAAGGTGAAAGCTGCTTTGCTGGAGCGATTTAGATGCACTGTGGAAGGATTCCGGGACAGATTTCGGACAGGAAAGCCAGCTGATGGTGAGACGGCTACGCAGTATGCCGCCCGACTTTGCCATTATTTCGACAGATGGATTGAACTTTCAGGGACAGCGCAGGAGTACGATGAACTTAGAGAGCTCCTAATTAGAGAACAATTTCTCACTAGTTGCCACCCGAGCCTGTCGCTGTACTTGAAAGAGAGGAAGGCTGAGTCATTTGAAGGAATGCTTGAATTGGCTGATCAATTCTTGGAAGCGCAAGGTGGAACTAATTTGGCCAAGGTCAAGAAGGATTGTCCCGATGATTCGAAGAAATTGGCTCCCGAAGAAAACAAGCGTGCACTGGAAAGCATTCCGCGATGTTTTCTGTGTAACCGAGTGGGTCATCGCGCGAAAAACTGTCGAACGATCTTTACGAGCCCCACGGTAGTAAAATGTTTCAAGTGTGGTCAGACTGGGCACAAAGCAGACACATGTCGAAACGGAGGGAGTCAAACTCACCAGGTGTCCTGTGTGCTAGCAGCACCGAAATCCGATGATAAGGCCGTCACAGATGGATTCGTAGAGTTGAAAAGTGGGGAGAAAATTCTTATTGTGGGTGCGGTAATGACAAAACAGCCAACCGGTGTTTCGAAGGGAATGTCAACGCTGCCTGGAAAAGTTGCAGACAAAAAGATTATGGTGTTAAGAGATACGGGCAGCTCCTCTGTTATCGTGCGGAGAGATTTGGTACGGGAAAGTGAGTTAACAGGCAAAACGAGACCGGTTTGCTTAATTGACCGTACAGTTCGGATGCTTCCCGAAGCAGAAATCGAGGTTGAAACCCCGTACTTCAGCGGGAAGGTTACTGCTTTATGCATGACGACCCCCCTGTACGACCTTGTCATCGGAAACATCGACGGGGCGTGGGGACCGAATGATCCGGAATGTTTGGGAGAAGACCCTAAGATAGAGCCCACGCCAACCCAGCGACCGCGAGATACAGTGGAGGAGCATCCCGTGACTGATCTCACTAGAGCCCAAGGTGAAGCCGCGGCGCAAGAGACAGCGAATGAGAAGATGATCGAGTTGAATGAGTTCACGTGCTGGGCAGCTGGACGTACGTCGGCACGACCCCAACCGACCGACAGTGTAAAAATTACGGAGTCGGCCAGCCAGACCCAATGCCGGGACATGAACAAGCTGGTAAATAAACCGACAGGACCCGTTGAACGTTATGACCCGTTAACGGTGTCGGAAGTGACAACGATGGCTGAGACGCCGCCTCAGATATCGTCGTTGGAAAGGGCTCGCCGAAAAAGAACCTGGAAACACAAGAAGAGATCGAGCGAGCACCGCAAGAAAGGACGCAAGCGCAGCTCGAAATACACAGGATAAGTGCTGAAGTCGAATAAGAATGTGTTTGGCAGTGCTGAGTGCCATACGTTGTGTTAATGTTGTGTTATCCTGTGTCACAAGTGTCGAAGTGTCTGTGCTGTGGTGTGATGTATAGTGTTGTATAATTGTTGTAATGAGAGAACTTTGTACGTTTGTATTGTTTGGAATGAGGGATGAAGTGTTGTAGTGATGTACCTGTGGCTATATTTCATGTGTTGTGGAATTGAACTACAATATAAGATTGTATTGAGCGATCTATTGCGAATGTGAAGTGTCATGAGCGACGGTTTGTGTTACAGTCTTTCAGAGTGTGTGGTGACTGTTCGCGCTCGTTTGTGTGGTTTTGAATATTATGAGATAATATTCTTAAAGTGGGGGGCAGTGTCACAGAACGAGCGCTAAAAACGGGCGCGCCGCCAAATTCTTGCGATAACGCGCCGGAGAGACGCGGCGAGGTCAACGAAAAAAAAAGAAAAGAGAAAACAAGCATCCAAGGCTCCCCGGGCGCGCGACGCCTCTCCTCTCGGAAGCGTGGCTTCGCCGATGAACCTCCTCACCCCACAGCGGCGGCCGGGCAAGCGCTAGAAATTTCCAGAAGGAAAGGGGCGTGTATGCCGGGGTGAGTCATCTGTCGGGGACGGCCCCCGTACAGTCTCGCGCGTCTCCCCAGCCTTCGCTGCGTATCGCGCCGATGAAATGACGAGAACTTTCTGGAATGTCGCGCGGAAGGTATTTAACCGAGCAGCCGAGACGAGAGATCAGGAGGAGACGGAAGTTAGCGCAAGAGCGCGTAGGGTATACCACCGTGTAGTCGGCGAAGGTTTTGTCTGTAGAGACAAAGCAGGAGAAGAAGATGATTTCCACCTGAGGGGTGACGACTCGAGCTACAGGCAAGAGCGTGAGTTTACCGCTATCGAGCGAAGACTCGTGGCAATAGCTGCGTGTGTGAAGCCTGACTCTCGGCTCTCGGCCCTCGGCCGAGAGCCGAGAGCCGAGAGCCTCTCGGCTCTGACTTGTTCTTTGGGTCACAGCCGGCGTTCGCTGGCACGCCAAAAAGGACCACTTCTAAATTGTCCACGCATTCGTGGTGCGGTTCGGGGGGCCGATACTTCGGCCCTTGGAATTTGCCCGGCGATCGCCTCCCTAATTAACGGGACTTGTGTGACACTGCTAAAATAGCGATTAATACGTACCAACTTGCTCAAGTTTCGATTCTCATGCAGATTATGACATGATTGATTGATTTGTGAGGTTTAACGACCCAAACCCACCATATAATTATGAGAGATGCCGTAGTGGAGGGCTCCGGAAATTTTGACCACCTGGGGTTCCTTAACGTGCACCTAAATCTCAACACATGGTCACAGCATTTTCACCTCCATTGAAAATGCAGCCACCGCAGCCGGGATTCAATCCCGTGGTCTGCGGGTCAGCAGCCGAGTACCTTAGCCGCTAGGCCACCGTGGAGAGGCCAGATTATTACATCGGGAATGCATGCCAACTGCTGTGAGCTTGTTAAAGGGTCACTTTTGTTTTCGATTTCAGGTGGCCAGATCGTACCAATTTTGCATCACCTTTTTCGCTAACACTACCACCAAAGGTCACCTCAGCTCAATGTGGCATGCGGCTAAATTGAACACGGACGCATGGATGCAGGTGTCTACCTTCTCAGCGCTCTTCCAACTAATGGTTCGCGGAATTCCGGAGAGCCACCTGCAGTCTGTTCTGATGATTCACAGCCATAAAGATGGAACAGTTGACGTGTACCCAGGCAGTCCAATTGACATATACGGGTAAGCAAGAATACGATAACAACGGGATTAGAAACTTTAGTTGGGTGTACGTAACGAGCTTACGTAGGCAGCATGACTACGGGAAAGAAACGCGCACGCGCAGTACGTAACGTATCTATTCTATCGATGCGTGCCTACGTCCGAAAAAAAGAAAGACCCGACACACGCAAACGTAACGAAATGTAGTGCTGGCTACGATACTCTTTCACGAGATATCGAATCCAAGAGCAGTCAGATTGCAGGACGGCACAGAACGTAAAACCATGGATCAAACTAATGGTTTAGATTTGGATACTAGTAGCCGCTAGCAAGGCCGCTCCCACATGATGACGCAACGAAGCGCAGGGAATGTGTTTCAGCAAAGCTTGAAGCTGGGCGAGTTAACTCATACTTCAACGTTTACTGGTGTGCGCAAATAAAGGCAGACACAGCACCTGATGCGGCTCTCCTTCTCCGGTCTTTCCATGTCCTTGTCTTTACTTGCACACACAAGTTTTCCTTGAATCGCCCGAAAGCTGTTTCGTTTCGCATGTGACACATCGACTTGAACGAAACGCATCTCGGTATGGTCGATACGATCAATTAAAAGTGTATTTGAGCACTTCGCTTGCAGCGTTTACAACGTATCGTGCTGCGTACGCAGGACGGTTGGGTACGCCCAACTAAAAGTGCCCAGTTCTTGACTAGGGACATTAGTATATGGTGTGGTAACGTATAGCTTCTCACTGTGAATGTTTGGCTCCACTGTAGTTTTCCGTTTGCATTAGAACGCGCTACAACCCACCACTTTAGTCTAGTGACTAAGGCACTCGGCTGCTGACTCGCACGTCGTGGGATCGAATCCCGACAGCGCTTGCCGCATGATTCATGGAGGCGCAAATGCTTGAAGCTCGTCTGCTTATATTCAGGTGTACGTTAAAGTACCCCAGGTGGTAAAAATTTGCGGGTCCCTTCACCACGGTGTCTCTCACAATCATGTGGTGGTTTTGGGACGTTCAACCCTAACGATTATTTCGAACTCGCTCACAGGATTTCGTGCCGACCGGTTGTCCGACGACAGCGCAGCTCTGGCCGACTGGGCTAGCCCTACGCCATCTCCTGACGCCGACAAGAGCTCTTGCCGAGTGGTGCCCCGTCCTCGGACTCCTGCGACCGTCTCCATCTTTCCTATCTTCTCCTCACTTCTGTCATTCGCTGTCCCTGCCTCGCTCTTTCCTTCCTCTCTCTCAATGTCTTTACCTTCTAATCATATCCTTTTAATCCCTCCTTTACCCTACTCCTCGTGAGCTACCACTGAGGTGTCCTCCCCCTGAGGGACAGTTACGGGGTCCACTTTTCTCTTTTTTTCATTTAAAATCATTCCCCTCCCCCCCTTAACTTAAATTATATTGAACGCACTGGCATCAGTATGCAGCCCCGTTTATAAGCTTGCTGCTTTTCTTTCGTTCTCAGCAATGCATCTGATCTGACGAGTGCGTTGCTAGACGAGGCCTCCACTCAACTCGGGATACAAGACATTTGGGCTATAAACATCCACGTTAAACACTTGGACGAAGCTGTACGCGCACTCGTCCACTCAGCGCAAGTGAATGTTACGCCCTTGCATTCAATAGAAAGTGACGCGCTAGACCTGGACGAAGAAAATGTCAGGTGAGAGAAGAAAACACATTCATTTTTCACGGAAATAATTTATATATTTGTTTGGCTGGCACAGCGAAAGAGCCATCTCTCTATGTATTTCATTCACAGATGTGTTCACTGGCGATCGCAAAAACAAAATGTAACAAGGGCTAGAAGTGATCAATTCTTTATTACAAACACTGAATTTTTAGACCTGCGAATTTATTTTGACAGTGAGGTTTTCGCTAAGCCCGTAGCTCAAAACCGTATCAAAACCCTTCTTTATTCCACCCCCACGATAAAGCGGTTACGCCGTAAAAAAACAAGCCTGTGACGTTGTGGGTAACAGGAGCTGAGAAAACTGCTAAAGTCATTAAAAGAGTCACACTAAGCAACAAAGAAAGCCAGTGCGTTAAAACCCCATTCCATAGTGAGATTCCAAGCTCAGACACAGCCAGGACGCTTTTCTTGCGTAAGTTCGTCTTTAACTCAAGCGATGGTCTGCCGACCTTAACCTGTCACCAGCACTCAGTGCTCATCACTACGACAGAACAAAAGTGAGGAATCACGTAGAATGATTGTTCAGAGTAATCACCAAGTGAGGTATGTGGTGCGATTAGGCAAATGAGTCATATGTTCTGGAAGAATTCAGTGGGAAAAGATGTGTAGCCGATACTTCGGGCTAACGACGAGTCTAACAATAAATACTTGAAATTTACGCACTGCCTAAGTATTTTTGCTATGAATTCAATTTAGAATAAACGACATGATGGTAAACTAAAGTTATTTATAAGGAAGTCACCTTTTAAGTTGTCTATTAACATGCAGCTCAGAAAATTATTAACGTAAGTGCTACTGTTAAGAAACAGCAAGACGAATGTGAAACATCCTGACAATATAAAATACCAGTAATGGAGTCTGTGTGCAATAAAGCAGCCTACATCCTCACGAGGGTTTCACCATGTCATCTAACACCCCTATACTTTTTCTAAAAAGGTTACAGTATCAAAACGCTCATATGATGGACTGTTGCCATTGACCTAAAGACGTTTATCACTGAGAAACTGAAAAAATAAAGCCTGCCGATAAGAGAGTATATCAGCACAGATGACATCGATATAGAAGGTTCACGTATGCTCTGAACTATGAATACAACAGAGCATGCTGTCAAATGCCCCATAGACCGAGAGCCCGCACTGCGTAGCCTTAAAACGACCATCTGATATACACGGCGATAACATTCATGAAAACGAGCAGGCAGTCATATCAGAAAAAGTCTAGAGGTCGTTATAGTCATAAGGGTAATGCAAATGCTTAAAAAAATTGACGCGCTTTGGCCGATGGTCTAGGGGCCTAGTCACTCGGCTGCTGATCGACCCGAATGCCAGTCGTGGCTACCACATTTTCGATGGAGACGAAATCGCTTGAGGTCCGTGTGCTCAGATTTGAGTGCACGTTAATGAGCCCCAGGTGGTGTAAATTTTCGGAGCCCTCCACTACGGCGTCTCTCGTAATCATATGCTGGTTTGGGGGACGCTAAAACCCAAAAATTAAGAATATATATTATAAAAGAATGACAAGTACATGAGAAGTTAACTTGCCACTGACAGGGACTGAACCTGTGACCTTCGTATCAAGAACGCATCAAGTTAGACAGAACGAGAACATAACTATAAACGCAGAAAACAGACAGGCCCCACCGCGGTGGTCTAGTGGCTAAGGTACTCGGCTGCTGGCCCACTCGGCTGCGGGTTCAAATTCCGGCTGCGGCTGCTGCATTTCCGATGGAGGCGGAAATGTCGTAGGCCCGTGTGCTCAAATTTGGGTGCACGTTAAAGAACCCCAGGCGGTCGAAATTTCCGGAGCCCTCCACTACGGCGTCTCTCATAATATTCATAAGGTGGTTTTGGGACGTTAAACCCAAAAATCAAATAAATCAAGGAAACTGACAGACCAATAGTTGAACTTGATTTGTGTCCTGGGAAGCAGGTTCTTAAAAACCCATTGAGTACAGCCGCCACGATGGGGTTGGTAAGTAAAGGTTAAGGTGGAAATTCGAGCGCTCGTTTTTCCTTGTTTGGCACAATAATAATGAAAAATAACGCACTATTGTGGTGATAATAGTTGTGCCAGTGTTGTGTCGGACGATAAACGAAGAATGTGTTGGACGAAGAACGAATGGCCGCAGCATACTGTCGGCGGCAGCCACCCACGACGTCGGTGCGGAGCGCCAAGAGAAGAACGTCCGCCAAGAACAATGGCTCGTCACCAACTACAGGGGATGTTACTGTATGACCTTCAGACAAAATTCCGTGAATTGCCACTTGTTTCTTCCTTCATAGCCTCCTTCGAGAGATGTTGCCATGCCAGCAGTATACTTCGCGTGGTCACGCGGGTTGGGCTTTGAACGACACGAGACGTCCAATGAGATTCAACCCAAAACAGGTTTATTTTGGCTCGGCGAGCTTTCAGGATTGCATTCCAGCCTTTCGCTAGTCATTTTCACTGTACATATTTAATGTCACAGTCATAATTTTAATACGTATGTGTTTTACCCGTCTTTAATGCGAGGAACATTAGGCCCCTATACAGCCAGTCACCACACTCATTACTAACTTCCTTTGGCTGATGCACTGGCACTCTTAGACCATTGAATGACCCTTGGGCCAAGAAACACTATACATAATCGTCAATGACTACATACTAATATTACGGTAATATGATTGGCAACAAATCTGCCTTACAGGTAGCACTTTTGTGATTACATATACTCTCTCTTATGGCAGAGCTAGCCATATTTAAACCACCTATCTCAGATGCCCTGAACTCACCCCAATGACCGTGCCGCAATCTGAAACTTTACGGCCACAAGTGCCGGGAATGAAGATAGAGCGGAGAGGGTGGTGGGGTACGTGTCGCCAAAGGTAGTCACTTGAAAGGACACAGTTTGCATATCCCATATATTCATAATTTTGTAATGGGTTCTGCGTCGGTATTCGAGAAACACGTATACTGATCTCTACAAAGTTTTGAAAGAGGTCGTCGGTTGTGTCGTAGAGATTTCGTACAATGCTTGCGTTTGAACACATGCAAGACTGCATGGGGCGCCTCTCGAAAAAAAAAAATGCTCGAGACGAATCTCGTCTCTGTAGCTTACCCCCAAAAAGCGTTAATAGTCACAATAAGAGAGTAGGTATCACTAGTACCATTTATTATAGCCACAAACGTTCTGTTTCTTGTGAAGCTGCGCACTGCTATCGAAACGTCTTTTCCCTTGCTTTCAATAAAGTTTCTTTCTCCTCCTCTCAGCAGGCCGCATAGGGCCGCCGCACTGCGTGTTTGAGGTCCCTTCTACATACCCTGGCTGTACACGCGCGCTGCTGTGCGGGATTAAGTAATGTGTCACTTTTAGTATCGTCTGACACTTTAATAGTATCGTCTGTGACATGTAACAAGATCTAAGCATAGCTAGCCGAATTCGCAACGACATCATGCATGGTGCAGCAGGCATATAGCACCTGCTGCGACTTACCGGTGACTTTCATACTGCTTTATTTTAACACATTGATTTGCTCTTCCCCTGCGTTTTCAAAACACACACGTGATAGTGAATCACTTTTCATTTGCATAAAGCTGCACTGAAGGATATTCATTCGGGTCCAGTAGAAAAAGAGGTTTCCCGCATTATGAATACCACTTATGGACGCGAGGCCAGAAGGGGTGATGACGCCTGATGGCTTTCGCCATTACGAAGAACCCGCAATCGTTATTCATCAAAGTCACACGGGGATTTTACATAGTAATCTATATACCAAATGAAATATACAGTTGAAACTTTATTTAACAAAGTGATTACCCGGCTCAGAATATTCGGTTAGATCGGGAACGTCGTAAAATGAAGAAATCTGGTATTGTTAACCTGAAGTTGCAATGTAGCGATATCCAGTAGCCATCATGGCTTCGCAGCTTTGTTGTCTGCGGTAACACACACCTGTGCGTCCTAAGTCGTCGAGAGCCGCCCGAGGACGGCTCGGACAAGGGGGCGCGAAATCATGTGCGGACAATGCAGGCCAAGTAGGCGGTTACGTAGAACAATGGTGAAATTCTCGCACCGTTGTGGTGGAATTATTGGACCAGCTATTACTGGTTAACGATCTGCCATGACATGGACAACGAATGAAGTGACTGTGCTAAGTGGGTAAGGGAAAACGTTTTGAGGAGATAATTAGTGCTGAATCTGCATAAACAAGTAAAGAACGAAAGTAACTACCATTACCGCTAGCTATGTTCACTGTACGTAAGTGGGCAACCGACAATGTAGTGCGTTGATCTGTGCACGGGCGTGGCGTGCAGCCTGGTAAGAGTAAATCAATGTTACTAAGGTACCACTATGTTTTATTGTGATATAGTTCGGGCCCAGTTCCGGGGAAAGACCCGTATCTGGGAACACCAGAAAGAAATCACCGTCTTTTTGCTCGTTTATTCCTAGTAACACTGAGTTATTTCGGGTGTAGGGGCGAAATTATTGCTCTAATTCTAGTTTATGGCAACACTGCACTCTGCGATTGTTTGCCCGCAAATGTGAATGTCTCATAGATAATATCGTGACATTGGGTTTCGGTTGATTCAGTTTGGACCACTTGTCACATTAATAATTGATATGTGGGGTTTAACGTTTCAAAACCACCATATGATTTTGAGAGACGCCGTAGTGGAGGGCACGGGATATTTCGACCACATGGAGTTCTCTAACATGTACCCAAATCTCAGCACATGGGCCTTCACATTTCCGCCTCTATTGGAAATGCAGCCGCCATAACCGGGATTCAATGCCGTGACCTGCGGGTCAGCAGCCGAGTACCTTAGCCGCTAGATCACCACGGTGGGGTAACACATTTCAAACTAATAATGTGCCCTGTGCGAGATGGCTCTTCTAGAATTTTATATTTTCGGTCACGCTGAGTGCAAATGAACGGTGCTGGATATTGGTCATTTGTTGTGCGGAAGACGCAGTACATGCACCGCTACGTTGTGGCTTAGAGATTTTGTACCATGCTTGCCTTAGAACACGTGCATGAAAGTTTCGGATACCTGCGAAAAGATGAAACATAATAGTGTCATTATGTGCATAAGGCTATGTCAGATTTAGATGATTGTTGACAGAACTCCGCTGCAATGCTTACAACTGCTTACGCCTAATCATTTAGCAGGAACAGATTGATTTGGGTAAGCTGATGATTCGTGATGTGTTAAATTCTGCTCGACAATAATTAAGAAATCGGTCAGGAGGAAAAAGAAAGCGAGTGTACTTTCCTGCCTCTAATTTTCTTTTCATTGATGTCGTGCTGCAGCTACCACAATAAGAAACCGGCTTTGTTCTTAGCTCATAAAAATTTTACTAGCATAGATTATATCTGGTACGTTATCTGCTTCCAGGTGGATGCCCGTGCTCGATGTATACGCCCCATCTTCATCGTCCCAGCATAAACTTCAGGCAACTAACGTTGATGCGATCCTCGGTATTCTCAAAGCACTGGCAAAAAACAAGTTCGAGGCCGTGCAAGTGTACTTGCTTCTCGTTCAGTTCGCCCCCTTCATAAAGTTCGCCTCGGAGACCAAACAAGAACCGCGACTTGAAATCAAGGATGTGCAAAGAAGGTACGGCAAATGTCGTCTTATACAGGCAACCTCCTTCGTCGGACCTTCGTTGACTTTTAAACACTAAAATCATGTCACTAGGTTACACATGGCGAAACTACGGAAAAGCAGGGTGTAGCAATGCATGATGTTTATCTCTTTGGAATCAGTGGGGGCTCTATGCACACGTCACTGAACAAGGCAAACTCATCGCTGCACTCATGTTAGTCAAGAATAGCCACACTGGACAGATGTTTGAATCTACACTTCGAATTCTTCATGCGAGCTCGTTTCTGCGTTTCAAATATATTTTTTATCGTTTGCTCGTGGCGCACGTCATTGCTTTGCATCTCGTTTCCACAGTTATGGCACAATCATAATTGAGAAGCAAAACAAAAGTGACAGGGTAGCCGGAAAGCCACGTCTACGCACGTCAAAGACGTTCACGTTCGTTCTGCATCTCGTATACATGTCACCGCCGCCTTCAACACCTTCACAATTCATTACATTTTGCCCTTTTTCTGAGCAGTAAACTTCATACCGCATTTTAGGTATATATTCACAGCACTGAAAAGGATCAGTCTGCACTTTTTTAAACGTTGTTTTCGAAGATGCAGCAGCAAAAACGACACGAGTGGGCAGCGGCGGTGGTTTCAGCCGGCTGTAGAAAAGCGAGACACGTGAGGGCATGTCGACTCGCTGCAGCTGCACTTTTTTCAGCTTTAGGTGTCTGCGGCGGTCGTAATTAAAACGGGTCGCTCGACGATAGCGACCTTGTCCAGGCCGTGCGCTTTGTCGTACTGCACGATCAATCACCAATTACGGTGATGCGAGCAACCACAGATGCCTTTGCCGCCATATGTTGGATTTTGTGCTGTTCGTTGACATCCCGTAGCTTGGGTTAGTGGCACTAGTGCAGCAAAAGCCGTGCAGCTGAAAGGTGGTCTGTCGCCACGTGGTGCAAATATCAATCTACGACCGGTTTGTTTGGCGCCAGCCTCGGGGCGTAGTTTTCCGGCCTTCTTGGCGACAAAGTGAATGAATTTCAGCCGAGTTTTGCCGATGTCGCTCCCTTCGAGGACAATTGGGAACGCGCCTTTCGACGTCGGGCTCTTACGGAATCCGGAAAGATCACCGCCGACCTCCTCAGCCGCGCAACCGACGTCCACACCAGTTCACCTATTGTAGGTGTAATAAAAGATTTAACTAGGTAGCTTGTATCGCATGTATTCCGGTGGCGAAACATTGGCGTTGTCTGCGAGCGAAAATTTCACATAGTATACGATTGCCTGCGTGGTTAGGTTTTCTTGCATACCATGTATATGTTAGTGCTGAAAACTGTTTTGTAATTTATTTCCCTATCTTTTGAATTCAAAGTTTTTGCAGCACCTGAAGTATTGTTGCAGGGGGGGGGGGCACACACTGGGTAACATATGCTTGCATAAAAATTATGTACACGCAAACAAAACCAAAAAAAACAAGAAAAGAAAAAAATATTGCTACGTCTTCAAGCAATGTTTTAGTGCAGAAGTAAACGATCTCCAGAGAAAGTTCATTGCACCGGAAAAATTGTGTGATAAAAAAAAAGAACGTGCATTTGTATGTGTGTGTTCTGCAAAAACTTTTTTTTAAGTCAGAGGTTTGTCACTTTTGTGAGCTAAGATATGGGGAGGTAAAGATGAGACTCAATATTTAATTTCACCACATCCCACAAAATACATCGAAAAGGATTTCCATATTGACATTTTTTGCAGGTACTTTATAGTGCCCACTATAATCTCTAAAGTGCAGTAGCACTAAACGAGAGATCATAGTTACAACTAACAAGACGAGCTGCATTGTTTTTTTTTGTTTTTTTTACCAGACTGAGCATAATAGATAGGGAATTCAGTTGTGAGACCCAAGCTACGCAGGCTTATTTAAATATAGGTCTGACGTTCGAAAGATAAACTATATATACTTATTTTATTTTGAGAGAAGCTAAGCGGTAGTTACGTTTAACAAAATTTACCATTCTGTAGGAAAACTACATCATCATCACAAGGCTTAGGACAAGTAAGAGTTGATGAAAAATAAACACCAAGGCATTTATATTTTATCAACGGTTTCTGGCGTTAGCTGACAATATCTATGGTGTAATTAAACAAGTGTGGATCATGTCAACCAGTGAATGAGATAGGTTGCCGCTACTTAACACACCAGCGCCCCTGTAGTGAGAGGATTATCATTATAGCATGTAAAATAGCGTAGATGAAGCGTAGAATTAGACAAGGCGTACAAACTTGCGAACTGTGCAAAGGGGTTGGTCTAAAGGCCCACTGATAATGGACTCATAATTATTCATAATCAGCAGCATCATCACCAAAGCGTGCAGTTGTGAGTGCTATCTTACGGGTCATAGGGGGTACTTCGCCAATTAGAAGACGCTATTCGGCGTAGTCAGCACTGCGCAAGTGCACTTGCAGCATACATTTTATAGGAGAGCTTCAACAGGTTAATGCTAAGTGCGCAAACATTCCTTTCGCTATGGAGCGAAGGGTCCACCAAAAATAAAAAAAATAAAACGGCGATGGCGGAGTGTTGGCTGAATAAGATCCACTGTCCCCAAAAAGTGGAGTGAGTCTGTCTGCCACCCGTTAGCGCTCTTGCACGCAACGCACAGCCCACAGCAAAAGCCGCTGGATACACGCCGTAAAAACTACTCCCTCAAGAATCAAAACAAGCGGGTCAGAATGGCGCATGATAATATATGATAGCACACACAAACGACATGGACATTAGAAGGCACATTCAAGACAAAATATTGTGGGAATTGAGGCTGGGCCGCTGCCTTTGCGCGGGCTTTCCCGCCTTTTCTGCCGTTCTCATCTCCCGACATGTCTGCCCTCCTTTGCTGTCTGCCGCACTGGGAAGGGCGGAGAGACGTTTAACTCCATCACCCGGTAGCGGATGTTGACTGTGGCGCCGCGCGTGGAGCATCCCGAGAGGTTTTCGCGCGCTGCGTCAGGGGCAGGGAGTACTCTCCGGGACAGCAAACGGTGAGCCACGCGATCTTTTCCGTCCGTCGTCTCCCGTCGCTCGGGGGCTCGTCGGACTTCGCTGACGGCGCCTCGCGCCCGAGGCGAACGCTCACCTTTTGTTGCCCCACTGCGTACTCACGGCCGAAGGGCGGTACGGTGTCCTAGTGCGTGGCCTCGCTACGCCGACCCGTCTCCCTTCGAAGCCAACGCGAGCGCCTTTGCCCTCGCTCGAGCAACCGGGCCTTTGTTCCGGTGTCTCCGTGGATCACCTTTACCGCGGAGACGTGCTCGTGGCACCCTGCGTAGTACTTTGTGCCCGTGGCGTGGATAAGCCTACTTGCTTTCCCGCCGCGCCTTTTTGCAACGGGCTGTACTGCGTTTGGTTGCCACAATAAAGTGTTGCGACGTTGAGCAGTATCGTGTTCTCGCCACGGCGACGGTTAACGCGTGCCCTGCGGCTCGCTAAGACCGGACCCACGCTGGTGGCCGTACTCCTTCGGGATACGTTTACACCACAATATATAGCAATAACTTGGCTAACTGCGCTACCATACATTAGGGAGGTTTAGAATAACGTTCGTGGGCGTTGCGGGCGTTGCTTCAGTTGCGGGCCCCATATAAGTTTGAGAATAGCGTTTGCTCACCTTAGGAAAAAGTCTAAAGACTTTCAACCTGACCGCAAACTAAAATGCACGGAAGCTACACAAAGCCCTTCGCAGGCCTCACGCGCGCCCTGATTGATCACGCTATTTTGGAATTTCTGCGGGCGGGCCGCAAACGTGAATGGTGGCTCGCGTTACGACGCATGCGCAGTGGCAGTGAGTGTACCAGAAGGGCTTGCGGTGCGCTATTCTAAATCACCACATTATCACGCTACCATTCCGCAAGACGAAATCGCCACCTTCACTGACTTCAGAACGGCAGGTTCAGATTACTTGAGCGCGTGAAGCACTCGCCGGGGCGCGTAGCGCAGGCACGAGAAAATTAGCGGTTCGTTCAACTCACGTGTTGAGGTTCTGTTGGCCTCAATGCGGGAGCACGTTTGGCCGACTAATTCCCCGCGGCGAGGGCTTCGTGCGTGGCAAGAGCAGCGGTACGTAATCGATGGGTTGGAGATTGTGTCGGTATCAGCACAAGCACAGCACGTATGGTCGCAGCTGGTACAGCTGTCAGCACATCCGTACACGGTTGTTGTTGGGAGCCGGCGCACACGTAAAATGGGGTGAGGTGGCTGCCGAGTTTGTGGCTACTCGTAGAAGGGAGCGAGGTGGGTGCCAAAGGCGACAGTATCCTGAAGCGAGCAGCCCTTCTGGACCACCGCACCGCGTCGCTTGTCGGTATTGTTGACAGCAGGCCTGGCGTGTTCCAGCGCTTAGCGACATGCTAGGAAGTTATCAAAAAAAAAACAATATACTCAGACGCATATGCTGGTCCGACCCTCACTTCAGATCGAGAAGATTCCCTATCCCCTCATTCTCAGAAAAAAAAAATCGTGGCTTACGCCCCTGACCGTACAAAATCAAAAGCAGTGACAATGCTTCTTCCGTAGTGGCACGTTTGCGCAGCCGTTGGCGGGAGCCGCTAGAACATGCACTGTCCGCCAACCGCCTGATGACCGCTAAGTAGAGCCAAAGGTGGCAGCCGAGCTGACGTAAATATGGTGTGAGCTGTTGCGCTAACACATAAATGTGTGGTACGCTCACGCCTACTTTTAAGGGTTAGTCTGAAGAGTAAAGCTGAGAGGGAGGAATCGGCAGCAGGCGCATATACGATCGTTTTCACATTGTGCACTATTGCTCCCGCACACGTTCGCGAAAAGAACCTTCGCAGCGATGGGAACTATATATACACTCTCGGTGTGTTTGGTCGTCGCAATAATGTTCAGTATAATGTCTAATTAGTAGCCTCCTTCCTTGGATTATGTGTTCTATGCTCAAGTAAATGCGCGTGAATGTGGCGGACGAATGCGGCTGAAGCAGAGATGAAAGGAGCCGGACATAATCTGTCGCACGAAGCGCGAGAACTAGTGCGAATGACTCCTCAACCAGAGAGGAAGTACCCTGCCCGTCTTTTGTCAGGAAAAAGAGATCGATGGGGCACCAGTAGAGGGGGCTGAGAGGGGCTGCCTTGCTTAGAAAGCTACTGCGAACTTAGATCAAAAGGGCTTGGTTCCGAGCTTTGTTTCGACAGACACCCAATGCTGCTCGTATGCCGTGGTGGATGCTGTGCTCTCTGACCACTTACTTAGTGTTACGACGATAGACAGAGTGAAAATAACTCACTCTTTGGGGTGGCCGTATTCAAGTACGGCGGCATTTTTTTACGATTACACTAAATCAGATTCAGAAGAATCTGCTGCTTGCATTATTTCGTACTGCATTACAACTTTTTCTCAGCTGGTTCATTGATTTACCCTTACGACGAGACACTTTTTTTTCGTAAGATACCTGTTGAATCGAGGTCACCGCCTCTCCGAGAGCACCGCCAACACCGGCATCAAAGCTACTGTGTACACTGTATCTAAGCTCTTCGTTTTGCTTAGGTGATGGTCAGAGTTTTCAGTTCCGCTTATGACAAACGGTTTCAGCTCCTTTTTTTTTTCGCAATTGTTTGCAGAATTTTCCAATTGCTTGTCGCTTTCTGAGAGGTTAGTTACATTTAACTTAGTGGAAATAAAGAGCTCGTTTCGCAGACGTTCTTCTGTTGGCGTCGTTGGTTGTTAGCGAAAATAATTATATTGCGCGTGACCGGAAAGTGGCGAAAGATCCAAACAAAATAAAAATAACAAAAACTTCTGGGTCCGAGTGACGCATCAAAGGTGGGCCGTTTGCCAGGCAAGCTGATACTTCACCACATAGCCATGCGTCTGCTTTTGATTACTGTGAAAATAACTTGATCTGCTTGAAAATGGAGTGAAAAAAACTTTTATGCTTTACAATCACTAGCGACCTGTGTACATGTATCACAATACAACATCAAATATTTGAGCAATGATATGTGGTGCGTACAAGCGTGCTTTACGGATTCACGTCAGAACATGTGATTATAATAATGACTTCATGATTTAAAGCCGATCACCCACTCCAAAATACCGACACATACCTCTGCCTATCCTCTTGAGGCCATGTAGTGTGCACAGCAAGTTCAAAAAGATTTTAGGCACCAGGTGTACGATGTACGCACTAGGGACAGGACATCGCTATCGCGTTCATATTTTAAATGCGAAGCTGTAGGCTCCCGCAATTTTTTCCAGTGAACATATTCATAATAGTGATCACCGCGTTCAACAATAACGCGTTCATCGTTCACTTATAGTGAATTTCCGATAATTTTTAGTGGTTGAGTGGTGAAGTCAAGCACGTATTCGTTGGGTAAATCAAAGAGTAACAATAATTAGGCATTTAAAACGCGCATTTAACTACACTGATATTTTGTTGAAGAGAATGTGAAACATTTATGGTGCTTTCGCTCGTAGCTGCACGTATTTTCCCTATACAAAACTGTTATTGTGATATTTTTTAATGCGCCTTCGTATATGAGTCACGGTTTTTTTAAACGTTCCCAATATTATTGATATTGAAAATAAAAATTAATACATTCGCTGTACTTCCGCACTTCATTTGTGCTGATTATTGGCTTGTTGGCTCGACAGCATCTAGAAACTGTGGGGGTGGTAGCCAATTTTGAAAAATGTATTCCCTACAACTCAACCATGACATAACGCTGAAAACACATGACAGTACTCCATTTGTGTGTATCTCGCCGAAGACGTGCTTTCCATGTTGCATCCAAATGCAGGTGCGTGCAGGTCGCACAGTTTCACTTCGACCGAGAGTTGCAGGATGCGATCGCTGAGGATGAGGAAAGCCAAGACAGGGAGGCGGATACCGTCATTTTCATATGGAAGCACGTTCGCGGCCAGGCATTGGATCTGTGGAATGTCAGCACAGGTTTCGAGCTGAACAGGACGATACTGCGCAACCACATTACCACTGATCAATTGCACTGTAAGGGAGAGCTTGTTTTCCGCTACAGTAGTTGTCTTAAAATGAATACTTTCTTGTGGTCCTGCGGTAGAATCCCGGCTTTTGCTACCGTAGCCTTTTAGTTCATTCACTTTTACCTCAATCATGCCCACGCCGTTGCGTTGTCGGGATGCGTAATCGAGAAATTAAACTCACTCGACTAATTCTTCGTGAGAGATGTTTCGCATTTAGGAAACCGCCGAGAGTAATGCTGCCAAACACACAAGCTGGCATCCGCTCTGTGGAATGTTCACGTAGGTAGATTAGGCTAGACCTGTTTCGAACGTACTCTGAGGTTAACTTTCGTTTTTTTTCTTAAGCATATAAATAAAATAAAATCAATTCGTATTCTTTCACAGAACATTGTGCAAGATAAGGATATACAGAAGGAGTTCCCGTAGTGTAAACTGAAATGGGACATCCCATCGATTCCCATTGCATGATCGCGCTCGCTAATTATGTCTCCAATATCAACACTGCTTGATATCATCTCGTGTAAATTATGCAAGCATATGAATGTTCCATTGACATGGCTCCGATATACAGTGCAGGAATTATATGCAGAAGATTGGTTAGAGATAAAACTATTTGGGCAATTTGTGTTACTCGCCTCGTGGAGATGCACGTTTCGTAGGCCCCCCTGTATGAGTTGCGCGGCGCTTCGGTCGTTATGCTTGGTCGCTTTTGCGGAAGCTCTTCAGACTACGTTGCTGTTAGAGATAGTAAGTTTGATGTTTATCAAACACAACGCAATGGCAATGGTTCGGAGTCACGTTCATAAAATAGTTGTCAACTGTTGCTACTTCGTGCTGAATTCTACTTTTTCAAGCTGGGGGAGGCAGAAGAAGTGCATTGGGCACTTCGCTTTTTCCTATATTTTCTTGTTTCATTTTCTGATCGAATGAATCACATTTTGTGATTTTCAAGTCTCTACTTCAATAGTGCTCAGTGTCGAAACGGGGCAGCGAAGGGATCCCAAATAAGGGAGTGATCATTAGAGCACTCAGAGATAGATAGATCGATATATAGATAGATAGAAAGATAGTTAGATAGATAGATAGATAGATAGATAGATAGATAGATAGATAGATAGATAGATAGATAGATAGATGGCAGACAGACATCACTCAAAGTGCTTGTAGTACGCGAAGAAATGATTCGCATTGAATGAAGAAAACGGCGAGTTTGTTTTCTAACACGCGTGGCTACATTTTGCTGCTTTTGACACCCTTGGCTGAAGTTCATGCAGCTTTTTCAATGGTTCTTAATATTTTTGATGAGCTTTATTTTTTTCGTGTTAGCAACCTTGATCTATAGGAAGGTCTAATCATCTGCTCGACGTGCACACACCAGAAACTGGCTAACAATAGCTAAAACTGCTATATGATAAAGCTGGTTGTCATATGTGCCCAGAGCGCTTTATCATTTTACAGCTCTTACTACAGTTTTATTACTGACCTATGATGTAATCACGACGGTGGCGCGTAATGAGAGTGGTATTTCAAGCGTACACCATATTCATTACTTTTTTTTCTGCAGATGCACTCGAGCCTAGCGATGAAGACGCACCTTCGCTGAAGGAAGCCTACGGCCCTGACTTCCTCAGCAACCTCGTCCTGAACACGAGACTCACGGGGAACCAGATCAACATCAGCCGGGGGCTGGCGTCCTTGCCTCTGACACACGGGAACTTTGACGCCATCCGCGTGCGGCCAGACTTCATGTACCCGTTGGCCCCGGAGCCAAGTATTAACTACGCCACGATGGGCGTAACGATCGCAAACATGCTAATTGAAGCCGCCCTGCAACCATCATCGCGAGACGCTGAGGACCAGGAGGTGGAAGATTACGGAACGTGCCTCGCATCGTATGCGAAAAAAGCGCTGAATATTACTTTGGATCCCAAGGATTGGAAGGTTTACGCTGTCATGAAGTGGGCTTTGGAAGTGGCGTTCATGGCCATGAAACGCAACCACAATTACTTGGATAAGCTCGTCTTCGACCAGTTCTTTTTCGTGCGCTTTGGCCGGACCTTCTGCGGCGAGGATTACATCGGCTTCCTGCGCTTCGCGACCAACACGTCGGCTCTTTTTGCCCGAGCATTCGCTTGCAATCCACCGGTTGATAATACGTGCTGATGATGGCCATTACCGTAAAAAAAAAAAAAAACTTTGCTCGAATTTTTTTGTCTATGCACTAATAGAATAATAAGTACGAATATTTGATGGTTTTGATGTGTTCTAGTTTCTGCGTACCTTTCTAAAACATACAATGTTTTTTTGGTCTGGGTAAACTTTCTTTTGATGGGAGTTCCCAAATTGGCCAAAATATTCAGTTTTTTTTTTGCGGAAAACCACCAGCTAAGAAGAAAGAAGTAGTTATTGTTATTTTCTTTAACCTGGAATGGTACGTTTTAAATTCCGTTCGATTTCGTTTCAATTTTTACGCTGATGTAAAAAATAACTGCAACAGCTAAAAAAGTGTACCGCAACAGTAGTTCATTTTTTTCTTGTTGAGGCATAAAACATTTTTCGTTCCTTATTTTTCTGCCGTATATTCAGCGCGATGCTCGCTTTGTCATTGCCCCTTCATCCGCACATTACAGGGAAATCACTGCAGAATACAATAATCAAGTTCACAGCACTCGTTCATTCGGAGTTTAATAACACCTGAAGTTCTAGGGCCAAACAACGAAACGTTCCTTTCCTCAGTGAGGAAGCCTTCATTTTTGTGAGGCCGCCTTATGTCACTCTGAAAGCTTCCTCACTGAGGAGCCCTCGGTAAAGGCTTCCTTGGCGCTTCCTCAGCTTAAGGTTGCTTTGGGGCTACCTTCGTGCGCCCTTAGGTCCGCTCCTTGCCCTGAACGAGCGCTTCGCCTCACAGCTATCCCACGTGATGTTTTCGTTTTTGAGGCAACCCTCCCACCCCACCTCTGCGGGGAGACACGAGCGGCGAGCGTGCGTGCACGGTGCCAGCACGGAGGAAGGAAAAAGGTAAGGAGAGGGCATGCCCAGCCGGCGCAGGGCGTAAAAAATGTGGCGGAAATGACATCATGGCGGCCATCATCAGTAGGCACAATGGCGGCGTTGCTATGGTTACGTGTTGCGCAGTGGAGCTGGTCTAGCAGTGAGCGGCCGCGGCTGGCGGCGGAATGTGTGCCTCCCCAGGTCTCGTGCTGAGCCGTCGCGGACAATATCTGTGCTCTGCGCTGCGTTATTGGTTACGCACTGTTCTCCTGGCTGTTACATTACTCTTAGCAACGTTTACAAATCCCTTTGTCCATCACGGGGTTTCAACAGTGCGTAGAACAAGTGCATATCCATGTGTCGTGCGGCTGATGACGCGGATATGAAGCAGTTAGTGCTCAGCGAAATTGCGTTGGGCACCATGACGAAGCTGAATGACGACGACCACCTTGCAGGTCAGTGGCGGTTGAGCAGTGCTCCTGCTTGTGACAACGGACGACGCTGTTGAGCTCAGCAAGACGCCATGAGGAGCATGTACACATACGTAGTTTCGTGTTGTGTGTGTAGAGTAACAACTTGCATGTGCGTATTAAAACACCTTTTCTGTTCCGCTTGGTACACTCTCCACCAGCATTGCATGTAATCTCAACGTAACAGCAACCACGTTCAACTGTCACTAGCACCGTGCTCAAAGTCACCACGGTCGCAGAATGCTGGCGCCGGTGATTTTCACGCGGAACACGGACACAGTGGCAGGACGCTGCGTCGGCCGCGTGGCGGAATCCAACCGTAGAAGGAGCACGACCGATCTTGTTGTCTGTACAGTTGCTGAATTAATGACGTGAAAGCACTCGCCGTTGTCAGTACATCTAGCGCGCGTTCTCTCGTAGTTGCTTCTTTGTCGGCGAGCTCTTACTCCCTGTTATTACTCGGATGAAGCGATTTCGCTGAAGGTGTCCCGCTGGCTCAGAGTGATGAGCCCAGTTCCATTAGTTTCGGATCGTCACGACACACGCGCTGCGCAGCCCACGCGCTTTCCGAGCCGGAGAGGGAGTCGCGCCTTCTGCTTCGCATTCATATGTAAACAAGAGAGGAGAATTCGCCTACTCAATATGGCCGACTTCCGGCTTCATCGCGGCTTCACAACGAGCGACGTCAGGGCCGCTCCTTACCTTTCCTTCCTCCGTGGGTGCCAGGCACGACGGCGCGCAGTGTTGCTAGAATGCACCACGTTTTGCGCTCGACTACGGTGGCTTTTCACATTCAGTAATCGTAGTTGGAAGAAAGCGTACACGCGTCTCTATATTAACACTTCAATTTGGAGGTGATGTGGTGACCCAACTTTTTTTTACAGAATAAACGCTTGTGAGCAAAGCTTATATTCGATAATCTCGAACGCAGGAGCGCGGCAACCATTCCTCCCGCGAGGACGGGTTAAGGGAGCTTTCAGAGTACGCTTGCTTCCTCCGTCGGTCCTTGGTTGTAAGGAAGCCTCACGTAAGGAGAGGACGCGGTCAAAGGAAAGGAACGTTTCGTTGTTTGGGCCCTAATTGCCATAACTATGATATGATTATCAGGCGCGCCGTAGGGAAGGACTCTAGAAATAGCGATCGTCTGGTGTTTTGTAACACGCCCTAACAAGAGTTGGTTCAAGGGTGTGGCAAGAACCGTGTGATTCGCTTCCCGCGTGTTTGAATTGAACTGATTTGATTTGATTGATTGATTGATATGTAGGGTTTAACGTCCCAAACCATCATATGATTATGAGAGGCGCCGTAGTTGAAGGCTCCGGAAATTTCAACCACCTGGGGTTCTTTACGTGCACTCAAATCTGAGAACACGGGCATACAAATTTCCGCCTCCATAGGAAATGCAGCCGCCGCAGCCGGGATTCAATCCCGTGTCCTGTGGGTCACAAGTCGAGTACCTTAGCCACTAGAATTTGGGAAGAACTAAATGTGACATAAGGACTCGATGTTCACGGTGAAGAACTATGCTTTGAGTAAGGCGTTAAATTTATTTAAATCGAGGAGTATATAAAGGAACACTAAAGAGAAGCAATAACTTGGTTTAGATTGATTAACTTAACTTTTAAAAATTTATGGCCACAAGTTTTACTCTCATGATTAGAGGAGAAAATCATAGTTCAACTTTCGTTCTAAATTTCGCACCAAAATCTCCTCGCGAGACGTAACAAATTTCAGTGCATTCCTCGTAATTACACGGCATTGGCTCCATGAAAGTTTCTGAAACTTGATATGCTAGGTCTATGGCACCAACCTTAGAATTTCCTAATATACACTAGAGGGAACCTTGCACTAGTGGCTATAGGAGGTGCAACGCACGGTGCTTCAGCGAGCGTGGAAATTTATTTATTTATTTTATTTATTTACAAATGCTGCATCTTGCACAGCAAAATATTGCAGGAGTGAGTACAAACAAGATAAAATACAATACATTAGGTCACACTTAATCACATTTAGTCGCATTAAATATAACACAAATAAAGTATACGCATTGAGTATACACACTGAAGTATACACACTGAATGGGCAGAACATCAGGAAAGTATACACAGCTGATCAGTGAAGAAAGTTTGGCAATGGTTCAACGAATTTATCATTTGACAGCTCGCGCAGGGAGCCCGGGAGACCATTCCAAGTATCAATAGTGTGAGGAAAAAAAGAAAACTTGAAGCAATCAATGAATGACTTCAAATGAGCTTTGTTAAGGTAGTGACTTCTCCTTGTGATTCTAGAAGAAGGGTTAGTAAAGGTAATGGGTGCATCAAATAAATGTTTCCACTTGAGCGATCTTATGCAACAGGACATAGCGGTCACAAGTGCGTCGGAGAGCCAAAATTTTTAGCTGTAATTCATTAGCATATATTGTAGGTGAAAAATGGCGATCATAACGCTTACATATAACTCTGATGGCTTTTTTCTGAATAGAGTCAAGCATATTTATGTCATTGGCATGATGCGGTGCCCATAAGACAGACGCATACTCTAGGAGAGGCCTTACTTGAGATCTGTATGCTACTAGTTTACATTCCCTAGTTGCACCTAGAAGGTTTCTCTTTAGGTAACCCAGCTTTCTTAATGCCTTATTTGATATATTCAGAATGTGGGCATGCCATTTCAAGTCTGGGGTGAAAGTAACACCGAGGTATTTGAAAGTGTCTACACTTTCGAGCTTGTGGTTACAACTAAAATATGAAAACTTCAACGGATGCTTTTTATTTGAGAAAGTCATTGAGACTGTTTTTTTCGAAGTTCAGTGACATCTGCCATGTCTTACTCCACTCGTAAAAATGGTCGAAAACTTTATTTAACTGCAACTGATCTTGAGTGCTAGTCACATCAGAATATATGACACAGTCATTGGCATAAAG
Source organism: Rhipicephalus microplus (assembly GCF_043290135.1). Taxonomy (NCBI): domain Eukaryota; kingdom Metazoa; phylum Arthropoda; class Arachnida; order Ixodida; family Ixodidae; genus Rhipicephalus; species Rhipicephalus microplus. Next base: position 165,358,883 of record NC_134700.1, on the reverse strand, counting down.
TTTCAATTTCACAGAAGTCCCAGCAGTTACTTTAATGACGTCGTTTATATAGATGATGAAGAGTAATGGACCCAGTACCGATCCTTGTGGTACACTGGATGTGACACTGACCTGAGATGAGTGAGCACGATTAAATGTAACAAATTGTGTTCTTGAGCTCAGATAGTCCTGTATCCAGTCTGTAAGTGTAGTGTCATGAATTAGTTCCTTGATTTTCATGAGAAGCTTATTATGGCATACTGTATCAAAGGCTTTCCTATAGTCAATGAAGATGGCATCAAGCTGTCCTCTTGCATTAAGTGTGGATGAATTCTCGTGGGAGAATTCTAATAATTGTGTCACCATCGAGAAGCCTGGACGAAAGCCATATTGAGCATGTGAGAGAATATTCTGTTCAGACAAGTACTCGATGATATATTTATAGATGATGTGTTCCAGTAATTTACAGGACGTTGATATAAATGAAATTGGCCTATAGTTGCACATCACCTGTTTATTGCCATCTTTATGTATGGGAACGACCTTGGCGCACTTCGAGAGTAATGGGACAGTAGATGACTCAACAGACTTTGAAAAAATGACTGACAAATACCGAGAGGTCCATTCAGAATAACGTTTCAAAAACATATTAGGTATACCATCTGGCCCGGCGCTTTTCATTGTATAATTTTTGAGTACAAAGTTACGAACGCCCGCAGTAGTAATTAGCATGCTTGGGAAAGGTTGTGGAGATGAGTTAGTAAAAAATTTGGGACTACGCCCATCATCACGTGTGAACACTGATTTAAAATAGTCATTAAATGCTTCAGAAATGCTAAGAATGTCAGAGCATGGTTTATCGGAAATAATAAATGAGGAAGGACAGCTCTCACTTTGGAGATTGATGGCTTTCCAAAACTTTGACGGCTTGTCTTTCATGAACGACGACAAAGTATTATTGAAATAGGAGCTTTTCGCACTTGACATAGCAGATTTTAAACTACTCTTCAGTTTAGGTAACACAGATGATTTTATTGGATTGCCAGATTTGGAATGCTTACGAAGACGCCTGATACGGCGAATCAGATGTATAATGTCGCGAGTGTACCAAGGATGCTTGGGATTGCGTTTTATACACTTTGTTGGAATGTAATTAGCAATACATTGGCCAACAATTCTATTAAAGCGGTTCACTAGTACATCGACATGGTAATGGCTGGCGCTGTTTAAAAACTCATCAAAAGAGGATGCAAGTATCTCGATTATGGAGTTATCATCAGCATGCTCGTAGTTCACAACAGTCTGGTGCAAAGGAAGGTTAGGTACAGTCGTTAGGTTAAACTCAACTACGACACCCTTGTGATACAACAGGCCTTCGACAATTTCACAATGATAGCCATTTTCTTTAATATGCTCATTAACGAAAACAAGATGAAGAATTGCATTTTCGCGGGTTGCAGAAGAAACAATTTTCGCCAGGTCTAAAGAAATAGTTAAGTCAATCAAATAGTCACAGGTGAGCTTGTGTTGGCCATGTGCTGATAGAGTTTTCCAGTCTATTGCGGGGGTATTGAAGTTCCCAGTGATTAACATTTTGCAACCATTTAATTTTTGTTGGACTATATAATCCAAGAAATCAGAAAAGATACCAAAACCCGCATCAGGTGGACGATAGACGGCTCCAATAGCCAGCGTGAGACCACAAAACCTAATTTTACACCAAATAGATTCACAGTTGGTTACATTGGGGAGTACAGTGAATTCAATGTTTTTTTCCACAAAGAGCGCAACGCCACCTCCACGACGGCCACATCTATCTTTTCTCAGAACATTGTAACCTGGTGGTAAAATTTCTGAGTCCATGGTGCAAAGGAAGGTTAGGTACAGTCGTTAAGTTAAAATCAACTACGACACCCTTCTGATACGACAGGCCTTCGACAATCTCACAAGGATAGCCATATTTTTAGTATGCTCATTATACGTTCATTAAGCCAAGTTTCTGTTACGCATATTACGGAAGGATGATAGCATGCAACGAAGTGATGAAAGTCATGAATCTTGTTAAGAATGCTATGGGCATTAATATTTGCTAAAGAAAAGTTTTCAGAGCAGAGTCAGGTTCCAGGAGGCTGAGAAGATTGCTTCTTGGCTTGAATGATAGAGTCGCCCGCTTCGATTAACACATAACGTGCGTTATCTATCAGCAAGGAATCATACTACAGACGAGAGGAGGTGGCATTTTTTCTTTGGTTAGCTGAAAGTTTCCAAAGGGCACTGCGTACCTTTCTAACGCGCTCTGAGTAGTCCTCGTTTACATATATTTGTATCCCTTTCAATTTTCTTGCATTCTTTAAAACAGCAAGTTTAGATCTGTAATCCAAAAATTTAAATATAGCAGGTCGTGGCTTTTCGCCTCTACGCGCTCCAATTCTGTGCCATCGTTTGATGTCGGTACATTCAAGACCAAGTTTATCAGACAGTAGGCTCGTGAGCAATTCAATCAGCTGCCCGGGAGACTCGGAATGGTGTTCAGGCAGTCCGTAGACAATAATATTATTTCTACGGGACCTGTTTTCAAGTTCATCAGAACGGTTGTCAAACTTCGATACCAAGTTAGCAAGATGAGTTACCGTTTTTTCAAGTTGTTCAACACGGGGAATCGCTTCCTTGGCTGATAATACCGAGGCCTCAAGCCTATTTAGCCTTTCCTCGATGGAAGCGAACTTGGCTGTCCATGAAGAGAGCTCAGAACGGATTTTTTCTTGTTCTCGAGCAGCTGCGACAGTTTTTCGTTTAACTTGTCAGGGCCAAGATTGCTCTCAACATCGCCGGATAATAGCAACAAAATTTTACTGACAGAGAAGAACGATAATGCCGCCATAAGTGGGTCAGGCAGCAGCACTAGACATTAATCTTCATTCCTATAGCAAGGGAAGTCGTATTTTGGCCCTACCTGTAAGAGTGCAGACAAGCTTGAACCAAGTGCACATTGTGCCACCGCAAGACCCATTGAAGAGCGTAGCATTCACTGTCGGCTTTATAGCAGGCCAGAAGTGGCCAGCTGGTGACGCTGAGATAGCACACCATGCGCAGATGGGCTCCCGAGTGTCCAAGTCACGCAAGTCGGGTGACTCAGTCCATAGATGATACGAATCCCGTATCAGACCATCCGATCCGGGGTGGATGAGCAGCTGCTGTAAGGGTGTCGATACACTATCATGGGTAGTTCACGAATTTGTCTAATCTTCGCACTTCTGGCCTGCTTCTAGCTCACTATGTGTTCGTGTGGCTGGGAACTGTTTTCTCACGAAACAAAAATCAGCAAATGTTCAGCGGTTCCGACCTTATCTCTTTAAGGCTTACCATTTCGAATCGGCTCACGAAGTTTCGTTCCTTCAAAACGAAACAGAAACAGCAATAAAAGAAGCCGCAAGTACAAAGACTATAGGCGAATCCGTGTGCTACCCATCAGTCTCATGGTTGCTGAATGATCGCAGCGCAAGAGTCCCCTCTAGCTTATTTTAGGAAACTCTATATACGGCACCAACAGAAGACAATGCGCTTAATTTTTTTTTTACTAGAAGCTACGCAGAACCAAGTAGCAGCTTTGAATATTTACTACGGCATGGTGTTTGGTGCAAGATTTTCATGGTGGCTTCTCCGAACTAATTTTCTTTTTGCGCGTTTTCAGCTTAACCAAGCGTAATTTCGCGGCAATAGTGGTGTTTTCGGGGTTGTGAAAGTGCGCTTTACTAATACGGGGAAATCTTTTTGCTTTTTGGTGACTTTTTACGCCCTTCCAAAATTGTGCAAACGCCTCTGAGTGTAACAACTGAGAAGCACATACGAAGTTTCTTCACACTGCTCAGAAAATGTTCTAGGCGCCATCGAAGTGAAAGTATGTGTTACCAGCATCCTTTTATACTTTGATTAATTACATATAAAACAACCAGCCGCTCAAAATTTGGCTGTGTTAGCATAAGGCTGCAGGAATCTCACTGCATTCTTGATAGGCTTGTTTTTCAATATAGCCTTGCACCTTTAAATAGAACACTGCCTCATAAAACATATTTATAAAATACCTGACTAACTACTGCAGGTCTGTGTGCTCAGATTCGGGCGCACGTTAATCAAAACCCCAGGTGATCGAAATGTCCAGAGCCCTTCATTACAGCGTCTGTCATAATCATATGGTGGTTTTGGGGCGTTAAACACCAGATTTCAATTAATCAATCAATCAATCAATCAATTATTTATCGATCAATCAATCAGTCAATTAATCAATCAAACAATCAATCAAGCAATCAATCAAATTCCTGACTAATTTTGTGAAACTCTCAGTGTTTATGTATCTTTTTTGTCTTGATAAAACGTGTGTTGTCAGTTCCCTGGTATTCTAGCAATTTTCAGTCTTTTTATGCAGTTCTAGTGTAGTTTTTTAAAAATCTCGAACGTATGATGTACTTGCACGTGAGCAACGTCTTTTTTGTTTATTGAGAGGGTTGCTCAGTGAATAGGTTTATCACAGTAAAGTGATATGAGAACTGTATACAATAAACAAAAATCAATATTTTACACCTATTCATAAACAAAACTTATGCTATGTTCAACTAGCAGTCAAACCTCAGCTTCGTGTTGACCATGGTATAGCATCGACTCATGCGTAGACCATGTTGTAACCTTCGGTTCAAAGACACTCATATTGCCCCATATTTTTTTTTTGCTTGCCTATTCTCATTTCAAGATAATGTAACATGCTTAAGTACTTTTTACATATCTCTGATTAGTCAAAGTTATCCTTCCGAATCGGCGTGACGAAATAGTCATGATTTATAAACTACATGTAATGCTACAAGTATAACCGCATGTTTGATAACACTGACCTAATATACACAAAACCACCAAATTTAATTGACATCGATGAAGGATTTTCTCTCCCATTGCATGTCCTCTCTATATGCGTAGCTGAAATGAGTAGCCATGAATGCCCAATTTTTTCCGCTATCTGCAAGCAAAAAGCTTCCATATGGCTAGCAAGAGCTTTGCTGGCCTATGCGATATATACGTAGTGTGAGCTAAGGGAGTCGCGCTAAAATCAACGTTTCACGCATGGTACTAATTACAGGCGTGAAGTCTTTCACACACGGTGCACACGCATCCAAACGGGTTTTTTACGAGGTCAATCGGGAACGTCCGAGTCACACTGGCACTTTCGCTAAACTTGACCGCATAATCAGTCAATCGGCCTCCTGGCGACACCGATTTGCTAGAAGTTACTTCTTTTGCTCCGGTGTCTCCACACCACGTTTAATGATGATTGTTGGGGTTTAACATCCCGAAACCACCATATAATTATGAGAGGTGCCATAGTAGAAGGTTCCGGAAATTTAGAACACCTAAGGTTCTTTAACGTGCACCTAAATGTAAGCTCACGGGCATGAAGCCTTTTCACCTCCATCGAAAATGCGGCCGCCGTGGCTGGGCTTTAATCCTGCCACCTGCGGGTCCAGAGCCGAGTACCTTAGCCACTAGACCACCGCGACGGGTGGCGCAGCAAGCTTAGCCTTCTTCTGTTTGTTCTTCCTATGCTCAACCATTAATTGCTCAGCAACTACTTTAACGTTAAGTTTCTCCGCTCTCTGTCTACATGGCTATACCATAGGGAGAAATGCCCCGCTGTATGTACGTAGCACCCAAAGAAGTTTTAAAAAATTGCTGGAGCGGAGAGCACTGCACAGGGGTGAAATCATATCCATCAAAAGATGGCGGCTGCGGTTACTGGGGGTGTGATAAACTGCCCGTGTTCGGCGAGTGAAACAGAGCACTTTGCTCGCAGGCCGAACGAGTTTAATGTGACTTTTTCGGGTCGCAAATTGCTGAAAGGGCACCTTCGTGTTACTCGTTTTTCTTAGTAAGCCTCTATTACTGAGCAGATTTTATTTAAGATGAAGTCACCAATACTCGTCTCTTTTACATTGTTGGCAATAACTGTCCTTCAATTCATAAATAACTAATCGTTACACTAACAAATCAAAATCTTTTGATCTCTAAGTGCACACCGCCAGAAAGAGCATGTTTTTGGAGATCTTTGGAGGGCAAAACCTGGTTTCACGCTTGCTGTCAAAGCATTGCAAGTGCTTCCAATCCAGCAATTTTTTTTTATCCTGCCGTGGCAGACGCGGACAAAGAGGGCAGTGCGGCTTGAGGTGTATGAGCCACTGAGTACGATCAGAAAGAGTCTGCAGCGGCTATGACGTCACACCTCTGGAATGCGCACACCGACAAGGCGCGCACTGTGGCTGCTCCTCGTGCATGCGAAGCACGGTTTTTGTACGTGCACGCGAGGCCGTTTTGTCTCGGCTGTGCCTTAAGTGCCAACCACTGGCACGCGTATGCACGCGCCTACGCGTCAAAAGCGTCTAGTCGCGCCTGTGGAGGAAAAGGGCGCGCAACTACTGGCACGCGTCGACCGCGTTGACGCCCACGCGTCCAAGGCCGATGCACAATGTTGCTTGATTTTTTTGCTTAGAACTGTCCAAGTTCAGCAAAGAACGGCACGTTCTCAACTGGAGCGGGAATGTATGTTTTAGAGGATATGAGAACACTTTAACAAGTTGATAGTGCTTCAAACACCACAGTTTAGACTATTTTAGAAGTAATTGACATTTCAGTGCCCAAAGTAACTACAGCGGTATGCACCAGAAATCAACATCGCTGCGTGCGCCGCTCCCGCGAATGAACATTCGCGGCTAGGATACTGTACGTCTATCATAGGCGTGTGCAGGGTTCTCCTTAAGAAGGGGGGGGGGGGGCAAAAGTTTGTCCCAATGCCCCTCCCCAGGGCTGACTTAGCACCCCCTCCCTATTATGTTAATATATGGAGTTGACATTGAGCTCTCCCTCCCCCCCTCCTTTCTGTGGTGAATAAGGCGTGGCTGCCCTCCTGATCAGGTTTACAAACCACCGGGTTTCTATACCTGCACTACCAAAGTTACTAACAATATCTTGCATATGCTGGTACCTTCAGTATATTTACCAACATATTTTATATCAGCCAACTTAATAATCACGCCTGCAACTTCATGATCTGGCAGAATTAAGTCAGTCATAAGACTACAATTGAGGCCAGAGTAGCAGGCTTTCGGCTGATGTGCGTGTTCGAAATATCTACTAATGCAACAAAGCATACCTGGTTCATATTGATACAATTGATATTGCCCCCCCCTCCTCTCTGTGGTGAATGAGGCGTGGCTGCCCTCCTGATCAGGTTTACAAACCACCGGGTTTCTATACCTGCACTACCAATGTTACTAACAATATCTTGCATATGCTGGTACCTTCAGTATATTTACCAACATATTTTATATCAGTCAACTTAATAATCACGCCTGCAACTTCATGATCTGACATAATTAAGTCAGTCATAAGACTACAATTGAGGCCAGAGTAGCAGGCTTTCGGCTGATGTGCGTGTTCGAAATATCTTCTAATGCAACAAAGCACACCTGGTTCTTATTGATACAATTGACATTGCCCCCCCCTCCTCTCTGTGGTGAATGAGGCGTGGCTGCCCTCCTGATCAGGTTTACAAACCACCGGGTTTCTACACCTGCACTACCAAAGTTACTAACAATATCTTGCATATGCTGGTACCTTCAGTATATTTACCAACATATTTTATATCAGTCAACTTAATAATCACGCCTGCAACTTCATGATCTGACATAATTAAGTCAGTCATAAGACTACAATTGAGGCCAGAGTAGCAGGCTTTCGGCTGATGTGCGTGTTCGAAATATCTTCTAATGCAACAAAGCACACCTGGTTCTTATTGATACAATTGATATTGCCCCCCCCCCTCCTCTCTGTGGTGAATGAGGCGTGGCTGCCCTCCTGATCAGGTTTACAAACCACCGGGTTTCTATACCTGCACTACCAAAGTTACTAACAATATCTTGCATATGCTGGTACCTTCAGTATATTTATCAACATATTTTATATCAGTCAACTTAATAATCACGCCTGCAACTTCATGATCTGACATAATTAAGTCAGTCATAAGACTACAATTGAGGCCAGAGTAGCAGGCTTTCGGCTGATGTGCGTGTTCGAAATATCTTCTAATGCAACAAAGCACACCTGGTTCTTATTGATACAATTGATATTGCCCCCCCCTCCTCTCTGTGGTGAATGAGGCGTGGCTGCCCTCCTGATCAGGTTTACAAACCACCGGGTTTCTATACCTGCACTACCAAATTTACTAACAATATCTTGCATATGCTGGTACCTTCAGTATATTTACCAACATATTTTATATCAGTCAACTTAATAATCACGCCTGCAACTTCATGACCTGACAGAATTAAGTCAGTCATAAGACTACAATTGAGGCCAGAGTAGCAGGCTTTCGGCTGATGTGCGTGTTCGAAATATCTTCTAATGCAACAAAGCACACCAGGTTCTTATTGATACAATTGATATTGCCCCCCCCTCCTCTCTGTGGTGAATGAGGCGTGGCTGCCCTCCTGATCAGGTTTACAAACCACCGGGTTTCTACACCTGCACTACCAAAGTTACTAACAATATCTTGCATATGCTGGTACCTTCAGTATATTTACCAACATATTTTATATCAGTCAACTTAATAATCACGCCTGCAACTTCATGATCTGACATAATTAAGTCAGTCATAAGACTACAATTGAGGCCAGAGTAGCAGGCTTTCGGCTGATGTGCGTGTTCGAAATATCTTCTAATGCAACAAAGCACACCTGGTTCTTATTGATACAATTGATATTGCCCCCCCCTCCTCTCTGTGGTGAATGAGGCGTGGCTGCCCTCCTGATCAGGTTTACAAACCACCGGGTTTCTATACCTGCACTACCAAAGTTACTAACAATATCTTGCATATGCTGGTACCTTCAGTATATTTACCAACATATTTTATATCAGTCAACTTAATAATCACGCCTGCAACTTCATGATCTGACATAATTAAGTCAGTCATAAGACTACAATTGAGGCCAGAGTAGCAGGCTTTCGGCTGATGTGCGTGTTCGAAATATCTACTAATGCAACAAAGCACACCTGGTTCTTATTGATACAATTGATATTGGCCATAAGATAGGAACCAAATACTGCGTAGAATGCCTTCGGGCCTTTTCCATAGTCGAAATGTGCTCTAATGCAACTAACTGTGCCTGACACTTCATAATGTGACAGATATCGGTCATAATATTGCAACTGACCCCTGTATGGAAGACTTCTGGGCGTTGTCTTTAGTCAAAGTATTCTCTAAAACGACAAATGACACCCAACTGTTCATGAAGTCACAGATATCGGTCATAATATTAGAACTGAAACCTTAATGCAAGACTTCTGGACGTTGTCTTTAGTCAAAGTATTCTCTAACACGACAAACGACACCCAACTATTCATGAAGTCACAGATATCGTCATAATATTGGAACTGAACCCTGTATGGAAGACAGCTGGACGTTGTCTTTAGTCAAAGTATTCTCTAAAACGACAAATGACACCGAACTCTTTATTAAGGTGCAGATATCGGTCATAATATTAGAACTGAAGCCTTAATGTAAGACCTCTGGACGTTTTTAGTCAATGTATTCTCTAAAAGGATAAACGACATCGAACTGTTTATGAAGTCACAGATATCCGTCATAATATTAGAACTGAAGCCCCAATGCAAGACTTCTGAACATTGTCTTTAGTCAAAGTATTCTCTAAAACGACAAATGACACCCACCTGTTTATGAAGTCACAGATATAGGTCATAATATTGGAACTGAACCCTGTATGAAAGACTTCTGGACGTTGCCTTTAGTCAAAGTATTCTCTAAAACGACAAACGACACCCACCTGTTTATGAAGTCACAGATATAGCTCATAATATTGGAACTGAACCCTGTATGGAAGACTTCTGGACGTTGTCTTTAGTCAAAGTATTCTCTAAAATGACAAATGACACCGAACTGTTCATTAAGTCGCAGATATCGGTCATAATATTAGAACTGAAACCTTAATGCAAGACCTCTGGACGTTGTCTTGAGTCAATGTTTCAGTTTCAGTTTCACTTTATTATTCATTTCAAAAAAGTAGTACAGTAATATTAATATACAGACGAGGGTCCCAAAGTTAAAAACTGTAATGGGACCCTCGATGCATTATAACAATCAATAAATCAGATCAAGTTAACAAGCAACGAGTGAATGGAAATCAATTATACAATATAGAGTGATAAGTAATTATTATAGGCTAAGTGACACATCAGGCAACAAAAAGCAAGGCAAATAAGGAAAGAAAAAAGAAAGAACGGAAAAAAAAACATCTCGTTCAGTTGCGGACATTGTCAATCGAAATGCAATGATCTAAATGGCATAACCAAAAACGCAAAGCCCGCAAAAAGCCCATATACAGGCAGCTAATAGTTTAACAGAAAACTTTTAAGCGACTTTTTGAATGATGACAATGCGGGCATCGTTTTAATAGAAAGACGCATGTTATTCCAAAAAGTAATGGCCGCAAAGGCAGTGGTCATTTTTCCATAATTTGTGCGCGACGCGGGTAGCAAAAAGTTAAGGTTCATTGCAAATCTGTTTACATTGTTGTTTTGTAAGAAAACTGAATCAATGAACTCAAACGGTAGCAGTGCATTGCGCAATTGAAACAGAAGAACGGCTATGCTATAAAAAAATAACTTACGAACAGGTAGGATTTTGTTGTCTTGGAGTAGATGGCCTGCACTGGAGTATCGTGAGCTATTAGTGATAATGCGGATCGCCTGATTTTGTATGTTCTGAATGGGTGATAGATGACAGTCATACGTGTTTCTCCAAGCAGCGATACCATACATGATATGGGAATGAATGAAGGCGAAATACAGAGACATAAGTACGTTTATATGAAAAACTTCACGAGCTTTTATTATAGCCCGAATTCCGAATGCAGTTTTCTTTCTGAGGTGATCAGTGTGGAGATTAAACTTTAAATGGCAGTCAAGATGTACACCAAGAAAAATTACAATATCACAGGTGGGTATAGAGTGAGGACCAAGGGTTAAGGGTTGATGAAAAGGCAATGGCCTTTTCATCAACCCTTAACATATTCTCTAAAACTCTTAATGTATTCTCTAAAACGACAAACGACATCCAACTGTTTGTGAAGTCACAGATATTGGTTATAATATTAGAACTGAAGCCCTAATGCAAGACTTCTGAACGTTGTCTTTAGTCAAAGTATTCTCTAAAACGACAAACGACATCCAACTGTTTATGAAGCCACAGATATTGGTTATAATATTAGAACTGAAGCCCTAATGCAAGACTTCTGAACGTTGTCTTTAGTCAAAGTATTCTCTAAAACGACAAACACGACACCGACCTGTTTATGAAGTCACAGATATAGGTCATAATATTGGAACTGAACCCTGTATGAAAGACTTCTGGACGTTGTCTTTAGTAGTATTCTCTAAAGTGACAAGCCGCACCCAACTGTTCATGAAGTCACAGATATCGGTCATAATATTGGAACTGAACCCTGTATAGAAGGCTTTCGAATGTTATCTGCAACCAAAATGTTCTCCAATGCAACAACCCACACCTACTCTTCATGATGTGACGAATTTAGGTCATGAGACTGTAATTGTACACTGTGCAGAGGGCTTTCGAATGATAAGCGTATCGGAAATATCCTCTAATGCAATAAACCGCACCTCGCTCTTAATGATACAACAGATACTGGTCATAGGAATGGAACCAAGAATTACATATAATGCCTTTGGGCATTTTTGTGGTAAAAATATGCTTCAACACAATTAACTGTACCTGAAACCTCATGATAAGACAGATATTGGTCATAGGACTGCAACTGAACCCTGTATGGAATACTTCTGGATGTTGTCTATAGTTAAAGTATTCTGTTAAACGACAAACTGCACTCAACTCTTCATGAAGTCACAGAAATCGGTCATAATACTGGAACTGAACCCTGTATGGAAGGCAGTCAAAATGTTCTCCAATGCAATAAAACACACCTGACACTTCATGATGCAACAGATATTAGTGATAAGATTGGAACCAAGCACAGCGTGGAACACTTTCAGATGGTATATTTATTTATTTTCAAATACGGCAGCCCAATGTGAGGCTACTGCAGAAGTGGTGTACATATATACAAAATGAAAGCATTTAAACAGTGATATCACAGTAAGTGTGCCAACGTAAACAAATATCACTACCCCCTGAGTGCACCCCGATAAGAAATGAGAGAAACAGAACATTAATATGATGCAAGTGCCTCCAAAAAGTCAGACACACTGGTATCACGAACAAAGCCAAGTAGATCATTCCAGTGTTCGACAACTTTATTTGAACGTGTTGGAGAGCACTACAAATGACTTCTAGGCTGGACTGTCATTGCAGATCAGTGCTCTGTTGGAGGTTTCTGCACTTTGCAGCTAGTTTCAATATCTTCTAACATTTACAAAGTGCATCTGACACTTCTTGATGAGACAGAAATTGGTTTTGAGACGGCAGCCAAGCACTGTGGCTTTCACATGTCATAAATGGTCAAAATACCCTAGAATGCAATAAAGCATGCCCAAAATTTTTGATCGGACAGATACCGGTCATAGGATTGCACCAGAGCACCATACAGAAGTTTTGGCAAGGTTCTTAACATAGCCTAACTGAATGTGCTTAAGTGCATGCATATATAGTCCATGTTAATGTGTATACTAAAAACCTGAAAAGAAATGAAGCAGTCCTTGGAAACACATACAAAGATTCAATGTTTGAAACCATCTAATAATATCTTCAGCTCATTACAGTCTAGAGGAACAGATAAATACATGCACAGTTCTGAAAGATCTCATAAGTCACACGAGGTACTTTTTGCATTTCTTCTATACAAAGTGCAGTACAGTACTAGTGCACCTTCATTCTTTCTGTGCATACATGTGGTGACCTTCTCTTCCTACTATTGTGTCATTGTGCAGCTAATTTCAAATCAGGCGCTTCTCACAAGGTTTTCAGTTATCTGTCTAGCTGTAAACAAAACGCGTGTTATATTATAGTGAACTGTAAAGCGAAGGAGAAGCACCATCGTATACCTACAGCTATGAGTATCAGAATGAACTATAAATTAAGAATGTGCATGTTAGAATGCCTCCAAACAATGAATGTGCAACTGAGCGTGGCCGAGAAGCAGAACAAGCGAGAAGTGAAATAGCAGGCAATACCAGCAGCACTTAATCATGCAACTTTCTTTTTCGATCACCACAGCAACGCACGCTCTAGTTTCTATCTTGGATATGAATGGACATGAGACTGCTGACAGCTGAATGTGTCAGCGTCGCTGGTACCCGTCACAAAATCACATCACACTGATACCAACCAGAGCACGCTTGTTAATAGCTTGGCAACACACGAAAACGATTTGCACCGAAGCCAACGAATGTTTCAGCGTCATACAATTCGCGAATACACTTATATAAGTACGTACGATTTCACATCACCAAAATGTGCTGGCTAGTGCGAGGTTCACTTTCAGCGATGATGAATACCGATGTTGAAAACAAACACAGTGTAGATAAAAACTCCTCCGTATGCACTACGCAATGTTTTGGGCGTCGTATACGGTGTCTATGTTGCGACGAAAACTACCGTAGATCTTTCTCAGCCGATGTTCTTCGCATGTGTTGGTTCATACGAACTAGACGGTAGAGGCCTACGCTGGATCCAGATGACACCGCTCTGAATTGCCTCCGCGGTAGGCGAGGGCTCGCGCTCAAAGCTTCAAACCTCCGAAGTCTGTTCACACTTATTTTTAGCACAGAAAATCACAAATCAAAGCACAAGAACACCGACACGCTCCAGTAGCCTGTGCGATGTTTTCGCTCGGCCGACGATCGCACTCGGGACCGGTGCCGGCATTTGGTGGATTTGTCGGCGTCGCTCGAACTCGGCACGAAACCGCGTCACGCTGGTAGCCCTCGCAGTCGTTCGTCGTTTCGTTGTCGTTCTAGATTACGAAGCGGTTATTCAGGAACGTTTGGAGTAGTTTTCATGCTTGCCAGCACTCGGCTGTGCCTTCGAAGCGGCGGCCATTAGGCACAGCAGTCGGAGTCATCGCGGCCTCTGGTTGGTTGGCGCGCGGCCTCTGGTTGGATGGCGCCGCTGTACGCGTGGTGACGTAGTGCACGCGAGGCGAAATATCAAGCCCGGCTTGATCCCTCGCGCCTGCTCGCGTATACCCCTCCGAAGCCGACGCCGAGAGGCGCATTTGACGCTTTTGACGCGTAGACGCGAGCATACGCGTGCCAGTGGTTGGCACTTTACTCTACAAAAACACCTGTTAGAAAAATTGCACACATTTCTCCGATGAGCGTGTAGTATGCGCAATATGCAAAGCAGCCATGGGTTCACTTGATGTTCTGTAAAGAGGTGTTCTTTATTCGTCACTGTAGACTTTGATGATTTGCGCGCACAGCCGCTTTTCGAGCACTCGCCTCCCCCACACTTATGCTCATGTCTTCATTCATACTATTACGCTGTGTGTGAGAGAGGAAGAGGAGTAAACGCTTTTATTATACAGAGCGGCGCAGCGCCTCAAGCGATCTCCACTCATACCAGATCACTTGCAGGAGTTAAGCTGACGTTCTACCGCAGACCTATCTAGGAGGAGTAAGCGCTTTAATTCTACAAAGGAGTGCAGTGCAGCTATAGCGGTCTCCACTGATACCAGAGCACGCACCGGAATGGAGCGAGCGCTCTACAACAGAACCATCTAGTGGGTTCTACAAGTACTAGCGTGGTTATGACGACGTACAAGGGAAAAGCTCTGACCATAGGCTGCTTCGCATCTAATAAGAGGACGGATTGCTTACCTGCATATATTGTTCAGTCGCTATCCGCATAATACCTGGGGCTTGGATAAATGACCGTTTTCTGTAAGTTCAATAGCAATACCCCAAGAAAGATCAAACAAAGCGCCAGCTGGTACAGATATATCTTGAGGAACCTCAAGCACGAAGGCAGCGACAAAAGATAAAGAAGGGAGGTTCATGCGTATGTTTGAAAATGAGCGAAAACGTCCACACTATGTTAGATTCGCATCTTAGAGATTGAGAAGGAAAATAAGGTAAAAAGAAACACACATGCATTTTGATTTACACAGAGCTGGTTCGGTGCCCTCTCCACTATGCTTTAACTGTCAAGAACCAAAAAAAATATTGATCACATTTCAGTAACTTGCCGTACTTTCTCTAGCCGTGAAAAAATATCTTGGCATTCTATTGAGACACTTTGGAATAACTCTTCACTCAGAAAATATTTCTTTGTAGCTTCTTCTCTGGCACCCCCCCCCCCAAAAAAAAATGAACACTTGCTTACCCACATGTGATTTCTTCGGTGACACAGAGAGGATTCCTTGGTAATTTATTTTCGTTCCAACTATTGCAGGTCAGCCTTTTTTTGTTGTTAGGTGATTGCATGTGCCGCTGCGTTGTTCTATGCCTAGTACATTGGTACATAAAACAATTATCTTAAAAAATTCTATACTTCCACCTTGACCAACTTGTCTTTTTTTTCTTCGTCTCAATTCTAAACATTATGCCTATATTAACCACCGGTTCAGAGCAAATCCTCCAAACTCGGTAACAACTGAATCACACGGGTCAAGCAAGCAAGCTTGCCATGCGACAAAAGAGGCTAAGAAGAAGAAGAAGAAGTAGAAGAACGAAAGGCAAAAACGTTGTCTCTAACCGCTGCTGCCCTGGCGTCCAGAAGGAGATCGAGCAGGTAATAACTTCTATATTTACTTTAAAGCAGAGGACTAGTTTTGTTCCCGAGGTGCGTTCAAGTTGGGCGCCTTAACTGCAGAATAAGCGGCTAGACAGCCATGGTAGCCAATATTAGGAGCTATTAGGGTTAACCCTTGCCTAGCATTTGCCACTTCCTTAACCAAATTTTACACTTCGCTTTTGAATGCAGCAGCCTGACAAGCACTCCTCCACAAATGTGCCAAACCGAAAGACCTTTCACTTACTTCTGTGCGAAGTAGGCACGTTCGCAATTAAAGCACCGAGACATTGTCACGCGAGTGTAATTTTGTTTCGCCGAACTAACCCCCCCCTGTTCTCAGATATTCGCCGATGAACTTTGAGGCTCCGTATAATGCACGGAAGACCCGGAGGACCTGTGCGAGGGCTGTCCGAGGGTGACACAGTTGTAGCGTGCGGCATTTATTCTAAGGATGATACGAGAGCATGGGTAATTTTTATGACAGTTACTGTTTCCGCCACCGTCTATAATGGAGATGTATTTGCACTCCTGAAATCGATAGAATCTTGCGGCCAACTGATTTTAGCCGACAGGACTGGTTGGTCTCTGATCGCCTTGGTTGAAAAAAATTGGCAGATCCAACGTACAGTGAGAATCGTTGATATGCCAAGCACGAATGAGAAAACTTGATATGTCATTTTAAAATCAGCACAACGTGACGAGGTTGAGGCAAATGAGGCAGTACATGACTTCCGTGTCATGATTATCATGTTCGGATGTGTCGTTTATTTTCATCATCTATTCAGCCACGTGATAGAAAATTTAGTATATGTGGTGGAATTGAACATCCGCGAGCACGCTATGAGTGTGGTATGTTACCATGTTCTTACATGACACGCATGTCAGGATTAACATGTTTGCACCAGTCGTATACTTTATTCATCTATTGACGTCACGTAACACGAAATTTGGTATATGCGGAGCTAGAAAAACGGCCGCGCGCGCATCATGAAGAACCCAGTGTAGCGTTGATGCGCGCGCACGCTGGGCCCACCAACGCTACGTTAGCAGAACGCGAGCATATAAGGTGCGACCGGCGCGACCAGTGTCCGTTGGCGCGGCCCGACGGCGAAAGGCGCGAAATGCGACTGTTGTGTTCTGGGTTTTCGGTTTCGGAATGACATGTGAGGATGCCAGGGGGCGCCGCTCTGGCATCTAGGATTTCAAGGCGACTGTAAAATAAAAGGAGTGTGCGTTGGGTAACCGTGGAGTGCGGTTGTGGTTATTCTCTTCGGCGCTTCGCGCCAACCCGCGTGTTCGGGCTGGTCGGCGTCCCCGCCGGCCGCGTTCGTCTCCGTCTGCCGTCTTCTTCTGCTTCGTCGGGACCGGCCAGCCCCCAACACAGCAGCGATATGCTCCGTTTCGCGCCGATACGCTAACCAGACAACACTGCGTCTCCGAATTTTCGTGACGAAGGAATGCCGATGCACTAAACGCGCATGCGTCAAATCATCGCAGCGCGGTGCGCGCCTGCGAGTACATGGCAGGACCGGCGCCTGGCGTGGAAACGCCCTCGTGACCCTACGAAATGAACGCCGGTGAGCACACGCACCCCGTCACGCCGAAATGTATTGGCACCTTGACTGTGGCATGCAGTTATGTTCTCACATGACACGCATCACTTGATTATCATGTTTGAACCAGTCACATACTTTCGCAATCCATTGAAGTCACGTAATACCAAATTTGGCATATGTAAAGCTAGCGAAACGGCCGCCAGCGCATTATGAGTGTGGTAGCGATTCATGTTATTATATGACACGCATGTCGTGATTATCATGTTTGTATGTGTAGTTTGCCTTCGTTGTCCATTTGTGTCGCGTAATACCGAGTTTGGTACAAGTGAAGCCAGCGAAACGGCCGCCAGCGCATCATGAGCGTGGCATGTAGTCATGTTGTTACATGACCCGCATCTCATGATTATCATGTTAGCACCAGTCACGTACTTTCGTCATTCATTCGCGTACTGTAATACCAAATTTGGTAAATGTGACGCTAGCTAAACGCCCGTGAGTGCATCATGAGCTTGGCGTGTAGTGATGTTGTTACATGACACGCATATGGTGATTTTCATGTTAGGGTCTGTCGCTTGTGTTTGCCATGCAATCATGTCATACCATACTAGTTTTGTAACATGTCATGTGAACGAAGTCACTGCATGAGCTGCAGGATCATGGAATGTAAATCATGACATTCATGACATCCATATCATGATTTTCATGTTATGGCTAGTCAAATATGTTCTTCATGCGGTCATGTTATGCCATACCAAGTTTGGTATCGAAACCGTTATGGAAACGGCCAGGAGAGGTAAAAGTTATAGGTGGCTAGATAGATAGATAGATAGATAGATAGATAGATAGATAGATAGACAGATAGATATATAAATAGATAGATAGATAGATAGATAGATAGATAGATAGATAGATACACGCTAAGTCGCTGAAGTTCGCTAAGAAATGCTTCGCGTTTAATACTGCCTGGGATCTGTCGCGATCATGTTGCCTAAAGGTGCCTTTTGCATCCACCATATAAAAGCTTTTTACTAGATGCAAAACACGGGGCCGGTATGGCGGTGCACCAAGCACGGTCTCCAAACTTAGATGGTGCCATAGACGATCCGGACAAGAGAACAAGAAAGTTCGAGCACTAGATCTGCCTTTAAGTGAGGATCAGTTAGGATAATGTGTGGACACGCATGGAGGCGTTCGTGACCATCCCATTATTGTGTAACGCTGTGGCTCTATCACTATACTGTCCTACTCGTAGCTCGTCAAGGCATAGCCATGAGTCGTCGTCCTCACGGCATACCACGACAGCGCCCGTCCAGTTCAGCTCGCCAAATGAGCCGCAATCCCCGCCATTCAATGCGGCAATGGAGGCGCTGCGGCGCATGCGGCCGCCGGCCAAGGGTGCGACGCCGGTCACGGACCCGGACAGCGCGCGGCCCTGCGGTCACCACTTTTACGCGATGCTTGTCGCATGCTCTGGTACTTTGGCCGCTGGCACCGCACTCGGGTTTGCCTCGGCCGCCATGGAATCCATTGAACGCCAACCCTGGTACGACCTGCCACGGATGCCGCCTGAGAACAGGTGGATCGCCGACAGCCTCTTCCTGGGTGCCACTGTGGGCTCTCTGTTCTCAGGTGAGCAAGCAACGCAGCCGAGAAATTACGTGAGCTTTTTATTTACTTCTATGGTACGCAGTGCATGGTTTTGTTTGAGGAAATCAGCTGAGCCAGGACGGCGAGATTCAGCTGTCATTTCATGTTTCGCTTCCCAATAAACCTACATTTTATTGAAGTACTAAAATATTCGAGTAATATGCATTTTTCTGCTCTGCTTTTTTATGTCCTTAAAGACAGTCTCTTCGTAACCCGAAGCAGAAGCTGCTCGAAATTGTTTCATGATGGCTATTTTTTTAACGCGTTGTAAATCATAAGTTAGAAGAAGTATTTCTGCATAACTACGGTACGGTACTTCACGCACATGTGTTAAAAGCTGAATAAGATGCCCTGCATCATATTTTAGTGTGGTTAAGTAATACACCATTTCTTCGTCCGTGATGCACGTTTCAGGCTTTCTACTGCATCTAGTCGGCCACAGAACAATTATGTTGCTGTCTTCCACCGGCCTCATCAGTTCGTGGATGTGCTTGGCCGTGGGAAACAGCGTGAGCGTGATACTAGTGGGTCGGGTGGCTTGCGGTCTCTTTGTGGGTGTTGTCGCCAACTGCGTTTGTCTCTACGTTGCCGACGTCGCGCCTCCAGCCAAGAGAACCACCTTTGGAGGTCTTCCGGAGGTACGCTGAATTACTTTATGCCATCTGATTTAAGCTCCCTCCGTGACTCGTTCTCCCTCAGGGGCTTCGACCCCTAGGTCTATCTCATGCCGCGCATCTTGACAGTCGTAATACGTGGTCGTACTTTGATCTAGACTTCCAGTATACTGCTGAAACGTACCCTATATAGGCTTCAGAATGTTCATCACAAGAATAACAGATCAAATTTGTGTGTTTGAGTTCCCAGTTAGCCTGGCATGAAAAACACCTACCACCACTGTTCTCTATTGTCGACTATGGCTGTGTCGCCCGCCTCCCCAACAGCTCGGTGGCAACTCCGCGATTATCATCGGCAGCGCATGGGCCATTGCGGTGAGCTATCGGAGCTAATATTGGAAGCCGCGCTTTTCCGCCGCTCTTCTTCGTCCTGCTACAATCTGCTGTTTGAGCACCCGAACACAAGCCAGTACACCCAGAGCCCAGTACCTTGATATACCACTAGATTCCAAGTGATGCACTTGTGACACGTCTGATTGAATCATAGTGCACAATCTGCATTGGACATATCATACACTACTTCTATCGAGAAAACTTTATATTTTCAGGCTGGCAACGCTCGATCACACCATTACACGGCTGGGTCATTTTACTCACCCCCTCGACAGCCCTCTGAGAGCTCGAAGAGCTATAGTTGAAAAGCTAATTGCTCTGAAACCCTTCCAGGGGTAGTGCCAGAGGATAGCTTCTAATTTAGTGTTTATTTATGCTAAACATTTTTACGCGATAGCTTTAAATAGCTCGTTCCGCCGAAATTACGGAGTTGGTGTCGGCGTCGCTGGCTGTGAGCGAGAAATCATCGGCGTTGCGTGACCAAAAAAAAAACAAGCTTCTTTGCGTGACGAAAAATTGAGAAAGATGCAAATAAAATTAAATAAAAAATTCTGGTCCCGAGTGGGGTCAAAACACGGTCGTTTGCGTGGCAAGCGGGTGTTCTATCACACAGCCATGTCTCTGCTCCTAGGTACAGTTAAATTATCTTTCTCTGCATGAAAATGCCGTGGAAGTAACTTTCAGACTTTACTAACACGCGTGTCCTGTATACATACACCATGAAACAATGCGCAATAATGCATGGTACAAGCTTACATTGCTATGGGGGGTCAGTACATGGAATTATTGTAACAACTTCATAGCTTAAAGTCAGTCACGCATTACTACAAACACACACGCTACTGCAACCTTATGTTCACGTAGTGCGTGCACAGGCAGCTTTAAAATATTTCATATACCAAGTGTTTGAAGTGGGCACTCGGAACAGAGTATCACTATCGTGTTCAACTTTTGAACGCGAAGCTTAAGGCTCCCCAATTTTTCGCTCTCTCTTTTTTCTATGCGACCGTGCCCCAGGTGCCACTCTTCCTCCTTTTAATAGAACCAAAACATCTCGCAGTACGAAACTGTTGATATTGTAGTGGAGCTTACGCAACAACGCGTATGCGCCTTCGGAAGACAACAAAAAGCCCGTGCTCTGCTTGCGCGAGAGTTTGTGCCGCCTTTGCTAGACTGGCCGTACGCCCACTTTCCGTTGCGACCTCGTTGCGACTTCTCGGCTCGAATAAACGTCATCACATTTGGTGGAGGCTGCTGAGATCCCCAAGAAGACCTGGAGCTCCGCCCTCGCAAGTTGCCTGAAAGACTACCGCGAAACATGACTGACGCAGTCGCCAACCAGCCCGTCCCAGCCCAGCCAGCCCCGTCTACCTGCCCCGGCGCTACTCGCCAGCGGGACCCACCAATCTTCAGCGGAAGTGGTGAGCAAGAGGTCGAAGACTGGCTGTCCTTGTACGAACGCGTAAGCGTCAGCAACAAATGGGACGACGACTCTAAACTCGCTTACGTTATCTTTTACTTGGCAGACGTAGCTAAGCTTTGGTTTACCAACCGCGAAACCGCCATCGCCAACTGGTCCTCCTTTAAGACCCTCGTAACAGAAGCGTTCGGCCGACCAGAGGTCCGCAAGCTCCGCGCTGACCAGCGTCTGCGCCACAGAGCCCAGCAGCCTGGCGAAACGTTTACGAGTTACATTGAGGATGTGCTCGACCTCTGCAGGCGTGTTAACCCATCTATGCCCGAAGAAGAGAAAATTCGGCAAATTCTTAAGGGTATTGAGGATGGCGCATTCCAGATGTTGCTAGCGAAAAGCCCGACCTCGGTGGCGATGCTCGTAAGCCTGTGCCAGAGCTTCGATGAATTACGCCGTCAGCGTTCCATCGCCCGACAGAGTGTCTCACCACCAGATTCGATCTCGGCTGTCGCACTCGCAAATGTCAACGTTCGCCAAGAAAGTCTGTCCAACCAGATCAAAGACTTCATCAGGGAGGAAGTCGCCCGACAGCTTTCCCTGCTGCCGCATAGCGACGCGCCCACCGCAAGTCTGCCTTCGACACTGCAGCAGGCCATACGCACTGAAATTTGCGATGTCCTACCTACAGTGCAGGCCCCTTACGCATGCACTTCTGCAGCATCTAATCTCTCAGCTGTCAGCTACGCACCACCTGCACCATCTTCACCTCTCAGCTACGCAGCTGTGGTCGCGCGACCCCCCCCCCCCCCCCCGCATCCAGTATCCTTATCGGCTCCACCTCCTCCGCCAGCGCCTCCGGTTTACAGGCCCTCACCTCGCTTCTTCCGTCCATCTAATGAGTGGCGCACCCATGACAACCGTCCTATCTGCTTCGCGTGTGGCATCGCTGGCCACATTGCACGCTACTGCCGCCGCCGTCCCACACCTGCGTACGCCTCCTTTGGAACTCCTACCTATGCGTCGCAGCAGGCCACCACGTCTGCATACGAACAGAGGCACTCTGACTCGGATCGTCGCCCATCGACTTCTCGTTTCCCATCTCCTCGTCGCCGATCGCCATCTCCTATGCGTCGTAGACCACCTCCTGAGGAGGGAAACTAATCAGTGCAGTTCCAGAGGCAAGAACTGCAACTTCTGCGCAATTATCAAGGCCTCCATTTTCGCCGCGAAATGTTGTTGATGTCAATGTTGAGGGAGTCGCCACACAAGCGTTAATTGATACTGGGGCCGCCGTTTCTGTGATGAACGCAAAATTTTGTCGCAAACTGAAGAAAGTGACCACATCTCTCTGTGGCATCGTACTGTCCACGGCTAGCGCGCAACGCATTCAGCCCTCGTCTGTGTGTACGGCGCGCGTCGTCATCCAAGATGTTTTGTACATGGTCCAATTTTTTGTACTACCATCTTGCTCTCATGACCTCATCCTGGGTTGAGATTTCTTATCAGGTCATGAAGCTATCATCGATTGTTGCCGTGCGGAAGTGTCCCTAGTGCCAAGTTGTGAATTTCCACCACCCGACCATTCACCACTGCTTTGTAAACTCATCGCTGACGACGACATCACCTTGCCTCCGGAAGCTTCAGTCCCTATTAGCCTTTCATGTGTGGCGCAACCTGACGCCACGGTGGTGTTTACGCCATCCCCTGTTTTTACTGAACGCAAGGGCATCGTGCTCCCATTTGCCGTTCTTACGATTGCGTCTGGTTTAACCGTAATGCTGGTTACCAACCACTGCAACTACCCCATTGGCTTGCTTCGTGGTGAAACGTTAGGATATGTGCAACCTGTCGACCATATCAATGATATTATTCTTCCCGACGAAACGCCATGTCAGATTGCCGCAATCACTCAGGCGTCTGAGCCATCAAGCTCACCAGCCTTCGACAATGCTATTGACGCAGACCTCCCCCCCTCGCATTGCAGCCAACTTGTTGCTCTCCTTAACAAGTTTCGCTCTTCTTTCGACTTTCAGAAACCTGCTTTGGGCCGCACCACGACTGTCACTCATACTATTGACACCGGCTCACATTCGCCTCTGCGACAGCGTCCTTACCGCGTTTCTGCCGAAGAGCGCCGCGTCATTACGGAGCAAGTAGATGACATGCTTAAACGTGGAGTCATACAGCCTTCTCAAAGCGCTTGGTCGTCACCCGTGGTTCTGGTAAAGAAAAAAGATGGCACCGTTCGATTTTGCGTGAACTATCGCCGCTTAAACAAGATTACAAAGAAGGACGTCTACCCGCTACCACGAATAGACGATGCTCTTGACTGTTTACAAGGCGCCGAGTACTTCACATCCTTGGATCTGCGTTCTGGGTATTGGCAGGTGCCAATGGCTGAATGTGATCGCCCTAAAACAGCCTTTGTAACGCCGGATGGCCTGTATGAGTTCAAAGTCATGCCATTTGGGCTCTGCAACGCGCCTGCAACGTTTGAACGCATGATAGATACCATATTGCGGGCCCACAAGTGGAAAACTTGCTTGTGTTACCTAGATGACATCGTAGTCTTTTCAGCTGATTTCCCGACACATCTTCGTCGTCTCCACGAGATTCTGACGTGTCTAGCTTCTGCAGGCCTACAACTTAACACCAAGAAGTGCCACTTCGCAGCCCGAAAACTAACCATCTTGGGACACGTCATCACAAGAGACGGTGTTCTTCCGGACCCCGATAAGCTTCGAGCTGTCGCTGACTTTCCAATGCCCACATCACTGAAAGCCCTAAGAAGTTTCGTTGGTCTTTGCTCTTACTTTCGCCGCTTCGTGCGCAACTTCGCGTCCATCATTGCACCTCTGACTAGTCTGCTTTCCAACAGCAAAGGTATATCTGCATGGTCACCTGCATGTGACGACGCATTTCACCAGCTGCGCCGCCTGCTGACCTCGCCACCTATTCTTCGCCACTACGACCCCACTGCTGCCACAGAAGTTCACACTGATGCAAGCGGCGTTGGTCTTGGCGCAGTTTTGGCACAACGGAAAGGCACCCAAACCGAATACGTAGTCGCTTATGCAAGTCGCGCTCTTAAGAAGGCTGAATTGAATTACTCCGTGACAGAGAAGGAGTGTTTGGCCATAATCTGGGCGCTTACGAAGTTTCGCCCGTACCTTTACGGCCGTCCTTTCGACGTGGTCACAGACCACCACGCTCTATGTTGGCTGTCCTCCTTGAAAGACCCGTCCGGACGTCTGGGCCGTTGGGCACTTCGATTGCAGGAATACGACATCCGTGTCGTATATCGTTCCGGTCGCAAGCATGCGGACGCCGATGCACTTTCCCGATCGCAATTAACACCAGATGTGGCTTCTCTGTCACCCCCTTTTACCACCTTGTCACCACTCGACAGAACTGACATGCTTTCGGAGCAGCGTAAAGACCCATACCTTGCCTTGTTAGTCGACTACCTTACCGATCCGTCTTCTGTCCCTTCCACGAGAGCACTGCGCCGGCAAGCAGCCCACTTTGCCTTACGTGACAACATTCTGTACCGCCGCAACTACACGCCTGGTGGTCGGAAGTGGCTCCTTGCTGTCCCAACTCATATGCGCTCTGACATCTGCATGAATTTTCATGCAGATCCCCAAAGTGCTCACGCAGGTGTCCTGAAAACCTACGAAAGGCTGCGCCAACGCTATTACTGGCGAGGAATGTATCGTTTTGTGCACAAATACGGTCAGTCTTGCACCACTTGCCAACAGAACAAAACACCTCCGCGGCACCTTACTGGCATGTCACAGCCGCTCCCGTGCCCGGCTCGCCCATTCGACCGCGTGGGTATAGACCTCTATGGCCCCCTCCCATATAGTAGCTCTGGAAACCGGTGGATTATTGTCGGAGTCGACCATCTGACACGCTACGCTGAGACTGCAGCTCTACCGGCAGCGACCGCCCACGAAGTTGCACTCTTCATTCTCCGCAGCTTCATTCTACGCCATGGTGCTCCGCGGGAATTACTCAGTGATAGGGGTCGAGTGTTCCTGTCGGAGGTCATCCAAGCTATCCTCGCTGAATGCAACATTATCCACCGTAAATCTACCGCATACCATCCACAGACAAATGGTCTTACTGAGCGGTTCAACCGCACACTTGGCGACATGCTGAGGATGTACACCTCCTCCGACCACACTAACTGGGACGCTGTATTGCCCTTTGTTACCTTCGCTTACAACACCGCGACGCAAGCGACTACCGGTTTTTCCCCGTTCTTTCTATTGTACGGCCGCGAACCTTCCCACCCACTCGACACTATACTACCGTACCGCCCTGATGCATCTGAGTGCTCCCCACTTTCGGAAGTCGCCAGATACGCTGAAGACTGCCGTCAGTTGGCTCGGTCTCTGACAAGTGAGGCTCAAGGTCTACAAAAGACTCGACACGACGACGCTCACCGCATAGCTCCTACATTTCGTGCTGGCTCCCTTGTGTGGCTTTGGGTGCCCCCGCACGTTCCTGGCCTGTCTTCTAAACTTCTGGCCCGGTACCATGGTCCGTACCGTGTCATTGACGCGACCTCCCCGGTGAATTACATCATCGAGCCGTTAACACAATCACCAGATTTGCGCCGTCGAGGACGCGAGACCGTACACGTCGACCGTCTCAAGCCCTACTACGACCCCCTCATTGTACCTACTCCCTGAGTCGCCAGGATGGCTACCCTTCATCCCGGGGGTATTGTAGTGGAGCATACGCACCAACGCGTATGCGCCTTCGGAAGACAACAAAAAGCCCGTGCTCTGCTTGCGCGAGAGTTTGTCGAATAAACGTCATCACAATATGTGAATTTACAGAAGCATAAAAAATATAGCAAACACTGTACACATTGACAAAGTACGTTGTGTGCAGTATGAAAATAAATAATATGAACACGACATATATCGTTTAAGTAATGCAATCGCTTACTCGCGTCATTTCGAATCATGCCTCACTTACACACAGGTTCTGACGCAGGTGTTGCATCTCTAAATGCAACTTCTCTAGCATTGGAATGTACTCGCACAGATCGGAAATTGTACTTCGCATCTCCTGTTTATCAGCTGGTGATCGTGTGGCCAGTGAGGAACCTCGAAGTGGCCACGGCTTTGGGCATTTTCTTCCAAGAGAGATCTTTCACCGCGTGTCATTGGCCACTCGTGAATTTAACGTCGATATACTTGCAGGTAGCCATGAGCGCCGGGCTTCTGACGGCTTACTCGCTGTCCGGATTTCCCTGGGAAGTGCAGGCGGGCGGTTGCGCCCTCACGGCCGTTCCCATGCTGGCGATGCAGCGCTACATTGTCGAAAACCCACGCTGGCTGCTTGCACGGGACCGATCTTTGGACGCTGACACGGCCGTGTTGCGACTGTACGGCATCGACCCGCCCGCTGACTTCCGACAGCGCAAAGTAGAGGGCGCCTCGGACCAGCAGAGATCCGCCGACGCCAGCCGATGGCCGAAGGAAGCCAGGTGAAAATTGTTTGAAGACTACGCCTTGCGCGGCCTCTAACACTATCCATCTGTAAGAGGGCTTGATCTATTACCTAATGAATTGAATTTGTCCCTAGTAGAGGCCTCCCTTAATTACTTAATGTGTGTAATCCCATGACACCTACAGTAACAGCTTTTACCTGACCTTTGACTGACTTCTTAGTGTCGGTAAGGTTATAGCTAAGTATAACAATCACTCAACATTTTAAGGGAGTATTAGTGTATGCTATACGCTGTTTTGACTGCCTTCTTTTTATGCAACATCCATTGCATGGCTGAGTTTAATTTCCACCATTTTTTAATGCGGAGCGCTACACGGACGCAGCCTTTCGTCCCTCCATCCATATCTTGAGGCGTCGTAACGCTCATGGTATACGGCGTTCAATACAGCTAAGGGGAGCTGCTATACGGGTCATTACAAGGCTAGAAATGATTGACACTGGCGTGAAATGAACGAATGAGGTTTATCGTAATATAATTTACAGAAATAACCAGGAAGAAGAAAATCTTCCTTGCACATTGGGCTGACTCCGGCAGGGCACCAGAGAGGGCGTCATGGCCTCCCTGAGCGAGAAAATAATCTGACAATAATTTTACTTTAATGGATTTCTGTTGTAATTGCACTTTTTTGATGTATGGCTCTTTCTAAAACAATCCCAGGAATTTCACGGCTTGTCTGCTACTGTACCTTCTTCAGAACATCTCCTGCGCTCAGCTTTGCCTGCTTCGAGCTGTGCAGGTGATGGGCGCCGCAGTGGCAGACGTGCCCCCACAGGCCTTCGCTATGTTCCTAATCATCTTGCACATAGGATGCGCCACCTTAGCCATTACCGCAACAAAAACAGCCAGCCGACGTGGACTGCTTGGTCTGTCGGCCTTACTGGTCGCAGCTGTTTTGTTCATACTGCGACCACTGGATCATCTTGGCTTCATGTAAGCATTCTATTAAATAACACAGACTTCCTAACCTGTTCACGTAGCTCCTTCCAGCGTAAATTGACAATCTGACGGCATGCCTACAAACGAAATTTTTGAAGAACCTTTTCAGTGTGAGAAATAACTGTATATACCACGCATTGTGAGAATCATTGATATGCAAAACAGTCTCTTGCTATAGCCGCTTAACCCCGCTTTCCGTTAGGTATTACCAAGACGATTACCACATTTGCTTAATTTCTGTTGTTGTGTGCACATATATCATGGGCTTACCAGGCACACCGACTACACTCTGCCCCCTACGAAATAGTTTTTTTTTTCTTTGGCGCAATGCAAACACTCTAGTTGCAGCACACTCTTCCCTTTTTCGAAACAAAGTGCAAGTACAAATAGCGTTCGTTGGAGTTTTTCTTGACGGGGAGAGTAGTGCCGAACTATATCTTGAATGGCAGAAGCACATGCGTACAAATCAACAAGTGCAGAGTTACAGCAGCAGAGCGATCTCGAACATAGGATATGTTGGACCCCCAAAAATAATGTTTTGATGCCTATTTTCACTCACCTGAATAGATGTTAAGTGAGAGTCAGCTGTGCGACAAACCCGCGTACAATGGGGCATGTTATGCCCCTATACGATTGACAGGGACATTCGCACAAGGTTTTATTGACGTAGACGACAGGTTTTTCATGTAATTCTTGCCGTTAGCTGATAGTTGTGCTCATAGTTCAGACATCATCATCCCCCCCCCCCCCCAAGAAATATGCCAGTTTTAGTATAGACCAAATCAACGAGGAGACCAATAGAGCATCCTGGTGTAGGCGTCTTTAAGAACAGAAACGGTTAAAAGGCCCTTGGTTCACAAAGAAATCATACGATCAATTCGTAGGTAGCAGTGATTATAATTTCCTTGTTTGACGAGTTTCCATTGTAACTGGCGATTCCAACAATGATGAAACATATGCCAATAACTATCTTCTTGGCCATCCCTGCCGAAAGATCATGTCTTATTGAGGTATGCATGTCTGTCTATCCGAAGCATTAAAAATTATTGACACTGATGCTGATAATACATGTAGCTTGAGCCCCACATTGTTCGTAGTGAATTTGTAGAGATAATAGTTTTGTAAAACCTATAGAACAACGTGACATCATTGAGGGTGTAAGTTTTTAACAGTTTATTATAAGCACGTGCATAAAGAGACGACCCATCAAATTTTATGGTAGAGACCCTTGCTTTAACAACGCCAGCATTCGGTCCTTTAGTGAAAACGTTGAAAACGTTGTCGAGCTTTTCAATGCCTGAGGTTCTTTAATCAACGGAGCTCACACTGCTTATCAGATAATGATAGGCTGATAAGAATGTAACTGCATATAGGCATACCCGAGTCATTAAAGAGAGGGGGGGGGTTTAGCCGGGAGCCATCTATACAAAAAGAAGTAATTGTGTTGGCGAAACCGACATTTAGGAGCCATTTAGTCATTTTCGTGCTGTATAAGAACGCAGTACTGTTCTCGCATCATGTTTTCACGCATAAGTCAAGCCGTGTGGTTTCATGCAAAATTAATTCTGCCAAGTTTCCAGCACAATGGCACTTTTACGCATCCTCTCTTTTCTCTTCAATTAATTCGTTGTGGTAAAGAAAATTCTGAACAACTTTTGTAGGTTTGTAGGGTGCACAAGTTTGTTTGTTCATTTAATTTAAAACTTCTAGCTTACAGAAGTAACTGCTGGCAGATAGGTTAGAGTAACACTTCGTCCGCTTCAATTTTACCCTTCCCTTTTTCTTCCTAATCCGGAATGACGCTACAGCCACCGGGACCTAGGTAACGCTTCTCTCAGTTTTTTTAGAGTAGGCGTAATACTGTGCAAGTTTATGTCCGGATAAGGACCTTCAAAGGGGCTTCTCATCAATATGTTGATTTCAGCGAAATGTTTCTTGAGTGGCTGGTTTCCTTCGAGTTTTGTAAAAAATTAAATATAGATATATTTATGCATGCATTGAGTACTGTGAAATATTCTGTTAATAAAATTAAAATAAAGTGCTTCGCAGACGTTAGCCCTCTACAGTAAGAAAAAAATTGCTTACTTGGCCCTAAATAGCAGGCTGAAAAGCGGCATACCTTTGTCCGATCTTTTTAAATGTGCATATCTCTTCCATTTATCTTACTACCCGTACATACTGTCGAACAGATTAAACAGGCTACAGTCTTTAATGTGTCACTGTTCATCTTGGCCGAAATTATTGTATAAATCATGAAACGCTAGAGATTTATCAGTTGAGAAGGAGAAGTTAAAAAAAATCACATTCACTTACAACACAACTGCACCGAGATTCATCCAAACTTCGTTTCTTTTCTATTATAAGCAAAAAAGCAACAGTTCTATTCAAAAATGACCACTATGCATACTGATTTCCGGACAGAGACTGGGCTGTAGACAAGGACTCCACCACTGCCAGCTGGACGGTCTTGCTTTCGGTGGGCCTGCTCGTGCTGGCTTACTCGGTGGGCTTGTGCCACATCCCCGTACTGCTCACCGGCGAGCTGATCCCTCTGCGGCGGCGATACGTCGGCTCCTCGTTCGTGTGGGCGTCGCGGTGGTCGCTGACCTTCGTGATGATCCACTTCGACGAGGACGTGCTGGCCGCTTTCGAGAACAGGGAAACGCTGCTCACGCTCAGCGTGGTGGTCGCAGTGGTGGCGGTCACTGCCATTGCTCTCATCCCCGAAACCGAAGGACGCACGCTGACGGACATTCATAGATAACCGCCTGGCAGACCGTCGGCCGCGTCGTACGCGCCGTTGCTACACCTGGCACAAACATTGGTTTGCCGCTGCAACATAGAATAGGCAGGAAGTGATATTGTTTATGATGTTAAGGCCAGTATCGTCTATGTATTTATGCTGCAGATTTTTACGTCTTCCATGCATGAAATATTTCTTTCGCAGTCCTACTGCGTCTGTTTAT
The DNA here is from genome assembly GCF_043290135.1 of Rhipicephalus microplus. Taxonomy (NCBI): domain Eukaryota; kingdom Metazoa; phylum Arthropoda; class Arachnida; order Ixodida; family Ixodidae; genus Rhipicephalus; species Rhipicephalus microplus. Next base: position 165,328,028 of record NC_134700.1, on the reverse strand, counting down.
TTTTCCTTCAGTGAGGTAATTGCTGCCCTGTCAATTTTTTCACTGAACCTCGACGCATTGTAATTAAGACAAAAACCTCGCATAGGGTCGCAACTCTGAATTGTTATATATAGCACTATTAGTTTGTTTTTCGCCTGCACTGTGGGAAATGGCACGGAGTACGTACGAACTCCATTCAGTAAACAATAAAAAGAACTATAAGAATTTTAATCAATAGAATGCATTGCTTCATTACGATTATATTGAAATACGTTCATCGAATATATATATATATATATATATATATATATATATATATATATATATATATATATATATATATATATATATATATATATATATATATATATATATATATATATATATATATATGTTGCTATGATGAACGGGCGTCGTTGCCTGGCGCATACCCCATGTTTTTTCTATCTCCTTCTTCTTCCTGATCTACTTCTTCTAACTCCTAACTATTGCTACCTTCTTACGTTACAGGATTCCCCCTCCCGCCGAAAGAATGCGCGCGTTGCATATTACGATGACTGATGAACAAGCAGTTTTAGAACACACACAAAAAAATTGTTCAAATGGGCTGTAGTTCCACATCAGATTGAAGTTCCATAATGTCACACAAAGATTTCACAGGAGAGGGCAGCAATCCAGGGTTAGTACAGCTCTGATGGATGGGGCTGACTGTTGCGTTCTGGAAAACACAAGTGCACTTTGAGCGTAGAAACTGATGAAATAGTTGCCATTATTGCGAGGAGTGGACGCTGTTTGAAAGCCTTGCAGTAGATCGGCCTTCGGCGTCGCTGTCTTCGCTGCGTGCGTGCTCGTTGTCGTAAACTAAAGGGATGGTGTCTGAATCCTTGCGTGGTAGAACTGGTGACTTCTTGTCTTGTTCGGTGTTTCTTGAGGTTTGGGAGTTGTAATCTTAGGCGCAGGCTATCTTTTGTGCCAAATGCGTTTCTGGCACCGATTCTTTATGCGAAGATGCCTCGCTTCATGAATTTGTTCTAAGAGGCTTGCTTTGTGTCGTCGTCCATGTTGGTGTGTCCGTTGGAGTGTCTGCGATTCACGGACTTGCTTTTGCTGGCGCTGCTCAGGAGATTGCTGTAGTGGCGCCCCTTCTGGAATAGGGCATTCAATTCCTTCGAGGTTAGATGTATGTATTACTTTTGCATACTTTCGGTTCTTGGAGCTGTGAGCACAGGATGGGGATACCACAGGTGACGTGGTATTATTAGGTTCAGACTGCACAGTCTGCTGAGCCATCGAAATAAAGTTTTGTGATGAAAAACACCTTTTCGAATCGTCGTGGCATGGTTGGGTATTTTCCCGATGTGTCAATGGTTCATCTATTGTAAACACGGTGTCCTTACGAGGCAGACGGTGAGCGTTAAGAGCACCTGAGGAGCCGCGTGATGTAAAACCGTGTGGCGGGCCATGTATGCGAGACGAAGAATGGAGAGCATCAAGTGGTTGAGCAGCGTCTCGCGTCATATGCTTAATCGATGATTTTGGAAGTGCCCTCTTGCGTGCAGAACGGAGGCCCGCTCGATGGTTTTGTTTTTTCCAAAATACGCATTCTCGCCTGTCACTGAGCCCGTGTGCCATTTCGTCTTGTGCCAGTGGTCGAATCTTGTTGTGCGTTCGAATGGTTGAAGACTGCCTGTGAAATTGACGACTGAGTGCAGTTGTCTGCGGATAGTGGGTTATAATCGAGTCTTCGTCGTAGTCGTCACTGTAATCTTTAAACCAAACGATTATTTCTTGTTTGATTTTTTTTTATTGTTGTTCTTCCCTATCTACTTCTTCTAACTCCTAACAATTGCTGCCTTCTTACGTTACATATATATACTTCTTTCTTTGACCAAGGCCCTCCTATCGAAACGGTAGTAAAAAGTGCGTTTTTTGTGTTAGGGACCTTCCTTGGAGTTCTTTGATGATTCGTTGAAATCCCAAGGAGATTCAGGCTACGAGATGTGCCATGGTTTCGCTCTTCGGATAACTTCGACTACCTCGATTTCATCGGCGCACTGGTAGTACATGGGCCCAACAGCATTTCGCCACCATCGACAGTAGACCGCCGTGGCTACAATCGAGGTCAATACTTTGGTAGGCGAGCACCATAAGCACTGGGCTACCACTGCTTCCGAACCGTATCGAAACACATCGAAATACATCGAAATAATGGGTTAGGAAACAACTTCTTGGGGTCCTAGCAAACTATACAATTCTCACACATATTGAACACCACTCTTATGGCACTTAAAAAAACTATAAGTCAGTCAAAATGTCTAGGAACATAACTTTGTAGAACTTTTCTTGAAACGTTCGGTGTGTGGTGCTGCCTTTGTTATCACACCTAGCACTTTTGAGTACTACGCCATGCTTGTCTGTCATACCTATAAGATCACTTCTCATTCTTCTCTGTTAGGTGTGTGCGTGCGTGCGCGCGCATGTGTGTGTGTGTGTTTGTGTGTGTGTGTGTTTGCATGTGTGCGTGTGTGTGCGTGCGTGCGTGCGTGCACGCGGGTGTTTTAAATGCTAAAATTTACCCTTCGTCGAAGCGGGAACCGGCGTCAGGACTGGAAACCAAGTGCAGCTATGGCCGACTGGGAACCAACCCAGTCGGCCAGAGCTGCACTGTCGTCGGAGATCGTAAGGGCACAATTGGTCGGCGTGGGATCCAGTGAGCGAGTCTCCTTCACTATTACTACTTTGTCATATCGTATACCTAGCGTGAAGTTGGCAAATACAAGGTCGGCGCACATTCCCCTGGTTGTTGTTGGTTCCTTCCAATCATACGAAATGCATAACCATATCGAGACGTCATACTCTCCACAAGCCAGTCGGTGTCCGTGATCTCCATCGTCGGGACGTACAGCGGGTGCCTTACATGTGCTGTGCCGTGATGGCAGAAGGAGATTGTGTGATGATGATGATGATGATGATGATCCTTGACACTCTGGCGCACACCCACAAAGGGGGATCGGCCAAGAACCGGGCGGCAGGATCTTAACTAAAAGGCTAATGGTTTTTCAAAGAAAACGTAATTTTGGGCTGAAAAAAAAATATAGAAAGAAAAGCCGAAAATCGAAAAAGGAGTATATCTGAGCAGGGAACGATGCAGGCCATCAGATGCGATTTGAGACAGAGGTAATGGTGGGTCTAAAATGATGTGTATATATATATATATATATATATATATATATATATATATATATATATATATATATATATATATATATATATATATATATATAGGCAGATTAACATGGCAATCGCTTTGTTTCAATTACGTATTCAAATACCGCAGAGCAGACGTCCCAGTGGCTATAACCGAATTTAATGCTGCCAAACGACAAAATTACTGCCACATTTAATTCTAATCCCAATTTTTCAAGTGGAGCTACCAGGTATCTTTTCCGCTGATGAGAATACCGGCGACAGAACAAAAAGAAGTGATCTATCGTTTCCATTTTTTCGCAAGTCTGACATAAAGGTGACGCCTTTAGACCAACTTTATGCAAATAATAATTCAGTTGAGGAATTCTGCAACGCAATCTTGTAAAAGTAACTTCCAAGTGCCGTGTTGCACACCACTGTCTATTCCAGCGGCATCTTAGATGTGCGAAATCTCGATATTTATCCAATGAGTAGCAGTCGTATTCACGCAAACAGAGGTTTCTAAACCTTATTGCTGTCGCGTAAGCCGTATCAGGCAAAACCGGGATAATGGGACCGCTAAGAGATACTGTGGCTAGTGCATCCGCCATCTCATTGAGATATATGCCACGATGACCTGGTACCCATAAGAGCTGCAGTTTTTTCACATTTGTCGGTATGAGTTGTCGAAACATGTGCATAAGTGTTAAGTTGGCTCCTGAAGACAGAGCAGCACATACTGAAAAAGAATCTGTAATTACGACTGCTTGCGATTCGCCCAAAGGAAGTTTCCGTAGTGCCAGTACAATAGCAAATAATTCTGCCATGAATATTGGTGTGTAATCTGGGAGTCTAACCGAAAAGGACCAGTCAAGGGAACGTGAGAAGATACCTGCCCCAGCCTTTTCATTTGATACGGATGCATCGGTCGCAATTATGTTGTTCAAGTTCACATGCGCCAAGTAATCCTGCAGCCGATCATTTAAATATTGAAATGGCATTTGCTTTGCGTTAGAGGGATAAATATTCTCAAATTTTATCTTAAGATCTAAGTTAACGTCTCTTGTTGTGAAAATATGTTTGATTTTGACGTGCAGTGGTTCTAGCAGCGCTTGAACGAACAAGATCTGTGGGCAGTGGAATCGTGACCACCAAGTTTCAAAAAATAAACTTGGTTCTTTAATAAAAGCATAAAATGATGCTCTCTGGGGCACAGTGTATAGTTTTAAAAATGTTTGGATAGTAAGCATTTTGAATCTATTCAACAATGACGGTAGACGCGCTTCCATGTATAGCACATTGTTAGCAACAAACTTGGGCAGTCCAAGGCACAGTCGTAAAGCCTCCCTTTCTAATAGTATTAGCGGTCTCATTTTATATGTCGCACTGCCCGAAAATAAGACACAGCCGAATTCCATTATAGGACGAATGTACATTTTATAGACCATTACCAATGTATTTCTTCGCAACCCCCTTTTTATGTTGCTGAGCTTGCGTAACCACCCCATGGCTCGTGTTGCTTTGGACGCAATGTGATCGATGTGGCTTTTCCAATTTAACGAGCTGTTATATATGATGCCTAAGTATTTAAGTGAATCCACCTGGGGAATCTGCTCTGTGCCATACATCAAGGAGATGTTGACAGGATCCCTGAACGAGAACGCTAGAAGCGCGCTTTTGTTTACATTTAGAGACATTCCAATTTTTTGAAGCCATTCCTCTATCATGTTTAGGTAATTCTGTAATGTCTGATAAAGTAATTGCAGATCACTGTTTGTCGCAAAGAAAGCAATGTCATCTGCATAAACATATAAATGAATATCGCTATGTGTTGGAATAGAACTGAGGAAGATGTTAAACAACACCGGTGAGAGCACTGCACCTTGTGGTACGCCACGGTATTGTCGATATCTGTTAGAAAAACAACCCCTTTGAAAGCAATAAAACTCTCTCTCCTTTAAAAACTCTGCTACCCATGATGTCATGTATTTAGGTAAGTGTGACCTTTCCATCTGCTCTATTAGTATTTTATGCTCCACTTTGTCATACGCCTTGGCTAAATCCAGAGTAACTAATGCACAATACTCTCTTCTACGCCTAGCCAACTGTATACGACTCTCCAAATCCGCGTGCGCACACCATATGGAGCATCCCGATTTAAAGCCAATTTGACTGGGGTTCAAGATTGATTTCTCCTCAATGTATTTTATTACACGTGCATTCAAAACTCTTTCAGTTAGTTTAACCAAATTAGATGTAAGAGAAATGGGCCTCACATTGTCAAGTGTATACCCAAGCGCCTGTTTTTTAAGTATCGGAATTATTTTGGAAAGTTTCCAATCCGCCGGTATCCAAGAAGTTTTCAAAGAGTAATTAACCATATTACAGAGTTCATGAGGGGAAATGTCATATAGTACTTTTATCATTGCTGAAGTTACTCCATCTGGTCCAGGTGCTGTAGGAGGTAAGTGCCTCACTACACCCGCTAGTTCCGCTAATGTCACCTCGTTGAACTCCTCCCCTGCAATTGGCTTTACTATGTGTCTTGGCATTGTTGATCTGAATCTTTCTTCTAATCCTTTAGCAACATTTTCTAAGACTTCAGTGAGTTCGCTAGGCGATAGAATTGAAGAATCACTATTGTCTGATGGTGGTATCATTTTTCTGGAACGCAAAAATCTAAAAAGCGCCTTTCTGTTGTATGGTTTTGAAAGATAGCTAAATTTGTTAGTGTCATAGTCATCTTTTGCTTTGCGTACTGTGCGTTTAAAATCTGCTGCCACGTATTTATAGTCACACCAGTTTTTTGGGCATTGGTTGTGCATAAGTTGCTTCCACGCCGCTTTTCGTTTTCTATACCCCCTCGTACAATCAGCGTTCCACCATGGGCTAAACGACCCGCCTGTGCCTGAAGTTATTGAAAAAGTTGACTTTTTTATTGCTCTTTTCAGTACCGCACACAGACTCATAGCCCGAATGTCTTCCTGCATGTCCTTGCGAAGAACCAAAGTAGGCTTCAAGTCTTTTTGTAAACGCTCATAATTTACAAACGAGCCAATTTTACCAGTTAGAAATATCCCGGGAAAGTTAATATCAAAGCTAATAGGAAGGTGGTCACTGTTTGTTGCGCAATCTAATGTTTTCCACGACGAAATGTTTAGTGAGAAGCTGCAAAAGGTCAGATCTATCGCCGACTTTGATTGTCTCCTAATAAACGTAGCAGTGGGGAAATTTACACAAGATAAGTTATTATCAACAGTCCATTCCCACAAGCGCCTTCCATTTACATCAGTCTTGAAACCCCAAGACACGTGGTGTGAATTAAAGTCACCAGTTAATATTACATCCTTCCTGCAGGAAGCTAACATTGCATCTAAGCATCTTGTGTCCTGTACTCCTACCGGAAAGTATGCGTTAACAAAAGAAAATTGTGTGGTCTGGAATGCTCTTGTTCTTCATCTTCACCAACGTAATTCTGAGCGTTATGAAAGGCAGGCTACCACAATGGGGTGATAAGCCTCGACCACAAGGAGCCCCAGCCATTAAAGAAAAAGACACGGTAAATTCACATCGCCGTTCTCCGCACCTACATCATGATGACCCTATTTTTTCTTCTATTTCTTTTCCTAGCTTGTACTTTGCTTGTCGCGTTGGCCGAGTTCATGATTGGAGTGCGTTGCTAACGCACAAGAAACAAACAAAATAGATGGTTAGTTCACGCTCCTCGTGTGTGTGTTCGTTTGTGCCCAAATGATCCAAATTTCCGCAGACCTCCACTACAGCGTCCTTCGCAATCACGAGGTGGTTTGGGGACCTTCAACCGCAGATGTTATTATAATTATTATTATTATTATTATTATTATTATTGCGTCTTTTTAAATTATATTTTATGGTACGTTGAGGTATTAGAACAAATGTCGCAAAGTTTTTTCTAACAAATACTCACTAGAGAATATTAATCTACAATATGAGAGAACAACTTTTCAGGCATATGTGAGCACTCTAAATAAAGTCCCATTTTTTTTATTTTTTTGTAAGTAAAATTTCATTAAAGTGGACCTTACGCGAACACTTTTAACTTAAGTAGCACTAACCTTTAAAAATTATTCTTGTACAGACGTAAAAAAATGGCAGCATATCCACGGAGTGAATGATGGAGAGTGGGGCGAAGCATTCGTCCGTCCATGCGTCCGTCTGTGTGACCGTTCATGCGTCTGTTTGTGCGCCCGTCCCTGCGTTCTTTCGTGCATCCGCCCCTGCGTCCGTTCATGCATCCATCCATGCATCTGTTTGTGTGTCCGTTCGTTCATCTATTCAACACTCCAAATCCCACCATCTCGCATCTTTTTATCATATATTCCCCATATAGAAGCACCGCCATCCAGCGGACATTCCAAGGACTAAACGAGAGGTGGCACACGCACACTTTCTTACGGCCTGCGCTTTGGGTCCACTTCCCACCTTTAACCACCTCGAGTTCATGGTATATTCTAGTTCACTGTATTCATGGCACTGCGACCAAACGCTCGCTAAACCTTTCGAAAACCAAGGAGGTTACGCCTAGCGAGTATAGCGTAGCAACCTTTCCCTGTCAGATAGGGCTCAATTTACATGCCAATGGCTGCTAATGAGAAATGAGAGACAGGAGAATTCGGCTTTTACTTTCTTACGGCTTGCGCTTCGTATCTACTTCTCATTTTTAACCACCTTGAGTTCATTCATGGTATATACAAGTTCATTGTATTCATGGCACTGCGGCTCAACGCTCGCTAAATCTTTCTAAAGCTAAGGAGGTTACACCCAGCGAGTATAATGTAGCATCCCTTTCTTGTCCGATAGTGCTCAATGTACATGCCAATGGCTGCTAATGGGGATCGCAGCGTGCGGGTTGACTAAAAGCCGAAAGCTCCTGTCTCTCATACCCCATTATCAGCCATTGGCATGTACATTGAGCCCTATTTTTTGTTGTTCAACAACGCACAGAAGGAATCTCTACCGGCACCACCTTGGAGGTCAAGTGTTATACCTATTTCGGGTATGTGCCACTGGTGGTTACATACGAGGGACGCCCAAGCCACGCCATAAGCGTGTTAGCGTCTCTCGTCGTTGTTAGCGTCTCACGGCGTCTCTGGGCTGGCGGACGCCCGTCATGGCAAGCCAGCCCCCGAAGAAGGCGCTAGCCTTCGACGTAGTCGTCCCCGAGGGGACTAGTCCCGAAGACGTCGTTGACGCGACGTCTTCAATAGTAGGAATCGAAGAAGTGTACTGCGTTCAGCACTTTGGAGGCCGGAACTACCAAGTTACCGTCAACAGTGAGGCCGCACTGGCCCAAATCGTAGACGCGTCGCACCTTATCATCCGAGGAGAGCGCGTCGCCATCGTACCCCTGGGACCCCAAGTGACCCAAGTGACCGTCCTGTTCCTGCCGTGCCGCGTACCCAGCGAAGTCCTCGCACAAGCACTCTCTCCCTACGGGAAGGTGCTGCACATCACCAGAGGACTCATGGGATCGCGCCCAACCGTGACCACTGGGACGCGATACGTCCGCATGGAAATGAAGGCTTCGTCACCGGTGCCCAACTACCTCAAGGTCGCGGGCCATCGAGTGACCTGTGACTATAAAGGCATCCAGCGAGTGTGTCGTCGATGTGGAGACAGTGGGCACTTCCGCATGAACTGCACAGCTCCGTTTTGTGGAAGGTGCGGCGTTTATGGCCACGACGGGAAAGGCTGCTCGCTGCCGTGTCGCCGTTGTGGGGACCCGCATGCCACCGTGGCCTGCACCATCAGGCCATCGTATTCCGAGGCGGCATCTAAGGATTTCCCTCCACTTCAACCAGGAACGCCATCTAAGAACAAGTGCGACGATTCGTCGGCGCGAGCTGTGGTGGCCGACCACGACCAGGGTGTGCCAATCGCGGCGCTGCACCAGACGCCCACTGCGTTCCCAGCGATTCCGGGCCTGGTAATCCCTCCAGGTACTGAAAACTTAAGTTCCCCGCGTCCCGTGGCCATTTCTGAGGAATCGCAGGCCAAGCCCTCGTCAGACGAAGCGCCTCGTGAGGACGGCGTCTCGGATGGGAATATTGCATCTGAGGCTCCTCGCGTTGCTGCTCTGTCGACAACAAGTTCAGGTGTCATCGAGGAGTCTACATCTCAAGACGACGACGCCTGCATCTACGAGGACTCCAACAGCACCGCGAGTGAGGCGCCCCTACAAATTGACGAAGACACCAGCCCCAGTGACATAAGCCAGGACAGTGGAGACGTCTTTGTACCATCCTCGCTCAAACACCCGGACACCAAACGCCCCCGGATCACTACTCGTGACTTAGAAGCCCCCACCAGAGACAGAAGTCCCCTGCGGACTTCGACGCGATCCCGGAAGCCCCGAGCCTCCGGTGGATCGCCTGGCCGGAAAAAATGACTCAGCCACTTGCGGGGCATTGGCTCCCGCACCTGATAAAGGTACCCCTGCATTTGCGTGATCCGATAGTATGTTTTCATTTTCCCCATGGCTCTTACTCTAAAAGTTATTACTTTTAACGTTCAAGGTTTCCGAAATCCACAAAAACAGGCTGAGGTATTGGCTTTTGCACGTTCAGTGCACTGTGATTTGCTGTTCATGCAAGAAACAAATTTTTTCAAGCTTTCTGATGTACTCGCTTTCAAGCGCGCGTTCAATTTTGATTGTTTCTTTTCGTACGCCAGCACGCAATCGACTGGCGTCGGAGTCGTTATTTTTAACCGAGGTCTTTTGCGTGACCATCATGTTTCCTTCGATGCCTTCGGACGCGTGCTGGCGTTCGACTGCACCTTTTTTTCGTTAAGAATAAGATTTGTTGCCGTGTATGCCCCAGCGGCACGCGAAAACTCAAACGCGTTCTTCCAATCTCTTGATGCGTTCCTTTTAAATTCCCGACATGTGGTACTTTTAGGGGATTTCAATTGTGTCTTAGACTCACACGCAGACGTTCGAGGTCCGGGTCGCGGCCGGTCAAACTGGAATGCCAGAGAACTCGAACGTCTAGTGCAGCAATTGGCATTGAGTGACATTCATCAAATTGTGCATGGCAGTAATTATGCCTATACTTGGCGTCGAGCAACGTCGAGCAGCCGAATTGATCGCGTGTATGCATCCCCCAGTATCATTACCTACGTTCACGACATTGGGGTAATGTCATTGCCACCGACACCGGTGTACATTAGCGACCATCGGCCGGTTATGTTATCTCTCCGCCTGCCAGCGGGGACGCCAACGGTTGACAGACCATGGCGTCTCGATTGCCGTGTCCTCCAGGACTCTCAGGCTACGGAAAAATTATCCCGAGCGTTACGCGCATCGCTTATTGGGGCCGATGTAGCTGATTGGGATCGCCTCAAAGAACAGTGGCGGCATCATTGCAGTGCGTCGGGCAGAGGACTTTGCACCCGTATGTCAAAAGATGCGTCATTGTTAATCCAGAAGATACGCATTGCCAATCGAGATCCCAGTCCTTCCACTGTAATGCGGGCATGGCAAGAGGAGCTCATTGAACGGTACCAGCGTATTATGCGCGCTTCTTCACTCTCGGCTGCAGCTTGGCGCTGTAGACGTGCGCCCTGTGCGCACCCTGAGGTGCTAAGGTATGCACGCAGAGCTCTGCTTCGTCCACCAGGCTCGCCTGCCCACTCGCTGAGCTCTATCACCCCAGCTGCTGCGGGTACGCGCGACTTTCAGGAATTCACTCAACACTTTGAGTCAATAGCTAAATCTGGTGCTAATGTCTGTTACCCAGGATCCGTTTCTTCGCATCCTCTACTAGCAAATTTACCTCATGATTCCAACATGTCAAATGACGTCCTCCTATCACCGCCATCCGATGACGAAATCAAAGGCGCATTAGACGCAATGAAAAAGGGATCGGCCCCAGGGCCTGACGGACTGCCTGCAGAGTTTTATGTACAGTTCTGGCCTATCATTGGTCCAACTATGTCACGCGTCATTCGCAAGTGTTTCCAAGATATTACACTTCCAACTTCTTTCCACAAAGGCCGTATAACACTAGTTCCCAAGAAAGACCCAATGTCCACGCGACCAGAAGATTGGCGCCCTATTACCCTACTCAATGTAGATTACAAGCTCTTGGCTAACATTTTGGTGCACCGAATCAGTCCATTTCTTGCAACATTAACCGCTCCCCACCAGGTCTGTTCTGTTCCGGGCCGAGAAATACACACCCATACGTGGTTAACGCGTGACATCATCCAATACACCATTAGCCGATGTGCGCAAGGACTGTTGGTTTCATTAGATCAAGAGAAAGCTTTTGATTTCATAGAACATGGCTACATACTAAATGTTTTACATGCATACGGATTCCCGGATAAGTTCATTGACCTTATCAATGCGATGTACACCAATTTAGAAAGTACCCTTTACTTAGATTCCCGTGAGAGTCACGCATTTAGAGTCACGCGTGGGGTTCGTCAAGGGTGTCCCCTCTCCCCAGTGTTATTTATCCTTGCATTAGAGCCCTTCTTAAGGGCCGTTGAACATCACCCGCAGATTCGTGGCTTACCTCTACCCGGTAACACTCAAGTAAAAGTCGCTGCATATGCAGATGATATCACTCTCTATGTACATAATGAACAGTCGCTGCAGCATGCTCTTGATACATTCCATGATTTCGGTATTATCTCCGGTGCAAGGTTAAACTTTTCTAAAAGCCAGTATTTTTTCATTGGCAACCCCAGCGGTCGTATCAACATCACGTCGCCTTTACAGTGGTCTCCTGAGATTTCAATACTCGGAGTTACTTTCACTGTATTCGGTATACAGGATAGCATCTGGTCATCCGTTGTACAAACTCTTCTAAATGATATCGAAGCAGCCAGGTACTTCGAATTCCCCCTCTTGGAACGCCGATACTTAACTCAAACGGTGTACCTAGGAAAATTTTGGTACCTTTGCCATTCTGTTAAACCACCGCTCCATGTCTGCAGGAAAGTGCAAAGCTGCATCAGTTCATTTTTTTGGTCTGGTGGCACAGAATTGTTATCGCGTCCAGCGTTAGCTCAACCGCGAGATCAAGGCGGTTTTGCATTCCCCGACGTTTCCGTCACGGCTTCTACATTGTGCCTCCGCACTCTATTGCGAATACTAAGCAATGATGACATGCCCGCTCAGACACTGGCTCGTTACCATCTGGGGCCATCACTACGTGTCTTCTTGCCGGATAGCCAATTAAACAAAGGTCCCCAATCAACTGAATTACCATCTTTGTATCGAGCCCTTCTGGCATTTCACCGACGTTTGGAAGTTACGTGCCCAGAGATAGAGGTGGCCGATTCTAAAGTGGTGGACACAATGGCCGCCCTTCTACGGCCCTTGGTGCCCCAGCATCGTCAATCTGTATTGAACCGCGCTTGGAAACCAATAACTGCCGCAGTGTTGCCAGGGCATCTAAGAGACTTTGTCTGGAAGTTGGGCTGGGGCTTGCTCCCCACGCGAGACCGGTTGCAGCGATGGCAGGTGGTTCGCACTTCCACTTGCCCCAACTGCGTCATGGTAGAGACCAATCGACATGCGACGTTTGAATGTGTGGTTTCCCGCCTTTTTTGGCGTGCGGTTAATGCTGGTTTTCGGGGACAGGGTGTGCGAACTTTCGTGTCCAACGGCCGATTTCCGCGTAGCCGCTTCTCCGCTCTCTTAATAGTTGCGGGGCTGTTCAGCCTTTGGAGAAACCGATGTGAGGCCGTAGCTGCCAATTGCCGACGGCGTGCCTTGTGGCCGATACTGGGGAGATTGAGACGAGAGATCCTCGCGTTCCTCTCCGAAGAGCTTTTCTTCCTCGGGGAGCAAGAGTTTCTGCGGCATTGGTCGTGCCCTTTCGTCAAGGTGGAACACGAAAGGATACAACTCATTTTTCGACCGACTTGGTGCTAAGCAGCGCCCGTTGAGTTGTTATATATGATTTCGTTTGTTACAAATTGTGTTTCATTTGGCTCTATGGTATCGTTATACTCTTGTATCGTTATATCACATTGAATTTTTGTGTACATGTATGCCAACATAATCATGTATATTAGAGCAAATGTCTTCACTGTAACGTAGTGATGTTAGTCGTGAAATATAGATGTGCAGAAGTGTATGTGCCCTGTTACTGGAATGGTATGAAGCTTTGTGTTCTGTACATGCTGTAAATAAACTTTTTCTAAACAAGGAGCTTCGCTCCTAAAAAAAGCTTTGGCTTACGCAATATACCAAAACAAATGTGATCTGATAAATAATAAAGACATAGTGAATAAATCATCCCCCCCCCAAAAAAAGTATGCACTAGCATTAGGGGCCCGTAAGTATAAACGGCAGCCGTATAAAGTCTTCTGGCGCAATTTCGCCTACTGAGATTCATTGCGCTCCTAGTAATTTGATATGAAAATGTGCCGAGTTTTATTGAGAAATGTTCATCAGGAAAGGAGTTATGACTAATCGCGTACGGAAAATAGCAGAAACATGACCTATGAGAAAATCAACAAAACAGATTTGAGATCGATGCGATGCTCACACACGATACTCAGGAGGAGTGGAACTTGCCATATGGGCAGCCAGTTCCATCGTGTAACTTATTACTGTGTACCTTATAGTTCGAGTGGCAAATCAGAATTTTTGTTTTCTAGCTTGTTATATATCGTCACTGCCATGACGGGGCGCTTTCCAGCTGTGGTTCTTGTAAGCTTTTGCAGTGTAGAAGGCAGCCACGATCCACATTTGCCTAAAGATATTAAATGTGCTTCGGCTGTCAGAGAAATGACAGACAACGTTAACCAAAGCAAGTTTGGTGATTTTTAGGCTCACATGCGTGCCGTTAAGCGTGAAAAACACATGCACCACGTTACACGTTACACGTTCACCTAGTGAGAAGTTTATGACTTTTATGCCTGAAAATGACGTGTTCACGAAGCCCTGGGGCATTTTCACATGTTCACACGCAATAAAAATACTAAATTATTAATAAAGCTCACCATATCAAGCTAATGTAATGATGCAGACAAAACTGGCCCTTTCAGTTTCGGTTTTGTAGGTGGTGGGTCATAAAACATTTTTGATTCTTTCTTTTGAAAAAGAAAAAAAACTGCACAGACAGAAATTTTCTGCAGCAGTATGATGGACAATGAATTTTGCATTGAACACGAGCAATAAAGATGGCATTTTGAAAAAGAATCATTTTTGAACGTTGCCTCATACCTCGAACCCCAACAATTATTCATTTCGTGTGGGCTTTCCGCTTGAGGAGCACAGTGTAAGTTTCATGATGGTCATTGTAGACGTGACATTACAATTCCTTGCTACAGATTTCTTCATTCACCCTAGTTCTGAAATAGTGCACAATAAGCACTCATATAGCTGTGTTGAGACAACTTTCACTTTCGCGTTTTACTTTTTTTGATGACAGACAGATCAGCCATGTTATTTTTCCCTATTTGTAAGGAAACACAGAGCTCTAACTATAAGGTATTGTCATTTATCATGAATCGTGCCTTCCCTGTCATCCTGTAGTTATTCTGAAGGGCGAATCACTTTACGTTTTAGGCTTGTCCATTGTCCATGTTCGCAGGGACGATGATGCTGATGATGGTGAAGAGTAACTGTATTCTAGACAACTCACTCTTTTTCTGCCATAGATGAAAACGAAGATGAACGTGCACTTACTTACCCGCGAAAAGCAACACCGACGCTCACAACGAACTACCCTGAAGGCGAGAGCTCGCGAAGCAGAAGCAAAGCTGCAACACGGAAAACAAGCTGCTACTCCGGAGTTGAGAGCACGGCATGCGGTGGCTCAACGTCTACGCCGACAGCAAGCTACCCGGATGTGAGAGCTCGGGAAGCTGCACTAAAACGGCAGCACCCACAACAAGCTACTGCTCCGGAGTCCAGGGCGTGGGAAACGGCGGCTCAATGACAAAAACGGATTGCATATATCGTACACACGCGTTCTCTCTCATTCGCATGCGCGAGTGGTCATTGTCAGGGTTGATTCACGGTAAGAACGATTCCCAGAGCTTCGCCCACCCATCAAGATTCACATCCTGGAGATGCGTGATTTTTTTACCTTACCTGAATTTGTGTTTTCTTACTGTCACACTATCACCATCTTATACCAGGGTCATCACTACTTTACCGTCAATAAGTTCTCAACAGTCCATCGCCATCATGCGATTGTAACAGAACCACTGTCGTATTCTAGCCACTAGCCTTAGGATGTCAAAGTCGTAACGTTCAGCTGCTATCGACATCACGCTGTGTTCATTCAGTTGACGTGACACCATCGTGTAGAAGGGTTATAGAACCAGTTCAGTTTGATACATCTGTGCACACGACGGCGCAAGTGGCTGACGAATAAACGAAAGGTGCCGCTGTCGCGTTTTGCTTATAGTGTGCATCGATGCGTGCCCCCCTCCCACCCTAACAAGAAACAAACGTACACCAATCCTTCTTAAATTTGCGGCGCGTGCCACGCTGTGAGTCGCGATTCACGTGCTTATGCTTGGACTCGAATGCAGGCGTTGCAGAGTACGTTGCCATGCGGTCGGTTAATGCTATTGTTAGCGAATTGTGGTTTCTCGGGAGGAAAACCCGCCACCGTGTTCTTGGGGTTATGGAGCTCGACTGCTGAACTGCAGGTCGCGCGTTGAAATTCCGGCCACAGCGGCTGGGATTTGCAATGAAGGCGGAATCGTCGAGCATCCAGGGCATCGCTTCGCCTGATTCTTGGTCTGCCAGAGCGCATCTTGAAGCCAAAAGTGACGACCGGGAGATCACCAGTTAACAGGCAAGGATGAGTTTTATTTCTTGCCAAAAGATAGCGTGCCGTTATTGAGTGCATCGAGTAAATCTTCCGACGACACATCTCCGTGCATGTCAGATGCCCATCAGCTATAGCGTTCGCGCTCAACGAAGTGGTAAACCTGCATGTCATTGCCTTCCACGTATTGGCCCAAGAATAATTGATGAGTAGTGGTGTTCATTACAGCAGGTCACGATCTCCTATGTTACTTCTGTTGTTTTTTTCTTTGCATACACACACTAAAGGAAATCAGCCATGTTTCAATAATACCGCTATTTTAAATACCCATAAATAGTGATCATCTGCGTGGCTGGGGTTGTTGGCAGCTATGTGCTCTCCAATTAACACACACCCCTCACGACTGTCAAATAACGGGTGTTCGGCAATGAGCCAAGAATATACGCGAGATAGCTAATATTTTTGAGTGCAAGAAAGTCTCAGGATTTTCATTGATACAGTAAGCTATAAATGAACTGGCTTGTTTTTCGACAGCTTATAAACTCAGCGCTAGAGTACCCGGGTTGCAGGCATGTGAGAATTCGTTTTAATATTTCAGTACAGTGAAAGCAAGTGTTGTAATTAGAATTTATTATGTTCGAGCGAAGGGTGTATTGACTGACCTGGGTAGTTGGTCGTGTTATGAAAAACTCTCCTCACCCAAAGGTGGCCCATGAGCCATAGGAGTAATGTAGAACTCACGGGGTCCCTAATGGGCTCGCCGAAAATGAGTCGTAAGCGAAAGCCGTCTACTTTTTCTTTCGTCGATGCACCGATCCTTGCTCACCCTCCTCGCCACCAAAAGCTTTCGGCTCCTAACCTGGTTTTGCACTGACTCGCTCAGAGATCGGAGACATTGCAAGCTTTCTACACTCCATCTGGCTTTGCATTGCCTCCATGATCGGCGGGTCGATCCCCATGGCAGTGCAAATCGAGAATGTCGTGCAGTGACATCGTGATGATGCCTCAAACTTGGTAGATAATTGACGTCACCACGTGACGACTCCTTGCATCACTTCTGTTGACGCCACCACACCAGCGGTGAATTTTCGTGTTAGAAGAGGCATTTATGACTGTAATAAAACAAGATCAATTATTTTTTTCAGGAGAGGGGTTATAACCGAGACTCTTCCGTTTGAAAACGTGTGCCTTGAACACTATGCCAAGCGTTCACGCTTCCGCAATATCTGTACTGAACTGAAGCACATAAATGCGTTCTACCGGCGATGCAGATACTAACAGGGTCCCTTATTCATTTGCTTAATACGACTCGAAGACTAAAGCCGTCTTCTTTTTTTTGTTTTGTTCGTCGATGCATTGATCCCCTGCCAACCACACTTGGAAATCTTTCTGCATCTTACGTTGTCCTGCACTGCCTCCAAAATCAGAAGCACTTTACCCGGTTTCTCATTACATCACTGATCGGATCATCATCATCATCATAATCACCATCATCATCGTCGTCGTCGTCGTCGTCATCATCATCAGCCTGACTACGTCCACTGCAGGACAAAGGCCTCTCCCATGTTCCGCCAGTTAGCCCAGTCCTGTGCTTGCTACTGCCAGTTTATACCCGCCCACTTCTTAATCTCATCTGTCCACCTAACCTTCTTTCTTCCCCTGACCCGCTTGCCTTTTCTGGGAATCCAGTTTGTCACCCTTAATGACCAGCGGTTATCCTGTCTACACGCTACATGCCCAGCCCATGTCCACTTCCTCTTCTCAATTTCAACTATGATATCCTTATCCCCGTTTGTTCCCTAATCCACTATGCTCTCTGCTTGTCTCTTAAAGTTACACCTACCATTTTTCTTTACATTGCTCGCTGCGTCGTCCTCAATTTAAGCTGAACCCTCTTTGTAAGTCTCCAGGTTTCGGCCCCGTGGCTAAGTGCCGGCAAGATACAGCTGTTATATACTTTCCTCTTAAGGGATAGTGGCAATATCCCTGTCATAATTTGAGAGTGCTTGCCAAGTGTGTTCCACCCCATTCTTATACTTCTAGCTACTTCAATCTCGTGGTTCGGCTCCACGGTTATTACGTTCCCTAAGTAGACATAGTCTATTACAACTATTACCTATCTCGAAGCGCTGCTCTCTTCTGAAGTTGTGGCTTTCCTTGTTTAACTCCGTAATCATCAGTTGCAATTCGTTCACTGAGTTACTCAGCAATGCAATGTCATGGGCGAAGCACAGGTTACTAAGGTACTTTCCATTAACTCTTATCCCTAATTGTTCCCATTCTAGGCTTCTGAAAACCTCCTGTAAGCCCGCAGTAAATAGCATTGGGGAGATTGTGTTCCCCTGCCTTACACCCTTCTTGATTGGTATTCTGTTACTTTGTTTATGAAGCACTATGGTAGATCCCCTGTAGATTTCTTGCAGGATACTTATATATATTCTTCATCGACGCCCTGATTACGCAGTGTCTGCCTGCATGACGGCTGATTTTTTTACTGAATCAAACGCCTTCTTGTAATCTATGAAGGCTATGTATAGTGGTTGGTTATATTCTGAGCATTTCTCTATTACCTGATTGATAGTATAAATGTGGTGGATTGTTGAGTACCCTCTTCGAAGTCCTGCTTGTTCCTTTGGTTGATTGAATTCTAATGTTTTCTTTACTCTGTCAGCAATTACCTTTGTAAATAGCTTGTATATTGCAAAGAGCAAGCTGATCAGCCTGTAATTCTTCATGTCCTTGTCATCTGCTTTTTTATGTATTAAGATGATGTTAGCATTATTCCAAGACTATGGTATACTCTTCCCGTCAGGAGACACCTCGAAAACAGGGTGGCTAGTTTTTCTAACACAACACCTCGTAAACAGGTCGGCTAGTTTTTCTAACACAATCTGTCCTCCATCTTTCAGCATACCTGATGTTACCTGATCCTCACCAGCAGCTTTGCCTCTTTGCATGCTCTCCAAAACTTTTCTGACTTCTTCTGTCTTTACTGGTGGGGTGTCATCTGAGTTACTGCTAGTTCTTATTGCATTAAGGTCGTGGTTGTCCCGGCTACAGTAAAACTCCTCCGCTATTTTAACAATCCTATTCATATTGGTAGTAACTTTGCCTTCGTTGTCCCGTAGTGCATACATCTGATTTTTGTTTATCTCCAGTTTCCTCTTCACTGCTTTGACGCTTCCACCGTTTTTCAGAGTGTGTTCAATTATCTCCATGTTATACCTTCTTACATCGCATACCTTACGCCTACTTATCAACTTCGAAAGCTCTGCCAGTTCTATTTTGTCTCTCGTACTTGATCGCACCACCTCTGACCAAGATATGATTGTGTAGCACTCTACAGCAAGGTCTGCCACTACGTCATGTGAAGACCTCATCATTTGAAGTCTGACTGGGTGTCATGATTACGTCATAACGACGTCACCAATTTTCGCGATATCTGACGCCATCATCATGTCGTATGGTTAGGTCCTCTCGTGATAGTAATTTTAGGGGTGAAGTTCTTCGCAGTTTAACTTGTCTTACGCCGGGCGTAACCGGCAGTATCAGACAGACAGACAGACAGACAGACAAACAGACAGACAGACAGACAGACGGACGGACGGATGGACGGACAGACAGACAGACAGACAGACAGACGGACGGACGGACGGACGGACGGACAGACAGACAGACAGACAGACAGACAGACAGACAGACGAATGGATGGAAGCATTAACGGAAGCTCAGACGGATGGATGGGTGGACGGGCGGACGGACAAACACATAGACGGACAGACAGACGGATAGACCATCGGATGGACAGACGGTGGCTTCGCCCAACTCATCATATTTAACTTCGTGGATATGCTGTGCTTTTATTTGCAGCACTTGCCCCTGACGTCACCAACGCGGGAAGCCCGCTGTAAAACTTCGCGTCGGATGAGACGCCTACGGCTTTCGCCTTGAAAAACATTCGGAGAGCAGTACACGTACTGTGGGCACTTCACTGCAATATTTACTATTGGTGGGCTACGAGTGACCTGCTGGGCAACGCGTACACGAGGTAGATATAAGAAACTGCACATCTAACGGAAATGCCGATTTGGAGACAACTGAACTAAACAGCGTTTCCATGATAGCACGATTGTCCTCTGGTTGGGCTATTTAACAGGCCAACGAACGCAGGGAAGAACGTGAAAGACTACACAGCGATTCCACCGAAGAACAGTGTTCTATGTACGCTCCTACCCCTTTGAATAAATAAAAATTCAAATGAATCAATCAATAAATATCGTAATAGTTAAAAATTATTAAATTATCATTGAAAGGAGTGTACGTAGGGCACGAAAACGCCAAGCTTCTTTTGCCCCCATATCAAAGATAGCGGAAGGGCTCCTGAATTTCAGTGGTGATTATTAAAGAAAAATGTTAAGAATTCTGCCTTTTAAAGTAGTTTCGTGTCCAAGTCTAAATGGAAAGTTCTGACTCTCACGACTGGCGAAAATTGGGATGACAACGCGGATTGTGCGGCCGGAAGCAGACGCTGCACGCGGCTTGAAGCACACTGGCATGGCAGCGTCGTTAGTTTTCCCAACGGCCACTGCATCCACCTGAGAGAGCTTGCGCCTATAGGAAACGGCAAAATCGGCCTAGTTCCCGAAAAGGTTATCGTTTCTGGGTGATGGAGGAATTAGGTCAGTCGCAGAAGAGAGGCGAGTAAGTAGTGAAACAAAGGGGTGTTAAGGACAAATTGGCCAAAAAAAAATAAGGAATGCGAAATGGGCATGTCGCGCATAAGCAAGATAACTGGTGGTCATTAAAGTGTCCCTGCAGAACGATTTGAGCCTGGTCAGAAAACGTTGCCGATCGGTGGTCGAGGCTCCCGGGAACGCGCGAGCTAGATATTGTCATGCCTGCGAAATATGAACACGCGGCCTGAAACTGAGAATAAATGTTCAATGGCAGATAAAAAATCGCTTTCTCTCCTCTGGGCA
Source organism: Rhipicephalus microplus (assembly GCF_043290135.1). Taxonomy (NCBI): domain Eukaryota; kingdom Metazoa; phylum Arthropoda; class Arachnida; order Ixodida; family Ixodidae; genus Rhipicephalus; species Rhipicephalus microplus. Next base: position 165,307,096 of record NC_134700.1, on the reverse strand, counting down.
AGTTACATGACACGATCCAAAATAACTGCGTTACTGGCCAAGCATGAGCCACTGGCTGATATGAGCATGGTGCACTCGCTCGTTACTTGCGCCGCGGCGGGAGGCCGCGACTTGTCTACGCGTGCGCACGTGATCGCACTGAGAACCACGCATTCGAGGCGAAAAGCAAGAGAAAAATGTTCAAGGTCGCGAGGCGCACGTGACATATTTTCTTCCCACCGCCATCTCTCTCTGCTTAGCTTCCAGCGCTTTTGTCAGGACGAGAAAATAGAATGCAGTTGCAGCGTGCGACATATATTTGTGACTTCGCTCATACTGGACAGATTGTAATTTTTTGTAACGTTGAATTCGTTGGCCGATAAGCTCCTTTAGTGAATTCATTCCATAGCTATTTGAAAAAGTGTTCTATAGTCCTCTTAAGAATGACATACAGGAAACGCGCGACGGGACGACAGAGCGTCAGACGAGCACAAGAGATTGGGAAGTTCTGTATGACGTGGCCGCAACAATCACAGTTCTGCGTTGATTGGCGGAACATGCAAGAGGCCTTTAACCTGCAGGGTCCGCAGTCAGGATGACGGTGATGATGATTATGACCATGACATCCATACTGATGAAACATCGTTATAATGACATCCTCTTTCATCAGGGCCATGCCGTCGAGTTGAGGATGTCCTAGTCATGCCACTGGCATCAACATATACCATCTGCATCAGCCAAGGTTCAGCGGCACCATCTCGGGTCATACTGTGGAGGCCACCACAATGGCGTCACGTTGACCCCTTCATTCTTTTGCTTTACTGTCATCACCCTCTTGCAAAATGTCCGTGTTGAACACGAGGGCCTCATGTACAAGCCCCCATCTGCTCTGGTGACTTACAGAAATCACCGCTTTTTGTTACAGAGCACGAGGTGGCCAAGCTGATTCCTGAGAATAATTGCTTGATGTGCACGTTCTCAAGTGGCTTGAATGCATTCGGTGTCCTCTTATACGACGTATCTCATAACAGAAATTGTTGTTGTTGTTGTTGTTTTCCTATTGTTAGTGGCGCATACCCACTGTGGGGGATTGGCCAAGAATCGAGTGGTTTCAACATTTACTGTTCATATTTGGAATGATGGAGGTTTAACAGAAACATTACCGATAGCCTAGGAAAGTGTGGTGCTAAATTTAATGCATACAAATATTTACATAAACGAATTTATTCTCAGAATAGAGCAATAATAAGATTTTATACGTATATAATTATGTGAACCTGCTAGGATAATGAAACTGGTTAATTAGTCAACCTATTAGTTTCATCAATATAGTCCCGGACGGCCTCGCATACTGTCGCATTAGAGAAACCAGAAATAGAAGCTCCAAAAGACAAAATGACAGGCAGAGATAAGTCCATACCAATACCACGTAAAGGTATTTCTAATAGGGTTTTTCGTAATGTGTTAAACCGCCTGCCGGTCAAAAAGAAATGGTCTATTGTTTCCAGTTCATCACAGAATGCACACAGTGGCGAAGGTGCCTGAGCAGACCTGTGTTTATAGAAATTTAGGAGGAGGAGGAGGAATAAATGAGGAAGGACAGGGAGGTTAGCCAAAAATTTAGATTTGGTACTCGGCAAAGCAGCCTTATGATAGCTACTTCTTGTTTTCGAGTGCGGCAAAAGTCTCTTCGCCAGGGATATAATAATTGGCGATATTCTGTAGAGTTTGTTAGTGTTGAACCTTTGAAGACTTGCATAAGCGTACGTCTGCGGAATCGAGCAGCACTCACATAAGCGGATGATGGACAGAGTGGTAGAATTGGTTGGCTGATTTACGACTTAGCTAAGGAATCGGCTATTTCGTTCAGAAACAAACCTTTATGTCCAGGCACCCAAACTAATCGTACTTTTCTCAAATGCGCAGGTACTAGTGCACGGAACGCCTTTGTTACGAGATTATCAGCACCAACAGAAAGTGCCGCACAGAGAGATAGGGAATCTGTTATTATGACAGCTGATTTAATTGCTGTATCTAACTTGCGTAAGGCGAGCACTACTGCCAGAAACTCAGCCACAAAAACAGGTATAAAATCGGGTAGTCGAAGGGAATAAATCCAATTTAAAATCGGACTGAAAATACCAACCCCTCTCTTTTCGTCGTATTGCGATGCGTCTGTAGCAATAATAACGTTCGTTGTAATACGGCGCAGGTGATCTTGTAGTAAACCATCCAAAATGTTATGGGGAAGTAATCTGGCATTATTAGGAAAAATGTCGTCGAATCTAATTTCCACTGGGGCTAAATTATCACGACTCGGCATGATGTCGCATATACGTACGTTTAGAGGCTCCAGTAAGTTTTGCACAAATATAATTTGTGGCGTGTGAAATCGCGGCCATCTAACAGCAAAAAATAATTCTGGGGTGGAAATAAAGGCCGTTTCTGAATGTCATAATGGTGATTCATAAATTCTTAAGAATATCTGAACAGTCAGAAGGCGAATTCTACAAGAAACGGAGGGACCCTCGATTCGAGATACAACACATTGTTGGCAACTGTTTTGGGAAAGCCAAGGCACAAGCGCAAATCTTCTCTTTCCAGAAGAATTAGAGGCCGCATCTTGTAAGCTGGAACTCTAGTGAAAATTACACAACCAAATTCCAAAAGGGGACGAACGTACATGCGATATATCATTACCAATGTGTCTCTTCTCATACCTATGCGGTAATTGCTTAGCCTACGTAATACGCCAATGGCCTGCACACCTTTCTGGCGATAAATTCGATATGAGGTCGCCAGTGGCCTGCACACCTTTCCGGCGATAAATTCGATATGAGTTCGCCAGTTAAGCGATGTGTGATAAATTACTCCAAGGTATTTAACAGATTCCACCTGTGGCATATTCTCATGATGGTAAGACAGAGAGATGTTCACAGGGTATTGCAGCGGGAAAACAAGGAGGGCACATTCACTCGGATTAAGTAAAAAGCTGTTGCCATCAAGCCAGCTCTCCAATATATTAAGGTAAGTCTCCAGCTGTTCATATAAGGTCTGAATGTTATCTGCCATCGCGAAAAATGCGATATCATCTGCATAAACATAAGTTGTTATATCCTATTTACGTGGAATGGTGCTCATTAGTACATTAAATAGCACCGGGGAAAGCACCGAGCCTTGTGGTACTTCCCTCGTTTGGGTATGAGTAGATGATGAAAACCCATCTTTAAAACAATAAAATTTCCTGTCTGCAAGAAAATTGTGAACCCACGCTACTATGTATGATGGAAAATCAAGGTATTCTAATCGATCTATCAAAATACGGTGCTCCACGGTATCATATGCTTCAGCGATGTCTAAAGTAACTAAAGCTGCATATTTTTTATGTAGCCGAGCTAATTGAAGTCGACTCTCTAAGTCAACGTGGGCATCCCAAATTGAACAACCATCCCTGAACCCAATTTGACAAGGACTAAGAATTGACCTCTTGGTAATAGGTTCATTAATTCGTATATTGATGATTCTCTCAACCAATTTCACTAAGTTGTGCTATCGCTAAGTCAGTGTTTCACTAAGTCAGTGCTATCGGCCTTATGTTATCCAACTTTTATGCATCATTTTCTTTTTTTAGCAACAATACAATTTCGGCAAGTTTCCATTCTGGAGGTATCCATGCGTTCCCTAACGAATAATTCACTAATTCTAGCAAAAGATTAGGTGATTCCTGGAGTAAACATTTCAACATAGAGTTCGTAATCCCATCTGGTCCGGAAGCCATCCTCGGTAAGCATAATACTTTCTGACTCAATTCAGCTAAAGAAACTTCTGGAAATTCATGCAAGTTTACCAAAACGGGCTGAATAGCCAAAAAATTTGCAGTGAAGCGGCGTTCTAAACCTTGCGCTATGTCTTCTAGAGAGGTGTTCATTTCTTCCGGCGTCAAGATACATGACTGTAACGTTAAAGGTGCTGGCAGTACCTTTCTTGTCCGAAGATAAGCGAACAAAGCCCGCTTATTTTTAGATTTAGAAAGATAATCAAAATGTCTACTGTCGTATTCTTCTTTCGCGCGGTTCACTGTACGCTTAAATACGCCAGCAAGGAATTGATAGTCCTTCCAGTTTGTTGGGCTCTGATAAAGAAGTTTTTTCCAAGCGGCTTTTCGTCTACTATAATCGCGCGTACACTCATCATTCCACCAACGAGAGGAGGATTGTTTATTGGATAGAATAGAAAATTCGGAATTTTTTCTAGATCCCTCCAGCATTGAACCAATCGTAGATGCAATCTCCTTAATACTGGCATTTCCAAGCTTGGAAATGGCAGAACGGAGGCAGGTTTGAAATTTGCTATGGTTGATGTATGTGCGTTTTGGTTGATCTAAAGTTATTGTTGGACAAGTAAAGTCAAACATAATGGAAGATGGTCGCTGTTAGATGCCGAATCCAGAACAACCCATGACGAAACCTTGATTGCATTCGAGCAAAACGTTAAATCCAATACTGAGCTAGTTTGACCTCGGACAAATGTTACATGACCTTCATTCATACAGGAGAGGTTGTGATCAATAGTCCATTCCCATAGTCGCCTACCACAAGAATCGGTCATTATACCCCAAGACAAATGATGTGAATTATAATAAAGTCTCCTGTGAGTACAATTTTCTTTTTACATGCTAGCAAAACGTTGTCAAGATAACGCGTACTTTGCACACCGGAGGGGAAGTAACAATTTGTTACTTCCCCGGAGGGGAAGTAACAAAAGAGTGGTATCCGGGGAGACACAAGTCTAATGCTAATATTTCACTATCTAAGTCTAACATTCTGAAAGAAATTTTCGCCCTATGGCATAATTTACCTGATACAAGGATCATTAAACCACCACCACGTGATGGGCGATCTAATCGAAAAGAACGAAAACCTGCAAGATGGAAATTTTTATCTGGTGTGAGCCAAGTTTCTTGGAGAATTATAATATCAAGATTAAAATTATTGCAAAAGTAATGTAAGTTGGTTGAGGCTGAGAATATAGAACGGCAGTTCCACTGTAGTACCCTCAACTGACCTATGGTGTTGAGCGCACCACAGAGGCGCATGTCACGCCCTTGTTAGCATCTTCACGCGAAATAGCTGATTCATTCCGTTTAGATTTGGACTTGAGATCGGTGAAGATAGGGGATCTGGTACGTTTATTAGTTCGTATATCAATCTACATATCTGTAGCAGTACTTGTGCTCGGCTGAGGCGAATGTCGGTCCAAGTGCACCTGTGTTCGTGGCTGTTTAGCCTTGCCTGCAGATGCAGAAAGTTCGTCCAACACTACATTGCGTAGCTGTGTGGCATCGCTGGTAATGTCTAATACTGCAGGTTCTGTACTAGTCTGTACTGTTTGTCCAATCTGACTTGAAAGAAGTTGCACCAAACAGTCGGAAAGGCTAGATATGAGTTTATCTATTGCCTTACTCACTGCCTTTTCCACAGCAGTTTCAATAGCCTGCGATAGGTTTGAGAACATACTGGAAGTGCAGCGCGTTGTAATACCAGAGCATCCAAAAGCCCTGTCTCTAACTATGTCAATGGCTTCCCTTCGAGAACAGTGGCGGCGGTCAATAACTTCTAGGATTTGAACCTCCCGGAAACGAGCGGAACAGTCAGATTTGTCGGCGCAGTGACCACCCCCACAGAGACAACACTTTTCCACTGTTGCAGTACACTTGCTTGAAGGATGGCTCTCTCCGCAGGTGCTACAACGAACGTTAGATTTACATGCTCCCGCACTGTGGCCGAATCTCCAGCAGTTCTTGCATTGAATCGGACGAGAAGCGAGGGGTTTTACTCGGAAGATCAGTGGCCATAATTTTATTACTGACGGGCATTTTGTGCCCACAAATGTCGCGATGACAGATTCAGTTGGTACCCTTTCGTTGTCGACTAGGCGATTACACCGGTAAATTGAAATTACGCCTGCTCCAGAGAGCCTGTCTAGGGTCTCAGCTGGACTCAGCTTGGAGTCGACACCACGTACAAGGCCTTTGGTACGTGCAAGGTGAGGCGCACTCACCGGCGTAGCAGCAAATGAGGTGCACTTGAGGAGCTCCTGCCCGCAGGTCTGATCCGGTGACCTACACACGATACCTCCTCGCCCAAATGGGCGCACATCTGTGATGGTCTGGAAATGGTTTGAAGTTGTCTTAAGTTCCTTTTGAACCGCCTGGGGGTTTGTAAGTCTGATGAAGCCTCCATTTGTAGGTACCAGTGCCACGGGACTGCTGTCGATACCACTGCGAAAAAAGGAGTCTAATGGTAATTCGTTAGAAGGCAGGGACGCTGACCAGGCGGATCGCGCCTGGCCAGGAGAAGTAGTTGACATGAGCACTGGGGATATGGTTAGACTCAGAAAGAGATAAACTATAGAATCGGACTCTAAGACAGAAAGTTAAAACCACTCAATCCTCAGCCAAGAACACCCCAGCAGGTTGAGCACGGGCAAGTCCTTCTTCGACGTGTCGATGGCGTGCCGTGTATTCTTCAGTCATTGCTCTGAACATCTGAAGCAGCTGTCAAAGTGATTCAATTATTTTATATGGTGTCCAATGCACCAAGATTAGTGGCAACTTTTCGGTCATGAGACTGCACATCAGGAGGTATTTGCTTACTTTCACTCGTTTGTAAGGGCCTTTCATTAGTATTTACGTCAGGGAAACATGACCTTGCGCATATTTTCAAGCTAATGGCTTCGAATGATGATAATGATCACGAGAATTGATGTCACGTATGCGGATAACGCCCCCCCCCCTGAGTGATTGGCCAAGAAATGAATAGCTCTCAGGAATGAACAGATGAATTGCACGAATAATGAAGACTTTTAGAGGGATCATTCTGTAATATTAGTGCTAATTTTCGAACTTTGTTTGAAAACCACCCTTGTCCAATGAATATTTTTCAACAGCGTAGCAGATATGTCTGCAGTGGCATAATGAAGATCTCAAGGACCAAATATAACAAGCAGCAATACATTGTAAGTAAACGCGGCTTTCAAATTTTATTTTTAAGTAAACAGAAGCAAGTGCACAATTCGCTTGGATGCACATTCGCAAAGTGCATATTTCGCTAATTCCACTGCAGTGTTTTACCACAACCTCTGGTGCGTATAAATCATGCTTGAGAAACTGCAATATGCGAATAAATAGCATTGCAAGTAATTCTTCAGCTTTCATTTTCTATCACTGCTATTGGCGCCTGATCTCATTCTTTTTTAAATATTTGTCTACTTCTCACTTTTGAATTTTGCGATCTTCCTTGTGGGTAGGTGCCATTATTCGTGACCTTCATCGTCATTACCAAACAGCCTCACGCTCCTAAAAAGTGCACGCGCAAAGAAGAAGAGATGGAGAAAGTCAAGACTGTGTTTTCTAAACTGGACTGGCTTAAAAAATCAAATGCGTGATTTTTTTACTGCATTTGTCGCCATCATGGGAGCACACTTTGGCAGTACGATGTCATAGACTTCTATATGAACGCAGAAAGGTCCCCCTTCCGAAAGCAGTTTCGTGTTCGGTATCGAGTCTGCCTTGAGGGATGCTACTGCATTCTGTGTTTAATGTCTATAAGCAATGATTTTATTTTCTGTTCTCGATACTGCCAGCAGAAAGGGACTCACCTCACCGCGGCAAAACGCAATACGATGTGGTATTGCTAAGTGAAACACCCAATACATCATTAGGAGCGAAGCACTTCATGGACTGTGCGTGCAATGTACTGTGCAGGTGCCTATAATGCGAGGCACATTTGTATGATGGCTTTTATGATGTCAGTTTCATGGTACTTGCAACGTAAGTTGGCCAAAAGCACTGAAAATGATTTGATAGGGGTAGGACGCTGATCGTGTGTCACTGAAAATGCTCTAGCAGCTCATTCAGAGCCCGAAGATGTTTTATCCACCGAGACGTTGGCGAGCTCAAACCATTGGTTCAAACTGATAAACCTTTTCCTGCAGTAGAGGTTGTTAAAATCACCCAATATATGGCGTGGTTCATGCGTTTCTCCTGGCGAATTCTCACAGCTTCTTTGTAGCGATCTGAATAATCAGCGAGAAATTCTCTTTCCCCCGCGGCGGTGTTCTAGAGGCTAAGGTAGTCGGCTGCTGACCCGCTGTTAGCGGATTCGATTACCGGCTGCGGCGGCTGCATTTCCGATGGAGGTGGAAATGTTGTAGGCCCGTGTGCTCAGATTTCGGTGCACGTTAAAGAACCCCAGGTAGTCGAAATTTCCAGAGCCCTCCACTACGGCGTCTCTCATAATCATATGGTCGTTTTTGGACGTTAAACCCCACGTATCAATCTATCAATCAGAAATCCTCTTCCAGCGACCTTTTGGTGTCTCCAGTTTTTAACGCTCATACGAGTTGCGCAGGGAATCTATTTCAGTTCAAAGGTTAAGAAACTTTATGGATAGGATGCTGCAAGCTGGTATGACGTTAGCCAATGTGGTGTGCCTGTTCAATATCGCTAACTATATAGGTAAGGTGATTAAGGAACAAGCAATGAGGATTAGTTCTGTCTCTGTGACTCTCATAATCGCCTTCAGGAAGGCTTACGATTAAAAGGTTCTTACTCCTCATTCACTTGTTTGTTAATTACTTCACTTAGCTGTCCACTTGTATTCGAGGGTTTCAACTCGGCAACCACAGACCACAGAATAAATGGGTGTAGAGAGATATCAAAGACAAAAGGAAACAAAAAAATGTGTAAACAAGAAAAAACAAGTACCGGATGGAATAGCTTGACGCTACAGAGCCCTTGCTGATTGGTAGCCTGGCCCGTCATTCAAGAGCACAAAATGCGAATATCCTTCCTTGTACGCGCCATGCTCCAGTGGAACCAGCATGCGTCGAAGTGGCGCGCGGAAGGGAATGTTCCCTTCAGAAACAGGGTATACGTTAAACTTCAACATGAGATTACGTGACAGTAGTTTGTTTGCTAGGGTGCCCCTCAAAGTGACCTCAAAGAGAAGGCGAGCTCAGCCTTTCAGACATCTGTAATTTGAAAGGCCGGTGCCTTCCTCGCCCGTGCAATCAAGGCTTAGTCTTTTACTTTTTCCTTCTGGCGTAATTACATTAGTGACAAGGAAGTTAGCACACCCACACTTTTGGAATAATACTTTGTCAGCGTAGACTTGAAGCATAGATAATAGATAATACTTTGTCTATTACAGCGTAGATAATACTTTGTCAGCGTAGTTTTTTTTAACACGAAGGTGTTTTATGCCAGGGTCCACCACGGCTCCCCTGACGTATTTCCGTCATGAATATGACGTTGTATATAGTATTATTAGATGGGAAAGAAACAAACGAGAAGGCGTATCTCGCAACGCGGGGCGTCCAACCAGTGACCTCGTGCTCCTCAGCGCGCGACGCTAACCAACGATCCTTTTCGAACTTAATAATGGTGAGCAATTTATATACACAATTTACCACTGGCAATCGTTTGATCTCAAGAAACACAGCGCCTTTTCATTATCAGTAGCAAGATGGTACGACGGCCGCGTCTCTAAAGGTCGTCGTGCCGCGCCACACCGTGGGTCGCCATGAGCACGCGTCTCCACAAGGCATAGTCAAAGTGCGCATAGAAGTTGTCTGGCATGATGGCTCACTCGCGCGCATGCATATCTCCAGATTCGGGCACTCTGTACCTTGCTAGTTTACTTCTGAATTCAGAGTAGCTAAAGAGAACACAAACGTCACTTCGCTCGTTGCCGCGGCCGCGTTACGGAAGGAGCATGCTGCTCATAGGCGAAAAAGTATGTATTGTGACAGTTCACGCTCGTCCTATGTATACCTGTGCGCTCATTTCATGCGTTTTCCAGTTTGGCCAGCGCGCTTCAAGTGTCTAGCATTGACAGTTGTTTGTCCACGCTCATCCTGTCTACGCTCATTTTGTGCGTGCTTTATGCTTGGGATGGGCACTACAAGTTTAGATCTTTCTGCCGTTCTTCGTGTGACATAATGCATTTCGTTCCTGTAACATACCTTCCTTCGCCCTTGGGGTGAAACAATGCAGAATGGACGTTCGAATACCTCTACGAGAACACGTTTCACTTTCGCGTTGTAACCATTCCTAGAAAGAGGCTTGAGCCACGTTTTCTTTTCTCATTAATTGCAGGCCGTCGAAGACGAGACACACATCCCTGGCACCACGGCAGCACGCACCAGGGTCGACGCTGATGAGTCATTCCGTGGATGCACTGTCGTCGCCACCGTTCAACACGGCCATGCAAGCGCTGCAGAAGCTGAAGCATCCGGTGAAAGGTGCTACACCGTTTAGCCAAATGGACAGCTTCAGGCCCTGTGGTCACCATGTGCGTGCCATGCTGACGGCTCTCTCAGGCACCTTGGCCGCCGGTATGGCTCTCGGCAACGCCTCGGCCGCCATGCCCTCCATCGAGCGCCGCTTCTGGCGCGACTTACCGTCCGGCCCACCCGAAAATCGCTGGATCCCCGACAGCCTCTTCCTGGGTGCCACCGTTGGCGCTCTTGTCTCTGGTACGCGAGTTTCAGTTGTAGATATCATGTCTGGTATATAGGCATAGCAGTGATGCCATCGTGATAACGGTTTTCCAGATAGTCGTTGCAACATATTCTCATGCTGCGCGTGATGGCAGTGCACAGCTGAAGTTTAAGGGACCCTAATGGTTATTGTGCAGGGCTCCCCGATGAACCTTTGGGAGCCACGTATGGGCTAACTACAGGGCAAACAACTACTATAGTTTTGTTCTACTCTCTCTGCGTTCTATTCCACGCTTGGCGGTCTGTGCCTCTGAATTCATATCCGCAAGTAAGCTCGTCATGACTCTTAGGCTCCTGTAAATGCCGAGACCATAAAGACGTTCATGGTTGAAGTGTTTAGTTTCTTCTTTTCTGAAGATAACTTAGATCTTGCACTCTTCGGGGCAAATAGCAAAGCTAATCTGCAGATGTCAATTCTGACTATACAGTTTCTTTTTTTTCGGTTGTGTCTTAACTCATAAGAGCTACTTAAGATTGTTTGTATAAGATAATACTGACGGCTATTACATCTGTGGAGATCGCCTAGATGCTTTCTAACAAAAACTTTTAAAGATATATGGCACGAAGTGATGTGCAGGCCTGACTGCTGGGAGGTGTCGTGAGCCGCATGCGGCCCGAGGGTCACGTGATTGAGACCCCTAATTTAGAGAATCAGTTTTTATGACGCCAGGTGTTGCGGTACTACACGCATTTTATAGCGTTCGTATGTGTGCTTTCGCAAGGCGGCATGCCAACGATGTCGTGTCGAGAGTCACGTTCACTCATGCAGTAGTGAGGTGACTTTTTCGCCACTTATAACTGTGAAACCAACATTCGCCTATAATTTCCAACACCCGAAACCATTATGCTATGTGTCGTTCTGCAGTATTCAATATTCATTGCATGCTGTGATGGGTGCAACAAAGCGCTCTGCCGTGAGTGTTGACATTTCTTCAACGCATTGAATTCTTCACGCATGAACATTGCCGATTACGTATATATGTTTTCTCGCTGACTTTTCTTTTTCGAGAAACGCATGAAGCCTACAAGCTATTCTCGTAAAATTCTCTCTGTTGTGTATTGCGCATCATGCATTCAGCAATTTGTGGCGTGAATACGTATTTTTCACGTTGGTTTGTAATTTATGGTTGTTGGCAATGAAGGAATTCTGCTGCACCTTGCGGGCCACCGAAGGACCCTGCTGCTGAGTTCGGGTGGCCTAACTAGCTTCTGGGTGTCCTTGATGCTGGAAAACAGGGTCAGCATGATAGTCGTCAGCCGTGTGGCCATCGGCATTTGCGTGGGCGTCATGACCAACTGCGTCTGCCTTTACGTCACCGACGTCGCACCTCCAGCCAAGAGAACACTCTACGGAGGCCTCGTTGAGGTTTGTATCATCCCAGCTATATGAAAGGGACACGCATAGTGAGGTAACAAAAACTGTCATTAGGTATGACTGACTTCAGTAAAAGTTTCTGGGAGGCCAGTAAGGACTACAGGGTTTATGCTCATGGAACACCTCCCACACTGCTGATAAAAGTGAGAGGACGGGTCCATATGCAGCAGCCTGCACAATATTTTTTTTTTATTTAGGACAGGTGGTGTACTAGGGCTAAGAGAACACCGTTATGAAACAGCTCAGGGTTAAAGTACGTACCACAAAAAATTTGGCAGATCCCACGTACCTAGGAATCGGCGTTATGCGAAGCTTGCGGAGGGAAGGTGACAATGTTTAAATTTTTCTTTTTATTGAGCGACACGTCATGAAATTACGCTAAATATAAGTACAAATGTTACACGCACAGACATGTTGAAGAGTTGCAGTCGTTTATATAACCAGTTGTTCGAACTTGCGATTTGATGTCAACTGGAACATGCGTATTAGCAACACCAGAAGCTGATATGAAGCGCTGATGCTCGTGAAGATGCTGGCCCTGGACACTGTTACATGAATGAACTTCAGCGCACGGCACCTAACCACAATTGGCGTTAACCCGACGTGACGGATGTATAAAAGGAGCACATAAAATTGGGTAGGCAGCACTGCAACCACTGTTGAAGTTTCGAGAAGATTGACGTCTGTTTCAAAAGTAGTTCCGAGGCCTGGCCTAGCTCTATACTAGAATCTTGACTGCCACGCAGACTGCTTGGGTTCGATTCCTGCTGGGATCCTGAAATTTATTATTTGCGTTCGTCGGGGGGTCAACGCTGCCAATGTCAGGTTTTTCTTAACACTGACTTATATTGTATGCCTTCCATGTTGGATATTGCTTAACGCGCACGCGTTGAAAGTACCCACGTGTGTTCTCATCGTTGCTGGGTATTAAGTGCCAATCACCTGTGGCACACACCCGCATAGTAGCGGCACACACCGCCCGTAGGTATATGCCCCTGTCTGGCGGGAAGTGTTTGACGACGTACGCGACGCGATTGGGCCATTATACATGTCTTGGCTAGCGCGTCATATTTGTCAAACCATGTTACCCTCCAATGCTAACTTTGGTGTACGCTAAGTTACGTGGGTGACGACGAGAGCACCCACACCTAAGCGGCTATAGAGAGATATATTCGCTCCAAGTCACCGAAGTTCGCTGAGAATTGTTTCGTTTTTAAAAACAGGATGTGACAAGTACACAAGCGCACTAAGCAATTCGGCGTGACACGTTCTCTTTGACCGAATGTCTAGACACTTCACGATAATTCTCGTGTTTTTTCATCTCAAGCAAATAATATGCGATGTGTTTCTTTCCATACTGCAGGCTCTTTGAGCATCTATCTATCTATCTATCTATCTATCTATCTATCTATCTATCTATCTATCTATCTATCTATCTATCTATCTATCTATCTATCTATCTATCTATCTATCTATCTATCTATCTATCTATCTATCTATCTATCTATCTATCTATCTATCTATCTATCTATCTATCTATCTATCTATCTATCTATCTATCTATCTATCTATCTATCTATCTATCTATCTATCTATCTATCTATCTATCTATCTATCTATCTATCTATCTATCTATCTATCTATCTATCTATCTATCTATCCGCCTACGTCTGGGTGATCTCGTGATCAGCCCCTTGGCGTAAACTGAAATTAGTATAGGAAAGTAAGATGGTTTAACGAATACGACTCACTGGTCATGACATGAAAAATGGCAATCCGGTCGCGTAGGTCGTGAAACGCTTTCCTTCAGACAGTGGCACATACTCACGGGCGGGTATGTGCCACTGGTATGCAGGTATGTGCCACAGGTGATATATCTACCAAGAAACAGCGAGAACGCACAAGTGTAGTTTTAAGGTATGAGCATAAATTAAAAGCCGATGTCGTTAGCATGGACTTTATAAATGCGAAGAAGAAATGCAAGGATATCACCAGGAATCAGAGTTTAGCATTCTGCGTGGCTATCAAATATTATACCACAGAGCCAAGCGAGGTCTTGGAACTATTTTTTCAATGTAGTGTAATGTACATGAGACGACAATTTGGGTTGAAGTGCTGGCTATCTAATTTTATAATCATCCTAATAATCATACATGGTTTAACCGCCATGTCCGTTTTTTCCAATTGTAATTAGTTTCCATCTGCTGATGTTGATTTATGTAACAGTGTTCAAGGCTACCATCCTCGCGAGCACCAGCGCAAGCACCAGCGCTCATATCAGCTGAGCGCTTCTGGTGTTGCTAATATCCAAGTAGCTGTTGGCATCCTTGCGAAACAGTGAAGTACTAGTATAAAGATTATGTGGCTGTCTTAAGTATGTCTGTGCGTACTTATATTTAACTGCACTTCGTAATGTTTTGCTCAATATAAAAATCACAACACAGTCACCTTCCATTCGCTCGCTTCACATAACATCAATTAAGGTACGTGGGATATGTTGATTTTTTCTAAAGACGATAGTCTTTCTTGGAGACCCTCGACGGAAAAATTTTGGTCTTTCTGTCTGTCTGTCTGTCTGTCTGTCTGTCTGTCTGTCTGTCTGTCTGTCTGTCTGTCTGTATTTCTGTCTGTCTGTACATTTGTCTATTTTTCCGCCCTAACGATACCTCAAACAGCGCCGAACGGCCAACCCCACCCGCAGCGCCCACCAATATTGCTCAAGGTTTAGCGTTCATACTTGTGCGACTGTCGATGAAAAAAAAAAATGAAATATTGCGCATATTTGAGGCACCATTACAACATGTCTACGTTTTGTATGTCTGCCTTTACACTAGAAGAGGACACACACAAAATACTCTTAAGGACTGTAGCGTTCATCGCGCTGCGCTAACACTGCAACGCGATGTTCAAGAAGGTGTTTCCAACGCTTTCCTACGACGGCACGGTGGTGGCACCTGCCCGTTGCTTTCCATTTTACACCTTATCACCTCCGTGACTGGCGCGCATCTTTCTGCGCAGTCGCGCATGCCTTCGTTTTCGAAGATAACTGCCAGATGGCGCTCGTGTTTAACGTGCCTAGATGCGCTTGTTCGCCTCCGTTACATGCTCGAGGCACTCTAACGCAGCGCCTTCAGAATACCAGTCACCGATTTTTTTGCGCAGAACATCAAATAAAAGTTTTGTTCACTCTCTCCAGATCGTCTTGCGCCTGGACGACATTTACAGTGTAACCTGTAGATTCGGGCCAATTTTTTTCGAGCTATTCTGTCGTGCTTTTTTTTTATCGCAGCATCTGAATAGTATGACGGCCCACAACAACAGGAAAGTGCTTGGTAAAGTATGGAGAAATCTAGCTTTGAAAAATATGCCATGACAACTAATTTCGCTTTATGCAGTAACATACACGGCATTGACTTGTAATTTTTGCGCTACGCTATTAAAATCAAATAATAATAATAATAATAATAATAATAATAATAATAATAATAATAATAATAATAATAATAATAATAATAATAATAATAATGATGATGATGATGATGATGATGATGATGAATGCTGCCACCTACGACTCTCGGTCACGTCGTATCCAAGCACAGTATACTTCCAGACACTGCTAAATTACCTGCTGTAGCCTACTTCCCCGCACCAACAATTGTGAAGCAGCAAAGCTTCATAGGATTATACTCCTCCGTTCGCCGGTTCGTGTGCATTTTCGCCTCTACTTTGCGCCTTCGACTCAACGTTTAAGCAGCGCCACCGATATTTCGTCGCTGTCTTCCGAGTGCTGTCCCGCCTTCTCTACTGTTCATTGTGTCCTCACTGCAGCACCAATATAGCGTCACTACGATCCTATGGCTGGCTACTGAGGTCCACACCATCGGTTCGGTCCTCACGCAACAAAATTCTGGATTCGGCGAGTATGTCATCGCATACGCGAGCAGAACTTTGACCAAGGCGAAGTCCAACAGAATAGTGTCACTGAGAAAGAAGGGCTGGCGATCGGTTGGGTTCTCGTCAAGTTCCGCCCTCATCTTTATGGCCGTTCTTTGGATGTAGTAACGGATCACAACGCAGTATGCCGGTTGTCTTCGCTCAAGGATATATCGGGACACCTTGCCCGTTGGGCTCTTCGGCTTGAAATTTATGACATCAGTGCTATATATTGTTCCAGACGCAAGCATACCGATGATTATGCACTGTCGCGGTCTCCAATATCTACAGACATTGCAATAATGAGCCAGAAGACATTGCGCCAGAAATACACTCACGACGACGACCATCCTCCTGCAGCAACGTTCGTTAGGGGGCACTTGTTGGCTCCCCGTGCCATTCTGCACTCCTCTTTTAACGTCCAAGTTACTCTCCAATTATTATGGTACCTACCGCGTGGTTGAGTGTGCATAGCCCGTGAACTACGCCATCGTATCTCTCACGCCACCGAGCTATTATCGTCAGCGTGGACGTGATATCGTCCACGTAGACCACCTCAAACCGTAGTTCAAGTAGCTTGCTCGCACCTGTTAGATTGCCAGGATGGGTTCATATTTTTCGATGGGGACAATAATAATGTAAAAAGACGTTAATATGAGGGTCTAAATTATCACCGCCACGAGACGAAGGCACGAAATTGGCGCTCGAGCGCCACAATCTGGGCCCGCCTGCGTACATTTCGAGCTACCACCCGCTTTCTTGGCTTGCTCAACAACAACAACAACAGCAACAACAACAACAGCAGCAGCAGCAAAAACAACAACAACAACAATGATAATAATAATAATAATAATAATAATAATAATAATAATAATAAATAATAATAATGGAAAGCTGTGACACGATTTTTGCGCAACAATGCGTACTGTTGGTCCTTGTAAAACGGCGGGAAATTCAGGAGAAAACATTCGCGATCCACGCCTGGTTTTTCGCAGCGCTCTTTCGCCCTCTGCAGTCAGCCAACTGCAGCTGAATGTCTACACCAATGCGCTACGTGTGCTAACACCGAATTGCTTTGTAAGTTGTTCCTAGGAGTGAACGCTACCTTCTTGCAGCTGCGTGCTGATTAGTAAGCCTTCTTTTCAGATGATGAATGAATGAATCATTAGCCTGAGGTACCTATAACCACGTCAGTGTTATTCTACTTATGGATGGTAGTATTCGTTGGTGATCAAGCCAAAATACACTTCCTGTCATCGCCATCTACTCCTTGCGAATAGCACATTTTATGGTCTCTCCCATAGATAGCTGCTTTGTGGACAAGCCTTATAAAGCTCAGTTTTAACCAATCGCTTGCCAAAGTGAGCAACCTGTCCAAATGTTTCCATCTATTGCACTCTGTGTTATTGGTAGGGTGGCTACAATGAAATGAATCGAACAGATGATTAGCACAAAGGGAGCATGTAGAAGATTCATTGTTTTATTTAGTTTAGTGTGACAGTGATGATGTCAATTGACAAATTACCTTTCGCATATGTGGTATCTAAACCCACAACCTTCAAATTACGAGTCTGAGGCTCTACCGTTTGAGTGGATGTAGTAGAAACTCTCCATATACAAACAAAAAATTCAATGTGGAAGTTGGATGAGTCGCAGGGAAACCACATTTTAGGGACTTTTTCGAAGCTTTATAAAACCAAGATATTCTAGTGCTATAATGAGAAGCACGTGCAGCTATCAGAACAGATTCGGAGCCAATCATGTATAATAACACTCGGCTATTTGCAACATAAATGAAATCAGCTCAAGCGTGGATTGCATACAAAATTAGAAAATAACCTGTAAACAATTAAAATCAATTTGTCTTAACAGCGCTTGCGGTGTTTGTGGCATGTAGGTGTCGACAAGTGTGGGCATGCTGTGTGCGTACGCCATGGCTGGCTTCGCATGGCAGCAACAGGCGGTAGGTTGCGCGATGGCCTCGGTTCCCATGCTGGCTTTGCAGCGCTATGTGATCGAGAATCCGCGGTGGCTGATGTCCAAGCACCTTTCGCTAGACGTCGACACGTCCGTGATGCGCCTGTATGGTCTCGATCCTCCACCCGACTTCCGCGAGAGGAAGAAAAAAGCCGAGGAGCATAAGCCAGCCTCTACTTCCAGCCGCCTGTGGCCCAGTGACGTAAGGTAGGGAAGCTGTGCTGCGGACATTGGACTGGTCAAAATCAAATTCTGTGAACACATTAACATGTGTTTTTGACTACGCATTGTTTTATACCATAACGTAGGATGTGTGAGCGTTTTAAGGCTCTTCTGCATGGCCCATGATGGTGATTTTGGCATAATACTGGTCACGTCGCTCCAACCGCTTTCTTTACTGCAGGGGTCTCACTCCAACTCCGCTCAGCGAGCAGGACGCAGTACCAATTTAGTCTCACAAGGCCCGGGACATTGAAGAGGCCAAAGTGGGTGGGAGGAGGGAGGTCAAAGTTTGCAAAAGAAGTATACTGATTATCACGTCACTCCAGGGGTCCAGAGAAGATTTATTGAGGTCTGAGCAACAGGGCACTTACCAAGTGCGTCGGTTGGGCTTGATGACGATGATGATGAACCTTCAGCTTTGCTGGCACTCGCCCACAAAGGGGGATCGGCCAAGAACCGGCGGCAGGATCATCAAGTGTGCTAAGTTAGGCATTTACGTAGTTTCGTAGCCATAAATATTAACAATAGACTTGCTCGCCAGAGCTGGGGCACGCGGGCACTTTTTTCTTTAGTAGTGTGAGTCTTCGCCTTGGCATACGACCCACCACTAGAAGTAGGTGGCAATATTCCTCCTTCACAAACAAAAACAGAGCATCGTCCCAATGCTGTAAAGTTATTGCAAAAAAACAAACAAAGCAGGCTAATCTATAGAAAAGGACACTAATAGTCAAATGTTACACGTGAACAGTTCACCAATAATGAAGCAATGGCCGTTGCACGAATAAAAAAAACGCAAAAAAAGTGTTCCTTTATGAACGCGCAAAATAAAGCTTCATGCGCACCACGTGAACTATGTTAGAGCTCGGTTGTCTTCGTTGTACCCATGTTGACCACGCAGTGTCCGTAACGAATTCGTAGTTTGCGTCACTCACGCGGCACAATAGCGAGTCAGATAATCAGTTGCAGCAATGACCCATTTGTTGCCGTCGGCCCATAAAGGAAATAGGCCTAGAATGTCCATGCCGACTTGGTCGAATGGCTTGTGGGATGGACCAATTGGCTGAAGTAATCCCGATGGCTTGCTTGGTGGCGACTTTCCAACAGCTGCTTCACGCTTGCCGAAAGTCCGGGCCACTAGTACGTCTCGTTTACTCTGGCGAGCGTTCGCGAGTAACGTAGATGACCATATGTGGGCTCGTCATGACACAGAGACGAATTCGTCCCGCATGCCCTTCGGAACGACGAGGAGGTAGGCGCGGCTCGTAGAATGGGCATTTTATTGCGATAGAAATTATATGGACACTCCATAGAATAAAGAACCAATTTAGAGGAGGGAAACTCTAGCCTTGACAGCAGTACGCAAAATGAGCGTCGGTGGGGCTTGGAACTGCCGAGGGCAACCAAAAGATGACGATGATGGTGATGATGATGATCATCATCATCAACCTGTCTACATTCACTGCAGCACAAAGACCTCTTCAATGTTCTATCAGTTAACTCTGTTTTGTGCTTGCTGCTGCCAATTTACACCCACAAACTTCTTAATCTCATCTGCCCACCTAATCTTCTGTCCTCCTTAACCCATTTGCCTTCTCGGGGAATTCAGATAGTTACCCTTAATGACCAGTGGTTATCCTGTCGGCGCGCTACATGCCCGGCCCATGTCCATTTCCACTTCTTGATTTCAAGTATGACATTCTTAATCCCGGTTTGTTCCCCTAATCCACTCTGCTCTCTTCTTGTCCCTTAAGGTTACACCTACCATTTTTCTTTCCATTGCTAACTGCGTCATCCTCAATTTAAGCTGAACCTTCTTTGTAAGTCTCCAGGTTTCTGCTCCGTAGCTAAGTACCGGCAAGATACAGCTTTTATATACCTTCCTCTTGAGAGATAGTGGCAATCTACCTGTCATAATTTGAGAGTGCCTGCCAAATGTTCTCCTCCCCATTCGTATTCTTCTAGCTACTTGACTCTCGTGGTTTGGCTCCGCGGTTATTACCTGCCCTAAGTAGACATAGTCTTTTACATCTTGAAGTGCACTATTACTTATCTCGAAGCGCTGGTCTCTTCTGACTTTGTTGTACATTACTTTCAGTTTTTGCAGAAGAATTAGAAGTCCCATCTTTCTGCTCTCTTTGTCTAACCTCACAATCAGTTGCGATTCATCCCCCGAGTTACTCAACAATGCAATGTAATCGGCAAAGCGCAGGTTACAAAGGTAGTCTTCATTAAGTATATCTCTAACTCTTACCATTCTAGGTCTCTGAAAACCTCCCGTAAGTACACGGTAAATAGCATTGGTGAGATATATCCTTCTGCCTTATACACTTGTTGACTGGTATTTCGTTGCTTTCTTTATGAAGCACAATATTTGCAGTTGATCACATGTAGATTTATTCCAGGATGTTTATATATGCTTCATCGACGCACCAATTCCACAGCGTCTGAATGACTGCTGATATTTCTACTGAATCAAACGCCTTCTCGTAATCAATGAAGGCTCCGTATAGTTGTTGGCTGTATTCTGAGCATTCCTGTACTACCTGATTAATAGTATGAATGTGGTCGATTGTTGAGTAGCCTGTTAAAAATGCGGCTTGTTCGTTTGGTTATTAAATTCTAATGTTTTCTTAACTGTGTTCGCAATTACCTTTGTATATAGCTTGTATATTACTCAGAGCAAGCTAATCAGCCTGTAATTCTTCAAGTCCTTGTCATCTCCTATCTCACGTATTAAGATGATGTTAGCATTCTTCCAAGACTCTGGTACTCTTCCCATCGGGAGACACCTCGTAAACAGGGTAGCTAGTTTTTTTAACACAATCTTTCCTCCATCTTTCAGCAGATCTGATGTTACCTGATCCTTACCAGCAGCTTTGCCTCTTTGCATGGTCAGGCTTTTCTGACTTCTTCTATCATTACTGATGGGGTGTCATCTGGGTAACGGCTAGTTCTTAAGGTATTAAGGTCGTGGTTGTACCGGCTACTGTACAGATCTCTGTAAAAATCCTCCGCTATTTCAACTATCCTATCTATATTGGCAGTCACTTTGCCTTATCTGTCAATTAGTGCATACATTCGATTTTTGCCTATCTGAAGTTTCCTCTTCACAGCTTTGATGCTTCCTCCGGTGTTCAGAGCGTGTTCAATTCCCTCTATGTTATACCTTTTTACATCAGATACCTTACGCTTAATAATCAACTTCGAAAGCTCTGCCAGTTCTTATTTTTCTCTTGTACTTGAGACTTTTATGCTTTGTTGCTTTCTAATGAGATTCTTCGTTTCCTTGGAAAGATTGCCAGTGTCCGGTCTAACTACCGAGCCTCCAACTTCCACTGCACACTCCGTAATGACAATCGTCACATTATCATTCATTGTATCTACGCTAAGGTTGGTTTCCTCAATAAGAGCCGAGAACCTGTTCTGAAGTGAAACTCTGAGTTCCTGTACTTTCCTTCTCAGTGCTAGCTCATTGATTGGCTTCTTGCGTATCAGTTTTTCTCGTTCCTTCTTCAAGTCTAGGCGAATTCGAGACCGTACCATTCTATGGCCACTGCATCATACCTTGCCATCCCCTCCCACATCCTGCATGATGCCTGGGTGTGCACTCATTATAAAGTCTATTTCATTCTTATTTTCACCATTAGGGCTCCTTTATGTCCACTTACGGTTTCCTCGTTTTCGGTAGAAGGTATTAAAACTCCGTAAATAATTGCGTTCTGCGAATTCTACTTGTAGCTCTGCGAGAGATGGTGCTAATTAAGCAGGAAGCGGAAAATACCTTTGTTGTTTTATAGGTAGCACGAAAAACTATCACCTTTTTTATTGCGTACCGGGTACGTATTCTGCGTTTCGGTTGCCTCGACTGATTCTTTATTTAATAGATATCCTTTTTTTAAACAGAAGTGGAGGAAAGACACCGGGACTTGTGCAAGGCTACGGGTGTCTCGTGATCTTTCGCCCGGTTGTTTTAAGCGCATCGATACGCCAAGCAGCACACCAAAGTATCCTTTAGAACACAGTACCTGTGCGTACAACGGTCACGTGGAACCGAAAGGCATTCATTGGCAGTCGGCACCAGTAAAAAAAATGCACAACTGGCACGGGAAACAACGTTGACAATGAACCAGCAATCACATTTTAATGCAAAAAAAATCTATTGTGTTAGAAGCATTATTACCAGTCTGCAAACGGCACGCCTTCGTTTTCAGAGGCAAAACGAACAGAGTAGCGTGTCTTGTTAGCAGGAACTATCATTGCAAAACAGTCGTAGGGATCAGCCCGAGATGCTTCAGTAACAGGTTTGAATTACAGCTCATGCTTTCGCCGAGCACCGCTTCAACACCCACTTTTTTTTCGCATTACAACTTAGAGCAGTCAAGCTGAGGACCCAAGGAGTTTTTTTTTCTTGCAAGTAAATTACGGTGGAGCGAATGTCGAGAAAAGCGCAAGCATTTTAACATGTGCAGAATCCATGCAAGTGAACGTAGTGCACAATTACACGACACTAGCAGCAATAACAACGTGTGAGAGTGAAATTACCGATAAAAAAGCAAAAACAGATATGCGGGCATTCGTAAAAATAAACCTGTCATCGCCATGGAACTTGCAGAAATCGATGCCTTCGCCGATATTACAGTTCCTGCGGACAGCAACTGCCATGACTTACCGAAGCGAATAAACACGCGCTGGAAAGGAAATGGAACGCCGAGCACCACGCCAGCCATCGCATGAAAACTAACTGCACATATGCGCGTCGGCTGCACTCGTCGAACAGCGGCAGTGCATGTTTCCGCTCCGTCACCATCACAGATAAGAGGATCCGTAGTAGAACTCGCATGGCACCGGGATCGCTGAACAAATTTAGTTCTCAGAAGTGCTACGCACAACGCGGAATTCAAATGTTACACTTCGATTATATAGAAAACAATACTTTTTTTGCAAAAATAGTGGCTCTCTTCGCTTTAAATTTTGAGCTTACTATGGTGCCCCTAGCGAATTTTGTGGCGTCCCTGAGGGCAGATATGAACGGAGCCACTATGTTACATCTTTAGCTGTTGATTTTTTCGCCGCCCTCCTCACCCCCCCCCCCCCCCCATCGGCGATGGACAGAACTTGAGACTTTCCGAGGCCTGGACACTCTCGGCTGAATTTCGCCGCCAGCGTCGGCGTCATGAACCATATATTTGTACGTGTCTGTATACATATGAAAAGAACGAAAAATTGAGAAAAAAGACTCCGGCGGGCGGAAACGAATGTGGGACCTCTGCGTCGTGAATGCGAGGCGTTAACCACTGAGCCACCGAAAGGTACCTCCTTCGATGTCCTAACGGCAAGCTATTTATATCTACCACTTACGGCTGATGGCGGGCATTTCGGGGGGAGGGGGGCTATCGTGTTTTCAGCATTATCAGCAAGATGGCTCATCCACTTGGGATGCGCGCATCGAGGCATCCTAGCCGCGGGTCTCATCTCCCACGCGTACTTTGGCCCGCGTAGAAAATAAGGGGGGTGTACCTCGATCACGCGCCCTTATCTTGCAGTGGGGAGGTCATGCGTCTTGGATAGCCTTTGGGTTTTACCGGAACGATTATGTCGTAGTTACCGGGCGCACAAAGGTCACTGCAATCACCTCCATTTGCGGGAAGGGCGCGCTTTTCAGGTACAGCGAAGTGGTAACTGAGGCGCTTATTCGCGTTGATCTGTACCTGTGAGCACGTTTTGTGCATCATGTGTGCGTGAGAATCGCGGGGCGCGTTTCCATCTGCTTGCCATTCTGCTAGTGACTTTCCAATTTGTTGCTGTCGTGTTCACTTTTTCACCTTTTCGGCAAAGCTGTGACTTTTTCTCTTATACAGGGCATTATCTCTGGGGCAGAAAGACGTAACAACGTGAGATAGATCTTCATCTCTTCATTCCCTCGCTTCGCGGCCGTCTGCTCAAGCTCGATGAACTAAGGGCGCCCAGGAAACCATCATCATTCTCTTCTTCCTGAGTGACAATGTATGTGCACACGCGACAGTGTATCAGCGACTTCGTGCTTCCGTCCAGACTTATAGACGATGGTCGCATCAAATTCCTGTAGACGAAAGCTCCACTGGGTCCAGTCGTCCTGAGGGATCACGTGTGTTCAGAAACCAGCGGAGGGCATGGTGGTCCATCACCACTTTGAACGGATGACCATAGAGGTACGGGTGAAGCTCGGTGATCGCCCATACTACTGCGGGACACTCTTTCTCTGTGGTCGTGTAATTTATCTCGGTACGGGACAGTGAGCGGCTGGCATTGGCTATGGCTCGTTTTTAATTGTGCTGATGCTGGACGAGATCTGCACCGAGGCTGATGTTACTGGCGTCAGTGTGCACCTCTGTGTCAGCATCACCGTCGAAATGCGCAAGAACGGGGGGCTGACTGCATACGCTGTCGTAGTTTGGCAAAAGCAGCCTGTTGCTCGGTAGCCCATTCAAACGGTGTGTCGTCTCGTGTGAAGCGGGTCAAGGGTTTCACCACCTTTTAAATCCCTCGAATAAATCATCGACAGTAGGCGCACTAGCCCAGAAAGCGCCAAGCAGCCTGTTTGTCTTAAGGAGGCGGAAATGCGGCTACAGCGTCAAGTTTGTCGGGATCGGGTTGAACTCCTTTCACGTTCACTACATGGCCAATAAACTTGAGCTTTTCATAACTAAAGTAACACTTCTCCGGTTTGAATGTAAGATCTACTGATCGAATAGCCTCTAGCGCACTCCTGAGGCGGTGAAGATGTTGCTGGAAAGTTTCACAAAAACGACTACATCATCAAGGTATACGAGACGAGTCTTCCACTTCAGACCAGTAAGGACAGTGTCGATCATTCACTGGAAAGTTGCGGGCGCTCAACACCAGCCAGAAGGAAGAACTCGAAGTTTATACATGCCATTGGTGGTCACAAAGGCCGTTTTCACACGGTCTCGCTCGTCAGCCTCAATCATCCAGTGCCCACTTTTTAAATCCAAAGAAGAAAAATAGTGAGCGCTGCGTAATCTGTATAACGAGTCGTCGATACGTGGCAGTAGGTACACGTCCTTTTTAGTCACGCTTTTCAGCTTTCGGTAATCGACGCAAAAGCGTAAAGTTCGGTCTTTCTTAATGACTAGGACGCCCAGGGAGGACCCCGCACTGTGGGAAGGCTCGACGATGCCGTTGTCAAGCATTTCTCCAACTTGCGTACGAGTGGCTTCACGTCCCTTCGTTGACGCGCGGTAAGGCTGCTGGTGTACCAGGTGGGCGTCATCGTAAGTGAAGATTTTGTGCCTAGTGATCGAAGTCTGGCGCACATTAGAGGAAGTAGCGAAGCATGACTTGAATTCAAGCAAGAGTTTTCGCAGTGCTGTTTGGTTTTCTGGTGAGAGGTCAGAAATAATGTCGATATTGTTTAGAGACGTATGGGTGGCATCCACTGCGTACGGCGTGAAGTAGGTGGGAACGGTTCCTAATTCATCTGCAAACGCTAACAAAGTGCCACGATAAAGGTGTTGGTATTTGCTAAAATTTGTAACCGGCAGCTTAGATCTGCCAGCACGGAGCTGTATAATACTCCCAGCCACACAAACACCTTTAGTCAGCAGGTTTTCAAAATTGCTTTCCGCAATCGCTTCGCCATTTCGCAATACACAACATGTGACATCAACTACAACACTGGCTCTTGGAGGGAGCGTTACATTTTCAGCAAAAAACACGAATAATGTCAGCAGTTGGCACGCTGTTGGTCGTCCTGCTTGTCCCTTGCTCGGTCGGCTGAGAAGGTGATGCGATTTTCTTGAAGATCGATGACAGGTCCATACTCCTGTAGGCAGTCAACACCAAGAATGGCGTCGTGTGAACATTCACGGAGCACAAGAAAACTTGCTACGAAAGTAAAACCGCAGACCCGTACTCGTGCAAGTTGCAAGCGGAGAGACGGTGTGACCACCAGCCGTTCGAATCACGGAGCCATGCCAGGGCGTGATTACCTTCTTTAGTAGTGTGGTCTTTTTTCCGCTTAGTATCGAATATTCAACCCCGGTATCCACTAAAGCACCAGCTGCATAGCCGTCGATTAGCAATGGTGTATCCAGAGAAAGCTGCACATACCGTTCAGTCGAATTCACACCCTTGCCTGCTAGCGTGAGTCGGAGGTCTTCAGCACGTTGACTGCCAGCGACCTCGCCTCCAAACGTCGCTTTCCTTAGTTTTCTCGGTGGGGACATGGGGACCACGCGCAGGCATGTCACTGGGACGGAGATGAAAAGCACTCCTGTGACAGTGAGCGTGACTGCCGTCTAGATGGCGGTGGCATGCGCTGCTGAGCCAGGCAGTCCCCAATGACCCGGGGTCGCTGGCCATACCAAAAAGGCGCTGAATATACTGAAAAGTCCCGCAGTCTGAGGCGCCGGTATGGTCACTGGTGGTACAAATGGTCCGCGTCACCGCAGCGGAAGCACAGAGGTCGACGATCAGGAGTGCGCCAAACGTTAGATTTCCGAGCCAAAGCGCGTCTATCGTCAAGGTAATGCGAGCGCTATTTAGCAAAGTCGCGTAACTTTATTCAATGTGAAGCAGCGAGCTGCAAGCAAAAGGCCAGTGGGCTGCGTGTTTGAGACAGATGCTTGATCGTGACGGGAGTTGCTGTGTTCCGCGTGGCGTTTCTTCACTGTCTGCGCAATTTGTTCGCAGTAGTATATGCGTTGGCGTAATCCCTCTTCATTTCACCGATTGCTCGGGCTATCGATGATACGTTAGACTCGGACACGCATCCTGAGGCTGAGGTCAATAGCAGGTTCCACATTGTTGCAGTTGAAATAGAGACTATTAATCTACTAGCCGAATGTTCAGTTCAGATCAGTTTATTACTATTCATCCAAAGAGGAAGGTTGATGATTGTTAGTATGCAATAGTGTCATACTATATTCCAGTCTTTTCACACGCCATAATCTATAACAAATATAAAAAACGTTTGCTTGCTTAACCCATTATGAAGTTTCTTATTTTTTCGCTTTTATTACGAGCTTTTTGTGCGTTCAACTAATACCAGGTGTATAACGAGTTTACCGAAGAATTGCATTAATACGACATTGGACATCTTTCAATGATGGTTTATTACTTTTTTCTATTGTTATTCCATTCTCGCTATGCTTCTGAGTGATAAATACCTTAGAACAATGTACGTGTGTGTTACTCTTCTGACATTATACATATTACCTAAAGTGGCTTGAGAAGTGGTCCCTTCGATACCACTTAACGAACTTCTTATTCGTACATGTTACTTATGATCAATGCGAAGACATCAAAATTGTCACAGCTCTAAAAGTGTTATATTTTTGCTGGAGCCCCTTACCCAATGTACAAATACGGCAGTGTTATACTCAGTGGGAAGTCACACTTAGCCAGTCATTTTTCATCATTTTGTATCTTCCATTTCTACAATTTTTCCACATTGACAGGGTGGTGTCGACATGCCTCCTGCTGCACCTCCTTCAGAACATCTCAGGCGCCCAAATGTGTCTGCTGCGTGCTGTTCAAGTGATGAGCAACGTGGTGGTAGAAGTGCCACCACAGTTCCTGGCCGTTGTGCTGGTTTTCTCGCACCTCGCATGCACCACCCTGGCCACGGCGTTAACGCCCCTCACAAATCGTCGCACGCAGCTCGGAATCTCGGCCTTCCTGGTTGCAGTCACCGTCTTCATTTTTAGGCCGCTAGACCACCTAACATTCAGGTGGGTCTCACTTTCTCAATGTACAAGAGCTTACCGAGTGCATTGCAGCAATGCTGTCTTAATATTCTGTAGCACGGAGTTCATGTAAAAAGGGAAACAGAAAAGCAACAGTGCATAAATGATTTTCTGTCTACTTTTTTATGTTTGCTTTATTTCCCGAAATTCTCACTACCACAATATGTTTAGTAAACACGTCCAAGAAGTAGTTATCCTGTGGCTGTCTCAGTCTACTGCGTTCCATCGTTCCCGTAGTCGTAGTCATAGTAGTAGTAGTAGTAGTAGTAGTGGTAGTAGTAGTAGTAGTAGATATAACGCAGATTGCGTGACCAGTACTCAAGGTGAATGAAGAAATAAGATAAATAACAAGTAAATCAATTTTCACTGAGAGGCAGGGTTAGAACCCGAGCCCCCATGGTCTGAAAGCAAGTATCATTACCATTGGCATACTCACCCACACTTTTCCGATTCATGTGCAAGAGGATACATTTCAAATTTAGCGTAGAATTTCCAAAACCACATGATCTAACCAGCCAAATACTCACACTTCCCTATTTACAGATTTGCTGTCCAACGATATTCCCAGCGAAATATTAACATATTTCTTTATGTATATAACTTACGCGCTCATTATTGGTACATCTGAGCATGTCTACCACGCTATTCATGGAATTAACAATGAGAAGAAGTTAAATTTTTTAGCAGTCGCAAGAAAGCATGATTGACTCTTACGAGGAATGTTTCGTCGTAGAAATCGTTGGCCAAAA
Source organism: Rhipicephalus microplus (assembly GCF_043290135.1). Lineage (NCBI taxonomy): Eukaryota > Metazoa > Arthropoda > Arachnida > Ixodida > Ixodidae > Rhipicephalus > Rhipicephalus microplus. Next base: position 165,278,552 of record NC_134700.1, on the reverse strand, counting down.
GAACAGAACATGCCTGCACGTCTGACGTATTTTGCAAAAACAAAACAACAAAGAAAACCAGTAACACAGACATCAGTCAAGGGAGGTGCTACATTCGCCCCCATGCCAACAACAGAAGCTGTGCAATCCACTTGGCCGAAACTCTGTTAGATCCTGTTGGCGCTCCGAGCACAATAGAAGAGCGTGGTGTTCTAGAAGAAACCCATGGTGCTCACTTCGCCACAGTGCTCTCTCGTGTTCCCAAGGAGTTAATGTAATGTCAATAAAATATAAATAATAATGGGGTCTTCTTAGCTTGTGACGGTGTGCTGGTGCCTTCTGGAGCTTCATATTTAGTAGTTATACCACATGTGATTGAGAGATGCGGTCATCTACAAACACACTTTGAACGTTGCTACTACTTTGGCGTTTGCGAATTCTATGAACGTGACAAAAGCCTTCTATACTTCTGATAATAAACATAGGTTGATTTATTTATTTGCACTTTGCCCGCCAGTGCCCTACAACAGGAAATCACGAGTACTTGTTCCCATAAAAGTTAGTACACTGTATACAGACGTATCTGTCATACATAATCAATTACAAAATGCAAACGTACCAAATGTATGATAGGTATACATTCAAGTCACGTAAAAAACAAAGGTACGGACACATGTTACGTAACATTCAAACTCAGTAAATATAACAGAGGATATTTTCGGAGACCTGCAGACTAACAAAAGCAGCTAAATATCCATCGTTAGCATGCCACTGTGTAGTATCATTTTCTGAAAGCTCATACGTGGCAATTGGAATGGTAGTTTCGCTATTCAGGAATGCTGACCGACAATGTGCCCACTTCGTAACTCGCCCAGCCACTGGTCGGTGCCTGCACAGTCCGGCAAGACGAGCTGGGGGGCCGCGATCTCCATCGGAATGCTCGTCGTGGCCTACTCGGTGGGCGTGTGCCACCTGCCGACGCTGCTGACCGGCGAGCTCATGCCTTCGAGGATACGTTTGCTGGGCTCGTCCATCGTGTGGTCGTCGCGCTGGCTCTTGGCATTCCTGGTGCTGTACTTCGACATCGACATGCTCACCGCATTCCAGCAGAAGGGACCACTGCTGGCGCTAAGCCTAACAGTGGCAGTTGTCGCTGCGACCGCCATATACCTGATCCCCGAAACTGAAGGCCGTTCGCTGGGCCAGATAGAACACGACTGACCAGCGAGCCCCGTTTTCCTGATTTAATAGCTAAAGAACTGCTATCATAGTGCATTGTATATACATAAATAATAGCTACTACATGTTTATTAACGCGGTATGATCAAAAGATATTGCATCAATTTCAATCCGAATAATGGCTCATCGAAATGTAAACATTGATAATATAGTTTTTTATATGATATCACGGCTCGCATTTGCGTTGTGTACGTTGGCTATCGACATACATGGCGTTCTCTTTAGACATACCTATAGTTTGCTTACTTTATAAAATCTGTGCTGATCCTATAAAACTTTGGCATGGCGTAATTTGTTCCTCATATTTTATTTACCATTTTTTAGGGATAATAAATCATTGCAATGAATCAATGCCACTGCAGTGTTTGAACTTTTGATTTCTGCAGTTCTCCTCGGTGGAACAGGAACAGTGGCTACGGCTGCTGACCCTAAGGCCGCGGATGTGAGCCCGGCTGCTGCGGTCACATTTTGATTATGGTGAATTGGTAGAGGCCCGGTACTGTTGGAAGCCAGTGCACGTTAACGGGGCACTCGAGTCTAATAATAACTAACGTCAGAGTAAAAGCTGAATGTATGACAAAATCTAAAACAACAATCTTATCAACAACAGTGCCCTATATACCGAAAAATTAAGGTAAATGCACAAGAACAGAAGCGCCGCAGTGGGGCATTCCCAAAATGATCCTGATGACATCAGACGGACTAGCGAGGAGTGCCTCCAATTGCTCCGATCAGTTTTCCATTCTATACATACGCCGTAAGCGATCAAGTTTATTTGGCTGTTCACCACAACTCCACGAGATATGGCAAAGGGTCGGTGGCGAGTCGCGACACCACGGACAATCGCGCCCATACAAAGTTGGATGAATTTTGTGCAGTCGTAATAAATTTGGATAAACTCCCGTTTAAATTTTACGGAGGTCTGTGGCATCTTCCCCTTTAAGAGATTTGTGGGGGGCGCCATATTTCTGCCGCGTGCATCGCTGGTGAGCAAGAAGCTCTCGCGGAGCCATCCGAGCCGGGTCGTTTTCTTCGCAAAAGCCGTCGTTGATGGGTGGTAGTAACAGCGAGAAAGGCTGCTGCTCCGCTCGGTTCATGAGCGCTCGAGCTAGAGCGTCCACCCTCTCGTTACCCTCTAGGCCTGCATGTCCAGGGCACCAGACCATCCTATCTGTGTTGCTCAATTTGCCGCCTAAAAATTTGCAAATGTTTAATGGGAGGCGGCTTTTCGTGAATAGCCGGCACGCCTCTTGCGAATCTGAGAGTATGGTGATGTACGTCTGGCCATCGCTGCGCTCTCGACTTTTAATCGCCAATGCGATGGCGAAACACTCGGCCTTGGTGATCGATGTAGTGTACAGTGATGCGCTGGACGCTATGCTTCTCGTGTCACTTCTTACCATTGTGACGGCGCAGCGCTTCCAGTTATACCTAGAAGCGTCAACGTATAGCACGTTCTCATTGCCTCTGACTAAATTTCTGATCCATTTTACACACTCCTCTCGCCTTTCGCGATGCCGCCCCTTGGTCATGTTTCTGGGGATAAGGGCGATCGAAATATGTCGTCGGACTGGGTCTGGTACGTCTACCAGCTCCTCGTCCAAGTTTTGGGGTTGCAGTGGTATACCCGCCCTCATCAGTATCTTTCTTCCCGACTTCGTCTGGCTGAGGCGGTTGCGCTGAGAGATCAATGTTGCTGCTTTTAGTTCAGCGTCCATGTTATACAGGCCGATCTCGAGAAGCCTCTGTGTCGGAGTGCTTATCGGTAAGCCTAATGCTGCCTTGTAAGCCCCTGTAATGATAGAATCTACTTGCTCTTCCTCGCTCTTGTTCAGCGTGTGGAAAGGCAAGCTGTATGTCAATTTGCTCATTACGAGCGCCTGCACTAAACGGACAGTATCACTTTCTTTCATGCCTTTTTTGTGGAAGGCGATCCTCTGAATCATCCTAGCCACTTGCTTAGTTACCAATTTAAGAAGACCGATAGTGTGATTTGCCCTACCGTTGCTTTGAACCCAGAAACCCAGGATCCGGGTGACGGTGACTTCTTTAATTTTCTGCTTTTCGATTTCAATTTCTATTCTTCCGTTACTTTTGCAGCGTTTGCTTTGTATTCTGATCACCTCCGATTTTTCGGGTGCGCAGCTGAGACTACTGGTTCTGGCAAAGTTTTCGATAGCCAGTGCCGCCTCTTGCAGAGTCTGCTCTTTGCTGGCCAGGGACCCCCGTGTGGCCCACAGAGTAATGTCATCCGCGTAGAGGGTATAACCTAGCTGTGGTACATATTCCAAGGCCCGAGTAAGTCGACGCATGGCGATAGTAAACAACAGAGGAGATATTATGGCTCCTTGAGGCGTTCTCTTGTTTGGAATTCGGAATGGCTCAGACCTAACGCTTGAGATACCAAATCTCGCCTCCCGATCGGCGAGAAAATTTTTTATATAGATATATATCTTTTCCCCGCAACCAATTATATTTAGCTCTGAGAGTATAGCTTCATGAGAGATATTGTCAAAACCTCCCTTTAAGTCTAGAGCAACAAGCAAATGCTCTCCAGCTTTGGGAACGCCCTTGAGGACCTCTTCTTGTATCAGGAGGAAAGCGTCCTGTGTTGAGAGACCACTGTGGAAGCCCAGAATGGTGGCCGGAAACAGCCCCCTGTCCTCTATGAAATTCTGAAGTCTGGTGTGAACGACCCATTCGAAAAGCTTCCCCATACATTACCTAAGTGATATAGGTTTGAGCGCCTGCAGGGAGGGTTTTTTTCCGGGTTTCAGAATGCTTACAATTTTCGCGGTTTTCCATTCTGCAGGGACCTTCCCTTTGAGCCAATAGTGTTCATTGAATTGTTTTGTCATGCCTTGGATGGCTTTGCCGCTAAGGTTTCTTATCATCGCATTCGTAATTTGGTCTTCACTGGGGGCTGTGTTCCTCTTGACTGCCTGAGCTGCTGCAAAGACCTCCTCCTTTGTTATCGGCTCGTCTAGTTTCTCATTTTTAGCTCGGCTGTAACTCATGTGATTAGCCGAATTACTTGGTGGACTATCGCCAATATATCTCTCCTTGAGGGCTTTCACGAGGTCGTCGTCCGTGCTCGGAAATGTTTCTGCAATTTTCTGCAGTGTTCTGCTTGTCGTGGATTTGGACTTGTCAGGATCAAGAATATTTCTTAGGATGGACCAAGTTCTCGCGGTGCTTAGTGTGTTCCGAAGCGAACTGCAGAACTTGACCCATCCCTCGGTAGCCAATTTGCGTGAATAGTCGTTTGCTTCCTCTGCAAGAGCAGCGATCTTACGCAGTAGTGTCCTATTCAGGCGTTGACGTTTCCAACGCTTTAGTAGGCTGCGCCTGCTCTCCCACAGGTGTAGCAGACGGCTGTCTACTGCTGGCGTCTCTACGGTTCTAGCTATTTTCTTCGTAGTGATGGCGTGTACCGACTTTATGTACTCCGACCATGCCTCTATTGAGTTCGGTACAGAGACGTGTGGAGGATCTCGTTTCCTAAACTCAGTCCAATTTGTGATCGCCGCGTCGCCTATTAATCTGCATATTTTGTGTGTCGATATGGAGACGCTTATAATGTAATCGTCGCTTCCTAGATTTTTCTCCAGGTTTGTCCAGGATGCGTCTTTGAGATTGAAGGTGAAAGTGAGGTCCGGGAACGTGTCTCCACATACGCTGTTGCCCACTCGCGTGGGCGCGATTGGGAAAGTTATTAAACTCAGGCCCAGCCTAGACGCAGCATGTTCGAGACGCGTTCCCTTCGGCGAGTCTTTTGGGTAACCCCATGTGGTGCTGGGTGCGTTAAAATCAACCAAAACCAATAGGCGGTCCTTGTTGCCTGCGATTTTAACCGTCTCAGCAATGAGCTCATTGAAGTCTTCGCCTTTGTCTTTTGGAGGACTGTATAGGTTCACTATTACAGTCTTCGCTTTGCCTCTCTTTTGTGGGAATAAACTAATAATTTGGTGATTGATCCGTAGCGTTCCTATGTACTCATCTGTTGCCGCAATCATCTTGCTCACCAGCGTCGCTACGCGGATTAATTTGGGTTCTGAAAAACAGAATAACCCTGAAGCTTCACTATTCTGGAACCAATTTCTTGCAAGCATATAACGTCGGGTTTAATTGGTGCCACATTGATATAACTCTGGAGTGCTGCGGCGCGTTTGTGATAAGTCCGGCAATTCCAGTGCCAGATCTCTAAGTGTTCCACACTTCTCTGGTTCTTTTCGACCATGATGCATGGGTTCTTCCGCGTCGTCACGATTCCCCTTAGATTGTTTGCTATTTCTAGCGGAGGTCGAGCGAGAGCGCTTGTTTATCACCCTTTGCAAGCTGCTAACAGCGTCATTCACGTACTGCCTTTGAGTTTTTAATTCCTCGCCGACGAAAGATTTTATCTCATTCATGAAATCGACTAGCAGTTTAATAACGTTAGCTATACCTTCCCTGTTTTGTCTAACTGCGCCTGTATTTGCTGCGTTATTTGGTCGTGGTTATTTACTGTTGTGCTTGGCGTAGGGGTGGTTGTACCTGCGTACGCCATCCTTTCCTCAACTTCAGCCGACGCCGTGCTGCTCCCCGAAAGGATGGGTTTTTTTTTACTGTTGATATGTCGTTTTCTGACTACATCCTCCAGGTTTTTCTGTCGGGTTTCTTGGTCGTAGTTTAGCCTCTAGCCGTCTCTCTAATGAAGATATTGCCACCTGTAAGTTATTTGGCTCTTCGGCCATTTCTTTTTTTAGCTCTTTGACCTCTTGAGTCAATCTCTTATTTTCTTCCAATATTTTCTTGTATTGTGGATTTTATGTTATAGGAGCATTGAAAGACACTGCCCCCGCAAAGCTCACCTAATTTATATGTGTCCGGCCGGCGGCTAGGGCGTCTTGTGATTCCTCGCAGGAACCCATCCCTGCCGGAGGTCCGCGATGCTTTCGTTGGTTCTTCAAGCTGGATTTTCCAGGGGACGGAGGTGCCGTGTTAGTGTGATGTTGTCTGTCCCTCCTTGAACGAGATCTCGATCGCGACCTTGACTGGGATCTCAATCGGGATCGTGAACTTGACCTTGACTGGCGCTGTTCCTGCCGGTCCAAGCTGAACCATCGAGGCATGTCCATCCTTAGTGGAGGGAATTCTTCGGATGACTTGGCATCGCCGGTACACTCAGGTTCGCCTACCCAGTCTTTTGGCTGATCTGTCCTCAATTTCTTGGAAGGAGCGACGTTCTTAAGTTTTTTCTTGCACACTATCTCCTTTGGGGTGTTCACCGACACAGATGACACACTTGGGGATGCAGTCGTGTCCTTGCATTGGTTCTCTTGCCCCACACTTGAGGCATACATTGACATTTGGATTTGGACAGATGTCCGTATGGTGTCCGGTTTGGAGGCATATCTTGCACACCTGTAGTGTTGGCTTGTATGGGTAGCAGATTAACTCGGCCCCCATTATGTATACGCTCCTCGGTAGTACATTGCCCGCGAATGTGATAATCGCCGTTTTAGACGAGCCAACATTCTTGCTCTCTCAATATTCACCCCTTGAGTCCGAACACGTAGGTTCTCCATTAGTTCATCTTGCAAAGTCTCGGCCGGTATTCCATGTACAATTCCCCGCATGACGCCTTCGGGATCGGCCGCGTATGCATTAAAAGCGTGAACTTGACCCCTGACCTTTAGTTGATTGATACCTCGCAGCCTACTCGCTACCTCCATGCATGGCGTAGATAGGACTACAATGTTCGATCGTAAGTGAACCCGCAACAGAAAGTCATTGCCATTGAAACTTCGTTGGTAGGCATCTATCACAGCCCTGGAGAGTTCCAGTCCCAATATGTTTTTAACCCACAGATCCTCATACAGCCTCAAAATAATCTTGATGTCCTCTTTCGGTAAGGGAGGTGGGCCGCTCCCTTTCTCCGTCTGAAACCCTGTGTGGCTTCACGTTTTTGTTTTTCGGCGGGCGGATTGCTTTCAAATTTCTCGTTCGCGTTCACAGCCTTCTCCATCTGGAATTGCTGCTTTTAGGGTCGAAGCTCCTTAGGGCGTGGGCTGTGCGTCCCCTGTAGCCTGTATGTAGCCACCTCTAGTTTAGTTCTTGCAGTGTTCACTAGATGGCGGTACCGTCCCCTGTATGTAGCCACCTCTAGTTTAGTTCTTGCAGTGTTTACTAGATGGCGGTACCGTCTCCTGTATGTAGCCACCTCACGTTTAGTTCTTGTAGTGTTTACTAGATGGTGGTACTTGTAGCTGATGATGAAAAGATGCAAGATGTTATAAACTAGAAAGCGGTACTTGTAGTTGATGAAAGACGCGAGATCTTATAAAATAGGAATGATGTCACATATGGCGCGTGTCATTGGTTGAAGGCAATCGTTCGATTTAGTGCGGCGACGTACGCTAGGGGGAGCGATGTAATAAAATCGAGTGGGCAAAATGTACAGAGGATTTATGGTTTACCAGGTTTACCTCCGGAGCTTCGCCCACTCATCATCATTCATTTCGTGGATATGGCGGAATTTTTTTAACTGGTTTTTCGTTTGCCTGCGCGATAAAACAGTATTCCAGGCATCCTCAGTCCATCCACGGCGTTCCGAACAAGTCGCGTCGCCAGTCTCATTTCCGAGTCTCGCGTCAACAGACGCTGGTTCGTCATCCTTTGCCTGCCGAGACGAGACGCCACTCGCGTCCGGGTCAGCGGTGAGTGAATCCGGTGCCCGAGAAGGGCCGGGATAGGCTTCAGCAACTTCCATATGGCGAGAAAATGCGATCAGCCCCGGTCTCGCATACTTGGAATAATAAAGGAAAAGTGACCGCCACTTTTGCCAAGTTAGTAGGAGTGCTTAGGCTGACAGAGCTTTCCCGCCGCATTTTGTCGTGTCACAAAGCAGGTCAAGAAAGTGAGGTAAACATCGCTCACCTTCGATCTTTGTCCCGTGGCAGCAAAGGAAGTGTCCAAAGTTCACTATCTTCTGGTCCGTGCTCCCACAAACACACAACACCGTCATGTTCCGCACGTCGGAGTGCCTTCCGGGACGCGCGACACCGGCCGTGGTCGTTATGGTGAGCGTCTCCACAAGGTCATCCAATCTGCCTGCGGTGGTTTCTTCTCGTAAAGTTGATCCTGGCCCAAGCTTTGGGTATCCGTGGAATCAGGAAAACTTCACAAAGCAGACTATAAGATTATTGGATGAGTTTGCGCGAAATTGCTCTTAGAAAAGCTTCGAGAAAGCGGAGCGCAGTGTGAACATGTCTTCACAGCTTGGTGCCTACTGGCGGTCCCCCGTAATCAGGTAGAAAACAATGCATACTAGTAATCGCAGCAGCTAAAGTACAAAAACCAACACATCAAGGGATTCCAGCGATTTTCGATGTCCAGAAGAGAACCACGTAAGCCATAACATGCAGCTTCAATCGAACTAAGCAGCCTTGTTCGAATAATAAATCTCACAAAGACCTTAAGCCTTCGCATTTCAAGTAGCCGTCATATCACATCTGTATTTTGCTGTGCTCGAAGATGAAATCCAAATCTAAAATGTGTGAACGATATTCTGACCTCGTGTAAGAATCAGCACATGTTGTAGTTGTTCACTTTCTATTATTGTAGAATCTTGTCAAGGAACTACTATCATCCGCGCTCGCACTTCATCAATATTTAAAGCACGTACTTTCCAAAATAAATGGATGTTTAATAGTACAAACCTTTAGGCTTGTTGGTTGTATAATCGTCGTTTAATGTTTAAAAGGTGCCATGAGATTTCCTCATCGTAAAAAAACTTGCCTTTCCCAAAATGACACTCGATATACTTAGCTACTTTCGCCATCTGTTGACCTTCGACGTGAACAATAGGCAGATGCGTACAGTCTCAGAGATGGTGAAGGCAGGCTCGAAACAAGAAAGTTGGAGCCCTTGTAAAAGCGCCCAGAACAAAGAGTAACACTCACGTATTCTGCTAATATGCATCACATTTATTCTCTCTCAGTTATGTTTTCGGTCATTACGAAACACGGATGAGTCTGCCATTATAACGGCTCACAAGCAATGAGCTCCCGAAGAGTGTCAGATGATGAATACAATGGGTGTTCGCTTTGTGGATTCTGCGGTAGAGGGCACAGACCTCTTAGTCTGCATAGAATTCAGTTTGTTTCTTCCTCCTACCAGTGATGCGGTGTGTTTTTAAATGTTGCATTGTCTTCAGAAATCAATGCAGTATCACAGTGAAAGCGCCCATCTCTTCGAGCAATCACTACACCACAAGGAGTTGCTTTTGCAAGAAGACAGAGGGCAAAAATTGTGGAGTGAATTCACAAACGTTCTTGTTCAGCCGTGTTTTTTCTCATTGGCCTGCTGCCTTCAACGATGTTGTGTTCAGCACTGTAATGTTCAGTCTGGAATACCTAAATTTTTATCAAATGTAGCATGAGGATTTTTTAAAACGAAGAATTCGAAAGTTCGTTACTGATATGGGAGAAATTTCCAGAAGGATAAAAGCGAATGGCCCGTGTGTAAAAATGCATTCGGATTGCCTTAGTGGTTACCAAAGTCTACCGACTTAAATTCTGTCCAGAACTTTGACACTATACTCTCCATGTTCTGGGCACTTTTTCCTAGTCTGTATTGGGTTGTGAAAATATTTGAAGTTTAGTTACCGTGCCTAATTGGTTATATATACCACGGACCTCTCCCATGGTCCATGTAATTGAGAAAGGGGAAAGAAGCTATACTTGGCATCCATAATAATTTGCGCACTGACTGGATGACTAACAAATTAACAAAAACAGATGATTTACTACATTCTCTATACAAGCATAGAACACATGCTAAAAAATGATACCTTTTTTGCGTGTGCGTTTGCCTACAAAGTTTATGTTAGAGTCACGTACACATTCTATGTTGCCATGTAGGCTCTATCTCATGCGCATATCGTTGCCTCACCAGTGTAGAAACTTGCTCAGGTATAAATTTATATGAGACAAGGAAATGGAAGCGAAATAAAGGTAATGTGAGTCACCTGCATTGCCTAGGCAGAACTTGTCGCGTCACCCTAAAGAAAGCTGTGGGTACATCTGCGACCACTTTCGCGAAATCTAGATTTGCAGCTAGGCTGTGCTGTACGTTTCTACGTTCCTGTAACGCTAAAATAAAAAAATCTCTCCAGGAAGGGAATGGACATAGTATCCGCTAACAGGAGTAATTTGTTAACCAACAAAATTTAATATATTTGGCTGCGTTCTTTGCGGAAACACTACTTGTTCTGCATAGACTGACAGACGTTTGGAAAAGCGCACAGCTGCGAAAGCATTTAGAGCCCTTTTATTTCATGCAGGGCCGTCGACGTTTTGGTGCTGAGCACACAAGATCTTGTTCGAAAGGACCAGGTTACCTCGGCCCACTCTCCACTTTACGGAAACGCTTCCTGGGTCAGATATTTTTGCACTGGCAATGCTCACAATCGTATGCGTTCTACGCAGTTGCTCGTTGTCACAACTTGTGGTAATTATGTAGAACCTGAAGTACCATCAGAAAAAATGTAGGTTCAGCCTTCCATGAATTAAGGAAGCAGGCTCAGTCCAGTTAAAGAAACGTCGTATGATTCGCTGCGTACTACTACATAGGTGTGAGAGCGCCAAGGAACGGCTACTGCAAATAAGCGGGGAAACAGATATATATTGCCACGAGCATATTACCTCGTATTCCACGCTATCGTTGCTGACAGGCTTGTATATGCCACTGTTGGAAAGATGGTGAAAATTGGCTCGCGAAAAGAAAGATGAGTTTGTTTTGCCAGTAATCGGACTAGCCTGACGTTCTTTTGTCCTCTAGATACAGGTTTATGTTACATTATAACGTCAAAATGTTAAACTTAGCACAATGAGTCAATGAAGAATTTACCGACATACCGATGTATTCTTTATACAAGGGCCCATATTTGTGTTTATATATATATATATATATATATATATATATATATATGCTGAGCACCGACAAACTGTATCTTTATTCCTGATGAAGGCCAGACTCTAGGCCGAAACGTCGAAATAAACCACGTTGTGACCGCTCACGGAGGATCTACTATATATATATATACATATATATATATATATATATATATATATATATATATATATATATATATATATATATATATATATATATATATATATATCTTGTCCACATCATTACCGTTGTAAATTCATGCTTACTGCTCAAAACAAATATTGGCGTCATCAGTGGGACAAGGGGTTAGGCACCCTCCTGCCCTTAACGCTCACCCTCTAATTGTTTCAATTTTGGAGTGTGTAATGACACAGGCATATTCAAACGAACGGCCAAACACAAAGTTAATTCAACGCCCCACCTCTCGCCCACTTATCCCGAAAACAATTTTGCTACGTTACTACTCATAAGTAATCAATATGCGAGATCAGGAAACACTTTCTCTATTTCTCCTTGCTGTCAGCGTAGGATTGCACTTAATTGATGAAGCGTTACAGGAAAATAAGCATGATTATAGGGTGTTTGTTTTACGATTCGAATTTTTTAAGCATAATCATCCGTGGATGTTGATACTTGCTATTGCTTTCTCGCTGCGATTTCTCGCAGTTTACGATTTTTGTTTTACGGCCGGTTTTTGTAGTTGTCTCATCGCTTTGACTGCTGAACGCCCTTCAACTATTATATAGCCTTGAAGGAAGTATTCATGTTAGGCACTATATATTACACTGCCTGAATAAAAATGCAGGGATGCATTCCTGACGTCACATTCGGGAAGTGTAACTATTTACCAACAGAGCTTGACGTCATGAGATTATTCTACTGGCCGATCCTTACAGAACAGCACTCTTGGAATGATGTACGCCAGCACAGACACATTGTCTCGGCTGGTGCCCGTGGTGCCATTCATGTCGTGAAAGTTCGAGCAGCGAGATGCTCTGCCCAGCGTTGCCAGCGTCTCCGAAGGCATCGGATGCCGGGGGCTGGCCGCAAAGACACAGTACCACTCTTCGCCGGGTGTCAGGACCTTCTTTGAGGTACTCGCATTTTCTTCAACACATACTTCAAATGTTTATTTCTGCAGCTCTAGCTTGACGCTGCGTTTGCTGTGCAGTGTAAAGTGCACGTAGTTGGGACGCAAGTTTGCAGGAATGACGTTCACCTACATGCTACCTAGGTTGATACATGAGTGCGATGGCAGCCTTCCCTGTCAAAACACTGAGCCCTTGTAAGCTGTATAGGTATGACATTTAGTTTTATGTGGTGGTTCTTATAGCACTCGTATAGCCAGTGCTTTCTCCGGAAATATCTGTACCAATCGTCGTTCCCAAGCAGTCGTACGGTTTGGCCGCTCGTATCAGGCTTCTGTCTGGGTGCCTATATTTAGATTTGGCTAGAAGCAAGAACATAGATTCAGTTGCACACACTGAAAGACCAGGTGGTCAAAATTGTTACAAATTGTGTACACTACATACGGCATGCAGGATAATAATATCACATATTTTGTATTATTCCCATGTTCTGATCTCTTCTAACCAAGCCCATACGTTTGAGCTGTTTTGAGTGCTTCATAATCAATAGCTCCTCATAAACCACAAGCAATGAGTCATACTTTACGAATTCAAGCATCACTGGAGCTTTCGAGAGTTGTTGATATTCGCTCGCCTATTACAGGTGTGCCAAACATTAAATGACACGTCGTGGATGAAAGCCTGGCAAGAAGACGATTACTGCTTCATGAATTCAAAAGAACAAAGAAGAATCGTGCTGGAAACCAGAGAAAGCATTCATTGCAAGGTAAGTTGTCATCACACCCTTCACAAATTCATGTAATTGTCTTCGAGCCCGGAGACATAAAAGCACGATGAATATGTTTAAATGGCTCGAGGTATGCGTCATATTCAATACCTTGCACTTTCGAAAGAGTCACGATTTATGAGAGCGGGCTTTAGGCTAACTGTACAGATTGTGAATTGGTGTTTTCTCGAATGCCTGCATAAACTGCTCTGTGCTCTACGACGTCCCTGCTTTTTACAGCACACAGTCTCAATGTCGTGCGCAAGTTCGCATGGCTCTGACATCAACTGTGAAAGCCAATGTGCTGCCATGACTAACAGAGGTGATGGGGTGGAGCATGGTGGGACGTGTGCACATATATATGCCTTGTTTTTGTGCAACAAAATGTCTGTGTATGTTTCTTGAATAAATTCACTTATCCACGTGCGTGTCACACGTGCACACGTGGTGCCAACAGCCCAGAAGACCAACGGCGTCAATAATTTGAACGCACCTTCCCTGTCCGTTGAACTAGAAGGCTTTAGTTTGACCAAAAAGTTTCTTAGCAATAAATATTTTTTATATATATGTGGGGTTTAACGTCCCAAAACCAACATATGATTATGAGAGATGCCTTAGTGGAGGGTCCGGAAATTTCGACCACCTGGTGTTCTTTAACGTGCGCCCAGATCTGAGCACATGGGCCTACAACATTTCCGCCTTCATCGGAAATGCAGCCGCCGCAGCCGGGATTCAATCCGGCGACCTGCAGGTCAGCAGCCTAGTACCTTAGCCACTAGACCACCGCGGCGGTGCAATAATTATTTGCAACGTCACCGGTGAATCAGTGCGTTAAACGCACCAACTTGACCATTCGCAAACTCGAGCGGTCATATTGTACTGGGAGCGTGCTCAGTCAACAAAAATTAGCCAGCCAGATTAATAACTGTTATTGAGGAAATAAAGTGTGTCGTATCTCACTCCTTGTGTTTGCAGTTATTGAAAGCTTGATAGTTTGGAATGCGCAGATTTTTTAAATGTTAGCACTATAAAGGACAGCGTTGGTCGTACATTAAAACAGAAGGCAGTGCAATTACAGAAAGGCTCTCAATGTGTAGCTGCCATCATCTACGAACCCAGTATTACGTTAAAGCCACTGGACGTGCTGAATCTACTCTAGTTACAAAGAAGAGACTTTTGATCCGCGTAAATTCCATACAAACAAGCCCACATGGTCCACGTCTACGCCTTGCTTATATTTTGTGTATCTCGCTGAGGTGTCGCTATGCTTGGTACGCTTATTTCATTGAATATTTTCGGTGATTGCTATTTTAAATAATTGAGATAATGAAGTACGAACCAGCTAAATCTATATATGAAATTCTGCGACTTTCTAAATTTATGCTAAGGGTGACAGGATATACTGCAAGATCACCTATGAAAAGAAAAAAAAACAGAAGTTAAATATTCCTGAAAGTTGTAGTGAGTTTAAAGGGACACTAAAAAGGAACAATGGCTTGAATTATATTAGGAAAAGCACTCTCAGAAACCTAATGACATATGTTTCTCCATAATAAGTTTGGTATTAGCGAAGAAAATAAAGGTCTAGGTTTAATTTTCTGGGGGGCGCAGGAATTTCGTGCTTTCTGTATAAAATTTCAAAATGCATTTTTGGCATTTTCGTTGCATTGGCTCGATGGAATTTGCTGAAACTTTGTATACTATGTACATTTCGCCCACAGATTAAAATGCACTTCAATTTATTGATTATAAGCTGCGTATTACTCTGTAGACACTTTTTCGAAAGTTCTTACGTCATGATGTATGCAGCGGGAATCTCAAGGTGGCGTCGCCGCCAGCATTTTTCTTTGGCTCGTTTTATTGTTTACTAAGCATCATGTCATTTTCACAACGGTGTCGTGTCGTGGTAGTGGTTTTAATGGAAAAGTAGGAAACTGAAGCTTGCTCTTTACTTGCAAGTAAAACTGAATAGATTGTTAAATCCTAAAGTTTTATCATCTCTCACATTTTTGCAGGTATGAAACAGTTGCCCAATGAAAATACACATTTCTCAATATCTCTTTCAAGAAACTACAGGCACCGTGCGAACACGCTTTCACAATACTTGACACAGTAATACATATATGTGTAGATGTTTTTTACTCTAGCTTACGATTTCTCGCGCAAAAGAATGCTCCAGGTCCAAGGCACCATGTTGGTATGAATAAGCAGCAAATGCTAGCTGGTTCACGTTAGTTTTACACCGAGCGCTCTGAGGCGTACGACGGGCATTCGTTAGTGGGCCTCAACAATTCAATGTTGATTTCAGATCAAACTCGTCTCCGAAGCCTTTCCTGGCTATGCTGTAGCCGGAAGTGTACATTAAATATAACACAATATCGGAAGCGCGTGTCAGGAGCTTACTTGTGTTAGAAAAGATGAGGAGCAGGAGGCACGTCAACAGCAGCTTTTCCGAACGAAACACAGTAAACAAACAGCGAAACCTCATGGGCTTTTGTCGTCATGGTCAAAAAATGTGATTAGGATAACAAAAGCTTCCGACTCTTCAAAGGTATCTGCGATTAGAATATGACACAATCACAATGCGTACAACGTCGGCGTACATCAGCTGTGGCAAATCATAACTCTGGGTAACGTCCATCATCGTCATCATCATCATCAGCAGCAGCACTCTAACTGCGTCCAGTGCAGGACAAAGGCCTCTCCCATGTTCCGCTAGTTAACCCGGTCCTGGGCTTGCTGCTGCCAATTCATGTTACTGTCATGGGTCATGTTACTGGAATGCAGAATATTATTCTTTATTGCCGTCTTGTCCACTTTCGAATTGCTACTCTTCCTTGGGTAATTCGCCATTCATATTAGGCACACTGCCCGAAAACGACTCCTTGACAATATTTACTGTATTATTGCCCTTGCGGCTGCTTTTTATTCCACAGATGATGTTCATCGCGGCTAGCGGGTTGCTTGGCGTCACGCTGAAGCAACTCGGTTCGGATGCTTTTCGAGAGTCGCAAGAGTGTGGCGCTCGGAACACGCTATTCGACGCCGTAGCCACCGAGTTCCGCCAACTTCGGCGCAGCGCAGGCGGCAAGCTGCCGTGAAAATCCCGCCACGTGCGGCTCACTGTGGTGCACGAAAGTGGACGCACGAGCTGCCTCGACATCGTCTAGGGCTTATTCTTTCCGATGGTTGGAAAGAATGGGCCCTAGACGATGGGACTCTGTTGGGCTTGTACTGTTTAATTTATATGCGTAGTTTCTACAATGTACTCAAGTGATCTATTATACAATTTTCTGTAAGTAATCCTTGCCTGTGATGCAATTTCGCGAAGTTATATTGCTTTAGCGAATATGAGCTCGCGATGAATTTTGACACTACCTCTATCTGCTGTCCACTGCAGTCTTGTTGCTTATTGTAGATGGTTGAAGTCCAAGAATAAATGAATCTCAATAAATATAACTTGCTTCTTGACGTTTATATGTTCACACTCACCAATTATTTAAATCACATTAAAAAATTAACAACGCAAACCTATCTTGATGCCTCACATACAGAGTACCTTATTTGATTCTTTTGCTAGCTCATCACCGAAACATTTGATGATATAAGGTTACGACAGATATCATTTTCTTCACTAAATATGTTTCGGTGAAAAGCTGCTCCGCAACGTCTGTTTAAAATTAGGTTGCTCCTAGCACTTACCATTTCTTCATTCTACTCCGCATTGTGGTATACATGGCTAGGTTTACATTGATTATAACTGGTGTTTCATTTCAATTCCGCACGCTTTATATGGCGTAAACAATTCTGCAGATATCTGCAGACATTTTGCATAATGCGGGCTTTTATTCTTTCTGTGTTCCCACCCACCTTTCTCATTGTCATGCTCAAGAAGGTGCCGCCTTTCCGAGAGACGCATTTGTCAACCAAAGCCCCACACTTTTCATTGGTCGATGTGCTGCGTCTTTCATTACCCACGAAACTGTCAGAACGTGGTGGTGTTTTATTGCTCGTTTATTATTAAGGTTACCTGAAAGAACTGCAATGTGTCCGACCACAAAGAGTCTGATGCACGGTGTATAACACAAATCAAACCTCATAAAAAAATTTGCAGCATATCTCTGGAGTGAATGATGGAGAGTGGGGCGAAACATTCGTCCGACCATTCGTTCTTGCTTCCGTTCGTCCATGCGTCCATCTGTGTGACCTTCCATGCGTCCATCCGCCCGTCCGTGCATGCGTTTATTCGTGCGTCCGTCCCTGCGCTCGTCCATGCATCCGCCGCTGCGTCCGTTCATGCGTCCATCCATGCATCTGTCTGTGTGTCCGTTCGTCCATCTATTCAACACTCCAAGTACCACCATCTTGCATCTTTTTATCATATATTCCCCATATAGAAGCACCGCCATCCAGCGGACATTCCAAGGACTAAACGAGAGGTGGCACACGCACACTTTCTTACGGCTTGCGCTTTGGGTCTACTTCCCAACTTTAACCACATCGAGTTCCTGTTATGTACTAGTTCCTGTATTGATGGCACTGTGGCCCAACGCTCGCTAAACCTATCTAAAACCAAGGAGGTTACACCCAGCGAGTACAACGTAGCAACCTTTTCCTGTCAGTTAGTGCTCAATGTACATGCCAATGGCTGCTTATGGGGATCGCAGCGTGCGCGTTATAAAAAAGCCGAATTCTCTTGTCTCTGATTCCCCATTATCAGCCATCGGCATGTACATTGAGCACTATTTTTTATTGTTCGACAACGCACAGAAGAAATTTCTCACCGGCACTATCTTGGAGGTCAAAATATTATACTCTTTACACACTTCTACAACGACTACGAGGGACAAACAGGTGCCGCTATAAAAAGCTTCGCCCCTAAATATTCGGCACATCCCACGTCTTGTGTGAGGAGGTGTCATGCGAATCAGTCGGCGAGGTTTGTCTATGCCAGGGATCCAAAAAAAACCGAAACCATAAGCCACATACGGACCACAAACGTCTTGCTTGCGGCTTGTGGCACACACGACTGTTTACGTCCATTGTTTTTATAGCGAAAAATTTTATTAGATCACAACTCCAGTCACGCGCAGCCCCGTCGTTGTCCGCCGCTTCCGCCACCATGAACCGGCAGTGCCCGCAACCGCTTAACTCGAAACTAGAAAAAAAACTAGTACTAATAACACAGTAGGGCTGAAACTGTGTTCGCCGGGTGCCAGTCCAGCACTCTACTACTGAGCAATGCCGGTGCTTGAGACTTGTTGGCAAACTTGCCTTAGGCAGGCTTGATCATGGGAAAGCAATCGCGTTAATACGACTTATAAGGCGTTTTAAAAGGCGAAAGAACAATCAGGCGTCGCCCAATGCGAATAGCGTAACGAGGGGGTTGTCCAATGCTCCAACACTTCAACGAACCTTATGCATACATTCTCCCGAGGAGCCGATGCTCGTGAAGAGGGCGGGTCGGCTGCGGGCAACCCACACGTTCGGACAGGAAGGGCATGCTCCTCCCTTAAACTGCGGGTCCTCTGGACAGCCCGGATTTGGACCTCCTGGTCCCAGATTGTGATTGCCGTCACGCAGGCCTCCTCTGTGCTTAGAGGCTCGCCATCGCGAAGCTTCGTACATTGCCAGAGCATATGGGATAAGGTGCATCGTTTCTCATCGCAATGAGAGAAAGGAGGCTTTATACTGTCAATAAACTTACTTTAAACTAAGGGCGACGGGCAAATACCGCTTTGCAGCAGTCTGCGAACGCCATCTGTTCAGTATGGAGTTCTTCGCTTCAAGAAGCTTAGCTCGGCGAGCTGCTGGAGTAGCTAACCAAGGTCATTGTAGTCATTTTCATCACGCTTTAGAATTTCCCGAAAGACATCCGAATCAACAATTTTGAAAACTCGCGGTGGTGGTACCTCAATCTCACGGGAGACCAACGCAATAAACTGGTCGTTCCCCAGGTTTTTATGCAAGTTCTGCCAGAGGAGGCACTCAACGTTCCTGAGAAAAGCCAAGTACGGCTTGGTGTCCCTCACTCACTGCATAATTGCCAAGACGTATGGGAAAGTTGTGATCAGTAACCAGTAACAGGTTAAAATAATTGCTATTGTTCAGAAGCACAAACTCCATATTCGTGCCGCGGATCACCCCATGCCTGGTGATGCGCTTTGAAGTCGCCAGTAAGTGCCAAGGGAACTGAGCCTGCGACATTGGTGGCTTTGCACAGAAGCGCATTGGAAGTGTGCCGAGCATCTGATTGTGAGCTATAAACATTCAGTATGGAGAGGTGCTCCTTAAGGCGACAGTTTGGAATTAACGCAATAGAAATGTGTTCTACCTTCAAACGCAGACGTACATCGGGAACTTCAAAAGGTGCTGGTGACCCCTCGTTTTACTCCGGACCGATAACTCCGGAGGGCTACCTATCCTCTAAGGATCTCCTGGAGGAGTATTACGACTGGCTTATTCACCTATGAGCTAACCGAACTGCGGCAACACGGCCTTCCTCCCGAGGAAGTTCACGCAATTCCATTGCCAAACTATTAATTACTTGCTTACTTGCGCCACGATTGCTACCAAAGTTTTGTTCCCCGGCCCCGCCGCGGTGGTCTAGTGGCTAAGGTACTCAGCTGCTGACCCGCAGGTCGCGGGATTGAATCCCGGCTGCGGCGGCTGCAATTTCGGTGGAGGCGGAAATGTTGTAGGCCCGTGTGCTCAGATTTGGGTGCACGTTAAAGAGCCCCAGGTATGGTCGAAACTTCTTGAGCCCTCCACTACGGCGTCTCTCATAATCATATCGTGGTTTTGGAACGCGAAACCCCACAAATCAAGCAATATATCTTTGTGCCAATCAAGTATTCTACTCCAGAGTCATGCCAAGTGAACAACCTTTCAAATAGATCCTATTATTCGTGAAACGCCAATTGTGGTTGAGTGCTGGCATTCCAATTTCGTAAACGTTGCATGAGTTCACCTACCATGCAGCTGTTACGTCAGCTTTACATCAATTGTGGTCAAGTGTCATCCGCTTAAGTTTACTTATGTAGCATTGTCCACGGCTACAATCCTCGCGAGCAGCAGTGCTTTATATCAGCTTAACGCTGCTGATGTTGCTAATACCCATGTTGCTTTGGAATCTTTACTCTATTGTAATCAACTGGTGATATAAAACCAAGGCGGCTGTTAAACGCATGTCCGTGGGTGCACTTGTACATATCTTTAGCGCAACTTCGTAACGTTTCGCTCAATAAAAAAAATTGCAACACAGACAGCTTGCATGCGCATGCTTCGCATACCATCAATTTTTTACGTACGTCTGATCTGCCAATTTTTTTTTATTTTAGTCATTTCACTCTCACGGTTCGGCCCCCTGGTCATTGTCCTAAGTAGGAATGCGTCTACTTAGGACAGGTAATAACCGCTTCGTTGGCAAGTTGTGATGGAGCAAGTATGACTGCAATGCTTATAAGCCATATACACGCCTATTTTATTAGATCTCGTTGTAAACTCGTTTTAATACAATTTACCAAACATTAGGCATTCATGCATTTTCTCTAACATGTCGCATTTATGAACTTCGCAGGTTTCTTTCGGGACCGCATGGGCTTCTATGACAACCTATATCGTATGATAGCCGGAATAATTTTCCCTGGAGAACTCGCCATCGTTGCCTCTTTAGTTCGTTCGAGCAGGTCAAAATTATACCTAATGGTGCAGTAAAAGGGTAAAGTTAGAGAAAGTAGGAAATATCAGAAAGTGCGTGTTGTTACAGTAAATTCGATCGGGTGCATATGTGAGATGAAGAAAATATTGAGTGAAAAGGAATGAACGTGCAGCAAGACTTCCACTTTATAAGCAGCCTTAGATGTTGCATTTTTAACACTTTGAAATGGTTTCTCGCGTACTGATACTAATCAGCATGCTCCTGCTGCTATTTGTCGTTGTCTGACACATGTGCAATAGGGAACGGGAAGTGGCATAGCCAAATATGCACTGTCCAAGCTTGATCTCGTACAAAGTGACAATGGCAGCAGTGCGACTACCAACCGTAAAAGAGAATTCTCATTAGTGAGGTGAATGTTGGCTTGAGAACAAAAGCCTCATTTTGTAATTAGTCACTTTGTCCTAATTGGCTTAATAAATAAACTACGTCATTTCGCACAACACCGAGTGCTGTATTGTGCACACTTTACTAAGCGGCAGTGTCATGCATCATAGATGATCCCTAGAGAAACGAACAAATGATGATTTATTGTCAATGTTCCGCACCACACAAGTCTCGTTCTTGCCCTGCTTTTACTGGTTACAAAACCATTCAGGTTTTACGCCTACTATTATAACAGCTTAAGCTATACACCACTTCTACATGTCCGCGCAAAAAAGAAAGACAACTTCACTTGTCAAAACGGCGAGCCCTGCATACACATCCTTTTTACGAATCTCCCATCGCGAGCTTTCACATTCACCATACTGTTTTTTTTTTGTGTACGTCTGCAGCTTCTGGATTGAGAAATAACTTGGACGGAGCCATATGAGGTCGAGTTTCATTTATTTATTTGTTCGCAACACATTCTCCTTTTTAGCGTATCATCCTGACTGAGTGTGGACGAAGGCAAGATCTGTCGGTATCATGAACAAAACAGGATTGTAAAACGGGAGAAGGATGCTTTGCGCAACACCTCTATGAAATGAAGGCTTGCGCTGTTAGTGATTCTCCACCAAAAGCAGGCAGACGCTTACTTTTTAAAAACATAGTATTAAAGCTTTATCATCTCGCCATCCGAATAAAATTTCTTTTCAAATATATGCCCATTATCCTTGAAGAGGCCCCGGATGGAACAAGAGTCTCTCAGGTACGTTAGAAGGCACGCTTATGCCACGTCGCAAATTTTCGAGACAGGTAAGCAAATTCTTCGGTGTACCTCCGGACACAATGAAAGCCGTCACGACCGTCAGGTAGAGCACCACGCCGACAGATACGAAAGGAATGACCTTGTACCTGACGTCCACGTACGCTTGTTGAGTTAGCATCGTCATGGATGACGTGAACAAGTGGGCCGCCGGCACGAAGAGAAAAACGAAGTTTTGCCGTAGAATCAGTGCGCGGGAGGCTATTACGCTCCACAATGTGTGCAGCACTGAGAAACCTGAAGCCGTCGCCGAGAAGAGGACGTAGTCCAGAGTGTTGTGGTCGCCGAAGAATCCCAAAGTACCTGCGTGACCCAAAAGAATACGGGCGGAGGTCCTTATACGATGTCGAACCTAAATTTTGTGATGACGTTGCTAACCGGCGACGTACGTGTTCAGTAAGGCTAGCTTTATGCGTTGGCTGGTATACATCATCTATAGTTACGTTGTTTCGCGGCGCATCATAAATACACCCGAAAAACTAGCAGTTCCGCGTACGAATACAACCGATGAGCGAAGGTCCTTAGAAATGGAAGACAAATGACAATGCACCTGATCTGACTGTTGGCTTTCGGGAAGGCGGTAGCGTGGGGAGCAGGTAGGGAAAGCATCGGCCGCGCTTGGTTAAGGAAACTACTCGGCGAATGAATGTGGGGCCCGCACGGCTCAACGCGAGCCATCAGCTGTGGTGCCTGCTTCACCGCTTCGCCGGGAGCGTGTCCCTGTTTTGCTCGGAGTGCTTTCCTGGCGCAGGGACTGTCGACAGCGATGGCGGAGTGTGGGCCCAAGGAGCTTTTCTTTTAAAAAGACACGCCAGAGCTGTGCGTCACTGCATCTTTCGATTCAGTGTCTCCGTGCCATAGGCCTCGATTTTATGAAGTTTAAGACGTCTGGGCTCTTTAAATGTAGAACCCTGTCGAACGGTCGGTTCACTTTGAAACGTAGGTACGTGTTCACGAAACTTTTGCAGCGGAACTGCTGTTGCTGAAACGTTTCAGTTGCATCATTATTTTAACCATTCGGCACCTCGCTGGTAACTTTTCAGTTGCAAATGTGTACACCACACACATCGCTCACAATGAAAATCCGCAGTTACGAATGGCGAAACGTTTTGAATGACGCCTTCAATGAAGCGCGTGACATTGAAGTGGTGTATATAAGACGGCATGACCAATTATAAGCTTTAATGAATAACGAAGCATATTCAAACCAAGCGCGCCAACCTCTTCTTGAAGGCTTTATAGGCCGTTTTCACGCTACCTATACTCCTCTGTTTCATCATTGGCTACGAAGTTACAACTACAATAACGTCTGTGTAGGTGCTTTTATCAATAAAACTAAAAAGACATTAGTTTACAAGGAGAGAAAGAAAGTGGTGCAGTCTACTCGTGCTTTATCTTTCAAACCATACGTGTTTTATGTTTTGCATAGAACCCGCCTGATACTTCTATATTTCTGGCGTGTTCCCACGGGGAGAATCTAAAGCAGAGAGATGGATGAACCGGAAGTATTTTCTTGATGAGCCTTGTTTTATGTTATTGCCTCGTCTATGACGACCGTATCAAGAATTGATTTCTTTCAGCAAGAACGAAAATAAACATAGATGGTATAAACCACTCTGTCACCTCTAGTCTTGTGTGTATAATTTTCAAATATTTTTTTATTAAAGTGTTCTACAAAGTTTCAGATTTCTAGCAGCCATAATTTATATTAAATAAACTTTTCCGCAGTTTATTATTGTGCTTCCTGTTACACTAAGTTAGGGGTCGACCCCTTTTTGAGACATCGGGGCAAGTTGCGGGAAGCCAACATATCAGTGATATGCATGGCAAATAGAGGTGACAGGGGTGGGGAAGGGGAGGCTTAGCAAATGAAGAGAAGAACTCGACTAACTGGCAAAAATGTTCCGAGTTTGAGTGGTATTAATGTTTATTTTGAGCATAAATATTACAAGCACTCAATAAAACAGGTCTCAGGCAAAAATTGCATTTTAGTTCAAAACTTGTACCTCGGCTTCCGCATATAAAGTGATATTGTTATTATCGCTAAAGACATCGTTATTAGATTTTCGCATTTTCTGTTGTATTATCTATTTCGCGCTCAGTGTTTCAATATACAAAGTATCATCATATAGTGTATCTTAGTCATATTTATAGCAGTGCTTTTCTCAGTGTTATATATACAATTGTTTCTGATGTATCACAATGTATTGTCATATTTCTACACACATATGTATTACATTCCTATGTTATTCTAAGTACCATGTGTTCGTAGGAAATCACTAGTATTATTCAACATGTTGCCAATTTTTAGTTTGAATTAAAATGGTGTATTATATTTGGATATGTGCTAAACATCTGTATGTATGCTGGTTTTAGTGTTACTGCTGCCATGTGAGGGCCTTCAGGCACATTCAAGCTGTACGGTGCAGCTTTTTGCCTGAAGGACCCCCAACAATTTCGTTGGGAAATAAAAGCATTTCTGATTTCTGATTCTGATACGGAAAGAAGAAAGCGGTCTGACATCGTGCCGCGGGCGGCGTATTATAATACTGTCTGGCAGGATGCGTGCGTTATCCAAGTGGCCGATTCTTGCACTAAATATTTACCACCTTCTTAGATTACTTGAAGTAGCGAGGATGATAAATACAGGTTGTCATCAATGAAGCATTGGCTGAAATGCCATTCAACCAGCCCAAGTTTTTTACTGAGACGTTATTTATGATTTATTATTGAGGTAAATAAGAACTTTTCTTGGTCTTCATGGCAAAACTGCACGATATAATTATAAGGCGCGCCATCATAGTGGGCTCTGAAAATGTCGACCATTGGGTGTTTTCACAAGTGTCACGAAATGGCGCAGTACCTGGGCCTCCAGAATTTCGGCGTTATTTAAACGCTATCACCTTGGCCAGGATCAAACCCTCGACCTTCACATGAGCAGCCAAGCACCGATAACACAATACCACTTTCGCGGACACATTTTATTCCAGCTTGACAAGCAAGCGGGCGCAATTAGCAGTGAATAACAAAAAATGGCAGATCTCACGTACATTGGGAATCGATGATATGCGAAGTAGGAATGAGAAATGTTGATATGTTACTTTAAAATCAGCACAACGCTACGAGGTATATAGAGGTAAATGATGCCATACATGACTTCCGTGCCATGATCATCATGTTTGAATTGGTTGTTTACCTTCGTCATCTATTCACAATACGTGATAGAAAATTTAGTATATGTGGAGCCAGCGAAAAGGCTGCGAGCACGCTATGAGCGTGGTATCTTGCCATGTTCTTACATGACACGTGAGTCAGGATTATCATGTTTGCACCAGTCATATATTTCGTCATCTACTGACGTCACGTAACACCGAAGTTGGTGTATGTGGAGCTCGCAAAATGGCTTCGAGTGCATCATGAAGGGCCCAATACACTCCAATGTAGCGTTGACGCGCGCGCACGCTGGGCACAGTGAAGATACGTTAGCAAAATGCAAGCACTCTAGAGTCTGACGCCTGCGTCCGTCGGCGCGGCCCAACGGCAACCGGCACGAGAGGCCACAGGCTACATTTCGCGCCAATGCGTTACCCAGACAACCCTGCGTCTCTTTCTTTTCGTGACGAAGGGACGTCGGACGCGCTGAAACGCGCATGTGTCAAAACAACGCAGCGCGGCGCGCACCTGCGAGTATATGGCAGGACCGGCGCTTGGTGTGGCAACGACGGCGTGACGCGACGACATGAAGGCCGGCGAGCCCGCGCACCACGTCACGTCGAAATGTATCGGCGCCTTGACTGGGGCATGTAGTCATGTTATCCCATGACACGCATTGCATGATTATTATTCTCGCATCAGTCACATACCTTCGTCATCCATTGGCGTCACGTAATACCAAATTTGGCATATGTGAAGCTAGCGAAACGGCCGCGACCGCTTCACCAGTGTGGCATGTATTCATATTGTTACATGCACGCATGTCGTGATTATCATATATGGATGTGTCATTTACCTATGTCGTCCGATCGTGCCGCGTAATAGCGAGTTTCGTTCATGTGAAGCTAGCGAAACGGCCGTGGGCGCATCATGAGCGTAGCATGTATTCATGATGTTACATGACGCGCATCTCATGATTATCATGTTTGCACCTGTCACATACCTTCGTCATCCAATCCCGTACTGTGATACCAAATTCGGTACAAGTGACGCTAGCGAAACGACTTCGAGCGCGCATCATGAGCGTGGTATGTAATCATGTTACTTGACACGCATGTCATGATTTTCATGTTAGGGTCTGTCGCTTGTGTTCGCCATGAAATCATGTCATACCATACAAGTTTTGCAACATGCTGTGTGAGCGAAACAACCGCAAGAGTTGCTGGACCACGAACTGTAAATCTTGACATCCATGATATACCAGTCATAATTTTCATGTTTTTAGTTGTCAAATGTTTTTCATACAGTCATGTTATGCCATAACAAGTTAGGTATTGATACCATTATCGAAACGGCCAGGAGAGCTAAAAGTCGTTGGCGGTTAGATAGATAGATAGATAGATAGATAGATAGATAGATAGACAGATAGATAGATAGATAGATAGATAGATACGCCAAAGTCGCCAAAGTTCGCTAAGATGTGCTTCGCCTTTAAAACAGCTTAAGTCCCAAGGCAACTGAAGTTAGGGCGAGTTTGCACGAATGTAATTCTTGAGCACCTACCCTTGCGCTTTAGCAACGTGTATTGCCAAGTATCGAATGTTTTGCACTACCCCCTAGGAACATGAAAGGGGACTCCGGTGCATTTTAAAATATACAAAGATTTATGATGATGATGATCATCATCGTCATCATCATCATCATAATCAGCCTGACTACGTCCCTTGCAGGACAAAGGCCTCTCTCTTGTTCCGCCAGTAAACTCGATTCTGTGCTTGCTGCTGCCAATATATACTGGCATACTTCATAATCTCATCTGCCCACCTAATGTTCGGTCCCCCACTAACCCGGTCGCCTTCTCTAGGATTCCAGTTAGTTACCTCAAAGAACAGTGGTTATCCTGTATACGTGTTACATGCCTTACCCATGTCCATTTCCTCTACTTGATTTCAACTACGATATCCTTAACCCCAGTTTGTTCCCCACTACACTCTGCTTTTATTCTTATGTCTTCAGGTTACACCTATCATTTTCCTTTCCATTGCTCGCGGCGTCGTCCTCAATTTAGGCTGAACCATCTTTGTAAGTCACCACGCTTCAGCTTCGTAGCTAAGTAACAGCAAAATGCAGCTGTTATATACCTTTCTCTTGAGGGAAAGTGGCAATCTATCTGCCATATTATGAGAGTGCTTGTCAAATGTGCCCCGCCCAATTCTTATTCTTCTAGTTACTTCAGTCTCGTGGTTCGGCTCCGCGGTTTTTACCTGTCCTATGTAGACATAGTCTTTCACAACTTCAAGTGCACTATTATCTATCTTGAAGCGCTGTTCTCTTCCGAGGTTGTTGTACATTACTTTCGTAGAGATTACAGAGATTATACCGGGTTAAATTAGCATTTACAGTCCTGCAACAGCTTTGGTGGTTCATTTCGCCTAGACGCTCATTATTGATTTTAATTAAGCAATGCATAATTGGTCAAAACAGAAACCAAAGCAGGAAGCTGCTCCGTCCTCTATGATGGACATTGGATGACGTAACGAAATCCACTACACACCGCCATGGCTGGTCAGGGCGTATAGCCCACATGCCTTTTATCACACGCGAAAAGCAAGTCGGCGATGCCATCCGACGCAGAATTAAACTGTGCCAGCTCGTCTTGACTTACCAGGGACAACGTTTCTCGATGATTGTATCTACTATAGTCGGGGACAACTTTTCTTGGCCATGAATTGAAAGCTATGGAGGCGGAGCTTCTGATAATGTAGCACTACGCGAAGTAGTCGTTTAGGCGCGCGTCTCGTATAACGCTGTGGAAAAAGACGGGGGCGCACCAGCAGCGTTTAATGTAGACGCAGACGCTGGTTAACATTTGAGGTGCACGTAAAAAGCCGGGAAGTTTTCACACATTCAAAAACGCGAAGTCACAAGAGGTAATTTAAAAAAAATACGAATATCTTACAGCTGTGTGTGGCGTTGTGTCTCAAAAACCTCCACGTAGAAAATAATGGAGGAACTTTTATACTTCACGTTGAAAATACGGGCGCTTCTTTGTAACTACCTTCCATTCCGGTAGGATGTGCGTGGTTTGGCCCCATAGCTTTTCCTTTAGTGCTTAGAAAAGATATCTGAATGCGGAAGCATCGCCTTTTGATTTATTAGTCTCCTCATTGCTGATGATGATTGATATGTGGGGTTTAACGTCCCAAAACCACCATATGATTATGAGAGACGCCGTAGTGGAGGGCTCCGGAATATTCGACCACCTGGGGCTCTTTAATGTGCCCCCAAATCTGAGCACACGGGCCTACAACATTTCCGCCTCCATCGGAAATGGAGCCGCCGCAGCCGGGATTTGAACCCGGGACCTGCGGGTCAGCAGCCGAGTACCTTAGCCATTAGACCACCGCGGTGGGGCGCCTCGTTGCTGAATATTGTGAATGCAAGACCCGACGTCAAGGACTACAAATATGCTGTATGCATCCAACAAAACTGAACTGCACTCGCGTCATCGTCGCCTCGTATATGAAAGCGCGCGCAGCGTCTGTCTGCTGGGCAAAAAGGGGTTTGGAAAAAGGGTAGGCACTTAGGTCACATACACAGGGTGACCCGCCTTTACAAGTGTGATTTCAAAATTGATTGCCAATTGTTATAATTGATTTTCTAAAAAAGCTAAATGACTCACGGTTGCATAATTTGGCACATATCACCACAGTACGAGCGACAACACATGTTCGAAGTTTTATTGTAGTAAGTGAATCTAAAAAGTTGCCAGAGTTCCTCTTTAAAGAGTATGAAAACGTAAACAGTGATTTCAAGGCCAATTAATGGCTTTTTCTCGTTAAATATATGTCTTGCAAATATCTTCAAAGTAATGTCGTACTTAAAAGCACCCGAAGTGAATGCGTCCATAATTAAAAATCTAAATTTACTGGCATGACTTCAAATGTTATCCACGATAAACCTTTATTCTTGTTGCAAGCAGTGGAGCAGCGAAATAGGAGAGCCTGTTAACGTTAACCTCAATTGGTATCGCAAACAATTAGAGAATTGATTGATTGATTGATATGTGGGGTTTAACGTCCCAAAGCCACTATACGATTATGACAGACGCCGTAGTTGAGGGCTCCGGAAATTTTGACCACCTGGGGTTCTTTAACGTGCACCCAAATCTGAGCACACGGGCCTACAACATTTCCGCCTCAATCGGAAATGCAGCCACCGCAGTCGGAATTTGATCCCGCGCCCTGCGGGTCAGCAGCCGAGTACCTTAGCAACTAGACCACCGCGGCGGGGCCAACAACACTTAGGGAAGAAGTTTCTCGATGTCGCTGTATGGTATTTCAGTGCAGTAGCTCTTAACGTTGACGGTCTCGAACCTTGCATACTTAAGTCAGGCTACTGGCCCGCAGTAGACACAAAATACAAAGAATAGTAACTTATTCACACTTTTAAAGTACTCGAGATAGCAGGCATTAGCGTTTCTATCTGTCCGATATAGTACATATTGAACAAATACTAACGAGAGTTGAGCCCCTTTTTGAAAGAAAATTGAAATATGGTTATCTTTATGAAATTCTCACTCAATGTCAAGTGGTGTTCCCTTCGGACAACCACTATTCAACAGAGTGTCTTTCCTATGGCACTGCCATAACTTAGTCCCTATTGTGATCAATAACATTCTTTTTGGGTAAGCCACAGTAGCGGGATTGGTCTCAACTCCCCCCCCCTTTTTTTTGTGGTAAAATCAATGTGTCCACCATTTGTCGAATGTGTTCAAGAAACATATCCGCTGAACAAAATCTCGACATTTCAGAGCCTTCGTTCAGATTTGATTGAAGTCTTCTTGCAAAAAATATATGTAAGTTCCATCCTAACGCCATACCTTTCTCAGAAATTATGCACAACTCAGCCGTTGAAAATGAGAGGACGCTTTAGGGAACGCTTGGTCTACCCCTCTCTCTTCTTTGATCTTCTTCCCGCCTCATGTGGGACTAAGGTTTGCGGGTTGTGGGCTGCTAGCTGAGGTGAGTTTGAGACACCTGTTTCAAAGACTCCATTCTTAGCAGCACGTCACCATCATGAACATATACAAACACGTCTAACCGGCCATCATCTTCCATGGCAAATCGCTATCTTTGAGGCGTAAAAGGGCTCGGCATTGACAGAATACCATGGGGAATATTTATTGTACGTAAATTAACACTTTCTCGCTGGTATTACGAGCAGTCAGTCTGACTACGCTCGAAGTGCCGCCGGCATGGATTCCTAATGCAACGGAGCACTCATCAGCTATTGCACAAGTTTGTTCTCTTCGCTTTATTATGGTGGTGTTAGGTGTCACACTTCGTGTTTACCTCGTGGGTTTTCTTATTTCTAAGATGAAGTCGTTGCATGACAAGCAGGCGGCACTTGGGGGCCAGATTATTTTAGGCCAACGGCATAGGTTTCATTGAGATTAAGATGCAGAATTGAAATTAGTCCGGTCTTCGACTGAATCATGCAGAAGTAGTTTCTGCTGAACAGCCTGAAAAAGGGCGTTTTTTTTGCTCCATGCGACAGAGATCTGCGACGAAAAGGGCGATAAGCATTTTTGATTGTCAGAAACGACAAAAGAGTGAACTCGTCATAGAAAATATATGCGCTGAATTCACGATAAACTGACCACCACTGCGACCCAAGGTATCAGTACTGTGAGAATGCAGTCTACGTAAAAGATAGGTTGGACGTGCTCAAGCTATATAATATACGTGGCATGAAACCTATAAGTGGCACTGCGTGGCTCACAATTATCCCTTATATACATATGTTCCTGGCAACTTCTTTGCGTGTATAATAACACATAGCTAGGACAAAGACAATGCATGTATTGTCATGCTTACGAGTTCGACGTACCTGGTCCATCGGCCATGTCAGCAAGGACGTTGAGCATCGCTGTGGCTGCACTGGTAGCTCCAAAACCAAGGCCGGAGACGCAGGCGTACGTAGAGTGGTAGTGGAAAAGAACCACGTCGAGCTCACTGCCGACGAGATTAACCACTTCCAGCGCATTCTCGGCCTGACGCAGTGTTCGAAACGCCAGATACCTGAACAATTCCTGTAAAAATAGTTTGAATTTTCAGCGTTTACTTTGGCTAGCTTTTAAGAAATGCAATGTTTCGGAATCGTCGGAGACCTGTGTGACAGTTTTCAATCTCTTTCATTCTTTATTTTAGAATATCGTTTTATTATTACGTTGTGATGAGCATGGATAGCATAAAACTAGAAAGATACGCGCGAAATGAGAGGTCGAATGATATAATGTTTGTATTTCTAATTGAGGTACATGTTGAAACGGGCATGTATATCGCTATGCATGGTCAGACACTTGACATCTGTGTGACGGTCACTCGTATTGAGAATAAATGTCGTCCATTCACTCGACACCACGGTGTCAAGAACAATGCAACAAACTTCCCAAATTGCCAGCCTTATTAGATCGGCTATTTAGTCTAGAGAGGTTAGTAAAAAATACTTTTAAGGCGTCCTATAGGTTATCTGAAGTGTATTGTTTGGAATTTAAAGAGATTTATATGACTCACACCACTCGAGCGTACCCTTGGCAGCTTCTAGAAAAACCCTCCATGACCCACCGACGACCTTGCTTTCCTTTAATCGTAGATAAGATACCGGCTCTTTTGTGGCACGAATTGCTCTAATGAACACATCTTTTTGAATATAGACTGACAGATTGTTTGATATGCACATGTCTGGTATTTAGAGCGGCGGAATTTGTAACAAAGGATAGGAAAGGCAGCCAAGAATGGCAGTGAAGGAGGTAATCGGATGAAATTAAGAAATTGATTGGCAATACATAAAAAAGCCGGCGCTGGACAGGAAATTCGATATCCCTGAGATATGCTATCTTGTTGGGGGAATTAAATTAGTGGGCATGTGTTTTTTTCATTGAACAAAACAAGCAATTCTCTAGTCTCATCAAAGCGAGTTTCGCGACAACTTAATCAAGTCGCAAATGTTTTGAACAATCGTGCCGTCTCCAATTTTCATGTCGACAATAGCGATCTCAATATTTTATTGTATATTGATACATAATGGTTGCGAGTAAGCAAACAGTCTCGAAAGATCACTGAGAAGTCTGTGTTCTCTAACTTCCTATTACCAACTTCTATACTGCGTGGGCGTAAAATTGTGCAAGCTTCACGTTTTCATTCGATTGTAAGAGGATGACTGAACAAAGTGAAGTACCTGGAGACACACAGACGTGATCAAGCCAACAGCGAACATCGCATCGAAAAGTTCTCGCATGATATACCAGGCGACAGATGACAGTAGCAGCGACAGGAGCCAGAAGAACGAAGAGACGAGGAACACAACGAGCCGGCTCGGCTGGCCAGCAACGACTACCCAGAAGATAGCCAGCGATGGCCCGAACGCTATCAGTGAGTAGCCGATGCACTCCACAATGGTCATTCCAGTGCTTGACCAGAAAGTTTGCCCCCAGGCGTGAAGTAGACACAGTTACTGTTTCTCCTGGTACGACAGAACTGGAATCCAGCTAGAATAGTCTTCTTCTACATCTTCTTCGCAGTGAGTTTGAATGAGATACCACAATTATCAACACCCAAATAAATGTTTCATGCCAGATATATTTTTAGCTTCGTAAATTAGTAAATTGCAACGGTAAATCTGGTCCTGTTTCTTTTACTGTTTCACAACTTGTAGTCATTGTTGCCGATTGTAACTTAGCACAGTGTTACGGCAGCAAATGTAAATAAATTCACTGTGCATAATGACTCGCTCATAGTCTATATTGTGTTAGGAGAGTATTTAGTACTGCAAAGTAGATATACGTAAGTGCTCGTTCCAGTGACAAAGTCTCAGGAACCATCAGGATGTGGCTGGCCTGGAATGCAATCATGATGGATGTTTCTATCAGCTGTAATGCTCAAAGTGTCTAGAAAGCAGCTTTTATGACGGCTGACCTGACCTCAAAAAATCGCAGGCTCCCTTGCGAATTAACATAAGACATCCGGAAAGCGAAAGTATTTAGGAGCGAAATGATGCGCTGGTCATCCTGAGCACTTCGAGTGCTAAGGCTGATGGTGCTTCTCGTTGTTGGAGCTGGTTACGGTGAAGCAACTAAGATGCCAAATAAGATGGAGCGCTCGCTCAGGAAAAGTTCGCGAAAGCCCTCTCTCACTAATGAGAGGTAATGCCACGTGCACGTGACATAGTGGCAATTAGAACAGCGCATCGGCTCAGGAAAAGCTCAGCTTAATTCTACAGTGGACGCTGCCTTCGATGCTGTTTGTACGAATGAGAGGACGTTGTCCCTTCACTGCTATTGACGAGTCTCTACAGAAATCAATGGTATTTTGCACCTTATCCGGTTTCACGCCAGTGAAGCTGTTTAGTGTACACTGCCCAACCAAGATCTCATCGCAAGCGTCAAAAAAAAGCGGAAAGCGAGAGCACGAGTGTGAGGTGAGATATTGAGATGCAAAGAAACATGGTACAATAAAAAAATCCCGCCACTTCCACGAAGTGAGGTGATGGTGGAAGAGCTTGCTTCGAACTGGTCGGGAGAACCTATGACACGCCAAGGGACTTGCCCCGAGCACCGAAGCTTGGCGAGCAAGCTCTTGAAAAAAATGGCAGCATATCCACGCAGTGAATATGGAGAGTGGGGTGAAGCATCCGTCTGTCCATTCGTTCTTGCTTCCGTCTGTTCATGCGTGCGTCTGTGTTACCACCCGTGCGTCCATCCGCCCATCCGTGCGTGCGTCTGTTCTTGCATCCGCACGTCCATCTGTGCATCCGTCCCTACGTTCGTCCATGCATCCGCTCCACGTCCATCCATGCGTCCATCCGTACGTGCAGCCATCCGTGCACCTGTCTATGCACCTGTCTCTGTGTCCGATCGTCCGCCTATTCAACACTCCAAGTACTACCATCTCGCATATTTTCATCATATTGACGCGTGTGTACTCGTGGACCAAAACGACGATAAGGGGATTTGGCGGGCACCAGGTAGTGGAGCTCTGGCTGATTGAAGATAAAGAAGGCGATCTTGCTGTTCGGCTGCTGAGAGTCGCTGCGTCAAGGTTTATCTGCCTTTGGTTCGCGCTGTACCGCGACACTGGTGGAGGTGCTGGGACGCAACCCTACCTAATGCTCCATACCCCCACTGGGAGCCGTTCATCTAGCTCGGACGCATTGTCACCCATTGCAACTCCCGTGCACCGGTTCAGTCGGCGGCTGATAGGCCTCGCTCCAGAGTTCACGCCTCCCACGGAACCTCGCAAGTGCCGATTACCTCTTCGAATGGCGAACGCCAGTCCGCAACCGGCACCCCAAGGCCCCCCGCCAACACAGCCTTCACAGGTAACCATCTTTCAACCACTGGTTCTCTATAACTTTAGTGGCGGCGCCCCTGAAGACGTGGACGACTGGCTTGAGCACTACGAGCGTGTCGCCAAGATTAATCTGTGGCCTGAACAAGAAAAGCTCTCACGCGCCTATTTCTACCTTGAAGGTGGTGCGAAATTTTGGTATGAGAACAGAGAAGCCAGTCTGTTAACTTGGGGCGACTTCCGACAACAGCTTGTCGATACGTTCACCAATGTCGATCGACGCGACCGTGCGCAGCAGCTGTTGGAGCTACGGGTTCAAAAACCCAATGAAAGCGTTACTATGTTTGCTGAAGATATGACTCGTCTTTTTCGTCGAGCTGACCCGAACATGAGTGAAGATAGGAAGTTGAGCTACCTCATGCGCGGCGTTAAGGAGCAACTTTTCGCTGGGCTACTGCGCCACCCTCCAAGTACCGTAGTTGACTTCATCAAGGAGGCTACGGCTATCGAGCGGGCGCTCCATCAACGATGCAGGCAGTATCATCGAATGTCTAGCAGCGCCCCAATCAATGCTTCCGCCATACCTGAGGATCAAAGCTCCCTGCGAGACCTCATTAGAGAGATAGTTCACGAAGAACCGCAAAAGTGCCGGAATCCAGTGGCTCAAACCCCCGTGGCGTCCGTCGCTGAACTGGTACGCGACGAAATGCGCCACGCATTTTCTACCGCTGGTCCTGGTGACGAGCACCGTCCCATGAGCTATGCCGATACTCTGCGACGTTCACCATCTGGTACATCGCCGCCATATCACCCAGTGTCGACGGCCCCTTGGTCACCGCGGCAAGAGCAGACCCTGAGCCGACCGCCAAGCCAACCGAGGCGTCCACAGCAGCACCATGGACATCATCGCAAGAAGGGAGGCTCAGACGTCCACCGCTCCGAAGAACAGACGCATGGCGCACATTCGATTGACGTCCACTATGCTTTAACTGCGGAGGTGCAGGTCATATTGCCCGTCATTGCTGGTACCGCAGCGATCCGTTCCGCCCTCTTCGAACATGGTCTGACGATCGACGTGCGAACGAAGAATACATACCACGCCGGGAGGACGCCTCTTTCTATGGAGCCCGTTCTCACGTTTACGAATACCGTACTTCTGACGAGGAGGCAACACCTACCCGCCAGCCAGCTTTGGGACGTCAATCCCGCTGTCCTCCCGCTCATTCACCTTCGTCACACCGCCGTACCTCCACGGACCTTAACGCAAGAAGGTCACCCTGTCCGCGACGGGGAAACTGAGGGCGGCGACCTCCGGGGGTAAGGTTGCAGGCCATGAAGATGACGACGAAAAGCCCCATTACACGACGCTGTAAATCCGACAAGACGTGAGAGCGACGACATTGTCACCGCTGACCTGAGTGTTTTTCTTGACGGCCCGAAAGTAACAGCCTTAGTCGACACCGGTGCCGACTTTTCTATCATCAGTCAGGACTTCGCGATCCGCCTCAAGAAAGTGAAGACACCGTGGACAGGCCCTCAAATAAGGACGGCAGGTGGTCAGTTTATTGATGCCCTTTGGAAGGTGCACAGCGAGAATTGACATATGAGGGTCTTCTTTCGTTGCGTCGTTCGTCGTTCTCGCCGCATGCTGCAAGGATCTAATTATTGGTATGGACTTGTTACGAGAGTACGGCGCCGTCATCAATATCCCAGACAGTTTGATTACATTCCGCAACAGTTCGGGCGCACCTGATTGTACACAGGCGCCACCAAACCAATTGCGTCTAACTGATGACGATGTGGTTCTCCCTCCTCGGTCATGCACGCTTGTTTCTGTCACAGCCGCTGTCCAGTTTGACGGCGAAGGAGTAGCAGACCGAATAACCTCGCTCCTCTTCACACACGGCATTTCCGTCGCAAGAGGTATCGTCAGTGTCGCCGCTGGACGCACGGACTTGCTTCTGACAAATTTTAGTGAAGAGCGCCGGCATCTTCCAAAAGGCATGGCCGTCGCTTACTTCGACGATATCACAGACGCAGAAGGCTGCTTAGCAGTAGTCGACGAGGCGCCAAAACTTGATTCGACACCAGTTCTTGACGTTAGCACTACTTTGCCTAAGAACGAGCGAAAGAGGCTTCTTGAGCTACTGGCCGAATTCAAAGACTGCTTTTCGACAACATCAAGAGTTGGCCGCACGCCTCTAACCAAGCATCGGATAATTATTGAGGACATGGCGAGACCAATTCACCAAAACCCCTATCGCGTGGCTGCAAAGGAACGCGAAGTGATACAAGAGCAAGTCGACAAAATGCTAGATGATGTCATTCAGCCCTCAAAAAGCCCCTGGGCGTCACCTGTAGTCCTCGTTAAAAAAAGATGGCAGCCTGCGCTTCTGTGTAGATTACCAAAAACTCAATCAGGTGACAAAGAGAGATCTGTATCCACATCCTCGTATAGATGACTCTCTCGACAGACTTCGACATGCTCGTTACTTTTCATCAATGGACTTAAGGAGTGGGTATTGGCAAATCGAGGTAGACCCAAGAGACCGCGAGAAGACTGCTTTCGTGACACCAGATGGCTTATATGAACTTAAAGTCTTGCCCTTTGGTTTATGTTCAGCGCCTGCTACCTTTCAAAGACTTATGGATACCGTACTTTCTGGGTTGAAGTGGAAAACCTGCTTGGTCTACCTTGATGATGTTGTAGTTTTCGCCGCAACATTTAACCAGCACCTTAAAAGAATTGAGGAAGTTTTACAAGCCATACGGTCTTCGGGATTAACGTTGAAGCCTGAAAAGTGCCACTTTTGCTACGAAGAGCTGCAATTTCTTGGCCACGTTGTCAGTCACGCAGGCGTTCGTCCTGATACTGAAAAGATCGGAGCTGTTGCACAGTTCCCGGTGCCGACTAATAAGAAGGCTGTCCGACGATTCCTCGGACTATGTGCGTATTATAGGCGATTCATCGCGGACTTCGCACGCATCGCATCGCCGTTGACCCGCCTCACGAGAGAAGACGTTGCTTTCCAATGGAACAACGAAGAGGAAGCTGCTTTTAAGAACCTCCGCCAGCGACTACAGACGCCTCCAGTGCTTGCCCGCTTTGATGAGAAAGCCCCAACGATGCTACACACTTATGCCAGCAATATTGGTTTGGGAGCTGTGCTTGTGCAGCTGTAAGAGGGCACAGAAAGAGTAATCGCCTATGCAAGCCGAACACTAACACACGCCGAGACTAATTACTCCACGACTGAGAAGGAATGCCTCGCCGTGGTATGGGCGGTCACAAAATTTCGCCCGTATTTATACGGCCGCCCTTTCAAAGTCATCAGCGACCACCACTCACTGTGTTGGTTGACAAATCTTAAAGATCCTACCGGGAGATTAGCGCGTTGGAGTCTCAGGCTGCAGGAGTACGACATGACTGTCGTACATAAGTCAGGAAAGCGCCACATGGACGCCGACTATCTATCCCGCTTCCCCATTGAATCGGCAACTCTATCTGATGAGGAGGAAACAGCATTTCTCGGTGTGCTTGACTCAACCGCTATTGCACAGCAACAACGTGGCGACCCTGAGTTACTTGCCCTAATTAATTACCTGGAGGGAAGATCTCAGAAGGCACGAACTGTTTTCGCAAGAGCGCTGTCATCATTTTGTTCACGGAGCGGAGTACTATACAAAAGAAACTTCTCTTCGACAGGATCTGCGTATTTGCTCGTCATCCCAGCAGCCCTTCGCTCCGAAGTACTCGAAGCATGCCACAACAAGGTGACTTCAGGCCACTTAGGTTACACAAGAACGTTGGTCATAGTACGGCAGCGCTACTTCTGGCCAAGACCGACTATAGCCGTAAAACACCATGTTCGTACTTGCCTCGACTGCCAGCGACGGAAGTCACCGCCGACTAAACCAGCTGGCCTCCTGCAGCCCGTGCAGGTCCCAAGAACACCATTCGACCAGATTGGCATGAATATTTTGGGCCCGCTTTCTACTTCTACGGCTGGGAACCGCTGGGTTATTGTCGCGACTGATTACCTTACCCGTTATGCTGACACAAAGGCTATCCAGAGAGGTACAGCAGCGGAGGTGGCACAGTTTTTCATCGAGAACGTTGTCCTGCGGCATGGTGCACCAAGCGTCGTAATCACAGACAGAGGAACCGCATTTACGGCAGCTCTTTTGGAACAAGTCCTCATGCTGAGTGGAACAACCCATCGTAAGACCACCGCCTACCGCCCGCAAACGAACGGGCTTACAGAGCGTCTGAACAAAACAATTGAAGACATGCTTTCAATGTACGTAGACGTCGAACACAAAAATTG
The DNA here is from genome assembly GCF_043290135.1 of Rhipicephalus microplus. Lineage (NCBI taxonomy): Eukaryota > Metazoa > Arthropoda > Arachnida > Ixodida > Ixodidae > Rhipicephalus > Rhipicephalus microplus. The sequence continues at coordinate 165,239,804 of NC_134700.1, read as the reverse complement.
GCACGAAATCTTGCCATATATCACGTTTGCATACAACACTGCCAAGCAAGAAACAACCCAGATGACCCCGTTCAGCCTAATTCACGGAAGGGAAGAACGAACTATGTTAGATGCGATGCTAGCGCACGAATGCGACGACATCGAACCGGACGCCGAGATGTTTACAGAACGAGCAGGAGAAGCAAGGCAACTAGCACGCCTGCGAATCCAGCAACAACAAGAGTACGACGCGAAGCGCTACAATTCGTGCCGCAGAACAGTCGTTTACCAGACTGGCGACAGAGTATGGGTTTGGACGCCCATACGGAAACGAGGACTCTCTGAAAAGCTCCTAAGGAGATACTTTGGGCCATATCTAGTACTGCGACGACTGAGTGATGTTACTTACGAGGTCGTCCCCGACAGTTCATATAGTATGAGGCTTCGCCAGCACCGTCCTGACCTAGTTCACGTTATGCGCATGAAGCCTTATGAAAGGTAGTGACTGCGCAAGACACTTCTTAAAGAACAGACAAAAAAAAACTGCGCCACTGGTTTAGCATCGGGGCGATGCTCATTAGGAGGGGGGGCAAATGACGCGTGTGTACTGGTGGACCAAAACGGCGATAAGGGGATTTGGCGGCACCAGGTAGTGGAGCTCTGGCTGATTGAAGATAAAGAAGGCGATCTTGCTGTTCGGCTGCTGAGAGTCGCTGTTTCAACGTTTATCTGCCTTTGGTTCGCGCTGTACCGCGACAATATATTCCTTATATAGAAGCAACGTCATCCAGCGGACATTTTAGGAACTGAACGAGAGGAAGCACATGCACACTTTCCTACGGCTTGCGCTTCGTGTCTACTCCCCACCTTTAACCACCTCGATACATACCAGTTCACTGTATTCATCGCAATGCGGCCCGACGCTCGCTAAACCTGTCTAAAACCAAGGAGGTTACACCCAGCGACTATAATGTAGCAACTCTTTTTAGCCAGATAGTGCTCATTGTACATACCAATGGCTGCTATGGGGTAATGAGAGACAGGAGAATATGGCTTTTAGTTAACGCGCACGCTGCGATTTTTTTATTGTTCAACAACGCGCAGAAGAAATCTCCCACCTGCACCACCTTTGAGGTCATATTCTAAGACTGGTTACACACTATGACTACTACTACTACTACGAGGGACGAACGGGTGCCGCTATAAGGAGCTTCGGCGTTCCAGTATTCAATGCGGTCAGCGTTCCGGCGGCGTTACTGCCGGTCGTCCACTCGTGACTTTGCCAGCCAGTTTTTTAGGCCTGATCCCATCGTCGTCGGCCCCTGCCGGGACCAGCGAAGATGGCGTCAAGGCCTGCGGCGCTCCCCCTCAAGGAGCACTGCTTCAACTTCACCGTCCCGGAGTGGACGGCGTCCGTCAAGGAGATCCTCGATGGCCTCGAAGACGTCATGGGGAGTGAAGGGGTGCTGTTCCTGCAACACCTCGGAGCTTCGAAGTTCTTAATTGCGGCTCGGTTGGCTGCACAAGCAACCAAGTTGATGGTAAACCAAGGATTCAAGTTACAAGGTCACAAGGTACAAAATGCAGTCGGGGCGCCAAGCGTAGAAGTCAGTGTGTTCCGCCCATAGGTCGGTACTTTGAGAGACTACTCACTCATACTCACTCACCACAATTTTTTCAACCTTCACCCTCACTCACGTTCATACCCACGTCTACTCCCACTCATAGGCCCTCACTCACGTTCATACTCACGCCTACTCGCACTCATGAGTACTCACTAACGTTCATAATCCCAATTGTCACACTCAGAGTATTCACTCACGTTCATACTCACTCCTCACACTCAAAGTACACACTCACGTCCACACTCACTCCTTGTCACACTCAGAGTACTCGCTCACGTTCATACTCACTCCTACTCACACTCATGAGTACTCACTCACGTTCAAACTCACTTCTACTCACATTGAAAGTACTCATTCACGTTCATACTCACTCTTACTCATACTCATGAGTACTCACTCACGTTCGTACTCACTTATACTCATACTCGGAGTACTCACTCACGTTCATACTCACTCCTACTCACACTCATGAGTACTCACTCACGTTCAAACTTACGCCAACTCACACTCTAGGCCCTCACTCACGTTCATGCTCACGACTACTCACACTGTTGATTACTCACTCATGTTCATACTCACGCCTACTCACAGTCACTCACGTTCATACTCACGCCTACTCACACTCATTGTTCATGGCTCACGTTCATACTCACGACTACTCACACTCTTAGAGAAACACGGAGTGCTGGGCGAGTTGGTAATTCATATTAACTGAGGTGCGCGAAAAATTGAAGTACAAAAGGAAGACACCTCGAGACAGCGCGCTGTGTCCAGGTGTCTCCTTTTTGTACTTCAATTTTTCATGCACCTCAATTAAGACTCATAGTTACTCACTCACCTTCATACTAACGCCTGCTCAAGATCATAGGCCCTCACTCACCTCTGCACTCACACAAGAATTCACGTACCCATACTCAGGCGCACTCACCCACGTACTTTTACATTCACATACTCATCATCATCACAGCAGGACAAAGGCCTCTCCCCTGTTACGCCAGTCAACTCGGTCCTTTGCTTGCTGTGGTCACTTCATACCCGCAAACTTCCTAATCTCATCTGCCAACCAAACTTTGTCTCCCCTTTTCCCGCTTTCATTCTCTTGGAATCTACAAAATAACCAGCAGAAAACGAAAATAATGAATAACAACCTCGAAAAAAAGAAACAGCGCTTCGAGATAGGTGGCAGTGCACATGAAGTTGGAAAAGGTATATACGTCTACTTTGGACAGGTAGTACCTGCGGAGCCGAGCCACGAGACTGAAGTAACTAGAAGAATAAGAGTAGGGTGGAGAATATTCGGCAAGCATTCTCAGCTCATGGTTGGTAGATTGTCACTATCCCCTCAAGACGAAGGTATATAACAGCTTCATCTTGCAGGTACTTACTTTTGAGCAGAAAACTGGAGGCTTACAAAGAATTTTCAGCTTAAATTGAGGACGACGCAGAGAGCGATGAAAAGGAAAATAGTAGTTGTAACCTTAAGAGTCAAGAAGAGAGCAGAGTGGATCAGGGAACGAACAGGGGTTTAGGATATCATGGTGGAAATCAAGAAGAAGAAATGGCCATGGGCCGGGCATGTAGCGCGTAGGCAGGATAACAGCTGGCCATTAAGCATAACTGACCGGATTTCCAGAGAAAGCAAACGGGTTTGGGGGAGACAGTAAGTTAGGTGGGCAGATTAGATTAGAAAGTTCGCGGGTACATAATGACAGCAGCAAGCACAGGACCGAGTTGAGTGGCGGATAATGGGAGAGGCCTTTGTCCTGCAGTGGACGTTGTCAGGCCGATGGGGCATATTAAAATTGAGATGGCGTTACCTGTACTCATGTTACTCAAGAAACAATCGAGCTGAACAATTGTCGCTTTCTTTTAGGGTTGGTAGGCTCCACAAACAGGCAATGACTCAGCGCAATTACGACGCACCTGCACATTCATTTGTGTGCCATGACGCGTAGGAGACGCTGATACAGCGTTTAGAATCTCAGTAATGTGTTACAAGCACTCAAAACGCGCTTTCGTAGGCTACGACACACGCGCGCGAAATAGAGACGCTCTCGACAGCTTCAGTATACTACACGGCCGCCGCTATGATTACGCGCCTGAACCCAAGACGTTGCCATGCCATCCGGCTCGGCCGCTTCGTTCGTTCCACTTCCCCTAGCCCCTTCTGACTGCACTAGCGGGACAGGCGGGCGCCGGGGCATTGCCGCCACGTCGGCACCGCGGCCACACCGGCCACCCGGCCACTGGTAGGTGTTCTGTGGCCCGGCACGACCGTCGAGACGGCGCCTCCCCTCTGCCTCGCCTTCAGATGGAATGCGTTGCGTACGGCAGTTTTGCATTCGAGAAATTATGCGCCTTTTCGGAGATGTTTTCCTTCCTCTGTCAGTCGCGCTCACGCGGAGACTTTGTTGGCTCTGTGCCCGCACTGACGATTGCAGGGGGCCTTATTTATGGATCTGCGGACGCGGTTAACGTTCATTGGCAGTGTGCGTACGCAGGGTTATCGCGGACAGCCGAATGAAACGGTAATTAACGAGTCGTTATGTGTGTTTTTGTACAAGCCCGCGGTATGTGAATGATAAAATAAATTATCAAGGGTGATTGGGCGCTTATTGCACATTGTGTCTGCACTGTTGAAGGCATAATAAGCCGCCGAAAAGTGAAGCGAGGGTAGAGATAGAAACGGTGATGTGAACTGGTCCGATTACGCTATCGCATACTATACTAGTGACGGTGAAGCTCAACCGTCCTCCAAGCTTTCCTTTTGTTTTCTTAATGGGGCACTGAGAAGGCGAAGTTTGCACACAACTTCGCGCTTGAGAGGTCATGATATCACTTAAGGTTTTCGTTCAAGGCAACCTTCACTTGAGGGACAACGCAGAGATAGAAACTGCAAAATCGCTGCGCGAATGTGCGTAGCGCACACAATGTGCTTTCTCTCGCGGGCCATTTCTGCGTTGTTTTTTTTGTCGCTTGCGCAGTGCATGTCTTTTTTCTGAACCGGCTCGCGCGGCGATTTTTCTTAAAGAGCTTCTCAAGACCTTGTTGTTTTACATGTATTATCAGCGCGTTGCGTAGACTGAAGACGCAAGAGATAAGTGCAGCAAGACGCTAGCTATAATGACAGGCAGTTCGAAGTTATACAGCCTAGAAAATTCAAATTACAATAAAATGGACGGCTACTCTCAACTCGAGTTTTGCACGGTCACCTCGCCCCCCCTCCCCCATATGATGTAGGATGGCTCCCCCAGTTTCCAAACTAACTGAAGGCTTTTACGTACAGGAAGGTTGCATGCCATAGTGCCCGTTATTTCCAACGTATTGAGGATGCCGTTGCGATGGTTACAAATATTTATCACTCATAGTAACTCACTCATGTTCCTACTCGTTGCTACTCACACTCACAGCAACTCACTCACCTTCGCAGTCAAGTCTACTCACACTCGTAAAAACTCACCCACGTTCGTACTTACTCCTTCTCACATTCATGAGCTCTCACTTACTCCTAATCACACTCATGAATACTCACTCACGTTCATGCTAACGAATACTCACTCTCATCAGTACTCACTCATGTTCAAACTCCTACTCACAATCATGAGTACTCACTCACGTTCATACTCTCTTCTTCTCGCACTCAGAGTACTCACTCACGTTCATACTCACTTTTACTCACACTCACAAGCTCTCACTCATTCCTACTCACACTGATGAATACTCACTCACGTTCATACTCACGGATACTCACACTGATGAGTACTCACTCAAGTTCCAATTCACAACTACTCACACTCATGAGTACTCACTCACGTTCATACTCACTCACACACACACTCAAAGTACTCACTCACGTTCATACGCACTCTTACTCACACTCACAATACTCACTCACGTTCATACTCAATTCTACTCACGCTCAGAGTACTCACTCACATTCATACTCACTTATACTCACACTGAGAGTTGACACTCACGTTCATACTCGCTCCTATTTACACTCAGAATACTCATTCACGTTCATACTCACTCCTACTCACACTCATGAGCACCCACTCACGTTCATACTCACTTCTACTCACACTTAAAGTACTCATTCACGTCCATACTCACTCGTACTCATACTCATAAGTACTTACTCACGTTCTACTCACTCCTACTCATACTCATCAGTACTCACTCATACTCACACTCACCACGTTCAAATGAGTATGAATGAGTGTGAGTGAGTGTACTCATGAGTGAGTATGCCGAGCTAAGCTTCCGCCTACCGCCGTACGTGTCAGATGACGCAGTTATTTCAGCCCTTCAGCGACACGGAAAAGTGAAGGGTATCACATTTGATACCTTGCAAAAGCATCAATCAACGTACACTGATACCCACATTGTCCGAATCGAGATGGCCAAGCCCGCCCCTAACTTCCTATCCATTCAAGGTCACCGCGTGATGCTCGAGTATCGTGGTATGCGCAGAGTATGCGCACACTGCAGCAGAGAAGGTCATGTTGCGGCTACTTGCACAACACCCTTCTGTCAACGATGTGGCACCTTCGGCCATACATCTGAGGATTGTGTGTCCAAGTGTGAGCGCTGTAATGGTGACCACGCGACGAAAGATTGCTTCCATCCCAAGTCATATCCAGACGCAGCGCAGAGCACCTCACAGTCACGTAAAGAATTCCCAGAACTTGGAGAGAGTGCTTCAAAGAGAACAATTCAAACAGGAACCTCGAGGCACATGGAAGATTCGCAACGCAAAACCAAGCCACGGCCACTGAAGATTCCAAATTATTGGGCTGAAGACAGCGTAATTGACACAAAATTTTATGACGCCAAGACAGAATACACCAGTGGCGTTGATGCCGCGCCGCCATGCACAACGAGTGACAATGACGTTTCTGCGCTGACTGGGGACACCGCAGCGTTGTCATCTCCCGCAACGTCATCACAGGATCTCAGAAACGCTGTGGAGACGCCGAGTGCGTCTGCTACGTCTTCATCAGAGGAACTCAAGGCCACAGAAAACGAACAATTCTCGAACGCATCACCACTTGAGGAAGCGTCTCAAGCATCTCGGAGCGCTAGCCAACTGGGAAAATCGCTCCTACCTTCTGAGGTAAAAAGTGCAAGAGTGACGAGCTTCATGAACGGCCACCTGTGGGCCTGGAAGGTAGCGTGAAGACGACGCCCACGAAAGAAATAAAGACCGCGTCTTCAAGGAAACCTAACACGGCTCGCACACACACTTTACAGGCCCAAAAAGAAGCGTCCGACAAGACATCCAGACATCGTAGGAGCCTGTCACCATCACGAAAATTAAGGAGTGACAGATTTTCGCAAGCCTCACGATCGGTATCTTTGTCTCCTGAAAATACGTGTTCTCCCGACAAGTTTTCTAGAGCCACAAACTCTCAGCGCTGCACCAAGCCTGGTAGTTCAAGCAGTGGAAGTGATGTCACCACCTCCAGAACATCTAAAAAGCCCCGAGTGGAATCGCCAAACCGAGATCCAGCACCTGATGCGGGTGAGGACTCTATGTTTTTTTTTTAATTTGTGCAATCCACACTCTTTGTTTTCGCTTCCTGTTGTCTTTACAGTTGCAATGCTTGCTTCCAAGCCGTACTACCACTATGAATTTGTTGTCTCTGATGCATGCAATCTGTTTAGTATTTCATATGTTACCGTGATTCACAATGGAACCTTCATGTGCCATTTTGTGAGCTCTATGCTGTGGTGGCTATGCCCTGTTATAGTAATTGCATCATGTGAGTTACGTTGCATGCTGCGTGTACTATTGCTGTTATTATTGGTGTTGCATACTGGGTCCGTTCTATCTGTGCGCGTGAGTAACTCTCAGCGCCAGTCCTTCGAGTATCATCACGTTTACTTCATCCACTACCGCTTGACGCAGGAGAGGCCGTGCCGTCCCCTTACGCATCGCTGTTATAAAAAAGAGGAAAAAACGATTGTTTCGTTTCCCCCTAAATTTATTTTAAATGGATTGGCTATCTTTCATGACTTTCAATGTTCGTGCATTCAAAGATCTTGTAAAACAACAGGAGATAATAAACCTTGTGTGCTCGCTCGGTGTCAACGTGCTTTTTTGCAAGAGACCAACTTTCGAACGCGACACGACATCATGACCTTCCATACTAGATTTTCGGTTCAAGCCGTCTTCTCCTTAACGCAGACGCACTCGCGTGGCACCGGTGTCGTGTTTCTCAATCCGAGGTTCAGGCGGGGTGCACATTGCCTCTTCCATGCAGAAGACCGTGTTATTGCAGTGGACATGTGGATAAACAACCAGAAAATTCGATGCACCAACTTTTACGTGCCCGTGAATAGGTCCCTTGCCAATGACTTTTTTAGAGATGCCAGGTTATTCCTGCTAAATTCAGCACCGTGCGTGTTGTTAGGTGATTTCAACTGTGTTTTTGATTCAATTCAAGATGTCCGAAGCCCTAGTCAAGGACAAAGCACATACCATTCGAAAGAGTTGCTGAAAATATGTAGAGAGTTGAAGCTGATCGATGCATGGACAACGCTTCACGGGAACACCTTCGGAGCCACGCGCGTTCAGGGTACGTCTCAGAGCAGAATTGACAGAGTCTATATCCCTAACGAGCTCGTTGAAAATTTAGAGACATACGATGTCATTTCTTTAGCGCCTGGGCAACGCAAGCTCAGCGACCACATGCCAGTGCTGTTCACTTTGAAGGCCCAGCTTGGAAGGCATTGCTCCAAGTTGTGTCGAATGAATTCATGAATTTTAAACAATGAAGTTTCGGTATCTAAAATGCACATGAATATCTACGTGTCTTTGGAAGACACGCCACAAATTACGCCGACAGCATGGGATTTTTGATGGCCAGATGGCGTGTGATTGCGCAGGAGGCCGGGAAAATGCGCCATGCACGTCTAACATCACAAATGAATGAAACATTGAGGCGTATTCAAATCGTTGAGCGCACAGCTCATATGACCGGCGCAATTCAAGAGTACATTGGGGCCAAAAAGGCTAAATACGACCTCTTGTTGAGGGCAAGGTCCGGGGCTTTTAAACGCGCAGAGGAACTGCACCTGCCTACGGGTGAACTAGGTAACTTGGCATACGCACAGCGAGTAGGGGTAAGGAAACACCAGCCCAGCATTATCGGTGCAGCACGGACGGAGTGTGGGAGCATCGTCACAGGTATCAAATCAATCGACGATGCCTTTAGGGCGCATTTTGAAAGGCTCTGCTCTGCAGATCATCGCTCCAAATACCGCAACCAGCACAAAAGAATCGCAGAATTATGCGAAGGCTTGCCCAAGCTGTGTCCTGAGGCAACTGATATGCTCTGGGCTGAGGCGCCGAAAGATGAAGTTTGGCAAGCCTTGAGGAAAATGAACACTACCACGTCTCCAGGTCGAGACGGAATACTGACGGGGTTTTATATAACTTTCTTTGGCATCCTAGGCGACGCACTTACTGACATGATTAATGGGTTCATTGTTGATGGGCAAACGCCGAGGTCTTTCAGTGAGGGCCGTGTAGTCTTGCTGCCAAAGGAGGGCACGGATCCTGACGACCCACGGTCATGGAGGCCGATTACCCTCCTTAACACGGACTACAAACTTGTAGCTACGATCCTTGGCTTGAGGATAAACCCTTTTTTGCCAGATATATTGTCACCCACGGAAACGTGTGCAGCGCCGGGTAAGTCAATTTTTCAAACACTTACTCTGATAAGAGATTTGTTCTACTATGCCAATGCCAAAAACGTTACCGGTGCTTTTGTGTCATTGGATCAAGCTAAGGCCTTTGACAGGGTCGAACATGACTACCTATACTGCATACTTATAATGTTTGGTTTGCCTGAGCAGTACGTTCGCTGTATAAAGCTTCTATACACCAACATGACCAGCCGATTTCTCATCAACGGCGTGGAGACAGCAAGCTTTCCAGTAACAAGAGGTGTTTGCCATCGATGCCCAACCGCACCGCTGCTCTTTGTTCTTTCCATAAATCCTCTCCTTAGGAAAGTGGCAAAATGCCCTAATATTCAGGGCGTTCCAATGACAGGTCTGGAGTCAGTTAGCATCACCGCTTAAGCGGATGACATCTCTTTGATCGTGTGAAACCAAGCCGGTTACCGCACTATCTTGGAGCTGTCCGAAGAGTATGCCAGTGTATCGGGTGCTTTCCTGAATGCGGAGAAAAGCAAAACCCTTTGTTTCGGTAGCTTCCACGGCTTTTTGCCGGGTGGTATTCGATACGTGGATGCCGTAAATGTCCTCGGGGTATACTTTCAAGACGGGGAGGTGGCCCAAAGAAATTGGGAGGACGCCGTTCGTCGAGCCACGCAGGTCTTCGCGTATAACACTGACTTCAATTTGTCACTTGACGCCAAAGTGACGGTGGTGAAAACCAAAGCATACGCATATGCTTTTTATATCGTGCACATTGCACTTATACCCAAACTTTTTGCGACCCGCCTTGCGTCATTTTGGAGCCTTCCTGTGGAACGGGAAGACACCAAAATTTCAACAAAAGTTGCTGAAGCTCCCAAAAAATTGTGGAGGACTCACCCTGAAAGATGTTGCGACATTCACAAAGACACTTTCAGCTAAAACAGTCCTCAAATTGTTTCAGGACAACGACTATCCTGGCCGTAGCTTATTGCTATATTGGAACGGAACTTTTGGAGCCGCATTCACGTCGGAAAGGTACCGGGGACCTCAAGCAGAACACCCACATGCCTTTTATAAGGCAGCAGAGGGCCTCAAGCGCTCGGTTGACGGTGACGCCACCGAATAATGCTTTGAAAAGCTCGCACCCACACGCATTAGCGAAATGTTATTCAGTCACTCGATTACTCACGAGCAAAAACAGAGATGGAGGCCCTGCAAGTGGATGAAATGGCGGAACAACTGCGTACCGATAATAGAGAATTTCATTGGCTGCGGCGATGGGACGCGTTGGTTACTCGTCAGAGACTGTTAAACTGGGGCGTCGTTCCCAATGACCACTGCCCCAACTGCGGGAAAAGAGAAACGATCAGCCACACGATGTTTGAATGCGTAGCGGCCAAAGGCGTGTGGCACGTCGTGGGTCGCCAATTCGGTGTGTCAATTCCTTCGAGCTGACAGCGCAGAAGGGGCTTATTTGAACAACTCGTACTGTACGTCTCAATGTTCGTCTTTTGGCGTCGCCGTTCTATGGCCGAAGCACGGCGACGACCCCAACGAGCTGCATACCCAGCGTTAAAGAAGATTAGAATGATCATGGTTCGGTACCTTACCGAACAGGTGGAAACTCAGGGTGAAAAAGCATTTATCAGATGGTGGCATACACGTTTTTTTGGAGTTCAGAACGGGAATATTGAACTTACTTTACTGCCGTTTTAACTCGGGGGAGAAAATTTCTTCTCGTCGCACGTACTATGTGAAACTGTTCCAATTTACTGTTTTTTTGCGTTTCTTTTATCTTTGTTTTCTTGTGTGATTCATGGTCTGTGAGAATATTGGAAGAGCTGTGTGTTACATCCTGTCAATGTTCTCTTGTTGGTACACGCCACTGAAGTGATTTTGTTACACCAGACAGTTGTACTCACCTGAAATGTTGTTACCAGTTTGCAATAAACTTCCCTGTTTCGCCCCTAAAAATCATCGTCCAAATGCTCCGTACATATGATCACTTTGTGAAACTGAAGCGCGTGGCCTCACGGGAGTTGTGCACGTCGTAGCTGAAGCCAATGTACCACTCAAAAAACTACCGTCGAAAGGGTACTTCGGCACAGTAATTTCTACAGTGACGCTGCTCTGCCTGCAGAAACGCTTTCTAGGTTCCTCATTCACGATTCCATTTGGCTCAGAAGGCTACTGGAGTCTCGGTTCAGCTGTTGCTTGCGCTTCCCCCGCTGGGCCTACTTTGTCCCCTGACCACTGCATCGGCCCTGCGAGCATGAACTGTCTCGCGGATCAGCTGTGGGCACTGTTCTTGGAAAGTAAGTTGCTACTGTTCCGGCGTTCGTACGATCCGTGTCCTACCCACGTTGAAAGTTCAAACTGTTGAGCATGGGCTGGACGGTATGACTGTGAAGGGATGAACAGCGTTAGTGACGCTGCCGACAATGGCGCGTGCGCTTGGATGCGATGTAGAGAACGACGTACCTGACGGCGCACCCACTGGAAACTGTTATGGTTTCTCGTGGCGAACGGTTGTTTTGTTTCGCCTAGCGATTTGCAGCTTTTTGCAGCTGAAGCAAAAAGAGAGTAAGGTGAAGGAAATAAGAGAGAGATTGAGGGAGTGAGTGGGAGAGGTGAGTGAAAGGGCGAAGTATAGCACGCTGTTGCATAGTTCAGTACACAAACAAGTGGGAATGAACAGTGAGGGCAAGGAGGAGAGAAAAGAGAGGACAACGCCACTAGCTGACCATTTCCGTAGTTTTCGCGCTATTATAGTCTGTCGCTTCCCCAGTCCTTTCGGTTGTGAGAGCCGTTAAAAGGTCACAACAGGGTTCATTTTTGGCGCCGCAGTTGTCCGGCGTGCCACCGCCACCACCACAGGTGTTCGTAGCCACCATCTCGCGAAATATAAAAAAAAACAAAGCAACATATCCTTGGAGTGAATGACGATGAGTGAAGCGAAGCTTTGGAGGGCTTTATCATTAAATCGTGAATCGTCCGTCTGTCGCTCTCTGTCTGTTCCGTCGTCTGTCCGTCCGTCGGCACCTGCTGAGGGAGTCATAGAAACGGTCACTCACGTACCAAAACGAGACATAAGAAATCAATAGACCCACGGCTTTATGAGCTTCGCCCATAAAACGCCAGGGCTGCGCGGAATGCGCACCACAGTCAAAGCAAAAGCTGGAGCAGCAGTCTTTTAGAGCCTCTTTTAAACGTTTTTTGGGTAACTGCCATAAGAACACTTGCAAGGTACCCACAAGGCTATGAAACGTATTTTTTAAATAGCGTGGAAGCAATCGACGACGATAAAAAAATTATGGCTCAGGCTTTTTTAAAGGGTTGAAGCATTGAAAGGCCGACGCGTTACCCACTTTGTATTCTATGAGGCCTCGTTGGTACTTCACTTTTCTAAAACGCTTTAGAACTCATTTTAGCGAGATTTATTTCCTGACATGGTCAGTTTCCAACGAAGCTTCAAGCACCAACGGGGCTCAGTGGTAGAATACTGAGCAGAGTCGCAGGAGACCCAGGTTGACATCTCATAGAGTCCTAATGTTTTTTTTACTAAGTGTTTTTCTTACTTGCTAGTGTTTACGGACACTGGACGCAGCCGCGGTGGACAACCATGGCGCACGCCACTCTTGTTGTGATCCCACAACCACTTTCGCTGTAAAATTAAATAACTAAAACAACGAGGACAGAATGAATTTCGAACCTGAGTGCCCTGCGTGGCAGCCCAGTATTCAACCAATGTGCCATGCCGGTGCTTAAAACTCCTTTGCAAGCTGATCTAGACATACATAATGTGTGACAGAAATCGCGCCTTATACATGTAATAAACCATTCTAGAACACCAAAGCAACAGTCAGGCGTCACACAATGCAAGTTACGTAGCCAGTAGGTCATCAACTTCCCGAACCCATTATAGAAGCCTCACGCATAATTCTTTGTCGCCGTCAGACACAGCATTAAAAAATCGCACAAAACTTCTCACCAGCCTTTAGCGGGTATCCATGCTTCAGTGAAGAACGACGAAAAATGGCGTAGTGATAGTGAATGCTGCCCTATCACTAATAAAACAATATAACGATTTATGACCTAGTGGGTACTCTGCAAGTGTACTTGTAGGAGTTGTTACATCGAGCGTAGTAACCATGGAAGGCATAGTCAGTCAGTCAAAAAACTTTATTTGGGTCCTAAGAAACTACGCAGTCGCAGCTCCTTAAGCGATCGTAGCTGTCACAGCATGAACGAATGATGATGATGATACTCTTTGCACCATTGGCCCTTACCCACTCTGGGTGATTGGTCATGAATCGGGCGAATCATACATACTAGATTTATGGTTAATATTTAGGAAGAGCTCAAGTAATTTTGAGATGATTTTCTTTAATGTAACGGAGACGTTCCTGTTTATTCCATTCTCTTTCTCCTCTCTGCGGTGGCCGCTGAGCGTGTGCCATCGCATAGCGCCGTAGTCGGCAGCGACGCCCTATATAACAGCAAAGACTCAAAAAGTGTTTAAAAAAGGTCTTAGAAAGGCCACATTTCCACCTTTTCCTGTGACAAGTGTGTCGTGTTCCGCAGAGGTCTAGTGCCCCTCCCTCTCGGTTGATATATCAATCTGCCCTGCAAGCCCACGACAGGTTTCTGCACCTTACGCAGTATTAGGCTGCCTCCGAGATCAAAGGAACTTCATAAGGTTATGTCATGTGCTACAATGTCTTGTGATGACGTCATCATGTCACTTTACCACACGTGATGTCAGTACAGGTCATGAACATGACGCCGGTTTTGGCGATCTGTGACGTCAAGACGTCAAGGTAGGGGGACGTCGTCACATGATGGTGATGCTGCAGCATTCATGGTGACGCTGCCTGCGTGAGATATCGGACAATTTTCTCGTTTGAGGCATCTAAGGTGCTTGAATAATAAGTATGCTCGTAGCTGGAGTGTCTTATGCCGAATGATGTAGTTATGGGTTCAATCCGGAGTGCTGATCACGAACCCAGAGATTTTTCTCATGGACAGAGTGCTGCGTGCTGGTGCTCGGCACCTTGTGGATACTCATTCTGAAGGGTGGCCTCCTCCCCCCTAAAAATTGGTAAGCTCTATTAGTACTGATACTTCTAGCATCGTGCTAGGCACAGCACAATTTGAGGTCACTTGGGATTGTGCCCAATTTTTATTGATTTGGCGACATGAAATCACCAGCACTACAATTTGGATCACACTCTATTGGTGGTTCTTTAATAAATGCTAAGCATTTCTTAGCAAACTGCCGGTAATTAGAGCGTTTCTATCTACGTAACTGTATGTACGCTGAAGTATTTGGTGAATTATGATGCGCTCTAATGAATTGTTCCAAACCGTGAACGTTGTAAAGTTTCCTATCTGAGGCACCATCTTTATGAATATATACAAACGCAAAACAAAGACCAGGAAGCGTTTCGAAGCACTCTGTGATTCGCATGGTTGTACGAGCCGCTTGACAACCGGCAGTTTTTCATAGCAATCAATCGAATAATATAGTGATACAACGAAAAACATGTGGCGAGAATCAGTAAACCTCATTGAAAAGGAGAGATTGCAGTTGCTGCTGGCTGTGCCAAGTCTGCGAATTTTATTATTGCCACGTAGGCGTGCGTACAATTTTTACACTTTTATTTGTTTTGCCACCAGGGCTCTGCATTTTTAACATCGTGATTTTCTTTTTCAAAGAAGTGGTCATCGCAATCGCTTTTTTCTTTCAGGTTTTTATTACTGCCGTTGGTACTGTTATTAAAAAATATCGTTCTTGGCTGCTATCTGTTTCTATTAGCACTACCTCTCCCTTTATTATTTGTGAAACAAACACCTTCAGGAATTTAGGCAGGTGTGGCAGCTACTGGATTCAAACGTTCTTTTTCAAAACCAGATAGAGATAAATTGCTATTTATATTTAATTTTACCCAATTATTTTATTTAACATTCTCCTTCTCTTCAGCATTCAAAGATGAATTCAGTGCGCAGCAGCAATGTTTTGGCTTGCCTACAAAATACGTTTTTAAGATTTTCAGTTATTTTTCCCAGAATTGCTTCTGCTGCACGAATGTCCCCGACATCGAAACATAATGCGAAGATTTCGCAAACCATCTTTAAAAAAAGGGGGGCCTTGAGCTTTCCACTAAAACATTGCTCTCCCTGGGGGCGTCGGCACTGGGACATTGCTACTGTGTCATATATGATGCTGTATTTGGTCTTATACAAGAAACAAAAATTGCTTTGGTAATATTATAGGTACGTCGACTCATTTATTATGGTTTGTTTGTCCATTTTAATTGTACTTATTTAAATATTTCTATGATTTCAAAACCAAATTACTACAAACATTCTTGCTTCCTGTACGAATGACCGTTTCGCATATCCCCCCTTTTCTCATAAATTCTACTGCCACACGTCTCGCGGCCAATCCCTCGTGGTTGGTCGCACCAATCTCTAGAAAACAACAACGACGATTTGTGGCCGATTCTACGTAGTTGGCCTAGCCACTCATCTACGAACCGACTAACAAAACAATCCATCATTGGAATGTGGCAGTATGGTCTGCAGCGGTTCTTTCATATTTTACCTGGTACTCTATTTTTATTAGATTGTCGTTGTATATCATTCATGCATTATTTATAATATCTACTAAATTTTAAACTACGAATTCTTGGCCAGTCACCTTGGGAGGGTGTGTGCCATATTGTTATAAGGCCCAAAAAACTTTTAGTATTTTATTATTTAGCATTTCAATATTACACTGTAGTGACCTAACCTACATTAAAATTTTATATACTTATTATGCCTCAGTTATTCAAAAAATGTATTATTTCTATTCTTTCCCTTGCCTTCAACATTGTGCCAAATAATCCTGTCTCGTCTAAACAAAGTAATCATATTTCTTTATAGCCTGGATAATCCTAAATTGCTCACTTACGTTAACTACCGGCTTCTTGGCCAATCCTCCTTAGTGGGTAAGAGCCGCAAGAAAGGTTCAAACAAGCAAGCAAAGAACGAACGTGCACCACGCAATCACGCAAAGGTAAAGAAGAAGATGGATGTGAATCCTGACATCATTGGGTGCAAGCCACAGTTTATGGATCGACGAGAAAAAGAACAAGCAGCCGGCTTTGGACCTCCCGATCTACATCTGTATCCACCTGATCCTGTGCGGTACAGTTATACTTCGGCGCAGACCACTCGCCGGCGTTTTTCTACGAAAAAGAAACCATGGGAGCTTGCTTGGCAGCGGGCGGAAGGTCGTGGCGCTGGCAGCACTAGTCCCGAGGACATTGACAAAGTAGCTCCAGAGGTGAGTCACGCTTATGTCCATAAATGTAGCTATTGCATGAACACTTCTGGCAGGTTTTTGCGTAGGCGTCACCATCATGTAGAGTGTAAAGTAGAAGTTGATAACATATCCACGCACGTGTAGTTTCCTCTACATGCGAGCAAAACACGTTAACACCAGGCGCGGATCGGGAAAGCGGACGCGCATTAGCCGCAAAAGCGGAAAACGCACTGCAGTTTGCCCGTATCTCTCAGAGAATAATTTTAACCGCGCGGTAAACTTGGCCCCTTTGACAGTAGCCAATCAGAGTTCGAGGCACTCGCACCGATTCGCGTAGTGCCATAACATGGCGACACGTACACTGTAGATTGGTAGTTTGATTCACCCCCGCTGTGGAGCGGGCAGAAGGCAACGCGATCGGTCTGAACAGCCGCGCGCCTCTGCTTTCTATCTGATTTTATATAAGTTTGCCCGCTTACATGCTTCGCGTGCAATGTTAAGGTGCCTTAAGAGTGCTCGAGCGCTGCTGAAAAACGCGGCCCCGAGTAGAGGGAAAACAAACCGGCAATTTTTTAAGGATTTCAGTAAAGATGGGTGGGAGGCGGCCCTCTCCAGCTTGGACCGGGGGGTCCAAGAGGCACTAGTTGCCTGCGCAAGAATAGGGGAGCGATCCAATGGGGTCCTGGACTAGGGACTCCACTCATTGCTAAATAGGTGTAATGAAGTTTTTCATCATCATCATAGGTCACGATAACGTAAGCCTGCGTGCGGCCACTGGCACGGAGCATGGTGGAAGGAAGAGGGTGGTGGGGCTCCGTGCTTTCAGCAAGGAAAGCTTACTTGGACTAGCAGGGTGTGGAAAGGAGAGGGTAATGGGGCTTTGTGCTTTCAGCATGAAAAACGTACCTTGACTAGTAAGGCGTTGCCACCCACGGCTGCCCTGCTAGTCAAGGGAAGCTGTACAACGAGCAGCGTAGAACATTTGTGAAAGAAGATATTATCACATCACTGTCAAACGAAGAAAAGCCCGCTTATGTGACTTCGTGCTCGCATCCACTAAATTAACTATTCACTTCAGTTCGCACATTTCAATTCGCGAGTTGCAAGTCGTGAAGAATCCCATTCACTTTATTTGAAGTCTTTACCAGATGCAGATGTAAAGATATGCGCCGCCGAAGTTGTGTGGATAATGCACCATTGTTTTTTTAGGGGTGAAGCTCTTTATAGCGGCACCCGTTCGTCCCCCGTAGTATGTAACAAGTATAACATTTTGACCTCCAAGGTGGTGCCGGACAGAGACTTCTTCTATGCGTTGTTGAACAATAAAAAGAGTGTTCAATGTGCATGTCAATGGCTGCTAATGAGGAATGAGAGACAGGAGCATTCGGCTTTTAGTTAACGCGCAGGCTGCGATCACCATTAGCAGCCATTGGCAAGTACATTGAGCACAACTGACAAGAAAGGGCTGCTACGTTATACCCGCTGGTTGGAACCTCCTTAGCTTTAGAAAGGTTTAGCGAGCGTTGAGCCGCAGTGCCATGAATACAATGAACTTGTATATACCATGAATGAACTCGAGGTGGTTAAAAATAGGAAGTAAATACGAAGCGCAAGCCGTAAGAAAGTAAAAGCCGAATTCTCCGCCTCTCATTTCTCATTAGCAGCCATTGACATGTACATTGAGCACTATCTGACTGAAAAAGTTTGCTACGTCATACTCGCTGGGCGTAACCTCTTTGGTTTTCGAAAGGTTTAGCGAACATTCGGCCGCAGTGCCATAAATACAGTGAACTAGTATATACCATGAACTCGAAGTGGTTAAAGGTGGGAACTGGACCCGAAGCGCAAGCCGTAAGAAAGTGTGCGTGTGCCACCTCTCGTTTAGTCCTTGGAATGTCCGCTGGATGGCGGTGCTTCTATATGGGGAATATATGACGAAAAGATACGAGATGGTGGTACTTGGAGTGTTGAATAGATGGACGAACGGACACATAGACAGATGCATGGATGGACGCGTGAACGGACGCAGGGGCGGCTGCATGGACGAACGCAGGGACGGACGCACGAACAGACGCACGCATGGACGGGCTGATGGAAGCAAGGACGGTCACACAGACGAACGCATGGACGGACGGAAGCAAGAACGAATGGACGGACGAATTTTTCGAGCCACTCTCCACCAATCACTGCGTGGATATGCTGCAATTTTTTTCCTTTGAACATACTGCAGACTCCATCGGCCCTTGCAGAAGTAGTTGTAGAAGTAACCACAAAAATGACAATCACGAACGAAAGTTTATGGCTTGCACTACAGTAACAAATGGTTATACAGTAGCCGAATTCACAACACTATCAGAAAACTTGTTCTTCTGATAAATTGCTGAGGAAAATAGTGAATAGGAAATAGTGCGTGTGCACGCTGCTGGCAAGTTGTCTGGTTGCCTTGCTGTGGATAGTTCTGAATAAGTGTAAAAAAGGATGACGTACATAACGGGACTTTGGAATTGGAAATGATGATACGACAAACGATCGCTCATTTAACGCCTGGCAAGTATTAATCGTTATGAAAGTAGTTCAAGGTTTGCTTTTGCTAATAGCTCAAAGACGCATTCTCTGGGCACAGAGTACATGGATATAGTGGATAGCTTTTGTATCCGTTCAATTTTATCAGTTAATTGTTTTAGGAGCTTGTTCCTTTTGCTGAGGGTTTGTCTCTCGTCGTTGTGCCGTTGTGTACGCTAGTGCTCATTGCTCCCGCTAGAGGCGCAGCTGTTCTTTTTGTTTCAAGAACGCTCACTAGATGGCGCGCCGCCGCTTAGTCGACGCTCGCTTGACACTTGGCGCGTGTTCTAGTTGGATGGAACCGCGCCTATATACAACGGTTGGTCGTGCGCTTCCTCTCTGTTTCGCCAGACACCACTCTGTGCGCTTCGATACTGCTACACACCATGAAATATAAAGAAGCTAAAGTGGTGAAGCGGAGGGTTCGCAACGCGACTGCAGTGCGGGCTTTTCTGGGTCAGCGTTTTCGGGGGATTGGAGGGGGAGAGGCAGCCACCCCTTGGTCACCTCAGAAGTGGGTACGAAAAGTTTGGTCATACATCGACCAAATAGGAGTGAAAGGAGGCACTGCAGAGAACCTTCGCTGTAATAATAATGATAGAATAATAATGATAATTGTTAGAGTTTAACCTCCTAAAACATTCGCTGTCTCTGATAGGGCACGTCTTTGTATGATGCATGATGATCTAGTGGATATACGAGGGATTCACGATTTACTACATTTGCTTCCAAAGTAAGCTCCAGGGTAATCATTCACTTCGTGGATAAGGCGTCCTTTTTTGATAAGGGCTCCACATTTAATCATCATAGTTTAATGAGGGCATAAAATGTTTTGAGGGCACCTAATTTGACACGTGATGGACTGTTACGTAGCTTTCTTTTTAAAAATATAATTTGCGTTTGCCGGTCTGACAGATGGAGTAGATGTGAGCTTTCCATTTATGTTTAGAAGTGAGGATAAGGCCCAAGATTTTTACCTGATAGCATTTTTCGAGTGTGGTGGTGCAAATAGTAAAACTGCGATTCTTTGGAGGTTTCTTGTTGCGAAATGTACTACAATTGGTTATTGACATGTTAAGTCTCATGCCCCATGTGTTGCAGCATTACAACTTTTTTATAACAAAACACCTTTTACACTGTGAAGCACGAGAGCGTAGGTACATCTCTAACGCGGTCGGGTGCAAAAGCAGTGGCAAGGAATCTCTCAAAACTGGCATTGCTAAAAAAATGTTCAAAGGCAATGTGGGTGAGTTCATGGGCTTCAGTTCGTAACTGCGACAGTTCCTGCAAGATCACATATGAGAGAGCTAATTTGTCAATGCTCAGTATATATTTAAATTTTTATTTACGGATTGTTTGCGGAGGTATTGTGCGCCGCTTCGACCAACTGAGATGTATGGTCAGAATTGTGGTATTCGTCGCATACGATTTATTGGGAAAATGAAAGTCGATCCCTCTTGCGTAGCCACTGCTCTGAACCCAAAAGCGAATTGTCTCTTTAGAAAGCAGTTGAAGTTTTGTTGGGAGCTAAGAAGTAGGTGTGCACAAGTTAGATTCATTTATCGCGAACAGTGACAGCACATTCAATGCACCCTCTCATGAGCTTCATACAGCGAGCTTCTTCGAATTCCCATCTTTAAACTGCGTGTACAGCGTGTCCAACTTGAATTCGTCTCTGGTTAACCTTTTCATGCGATGTCACAAAACTCGGTGGCGTCTCAGGCGAAAAACGCAGCGCCGGTTAACGCACGTAAATGCGGCTCTCAAAACTGTATCGGTCACATGCGAGTCTGTTCCCGTCGCTTTCCAGTAACTGGTGCTCTCTGAAATGTGAGCTTGTCGGCGATGAACAGCTTATTTTAGGGTAATCTGATATTTCATCGATATACTTTGCCATTTCTCGGTACCACGAGTAATTGTTGCCTAGGCATCAACACATGACGGTTCTTTTTGCCTTTAGTGATTGAAGTGTGGAAATTCTTAGCACATGAATAAAGTCATGATTCCTGGAATTTGCAGGGAGAAATGGAGATTCACGACCCCGTAAAGGAATCAGCGAGGAATTCGGCTAAGGTGAAATTGGGGACTTTGAAGAAACCAGATTTGGAACCGGCCATCGTTCACGTACGTATAGGTGCCAAGTAGTTAAGCTAACATCAAATGTTCTACTGACACCGAGAACAACTATTACATAGCCCAAAAAAGTTTGAACTTAGTTTTGTTGTCAATTTCTCGAATTACAGACCCATTTATTCCGGCAGCGTAGCTTCATAAATACTGTGTTTTTGTTGAGCTATTCTTGCTTGTTGAAATAATAAGTCTTCTATATATCATGGAATAAATATTGCCCTCCTGTAAAACCTAGGTTAACGTACTTGCACTCTCTTTTAACATTCATTTTGCCAAACACTACAGTAGAAAAACAAGTTTCGTAGAATTCATGGCAATTCATATTTAACAAAACAACGCCAGACAGGCAAGGACTGTGAAAAGGAAGATCACAACGCGAGTGATTTCTCAAGACAAGAAGTTTACTTACAGAAGAGACGCTAACAGTGCCTCGCCACAGCCAAGCACTGCGAATACGTGCTAGAGGCTGTGCGCGTTATAATGTCAATACACGTGCCACGTAGGTTATAACTAAGCCCACATAAATGAGAATGAAACACATGTTAGACCGAAATACTCAAACGTGGCAAAGATTACCTAACTTTGACTCTTCTATGCTTCGGCACCAGAAGCTTATTTCTGTATGTAGGTATTTCCCCTTTTCTATCAATACAAAATGCTTTATCTTTCTTCTGCTCATACGTATGAAGAAACAAAATGTGCTTGTACTTTGCATGACGACCAAATGCTCAACATTTTGACGAAAAAAGTTTAGTGAATAAGCTTTACTTTAGAAAAGTCCTATATTCGTACGTCGTATTTAGCCCACGTAAATCTGCCTGCATTATAAAGTCAAGTTGTTAACGCAGAATGGTTTACGGAAACAAGTATATCTATTATTCTTTATTTGCACACATGCTACAAGCCGCACCACAGCACAAGTGTCTTCCATAAAATCGAATGTTGGCAAGCTTATTGGAAGCAGGGAGGATTACACGCACGACCCATAGGACTTTGATTCTTCCTTCAATGATAGCGAGAACTTATGTATTCGGTGTGTGCACCATCGTTCTTTATTCATTGCGCATGTGTAATTTATATTTTACCTCACAATGTTTTTTGTGGAACAGACAAAAATATGGCAACTCTTTCAGAATTTTTTCAATGTCAGGGCAACATGGCGTATGTAATCTTTCAATGTGATTTACTCTGGAGAAAAGATCTCTACAGGCTAGTGTGCCCAAGACATGCGTTCGCAAGATATACTTCGTTCCCTAAAGGACGAATGGCATATAAGCGTGCAGTAGCAGCAGATCGCATGATTTCGAGTAATACCCCTTTACGTGTACCGGGCAATCGATTTCCGACTGACGCGGTTCCCTCGACACTGATATTCGTAGTGTCACATCGATTTCCGACTGACGCGGTTCCCTCGACACTGATATTCGTAGTGTCACATGATAGGTCTAAAATTCTGCAGCAACAGTAATGAACATACACAGTGCAACTTGAATTCGCGAAGGGTTGGTTGTGTTTTTAGAGTTTTACTGCCTCTATAAAAATGTTGTTGTAACAAAGGGGCAGCTTTCTGCCTTCATATGGTGCAAAGTGTTGATGGTTGCTTTGCAACTATGCCGTTACACAGCGTGCAGTGCTGATGGAATCACCTAAAGTGCTGCATTATGGCTATTACAACAACTGTACGGCTCTCATGTGTTTCTCAATTACTGCTACTTCAGAAGAGGTTTGATGAGTACCTCAATTCGAAGTAGCAAAGCTATTATTCGCTTCCGTTTCCACGTCTTTATTTGTAGTTTTTCTACTTAGGTGCTGTAACTGCATCTCTTATCCCCAAGTAAGCCTATGTGCGGCCTTATGAACGTCTCAGAACAGTCTCACATTGCACATTTTTTAAACGAATATTTATTTTCAACAAGAGTGGAAGGTGTTCGTTCTTCAATAACAGTCAATATATGCGTTTTACCAGCGCGGACCTTTCGGAATGCCTCATATCGCCAATATAACTGAGCGATCCTCCTTTTTTCTGTGGATTTTCCTAAGTTCACTGCATGGCGCGACTTCAGGTCTTCTGTTTCACATCACTTCCCGAATGCATTGCGTAGTGCCTCGTTCTTTAAAAATTAAAGTCAGAAAAAAAATGGGAGCTCTGAACTATAGTGGCGCGACAACTAAGGTAAGAGAGGAGATGGCGGCATTCCCCTCCCCTCTACCTTGACATTCATGTTTCTTCCTGCTTCATTTCCTTAAATTTCTTTTTCTTTGAAGTTCTGTCTTTCCTTTCCTTGTTTCTCTCCTGGTATTTATCGCTTACTCTACCTCTATCGATCTATATTTCTGTCCTTGATTCTCTCTCTTTCTTTCGATCGTTTTTTTTTGTTCTCTGCGTTTCTTCCAGTCTTATTTTTCGAACATGTTTTTCTATCTCTCCTTATCTGTGGGTTCTCTGTATTTCCGTGGTGATTTTCTGTAACTTAATGTTTTTTTGACCGCGTGTTTGTCTGCATCATTAGTGGAAAAGTGATGCACAAGAAGGGCTTATAATAGCGCCTGATACTGTGGGATTAGGCTCTATTCAGGCTCAAGTCACTCTTTGTCGTTTCACTGTGGGGTTGCCGCGTGATCTGTGACCGACGCTGTTTTGCTATTTTGACTGTACTATGAGAACTGGAGTGTGACATTCGATGCATATGCTCATCTGCCGTCAAACACAGCCCTTGATAAACCTCGCTGAATGTTGGTAGCATCTCATCATTTTGCTGAGATGGCTCGTTGTGTGCGATACGCC
Organism: Rhipicephalus microplus; assembly: GCF_043290135.1. Taxonomy (NCBI): domain Eukaryota; kingdom Metazoa; phylum Arthropoda; class Arachnida; order Ixodida; family Ixodidae; genus Rhipicephalus; species Rhipicephalus microplus. The sequence continues at coordinate 165,215,737 of NC_134700.1, read as the reverse complement.
GGCTGGAATAGACTTAATCTGGCAACATATTGTAAATACTTACGGAATTACTTTTACTGTGGAATAACTCTTTCGTGGCATTTGCACTTTAACTGTAAACTAAGTGTGATTGGGGGATAAAGCCCAGCTGCTGTTGTGCTAGAGTGAGAAACCATTGTGTAATAGTTACGTGTTGTACATGAAAAGTTACGTGTTTTACGTTCGTTGATTCTGAAAGTTAAACCACAGAAAATCAAAATAGGATCTCAAACCATCTAGTTATAGGTGACGCATCACTATAAATTAGAAAAATTCGTGACGCATCACTATAAATTAGAAAAATTCTTTAGTGCAAACATTTGCTGTGGCTGAGCTTTAATAGCAGTAACCATGCTCTAATCAATGTGAACACTCCACAGACATCATAACATTTACGATATCTTCTGAAACGACCTAGTAAAGTAATCTCACAAAAGTATTCGCTTCATTCCTTGCAAGCACAAGCTCCGTGACAAAACCGTGATATCAAGTTGAAATCATTTGCACCCTGACAAAGCGAAGGCGCAATAAATCTAGTTTTGGTATGATTTAGCTGCACCTAACATGTTTCATTTTTCGGAGCATTACGCGAAACAATCACATTGTTGCAGTAGACGTTTCTTGCAGCGTACAATATTCGTTATCAATAACCGAGAGCGACAAACCAGGGTACCTAGTTAATGAGACACTGCTGAGAGCTCTTATTTCCGAATTGTATATTTACGCACACACACGAGACATGCGTTAGAGGCAGTGCTGATGAGAACTGTCAAATGCTGCTTTGTTTTTGATTTCACTCATCTCTTGTGGGAGCATTTGCCATTTTGAATAAACTGAGTCCATGTAACAATAATATGAAGCAGTCGCGTATTACTATATATTGCAGGGCGGTGATGAAGTTGCACAAATAGACGTTGACGTTTTCAACCATTTTCCTCTTATATGCTATATTGTCAATGCAGAAGGCGTTAAAAGGGCCATCTGGAGCCAAGCTCGCAACTCAGGACGAGCACAACGAGCCACGTAAGAAGCTGAACACGGCCAAAACACTGAAAAGCCCAGATCCGGAACAAGCACCCCTTGAGGCGAGTTGTGTTGCAATGCCTGAAGGGAAACATCAGGCATTAAGTGCGCATTTTTCTATATATCACCTGTTCTCAATGCAGAAAAAGCACCATGAAGGTTCGCCTCGCGGCAAAGATGTAACATGGGACCAACTGAACCAGGTACTCAAGATGCTTCACGCAGGTAGTGTCAAAACACCTAAAAGCCCAGATCCGGACCAACCACCTCTTCAGGCAAGTTATATTCCATTACATGAAAGCTATTCTGGAAGAAAACTTTATGGTTTCACGCTGTATTATGGTCGCCTCCCGCTGTCCTCGTTTGTGCGTTCTCCAAGTGTTCTGCTCTGTTATGTTTTATGCGCACATTGCTCCATGGTATGCAACGCTGTTAATGCAGAAGCCCCGACAAGGTTCACCGCGAGACAAGCCCGGAAGCCGTGACCAACAGAACCAGCCACGCGAGAAGGCGAAGACGGTCAGTGCCGATACAACTAGCAGCCCAAATCCCGAACAACCACCCGTTGAGGCAAGTAGGGTTGGTGTAGCTGAAAAGTAATGAATTACTGTAGAAGACTTCTTTTGTAGTAGAAATATATTGAAACCGAGCCGCTGCTAATTTTTATCGAGATTGAAACAGTACACTAGTTCTCGATCGCACTGACAATGTTACTTAAAAGCAGGCTAGTAGTAGTTGAGACATATATAGCTCCTGCACCGACAAGTAACGCAGTGAACCGTTCCAATATTTTCTCCGGAGCAATAAGAATTTTAGTGTTCTTGAAGGTACAGTTGAACTCCAAAGCACCTACCTGTCTTTTTTTTTACGAGAACACAGAAATGACTCTTGGCCCCAGTAGGTTGGGCTTGCCAGCGCGAATCTGGCACTACTAATGTAGCAAACGCATTGCTTCAATAGTCGTTCTTGTATAACTTTTTAATGATTAATATAAGCGTCTGCACTCATTCACTCTCTCTCTCTGTCTCTCACGCACACACGCACACGATTTACATGCGCACTCGTGTTGGTGATATGAAGCTAGCACTGTACAGATGGAGTATGATATACGCTCAGTGCCCGAAAGAAGTGGCAGAAGGCAACATCATGTTTTTCAGTCATTATTTTCTCATTATGAGCACTTATCTAAATACAGAAGCCAGATCAAGCTCAATCAAGAAGCAAGAGCGGAATACCTGAGCAGCGCAACCTGCCACGCAAGAAGCCGGACAGTAGCAGTGCCAAAACACTGAGAAGCCCAGATCCGGAACAACCACCCACTGAAGTAAGTTGAGTGTGTTGACTACGTGAAAAGCAGCTGATTAGAGAATGAGATGCTTGGCCATCGTAGGAGTACACTGAACAAGAGCCCCCGTAATGTTCATCAATGTGAACGAAACAAGCCGTGAGTTCTCCTCATTTGCATTGCCTTGGCTTTGCTTTTCAGATTAGAGCCCGTGCGTGCCACGATGACTGAAACGATCAGCCTACTCCAAAACTGACCACAGACCGACAAAGCATGCAGTTACTAGTTTCAATAGATCTTTCAACCACAATCGCTTTCTTGTCTCCTCTCAGGATTACTTCGAAATTCCACTAAAAAGTACGAAGGGATGAAGAGAGAACAAAAGAGGACAGGGAGGTTAACTAGACACATGCCCAGTTTGCTACTCTGGGCGGGAGAATAGGAATATGTTAGGTAGTTGCCCTATTTTAAAAGTTTTCAACACGAGGGTGTTTTGTGCCGGGGTTCAACACGGCTCCATTGACGTATTTTCTTCACAGATAGGACGTAATAAACTATAAACGTAAGATATTGTAAAGAAAAGTACAAGATAAGTTTCGCTGCTGGGCGCCGAACCTATGACACCTCGCTCAGCAGCGAGCGGCGTGAAACCTTGTAGGCCCGTGTGCTCAGATTTGGGTGCACGTTAAAGAACCCCAGGTGGTCTAAATTTCCGGAGCCCTCCACTACGGCGTCTCTCATAATCATATAGTGGTTTTGGGACGTTAAACCCCACATATCAATCAAATCAGCGGCGTGAAACCACTTAGCCACAGAGCGTATGCTCAACTTTCTAATGGCTAGGTGCTCAAAGCTCACTAAATACAGCGCGTTTTGATCTTCACTAGCAATATGGGGCGACTGGCGGAAAGTGCCCCATATTGGTGGAGGCGGTTCGCACGTCTCGTATTTCCCCCAAGGTTGGCGCTGAAGTTACACAAAATACGAAGGTCACTCTACTCTTCGCAGCATGTTTGCGATAGATGCAACGGCGGCAGTTGGAGCTAGTCTATACGTGCGTGTTCGTTGCGTCGGTCCTTCGTTGTGTAGGAGCAGCTCGTTCAACGTGTCAAGCGGTGACAGTTGATTGAGTGCGCTCGTTCGTGTATGCTAATTTCGTGCGTCTTTGCTGCTTGAGGTGCGCGCAGGAAGTTTCGAGATGCTTGCCGTTCTTAGTGTAATAGTACAGTTTATTTCTGCAGCTTTGATTCATTCGCCTTTGTGTTGAAACAATGCACGGTAAAGGCTCCACCACCTCTGCGAAGACACGTTTCACTTTCTCGTTATATTGATTCTTATGTCCGAGAGATCAGCCATGTTTTTGGAATATTTAGACCACTTGAGGTGGTAAGACAGTCACTATTTTCTTTTCAGACGTAGTGTTCCAGCCCCCCCCCTCCTTTAGTTCGCCATCGATCAATGAAAAATCTACACGATCCACGAGAAAAGTCTTATTAGGGTTACATTCCTAAATACATTCTAAAACTATTTCTCTTCAAAAAATTGGAAATGTTTCAATTCACATTTCACCAGCATAATGCAGAGACGGAATATATTATGCTAGACATCCCTGTTGCGCTACTGTTTTTTTTCACGGGTTGTTTCTTCCTTCTCGGCAGCCTCCCATTCAATAGTTGCATAGAGAGGCTTTTGAGTATTGTGACCGTGGTCAGTTGAGCTGAAGTAAAGGCCTTACGCAACCCCTCAAGTCGGAAAAGTCACGGTGGGCGTCAACGCGAGGGAGGATAAAAAGATCGCTTATTTTGTCGCCTCATTACGTCATCCTGGCATCACAAAGTGTCAGCATTTGGGACATCTTCATAAATTCATAGTGAAGTCATTGTGATATCGCAGATGCAATGTGAAATGGCATCATCACTCGACATCACCTATTCGTAGGTGTACTGATGCCATAAGCACGTGAAGGGCAGAAAGTTTGCAATTCTTCGATCCCGTAGGCAGGGCAGGATCAAAGCCACACTGAGTGCCGAAATATATTGAAGCAAAAGAAGATGGCTTCTGCTTTCCATTCAGCTCAAACTATTGCATCCATTTTTTTCAAAAACAGCGTGTGAGTGAATGCTAAAAGCGTCGTGGCCTATATTTGTCTAGCTGAATTAACTTTCTCGACCTCTTAAAAAAAGAAAACTCTTATAAATTGACAGCCCAGCGTTCCACGCTTTGCGGCATCCTCAAGATGTTTTCCTGAATTTTTCCCTGTATACTGTTCTGCCACAAATATTCTACTACATTTCTATATACTTATCTGTATCGCCATCCTGATTACCTTCAGGATTATGTTTCTAAAAAGCAGGGCATCACATCGAGTAACGCCCATATATATGCCTGGTGGGTAGCAACCAATCAGAACATGCTCTGTTGTTTTCTTATCTTCTACACAGCATGTAAACTGTCTTCTTTTATGAAAGGAAACATGCGAACGCGTGGCCTGCGCTCTGCGGCGGCTACCTACAGCACCATCGACCGACAGCAGAAGGAAATACGTTCGTTTTCAGTGTCATCTGTTGCCAAAAAATTAGTAACTATGACCTGTAGACAAGCGTTGATAGATTGCACTCTGTCTCTGCTCACACCTGCAGTGCGTAGTCCACTGCGCCAATATAAAACGTTGTTCGCGACCACGGCGCAAGCTGCAGTAATCGCCCAATATCACTGACCGCGCAAGCGATCAGGGAGCGCAATCCAGCAGCACTTATCCACCGGAAATAACTCGTTATCTTGCTTGGCCATAGAGGACGCCAAAATCGAACGTGTTTTTTTTTATTTGTCGGTAGATGGTGCTGTAGGTAGCCGCCGCAGAGCGCAGGCCGTGCGTTCGAGTGTTCCCTTATATAAAGAATGACAGCGTATCACTTTCCTACTTTCTTACGGAATATTAAAATAATACTGCCTTTAATATATCTTACCACGTGATGTGTAGAGCTTCGCGATACCTCTGCACATTGCGTGGTAAGATATAGTAAACGCAGTATTATTTTAACATTGTTAGTTTAGGCATAGGGTAAAATGTACGTTATAGTAAATGGTTGCGTGGGGTAAAGTAGGGTAACTTGAACCATTGCGTATGGTATGCTGCAAAAGTTCATTGGCAACACTGCATGGCACAATATGGTCCCTGAATTGACGACTGTCGCCAAATATATCAGGGTGCGAGGAATTACGCTTGTTAATGAAGACTGGCACAAATATTGCAACAGTCACACCACTGCAGCAAGAACTTTTTAGGGTGTTCAATTCTAGCCAATGGACAATCGAAATTCAGTTGCGGAGGGGAGCGGCTGCTGCCGCTTATATTCAGCCAGAGATTTGCAAACACACGCAAACATACAATTACGCACGCGCGTACGCACGCACTGCCACGGCCACACGCGGGCAAACAGCTGCACACTCGTGCACGTGTGTACGCTCGTGGTAGGGTCACATAAGACCTGCATATGCTGCAGGGTGACAAAGGAAGGGCAGGGGAGGCGGAGGAGTAGAAACCTTGATTTAAGCCACCAGTGCCAGACAGCCAATCCCCACCGGACTGGTCAACCTCTTTAGTCCGGGACTTCATTAGGCGCAGCCGCCACCCGGGCTCACTTCACTAGAGTGCGGAGCTGCTGAGCAGGGTCGTCTCCCAGTCCTGTTTGGCGGGGCTGGGGATTGGGATTAATTTTCGGTTCAATTGACAGGCCCTGATCTTATGATAGTGTTGAACAGTTCCCATCAGTGATGGCAATTCCCACTTATTTTTGTTTTGTAATATGTGAGTACAACTGGATAGAGCAGCGTGTTTGTCTGTAGGCGCCGCAGGACACACTCCTCCCTTTTCGATATTCCCTTCACTGGTGCGGCATACAAGCGATGTTGCTCGATGTAATAACCTCAGATTTTCCGGAACCATGTTGAAGGTGTGGGACATTTGGACTATCAGGGCAATGAAGAGCTTTCCGGCAAAATAGTGCGCGGGTGTCTTCATCTGCAGTTTCGTTGATGCTGATGTCCATATAAGACGTTTTGGGGCGGGATCGTGGTTCATGATGCTCAATTTCAATAGTCTGTTAGCCAGCGAGGATACGTACTCGGCCACATAGCTCTCTCAGGCTTTTCGAGAGTAGGCAACTATTTGCTATAATTTATGGTTTGAAGGTAAGGTCATCCACCTGCGTTCCTTGATGCATCACTGCGGCCGTGTAGCAAACCACGGGGACGGTCTGGCAACGTCGGCGTAATAGGGCCGTTACCGGAGCCAAGTCGTTTTTGGAGATCCTAAGCACGCGCTTGCCTTCTACTCTCATGCACCTCCCTCGTAATATTGACGCAAGGTAAGCTGGCAACTACAGTGGCCATCCTCTGAGGAGGATAGTGAAGTAGTACTCTGGGCGCGTGCTCTGTGGTTCGTTTTAGGGGCGAAGCTCCTTAAAGCAGCACCTGTTCGTCCCCAGTAGTAGTACGTAACGTGTCTTGCGCTTTGACGTGCAAGGTGGTGCCCGTTGGAGATTTCCCCTGTGCATTGTTGAACAATGAAAAATTCGGAGCGTGCGCGTTAACTAAAAGCCGAATTCTCCTATCTTGCATTCCTCATTAGTAGCCATTGGCATGTACATTGAACACTATCTGACAAGAAAGGGTCGCTACGTTGTACTCGCTGGGCGTAGCCTCCTTGGTTTTAGAAAGGTTTAGCGAGAGTTGGGCCGCAATGCCGTGAATACAGTGAACTGGTATATACCATGAACTCGAGCTGGCTAAAGGTGGGAAGTAGACACCAAGCGCAAGCTGTAAGAAAGTGTGCGTGTGCCACCTCTAGTTTAGTCCTTGGAATTTCCACTGGATGGCGGTGCTTCTATATGCGGAATATATGATGTTTTAAAAGATGCGAGATGGTGGTACTTGGAATGTTGAAAAGATGGACGAACGAACACACAGACAGATGCATGGACGGACGCATGGATGGCTGCACGGACAGATGGACGCATGGACGGACGCAGGGGCGAATGCATGGACGAACGCAGGGACTGACACATGGATGGACGCGCGGACGCATGAACGGACGCACGCATCGATGGGTGGATGGATGCACGGATGGTCACACAGATGGACGCATGGACGGACGGATGCTTCGCCCCACTCTCTGTCATTCAGCCCGTGGATATGCTGCCATTTTTTTGGGTGGGGTGGGGGCTTTTGTACCGAATGTAAACACCCTTTCTCGTATTTCCCCGACGTCATCCGACATTGAACAAGATGTACCCTTTCTTGCATTGTCGATTTGGTGCGGATGGCTGAACTTAACGTGAGGACACTGAGCTACTTTCTGTCATCCAGTATCTTCAAGAAGCAGTCGTTATCGTCGCACGTCAGCTCTCACATAGATTAACATCGTATTGCCTGCGGAACAGTGTTCTCTGCAAGAGAACTCTTGAGAACAGCCAGGAAACTTTTCTCTTCGCCGTTCCAACGGCACTGCGTGAGGAAGTCTTGCAGGCGTGCCACGACGACTCTTCTGGCGGTCGCTTAGGCTTTGCTAGGACATTAGCGCGCATACGACCGAAATGCTACTGGCCACAGCTATATTCTTCTGTTCAGCGATACGTCCGAACCTGCTGTGACTGTCAGAGGCGTGAAGTTCCACCCGTAAAGCCCACCGGTATTTTCCAGCCTATAGATCCACCTCTAGCACCGTTTCCGGAAGTGGGAATGGATTTTCTTTGTGCATTACCTACGCCATCATTAGAAAATTAGTGGATAATTGTCGCAACCGACTATCTGACTCACTATGCAGAAATCAAAGCTGTGCCTAAGAAAACTGCTGTTAAAGTCGCCAGATTCTTCGTCCACGACATTGTTTTGCGTCGTGGTTCACCTGCTGTTCTCATAACTGATCGTGGATCAGCCTTTACGGCAGAGGTATTGCAACAGGTCGTCAAGCTGATGCATACCAATCACCGGAAAACAACAGTTTATTATTCCCAAACGAACGGCTTGACAAAGCGGGTAAACAAAACACTGACCGACATTCTACCTATGTATGTTGACGTAGAGCACAAGACACGGGTTGAAATTTCGCCATACGTCACGTAGTGTCTTTGTCCTATAATACCACTGTGCAAGGGACCACAGACCTAACACCATTTGAGCTTGTTCATGGCCGCCGCGTCACAACACCATTAGATGCTATGCTCCCAGTAGACCAGGACACCAGCGGAAATGACGGCGTTGACGACTTCGTTCAGAAAGCCGAAGAAGCCCGCCAGCTTGCACGGAATCGCACTCGCATGTAGCAAGATACCGACACTCGCCATTACAAGGAAGGCCAAAGCAACGTTCACTATCAACTAGTTGACTATGTATAGGTGTGGACACTTGTGCGACATCATGGGCTTTCGGAGAAGCTATTGCGATGCAACTTTGGCCTTTGTGAAGTTGTGCGCTGCCTCGGTGACGTGAATTACGAGGTAGTTCCCCAAAGCTTTGATGCCAGTTTAAGCCGACGACGTCCACGTCTAGTAATAGTCCACGTAGGATGGATGAAACCGTACCATGCCCGCAATTTATGAACACTTTGAATTTTTTTATTACCTACGACAGCAAGGGGTTATCATTTTTTTGTTGGCGTGACCATCTTTGCCCTTGGCCATCTTCAGCATCTTAATTAATCGACCGCGACGGTGCACTTGAAAGGGGGAAATTGACGCAAGGTAGGCTTGCAACTATAGCGGCCAGCCTCTGAGGAGGATAACGGTAGTTTTGTGGGCGCGTGTTTTTGTGTTCGTTTTATGGCCTTTTTTATTGAAAGTAAACGCCCTGTTTGTGCCCGCGTCCGTGTGACCTTGTGACAATATTACGGGGAAGCGGGGAAACCCAGACTTCGGTTCTCAAAAGTTCAGCAATACGCTCCGCGTGTTCGGTTTCGCATTCGTGCAAGATTAACAGGCGGTGCAGTGGGCACGCCATGGGGACTGCTACTTAAGACATGTATATTGATTTGTGAGATGTGCTGACATTAGCTCCGGCATAAAGTTAGACTCCTAGTACAGACAGTTTACGATTTGAAGTGCTGGACAAGTCGATGGTCTTGGGTGCGTTTAATTGCTTTCTTGAGAGTGCCATCGACTCAGCTCTCTTCATGTTTAGTCATTCGTAAGTGCGGTGTTCAGAATAGAATCCTGCTAGTTATAAAGCCATGGGCGAGCCGAAGCACGTCCCTGCCTCGTAGCCTCCCGTGCTTGTTTGAGACATGGTGGATCTTGTTTGACACCCGGTGGAACTCAAGCTTTTGCCAAATTTTCCGTAGCTTTTCAAGCGTAGTGTCGGTTTTTATTCTGTTGTGAGTGAGGAGACCCAGAATTCTTATTTGCGAAACCTGTCGAATAGGTGCTCCTGATACGGTTAAGTATCCGGTTGACCTGTTTTGAACGTTTTTCCTAATGCGCAGGACTACAGATTTGGTCTGAGCGCATTGCAACACAGCCGCATAGGCGTCCACAACATAGGCGGCCTACTACAGGCGCTGTTCAACTTTTCCTAAAATGCCGCGATTTGTCCTTTACGTTATTACATCGGAGTATATTGTATGATATATCCCTTACACTTCTGCCTATGCCCACAGGAGCTTCATCATAGCGATGTTGAATAGCAGCGGAGATGGCAGAACTCTTTGTGCGGTTCCCCGCGTCCCCATTTTGAATGGATCACGTTCCTCGTTATCAATGGGTAGAATCGCCAGTCCCTCGGAAAAAAGGTCTCTGATGTAGGCAAAGATTTTCCTACCGCACTGGGTACGCTCAGATTGTTCAGGATGCTTTCATGTTTAACGTTGTGAATGCGCCTTTCTAGTCGAGTGCGAAAATTTCCCTGTTGATGTGCATTGAGTGAATTGGTGGGATAATGTCTCAATTTAGTTGCAAGAAGATATCTTGTGCAGACAGGTGTGGCCCAAAGCAAAACATGGAATCTGAGAAATAGCCCTTGCACTCGAAGTATACACGTGGAGAGATGGTCTGTAGCCATTAATTCCATTATTGTGCCGGCACACGAACTTAATGATATAGCTCTGAGGTTTTCCAGGCTGATTTTCTTGCATGGTTTAGGGATGAATGTGATTACCGTCAATTCCCGTTCAGTTTGGAGTGGGTGATGATCCCAGATTGTGTTAATATACTTCATTACATGACGATAGAATTTGTCTGATAAATTTGTTAAAGTGATGAGATACCGGCCTCTGGGCAGTGCCCCTGTGCATTCTATTCGGTGCTGCTTCATGATCGCACATTTGAAAAGGGGCTTCAAGCTGAGTGTTTTCTCTACTCGCGTATTCGTACGCATTCTTATTGGGTATAGGGTAGGACATAGGTATCTATTGCATAAAACATCAGCAAACTGGGAGTTAGTTCATTCAAAACCTCGCAGGCGCCATGCTTTTCTTGTATTCATATCTATAGCTACAGCAATGCACCGTTGTATCGAATTGCATCCAATTGGATTCGTTGAGATGTGCAGCGTATTGCTCCACTTGCTTACTCAACTCGGCCATTCTGAGTTTAAGCTTGAGGTTGATTTTATTTTGCCGCTATTATTTAAGCCTTTGCGGGTGTCCTAAAGGTGAAGCAAGTACTTAACAACGGCGAGGGTGCCTTCCGTAGTCTTTAAAGTTTTAAGAAACTTTGAATTGGCTGCAAAGAGCTGTTACTCCCATTCAATACATCCTCTCATGTGTACATGGGGGTACACGGGGAATGACCTGAGAGCAGAAGGTTGTCCAGTCTGTGAGATTTGCTTGGATCCACGTTTTACGGCATATTTTAGCGGAGAATATAATTCTGAGGAGACAGTGATTACTTCTGAACATTTTTTTCATGTTCTCCCAAGTTGTGCATAGAATGTTTTTAAGGGTATATGGTTTCAACCAAGATGGATACAGTGATAACATTAAGAAGTGTAAACGTGCACGGTTAAGATACAGCTAGAACCCAAAAGAAATACAAGAAGGATACCTAAGGGTTCCTAATCAGCATCTTCCTGTTTTATGTGCTGTATCTCAACACAGAAGCTACAACAAGGATTACCGGAAGCTAAGCGTGGAATACGTGACCAGATCAGCCTGCCACGCAAGAAGCCGGACATGGGCGGCGCCAAAATACCCAAAATGCTCGATCTGGAAATACCACCTTCTCAGGCAAGCTGAGTTAGTGTATTGTTTGAAAAGAAACAGAATATAAAGTAGAACATGCTTGCAATTCTCTATAGAAGTTATTGAACGGGAGCCGCTGTCATTCAGTTATTCAGCGTGACTCAAATTACACATGAGTTGCCGTCGGTTGCAATAGCTTGGCATAGTTTTTAATCGTGATTGTAGTAGTTTGGAGCAGAGATCTCGTGCTGATGAGTCGAACGATGAGCCTGCTCCAAATATTTTTGAAAAGAAAAAGAAAAAAAAAGCAGTTGCCAATTTCGAGAGGTGTATCTTTACACACAAAAGCACTTATTCGTCTCCTGTGATGAAAACCCAAACTGCGCTCATTGGTAAGCTTGCTTAGGAATTATGAGAAGACGCCTGTCTTTCTTTTCTCGGAATGGTCACCCAAAGCACCGTCTTGTCACAATATGGTTGCCAAATGTGTCGGCGTGATATGGGTTGGTCAATGATATGGGTTGGTCGTGATATGGGTTGGTCCATTTAAGGTTGGTCTAAAGAATGTAATAGTCGTATGGCTGCAGTATACATTGTTTACACTATGTCATTCTTGCCAAGAATATTATAAACATTACAAAACGCCATGCCTGCGAAATGCCAGTCACAGCGAAAGCTAAAACAGCGCCCTTTCAGAGCGTTTTCAAAACACTCATTGGGAAACTACTGCAAGCACACTTGCGTAATACCAACTAGGGCATTATTAAGAAATTGTTTGGGTAGTAGGGCGGCATTCGCTATGGCATTTTTCGTCATTCTTCTGAGAAGCATGGTATCCGCTAAATACATGCAAGGAATTTTGTGCCAATTGTTCATGCGGTGGCTGACGACAATGAGGAATCATGGCTGAAGTGGGTATGCGTCACAGGTATTAGGGAAACAAGAACAAGCTTTTGTAAAGCGTTGGAGCATGGGACGGCTTACTCGTTACGCTGACGTATTGTGCGACGACTGGTTGTTTTTGCGTTGTCTTAAAATGCTTTATAACTCGTATTAAGGCGATTGCTTTCCTGACATCACACCTACCTATGGCAAGTTTGCCAACAAGTCGCAAGCACCGGCGTAGCTCCGTGGTAGAATACTGGGCCGGCACCCAGCGAACCCGTGTACGAGCCCCACTGTGTCATCAGTGCCAGGCTTTTTTTTTAATTTCGTGCGATGTGGTTACAGACACCGCCACTGGCGGCGGCGGCGGAGAACTGCGCGTGACCCGAGTTGTGATCTTGTAACAGCTTTTACTGTAAAAAAATTTGGACTGTTGGGAAGTGGTCCTTGACACGTAGTATTACTAAGGTAATCGAAAACACGCACGCACACCACAACACACATAAGTTAAGAAACACACGAACGAATACGCAATCGCGCGCGTACGCTCATGCTAGTGTATTGAGGATCTGCAAATGCTACTATGTCGAGTTTGACAGGTTAGCCGAGGCGTATATAATTTAGAGCATGCTGGATACGGCAAGAACATATGGAAGAAAAATGATGTAAGGGTAAGATACAGTGCCTGAAGTTGCTTCCTACAAGAGAATTCAGGTTTTCGAAACAACCATCTTCATTATATGTGTCGTGCTTATCTCAGAAGCCACAAAGAGGATTGCCGGAAGTTAAACGCGGAAGACCTGACCAGCGCAACCTTCCACGCAAGACGCCGGACGCGGGTCGTGCCAAAACATCCAAAAGCGCTGACCCGGAACAACCACCCCCTGAGGCAAGATGGGTTCGTCTATACTATTTTAAAAGCAGCGGGAAAAAATAGAAGGTGCTTGCCATTCTAATTTATGCTGAATGAGATCAGCTCGTAATGTTTGTGCAGGTGATGGACACGACAGTGGAGTTCTAGTGCGATGTAACATAGCGACTGTAACATAGACACTTTTAAGCATGTGACGAATGCTTCAGAGGTTAATTCCCGAGGAGTAGCTTAGAAACTACTCCCAAGATGTCCTCGGGCCAATGAACGAATTACTCATTTTGGCAGATTTCTTTCAATTGTAAAGCACTTATTTGGCTTTTCTCTTGAAAACTAAAAAAATGACCCCAAGTGTAGATTGTATTACAGACATATATGATCGAAAATGCAGTGTTCCTCTTCTCGGAAAGATCGCCGAGGGTCGCCAAGTTGGCGACCATTGCCAAATTTGGCAGAATAAAGAGAAACGCACCCGTTAAAGCAGATTTTCACAATTAGATAACAGTCACTGCGGTAAATAATATTTACAGTGTGCGATTATTCCCAGGAATATTGTAGGCACTTAAAAGTTATGGACCATCAAGGTCGTTGGCCCGGTTGAAACGGGCGCCGTCGCGTGTGCCAGAAGAATGGTTTGAAGCGAAACTTGGTGTAGCGCTCACTCGAGTAAACGTTTGTTTGAAACGCAAAAACACTGGAGGCGTGTTTGGTATTGTTTTCGTTTCATCGTAGATAAGTGAGGCGAAAAAGTGCTTTCACTCGAAGTGCGGTCGAGCGTTGCAGGTGGTGGAGAGGGTGAAGCGAGAGAGAATCGTGTTGCGAGTGGGTGGAAGGGCCGGCAGCTAATGCGGATGAAGGAGACAATGACGTCACCGCGTGTAGTGACTTGACCTACTTGGCACCAGTCCAACACCTGCGGCGAGGGAGTTAGTACAGACGTACGGGACAGCGTTACATAGGCTAGTCAAAGAGCTGCTTCGCGCCTAAAACAAGGGCTCTTGGGCAGCGGCTGTTAACGCGTACTGTCAGCCAGAAATTTATAAACACAAACGCACACATGCGTATAGGCTCCGGACACTGGCCCGAAAGAGCCGAGTTTCTCACACTGCCTGTACGAAATTCGTTGGCATGGACCGTTAGCAGCACGCTGAAAACAGACGCGCGCGCACGTTCCTCGTGTTGCGCTTGGTTACCCTGCCACAATTCACTTGCTCATGCACGGAAGCAGACGCACGCATCGCTTTCGATTCTGACTACGGTCTGACCAACCGCGTCTTATTATTGCTAATATTATCTACTAGGCTTCGCGCTCTAGCGCTGCAGTCACTCGGCAAAACTTGGCTGCACTCACACAGGCATGAAAGCGCGGGCGCACACGTGCGTTCACGTATGCACGCGGTACTGTTGTTGAGTGCTTGAGCATGATAGAATAGGGGAAGGGCAGAGGAAAAGAGCATACGATTTGAACCACGCTTTCCACAGTAATAACACGAAGCAGTGAAATGGTATAGGAATGTATTAGTGTCCAAAAGTAGCGTAAAGAGAGTCCAGGTTTTCGAACCAACACTCCTAATTATATGCGCTATGCTCAAATCAAGAGCTAGGAGGATTGCTGCAAGTCAAGCGTGGAAGACACGACCCCGTCAACCTTCCAGGCAAGAAGCAGGACACGGGCAAAGCCGAAATGCCGAAAAGCCCAGATGCGAAATGATCACCCCCTTGAGGCATGTGAAGTATGCGTACTAAAGTGAGGCAGTGGATTAAATTATAAGGAGTTTGCCATCGTAAGCATGTACTACACAAAAGCTGCCGTTAAAGTTAATCAGGGTGACGGAAGTGACCATTAAATTCTCCCTGGATGCAATAGTTTGGCGTTGTTTTAAGCATGGTAATAATAGTTCAGAGCAGAGATCACGCATCGACGAGCAACAGCATGAGCGTACTGTAAATCTCTCTTCAGACCATTAAAGCAGCTGCTGGTTTATACAGAATTCAATCCCGATCAGCGCAGAAAAATTCACAAAAACACACGAAAGGGCACCACAGAAGCGCTGCGTTGTGCACTTTCTTTTGTTTTTGTGCTTTTTTTACGCTGATAGTCATGAGTATCTTCTAACTAGACTAATTTGACCAATTTGACACTTTACGTTTACAGATTCATTCAATGCAAAAGCACTTCCTCGTCTACCAACGAAAATGACAAATTCCATTCAATTGTATGTTTCGTTACATATTAAGAGCAGAGGCAGTGTTTGCTATAGCCAGATATAGTCATAAGACCGTTTTAGTGCGCAGAAGTTGTAAGTAAGGGGGCTGTCATCAAATCCAGCAACATGCACTAAGTTGCCCCTCATAACACATATTGGGGCTAGTGATATAGCAGTCGCGTCACTGCATTAGCTTTTATTGGCTGATATACTATTAAATGTGTTCATTGTAGTAAATGTGGTCATAGGTAGACACGCGCGCTTGCGCGCGTGTCTACCAATGAACACCAATGAACGCCAATGAACACCAATGAACACCAATGAACACCAATGAACCGTCTCCCAATGAACACATTTAGGCACATACGAAAAGACACAAACACTTGTCCTTGTTTACCGCCATTGGTGGAAGAGAGGCTTTCATGATTTTAACAACAGTTGTTGCAGCATTATCATACAGTAGCGAAATGAAGAAGTAATGCTAGAGTGCTTGAAAGTAGTTCTAGAAGGCAAAGTTATTTTGCCCACACGTTTAGATTGTGTGTTACGCCCAACACAGAAACCACAAGAAGCATCACCTGGTGTCATGCGCGCAAAACGGGACCAGCTCAACCAGCCACGCAAGGAGCCGCAGGCGGGTGGTGCCGCAGCACCTAAAAGCACAAATCTGGGACAATTCAACTTTGAGGTAAATTCGATATGCTTTCTGGTTGAATGCAGCAGGATAGAGTAGAGGGCGCTTGCCATCGTAGGAGTATATTAAGCGGAACCCTTCAGTAATGTTTGAACCGGGTGACTGAAGTGACTCGAGCTCTGCTCGGTTGCTTTGACATCGCGTTGAGCATGCTAGTAACAAGTTTACAGCAGAGATGAACCCCCGACGAGTAACACGACGAACATGCTACGATAATGTACTCAGAACAAAATACAGCTACAGCCTTCAAGAGATATTTTTGAAAACAGAAGCACTTGTTCTTTCTTATGAGAACACAAAAATATCACTGCATTTCAAGCTGCTTGAAAATAATTATGAGGCGAAGCTTTTGGAGGTGATTATTGGAATTAAAGTTGAGATAGTACTGAGACTGATTGTAATTGTGATATTTATATTTTTTTATTCAAGGAGATAGTGCTGAGACCGATCCTGATATAGCGGTGATTCTTCTTTATAGCTGATATGAGGTTCCGAGTTCCGGGTTACGTTTTGACTTCATAATCACAGTCTCTGGTGTAGAATTTTCTTGTCGGTATTGCCGCCTTGCATCCGCTTCAAGTGGTCTCAACTGCGCGTCAGCTTGGCGTTTTTCCCGCTTAGCCTCTGCTTCCTTAGCCCAAGTCTGTGGTGTAGAACTTTGTTGTCGCCATCGCCGCTTTGCATCCGCTTCCTTCTCTTTTGTCTCCGCGGTAGCTTCCCGTCGACGCCGACGCTGATACTCAGCACGTCGCGCTTTCCTGCGTTCGTCTTCGTCGTGGTTATATATATATATATATATATATATATATATATATATATATATATTATAATATAGAACGGAGACAGTCCAAACTGTTATCCGAGACCAGGTAGGAGCGTAGGCCTAGCTATCAAAATCAGCGAGAGTCCGGGCCGAGCGTCTCGTGCTTAGCACTGACAATGTGTGTGCCGAGATTTGCATGACCCACTACAATCATCATTACATATTTCCCCCTCGCTGAAGATGGTGCCAAGTAATTGTTCTAAGGTGTCGTGAGGACAAGTGGTTCGTGATATGGTTTGAGGCGATTCACATGTACGATTTCGCGGCCTCGGCGACGCAGGTCCACAGTGGCCGTGAGGGGTTCGATGAGGTAGTTAACAGCGGAAGTTTGTTCTATGACGCGATAAGGTCCATGGTATCTGCTGACAAACTTTGTAGAGGTACCAGGAGCAGCACTGGGGGGCACCCACAGCCAAACAAGAGAGTTGGGCGAAAATTGGTAGTTGGACCGTCCATCGTCGTGACGAAATTTCTGTAGCCCTTGTTCTTGTGTTGTAAGGGTGCGAGCTAATTGCCGACATTCTTCCGCATACCGCGCGGCTTCGGAAAGTGGTGTGCCTTTGGATGAGTCGGGTCGGTAGGGGAGAATGGTGTCAATTGGAGATGATGGTTCTCGACCATAAAGTAAAAAGAATGGAGAAAAGCCTGTCGTCGCTTGAGGTGCCGTGTTGTAAGCGTACGTTACGTAAGGAAGGATAAGATCCCAGTTGGTGTGGTCGGAGGCGACATACATAGAAAGCATGTCGCCAAGAGTACGGTTGAAACGCTCGGTCAAGCCATTTGTTTGTGGGCGATATGCGGTAGTACAGCGGTGAATTACATGGCATTCTGCAAGAAGTTCTCGAATAACATCCGCGAGAAAGACGCGGCCTCGGTCGCTCAAAAGTTCACGTGGAGCGCCATGACGGAGAACAAAACGTTGCAGCAGGAAAGACGCAACGTCACGTGCCGTCGCGGCTGGTAGAGCGGCCGTTTCTGCATATCTCGTGAGATGGTCGATCGCTACAATAATCCAGCGATTCCCGGCTGGTGTATATGGTAGAGGACCATAAAGGTCTATTCCAACTCGGTCGAATGGTCGCACTGGGCACGGTAACGGCTGCATTGGTGCAGTAGGACGGCTAGGATCGTGCTTGCGGCGTTGGCACTCTGTGCAAGATCGAATGTACTTTTGAACGAATGTGTACATGCCGCGCCAATAAAACCGAAAACGTAGCCTGGCGTAGGTTTTAAACAAACCGGCGTGCGCACACTGCGGATCGGCATGGAAAGCAGCACATATGCTGGCACGGAGATGCCTGGGTATGACGAGTAGCCATTTGCGACCGTCAGGGTGGTAGTTGCGGCGATAAAGTATTCCATCACGGATGGCGAAGTGAGAGGCTTGTCGGTGTAGCGCTCGAGATGGCGGGTGGGCAAGTGTTTCAGATAGGTAATCCATCAGAGACGCAATCCACGAATCTTTGCGCTGCTCCGCAGCCATGTTGATGGGTCCTGATAGTGGAAGGAAGTTGTCTTGGATGGAGACACTCGCAATATCAGTAGAAACAGGCGAACGCGAAAGAGCGTCGGCATCGGCGTGCTTCTGGCCTGAGCGATAAATGACGCGGATGTCGTACTCTTGGAGCCGTAAAGCCCATCGTGCCAAGCGTCCTGAGGGATCTTTGAGGGAGGATAACCAGCAGAGCGCGTGGTGGTCGGTAACAACATCGAAAGGGCGGCCGTACAGATAAGGCCGAAATTTTGTAATGGCCCACATAATCGCTAGGCATTCTTTCTCAGTTACCGAATAATTTGCTTCTGTTCTTGTAAGAGTGCGGCTCGCGTACGCAACAACATATTCTTGGTAACCAGGCTTTCGTTGGGCGAGTACAGCGCCAAGACCGACACCGCTAGCATCTGTGTGGATTTCTGTGGGAGCGCTTGAATCGAAATGACGCAGTATTGGTGGTGTTGTAAGCAGTTCACGGAGCTTCGCAAAGGCACTGTCGCAAGCTGGAGACCACGCAGATAGATTGCGGTCTCCCTGAAGTAGGTCTGTCAGAGGCGCCATGATCGAGGCGAAATCTCGGACGAAGCGGCGGAAGTATGAGCAAAGCCCAATGAAACTACGCAGCTGCTTGAGAGACGCGGGCCTCGGGAACTCGCGAACAGCACGTAGCTTAGCGGGGTCAGGAAGAACACCATTCTTCGACACGACGTGTCCGAGAATGGTCAGCTTGCGCGCTCCGAAGTGACACTTCTTCGAGTTGAGTTGGAGGCCGGCTGCAGAGAGGCAGCGTAGAACCTGTTCCAATCGACGAAGGTGCGTGGAAAAATCGGGTGAGAATACCACTACATCGTCTAAGTAGCACAAACACGTGTTCCATTTGAGGCCTCGTAGGATAGTGTCCATCATGCGCTCAAATGTTGCTGGCGCATTGCATAGCCCGAATGGCATCACGTTAAATTCGTATAAGCCGTCTGGTGTAACAAATGCAGTTTTTGGCCTATCATCCGGATTCATGGGCACTTGCCAGTACCCAGAGCGTAGATCAAGGGAGGAAAAGAACTCTGCGCCTTGTAAAGAGTCGAGGGCGTCATCAATTCGAGGCAAAGGATAAACATCCTTTCGTGTTATTTTGTTTAGGCGACGATAATCTACGCAAAAGCGTATCTTGCCATCCTTCTTTTTAACTAAAACAACCGGCGACGCCCAAGGACTGTTTGACAGTTGAACGACGCCTCGCTTTAGCATGTCACCTACTTGTTCATCGATGATACGGCGTTCAGTTGGCGAAACACGGTATGGTCGCTGCCGTAGTGGTGGGTGATTACCTGTGTCGATCTGGTGGCATACGGTAGATGTGCGACCTAATGTAGCGCTGTGACTGTCAAAAGATGGTCGAAACTTGTCAAGGAGGCTCAAAAGCTCACACCTCTGTTGTGGGTTTAGGCCTTCGTCGATGACACGGTTGAAAATGTCGGTAGTGGAAGGGTCATTCACGGAACTACAGGAGAGGGCGCTGACTTCCGATGATTCATCAGGAACGTCAAGTGTAGCGATGGTTTCGAATGATTCTATCGAACCAATACATTCGCCTCGAAGTAGCGTAATCGTGAATGGGAACGGATTCTTCACAGGCACGTTGGTCGCACCACCTTGAAGAGTAACGAGAGCGGTTGGGAGCGGTGATAGGTGGCGATGAACGAAAGCAGCGGAAGGCGTGAAGAATGCGGTAGCGTCGACGACGGTGGAACACGACACAGGTGCGAAGACAGTAGCGCGTGGAGGGATTTGGGTGTCGTCACTAATGACCAACTTCGCGTCGGAAGGGCGATCGTGCTCTGGGAGCGCGTCACCAAGGGGACAAAAGGCGACTTCGGCTCGGGCGCAATCAATGACGGCTTGGTGATGGGAGAGAAAATCCCAACCTAAAATGATGTCATGAGAACAGTGCGGGAGTACTACGAACTGGACTGTGTAGGGCACTCCTTGAATTACAAGTCTGGCAGTACACGCGGCCACAGGCTGCACAGGCTGAGCAGTGGCAGTATGAAGACATGAACCCAAGTAAGGCGTTGTCACTTTTCGAATTGAACGGCAAACTTTTTCGGCGATGACAGAAATTGCGGCACCAGTATCAATAAGGGCAAGTACGGGTACACCTTCAAGAACGGCATTAATTACATTCGGCGGCGAACGAAGAGGGCTTGTGCTTTGCGACGAGGACGCAGTTCTTGCCTCGGGAACTGCGTCATTTAGTTTTCCGCGTCGATTGTAGGGGGGCGTCGGCGCATCGGGGAGGGCGAGCGTCGACGTGGAGAAGGAGATCGGCAATCAGGAGCTGGTCGGTGGCTTGGACGAGGAGCGTACAATTCGGGGTCTGGGGTGTATTGAGTGTACGTGTAATCGTTCTCGTATGGACGTAGGTTTTCACGTGAGTGGAGTGGGCGGCGGCGGCACAGACGTGCGACGTGCCCAGGTAGACCACACGAAAAGCAGATCGGTCGGTTGTCGGCAGTGCGCCATGGATTAGGGAGTCGGTGAAGTGGAGGTCGTGGCGGCTGGGCGGCATAAACAGGAGCAGGCTGTGGAGGCGGCGCTTGGAACGTCTGTGGTCGTGGTCGTGCTGCTGCTTCGGCGTACGTCAATGGTGCATTGACTGGTGGCACCAGCTGCGGAGGAAGGACCTCAGACACTTGATCTCGTATAATAGTCCGTAGAGTAGGGCTAAGCGGTGCACTGCGCTCCGGTAGGCCAGAGATGAGCGAGAGTTGGCGGGCAACTTCTTCGCGCACGAAATCTTTGATCTGCGAGAGGAGGACGGGGTCTTGCGAGGGAGTTAAGCCGGACATCGATTCCTGATGTGGGACAGCACGGCGGGTGACGAGACGTTGCCGGCGGAGCTCATCATAGCTTTGGCAGAGCTCGGTAACTTGGGCGACAGTAGCAGGGCTTTTTGAAATGAGCATCTGGAAAGCGTCCTCGTCAATACCCTTAAAAATATGCTTGATGCGGTCCACCTCTGTCATGTTCACATCGACGTGCTTGCACAAGTCGATGACGTCTTCTATATAACTTGTAAAGTTCTCACCAGGCAGTTGAGATCTCGACTGAAGGCGCTGCTCCGCACGAAGTTTGCGGACAGAAGGACGACCAAAGACTTCGCTGAACTTTGCTTTGAATGCTGTCCAGGTGGGAACGTCGGTCTCATGGTTCCGAAGCCATAAGTGGGCAATGCCACTGAGGTAAATGCCGACAGTGGCCCGTCTCGTGGCTTCGTCCCATTTGTTCAAGACACTCACGAGTTCGTAAGTAGCCAGCCAGTCGTCGACGTCGTGGTCGTCAGTGCCGCTGAATATGGGAGGATCCCGCTGACGGACCGCGCCGGAGCACACGATAGCCTGGGAAGCCATAGGAGGAGGGCTTGTGGCAGATGCAGTGGTCATGACAGCAGGTAGAGTCCGGCTTCGCAACTCCAGGATTGCAAGGAGGCCCAGCAAACTCCACCAATTATAATATAGAACGGAGACAGTCCAAACTGTTATCCGAGACCAGGTAGGAGCGTAGGCCTAGCTATCAAAATCAGCGAGAGTCCGGGCCGAGCGTCTCGTGCTTAGCACTGACAATGTGTGTGCCGAGATTTGCATGACCCACTACAATCATCATTACAATATATATATATATATATATATATATATATATATATATATATATATATATATATATATATACAGCGTTGACAGCAGCGCCATCACATCTACAATTAACCACAGCGCCCTCTGTTGCTTATAAGTTGAAGGTTACATGCAAAACGGTTACCACCAGTGCCCGCTGTTGCTTATAAGTTGAAGGTTACATGGAAAATGGTTCAGAAATGTCAGAACGATGAAGACGTGCTACGGACAGACGCGAGACGGCGGACATCGTGAGGTCTTAAGGAGCTTCGCCCCTAAAATAACACCGTCCAATCAAAATCTAGCTACATTTAATGAAGAGTTGCAACTTGTGTATTCACGGAAGATCCCTCAGACGACCGTCTTGGCGCAAGGAGCTCGGCAAGTCCGTGAGTGTCGCCAAATGTACCAACTGAGGTGCACTGAATTACGCGCGTTATCACGGAGTGGCACAATCAATATAACAGTAGTAAAACGGCCACTCGGGCGAGTAGGTATCGGATCTGACTTCAATGTTACATCGTACCTCCAAATAGGCAGATTGATAAAAGAACAAACAACGCACCTTGATGCGTTGACACGTAACTAACAATTCATAGCGCATTGCACATTGAGGGGGTGCAAAGACTCCTTATAATGTGTGTGCGTGCCCCGTGGCGCACACATGTCTCGCGAATAGGCCGCATTCGGATTCAACTGCGGGGCCATAGGTGGCGCAGTGCTCCCGTAAGGACACCATCATCATCATCATCGTGGTTAGCTAGGCAGCGCCAGAAGAGCCCGATGGTGGCGAGACTAGGTGGCCGTACAGAAATCATGGACGATTCTCTGGCGTGTGGCGGTTGGCTCGAACGATCGTCACCCGCGATAGGTACATGGTGGCGCCACCGCCAGATGTCTCCCGTGGGCTCCTCGGTGTGATTCGAGGACCCCACCTTAGCGTTATTCGGTATTTATGTTGGTTGAGTCAACGCCTCCTCTAGAAGCTGCCTGCCGCTGGAGAAGAAAAACGGCTGACACACCCTACCCTCCTTTATTTTAGAATGTTCTCGGTCGCTAGCGTCCCCTGTGGCGGATGGTGCAACAACGCAACACTTTGCATAGCCTTCGAATTAGCGGTGTGCAGTTGCAGGTCTCGAACAACTCTCGACTGACGCGCCCCTATGAGCTGCTGATGAAAAACGCTTAGCTGGTACCACCCACTGCCATGATAATAGTCTCGGTCGCGAGCGCCACCGCGCGGCGCTTGCTCAAAACTGAAGGCAGGCCAACTCCGCTGGGAGCGCGAGCCATTCCCCAGGCATTGTTTAGAGGAGGCGTTGGTTGAGTGTATTGGAATATTTTATATGGTATTTTAGACTGTCACTAGTTACGTATTTGATTCGGCTAGTGATATCGTCAATGTAAGAATAGTTAAAGAAATGTGCACAATATCTAATCAGGTTCCACCGCGTCAACTGGTTTCGCGTGTTTCGAGAGTGGCGCTCCTCGTCTTTCAAAACCCCACAACATACATATGACCAACATGCAGGTACACGTGACATGGAAATGCAGCCATCAACTGTAGAAACAAAATGCTTTTTTTGAAGAATGTTGCTATAGCTGAACCAGCTGTACACCGTTGATAATTTGGGCACTTCCTTGTTTTCAAAAGCACTAGTGTATTCTCATCATCGTCATCGTCATAATCATGATCATCATCCTGACTACGTGCAGCAGGACAAAAACCTCTCCGATGTTCTGCCAGTCAACTCAGTCCTGTGCTTTCCGCTTCCATTTTATACCCGCTAACATAATTTATATGCCCACCAAACTTTGTGTCTCCCCCTGTGATGAGTGAACCATCACAATAAATGGCGAGCCTGCCATCACAATATCTGGCGTCCGCGACAGGATTAAGCTCTCGCGTTACATCTGAGAGCCTCACGTTGTTTGTGTGTGGCCGACGAGAATGGACGACAAGAGAAAGCTAGTTGAGCTAGGGAAGGAGATGGGGCTGAGTGGAGAGGCTTTGCTGGCATGGGTGAGCGCTGACAAAAAAAGAAATGAGGGAGCAGAGAGCTCGGAAAGGAGGCCCGAGGCCGCGCTGGTCCAGACATCTCCGCCACCACTGCTCGAGAGTCGTGAGTCCACGGGACTGTTCTTCCTCATCATTGTGTATTGTGAGAAAAGTTGTTTGACTGAAACAACTTTCTTGTGCGGGAGGTTATTGTAATGAGTGAAGAAAACGACAACGACGGATGTGCGGGGCAAGGCGCGTGTAATGTGCGCGTGAGTGTCAGCGAATCAGCTGATGACCTGTGGTGGCCAATAGAGGTGGCGTGCCATGATTGGGCCACAGGCGACCATCACGTGGCAGTGGGCTTTGTGGCTGGGGACGATCCGAAGCAGCGGCAGACGGGAGACAGCGGGCCGAAGCATCGGACGCAGGCGATCCAGGTTCCGGCCAGGGAACGCGACCGTCCACGCTGCTGCCGTCCAACCACCAGCTGGGGCGGCATTGCCAGCACGAGTACTGCATCTCGGGGCGCGGCCTGGCCTGCTGTTCTCTTCCTTGCCGAGGGCATCGCGGATCTCGGTGAGGCGTCTCCACGGTCAGCCGTTCGACACAGCGATCAACGTGGCCTGGCTAATGGTCACGGTTGCGTCGAGCATCGCGTCTCGGCGCACGCTCTTCGCTGGACGGGTTGGCCATGCCCCGCATGGGGCATCGCGTCTCCGATCGGGTTGACTGCTCCGTGGCCGCACCCATGCCATCAAGCGCCGGTGTCACCAGAGCGTCGCACATCGGCAAGGGACGAGCGAGACGTTCTGCCTGGCGAGACGCGGGAGTGCGCACAGAGGAGCACGGAACCGGGCGAGGTACAGGGTGGCCGAGGATCCAGGTGCCAGGTAAGTTGCTGGCTGAAACTAGGATCGCCGAGTGGTGCCGAGTGATGCGCCAGACTCGAACGTGGGCCACGAGCTCATGAGCTGCAGTGTGCACCCGAGGTTACCTGGCGGTGCCCTGACCAAGAAGAAGGAACGTGCGGAAAAGAGAGCTCGAGGGTTGAGGCCACGAAGGCAGAGGAAGCGGTGCGCCGCTCGAGAGGACGAGTTCCTGGCAGCGTTCCTGAGCCGGACGTGCAACCCGTACGTGTCGGCCAGGTCGAGCTCCGATGTGTCTATTCAAGGTCCAAGGCCGAGACCTGCCGAACGGCTCCTGCCTGGGTGCAGTGGCCGGGAGCAGGTTCGTGGGCGAGGCCTACCGGGTGTGGTCCTCGTGAGCCGTGGCCTGATCCTGGACCTCCGGAGTTGCGACCCTGACTGCTGGGTTGGCCGCGACGTCCGACTCAATGGCGCTGCACACGGTACACTCTAAGCCGAAATTCGGCAAAGTTGGACTAACTGCAGTCGTTAAACCAATAGACGAACGGTTCGTCCAACAGGGACTAAATGTGTGACAATGCGTGTCTTGCGCAAACGCCAGGCAATGAAGGGACCAACGGGGAGGGCAACTGCGCCGCAATCGCCTCCTGTCGATGCTGCACTGCAATGCTCGGCGTGGTCGGCGATCATGAAAACAAGTTAAATAGGCTATACGCCACTGTGAAAGTGAAGCACTATGAAACGAATAGAAGATGTTATTAGAGGAAAGTAGTACAACACGCTGTCAGTGCACAAAACAAGTGCCTTCGCGTTTCCACCATGCCGGCACGGGTGAGCCGAAGCCAAGTGAAAGTCTCCGCAAACACGGGCAATGCCGAGAACTCGCTTTAATGTGCTGAATAGGTTCGAACTACGGTGAACACTGACAATGCTAATAAAGGTAAGCTGTTCATCAGTGGTCGTGTACCCACACAGTGACCACAAGTTCAAAGCGATATATAGGAAAAGTAGGCTTCGTACGTCATCAATATCAAGCGGGCTGCCGGTGTGAGTGCATTGCCGGCACAAGCGAAGGAAACGTCGCGTACAAGTTCACAAAAATCGTAGCTCAGGCAAACTTATGTCTTTTTATCCATGCGACAATTGTTATCAAAAATACAACGTGTAGGCGATCGCGGATACGACTAATCGTGCGGCCAGCGGTACACAGGTTGTGCCTTACCAGCACGATGAAAGAACCGTGCCTGCGAACGGTCTCGTCGCTGTAAGTATACATATATCTACATCACTCCGTAAGACACAGCGAACATGGGGCACTTACCTATTGTTCATTTGTGACTATAAAATAACGACGACGAAAATTCCACGCGAGCCGCATGTGCGATCGCCGGCGGTCGTTTAGCCGTACTCGTCGTAAGCCTAGCGACGCGGTCGGCAAGCCGACACGGTATGGCATCAGCGGGGCGCCTGCGGCTGCTTCGCCGGCTTTCCCGCTCAAGCGCCGCTGCTATGTTTGTGTTTGCGGACTCGTGCGCCAGCACTGCGAACGCTGGTTCGGCCGACATGATCGAATACCAGCTGATAATTCATATTCTCGGGCTGGAGGCATGTTGAAGATTAGATAGATCCATACTAAAAGATCGATGCGCATCGGTGCTACGAATAAGCCCATGTAAATTTTCGCGTTACGGTGTCAATATTTATTGTTTTCTTAAGCCGAGTAAAAGTCGCCCACTGGCACTAGATGGGAGGTCAAAATACTGTGCTATATATACCCGAGAGTCTGTTCTCTGTAGTACAGCGCGGGCAGTCACTGTTTGCGGTGTTTTACATTGAAATAATAGTGCGTATGTATGTGTGTGTGTGTGTGTTGCATGAATAACATACTATGATCTTCAGTGCTGATTAAATTGGAATAAACATAAAATATACAGCACAAACGCAGTGTCGCCATTTTTTTGCCATTGGTCCAGACGGTTCAACTGTTAGTCGCGCTGGAGCATTCTACTGGGGCCAACATTTAAACCAAGTGGAGTAAGTGCTTGGGGTAACAGTTGAGCCCTTGCAGTTACTCCCGCAGTTAGTCCAAAGTTGGTTCAAAATCTGTGGCAGCGCATTTAGACCCCTAAAGGACCAATGGCATACCCCACTTTGGTCCTTTTCGGCTTAGAGTGTAGCGTATCCGTGCGCCGTCAGCCGTTCCACCCATGCCATGAAATAAAAAGTTCATGTTAATCCTTTCTCGTCCGCTATCAACAAACATAGTGACGAACGTCCCTTAACCATCACACCCCCTAACCCCCCTGCCTTCTCTGGGAGCCCAGTTAGTTACCCTTAAGGACGAGCGGTTATCCTGTATACGTGCTACATGGCTGGCCCATGTCTATTTCCTCTTCTTGATTCCCACTATGATATCCTTAACCCCGGTTTGTTCCCTGATTCACTCTGCTCTTTTCTTGCCTCTTAACGTTACACCTACTGCCCGTGTGCTCAGATTTGGGTGCACGTTAAAGAACCCCAGGTGGTCGAAATTTCCGGAGCCCTCCACTACGGCGTCTCTCATAATCAAATGGTGGTTTTCGGACGTTAAACCATCAAGGTTACACCTACCATTTCATTTTCCATTGCTCGCTTCATCGTCATCAATTAAATCTGAACCCTTCTTGTAAGTATCTAAGTCTGCTCCGTAGCTAAGTACCGGCAAGATGCAGCTGTTATATACCTTCCTCTTGAGGGATAGTGACAATCTACCTGTAATGATTTGAGAGTGTTCGCCTAATGTGCTCCCCCCATTCTTATTCCTTTAGTTACTTCAATGTCGTGGTTTGGCTCCACAGTTATTGTGGTCCTAAGTAGACATATTCTTTTAAAACTTTGAGTGCACTAATACTTATCTCGAAGCGCTGTTTTCTTCCAGGGTTATCGTACATTACTTTCGTTTCCTGACGATTCATTTTAAGACCTTTCTGCTCTCCTTATCTCACACCGTAATCGTGAGTTCCAATTCTTCCCCTGAGCTACTCAGCAATGCAATGCATCGGCGAAGCGCAGATTAGTAAGGTACTCTCGATGAACTTTTATTTTTAACTCTTGCCAATCTAGACCTTCGGAAACCTCCTGTAAGCACGAGGTAAAGAGCATTGGGGAGACTGTATCCCCCGGCTTTACACCCTCCTTGATTGTTCTGTACCTTTCTTTATGAAGCACTAAGGTAGCAGTTATTACCCCTAGGTTTCTTCCAGGATTTTAGATATGCTTCGTCGACGCCCTTATTCCGCAGTGTCTGCATGACAGCTGATATTTCTACTAAATCAAATGCCTTCTCGTAATCTATGAAGGCTATGTATAGTGGTTGGCTCTATTCGGAGCATTTATCTTTAGCGAGAGAGGAAGATGGGACGGCGGTCAACGTGGTCGTGTCGTTCTCTCGACACTTCATTCCTCGCCTGAAGCGGAGCCACGTGGCTTTCCACGTCCGACACACCAAGTTCGCTAGCTTGTTCTAATCCTCGCGCAGCTCGAGCTAGCATCAGCTACGCGAGAGGCGCGGCGCGGTGATTGAGAAATGATGATGGTGATGATGGCACTACAGGGCTCCCCCCCTAGCACTTTGCGCGATTTGAAGGCATATGAAAAAAGAAAGAGAGCGACAAATCCTATACACATGAACGACAATCCATAAATTGTTCATTTGGCAAGTCCAGGTTGTCAACGTTTATGGGCCATCGGTAAGCAGTGTGTCTCCAGTGGGCGACCCTGGGAGAAGCGCAAGGGACGAAGAAGGAAGTGCCGGGTCACTGTGGTTGCCGACAAGCGGGTCTCACGATGACCCGGTAGGACAGGCTGAGAGTGGACCGTGTTTCGTGAGGTCATGCTGCTAACGTCGGCAGAGGGTCGGCCCTGTGGGTTTTGACGTTGGGGTCGACGCAACACAGACCTCAAAGTCGAGCGGCATCTGACGTGCCGGTATAGATAGACGTGCCGACGCCCGCAGGAACGTGTCCTAACAATGCCGTCAATTGCACGGTGGGTAGTCGGGTACACGACTAGGGGTGGGACATTGCGTCGGATAGGCCGAGTAGGCGCTTGCGCCGTCTTCAGGGCTGTGACTGCAACTCGTGGCTGCGTGGCAGGGCGGCTCAAAAGTTGCCGCAATGTGTGACGCCAAGCATGTTGTCGTCGCCGACGTAGGGTAATGGGTGGTAGACACGCATGAAGTATGAGCATCGTCGCGGTTGTGACACACGAGCTGGCGTTGTGGACACACGTCTGGTTGTTGCCGTCCGGAGGCAAAGGCTCTGGGGAATTGTGGTGGTGGAACCCAGTCAGTGTGGGCTCGCCCGGAGTATTGGACGGGACACCTGTGCTCGTGTAATGACCTCCGGTATTCCGCGCACGAGGGTTGGCGTGCAGGTCTGCATAATTATTGGCTGCCTCTAGCCAACACCCCCTAGATTGCTCCACCGCAGGCGTGGTATGCCTGGTGAGCCCTTTCTGAAGCGGACCGGGCACGTCGTCCTCAAGCGCGTCAGTCATAGTCGCAGCATTTTGGAAGCTTGGCCGTGGTTGATGGCTGGTGGCTTCAACTTTAGCTGCGGGAAACTGCGAGGACGATGGTGGTCGTTGCTGGCAGGACATGCAGAGCATTGAGGCTGGTCGACCGTCGCCTTCGGACATCGGGGAGGGTGAAGGTTCTTCAACCGGGAGGTGAATAGCGGGCGTGACAATGCCCATAGTCGTGGTAGCCACCAGGGCGTTCGGTGATGTTACCGTCGTAGACCCCGACGTGTCAGCCGTGTTGTGAGCCACTGAGGTCGGCCGAGACGAGCCGGTGGTAAGCATGCCTGCAGCGTCGTCGGCCGAGGACGATGAGAACACAAACCTCGTGGCTGACTGGTTGCATTTAGCCCAAATGTCGAGAACCTTGGCGGATGGGCAGTCGGGCGCAGGACACGCGTCGCTAGTGGACAGACGAGAGGTTAAGTCTCGTTTATCGGACGTTGTTGAAGGCGAAAGCTTCGAGGTTGGGAAGTCAATAACGGGTGAAAGGTCACCTGTGCCAGACTCCGAGGCGGGCGGCAAGGTGGTCGTCATGGATTCTGGTGGGGCCACGGTGTCACGTGCCGTCGCTTTCGTGGAAAACGAGCAGGTAGCAAGCGTGCCGAAGGACCATCGTTCGAGGACTTCGAAAAAACGCACTTCGTGGTGGACAGGTTGTCGGCAGCATGAACGACTTCAAAAACCTTGTCGGATCTGTGACCGGGTGCGACAATCACTGCACTGGTGGCCGGACCAAAGGTGGAGGGAGACGTTGTCGGGGAAGTTAGGTTGCGGTCAGATGAGAGCTTCGGGCCGGAGGGTCCAGCACGCTGCGACGCAGAAAAAACCTGAAAGTCGCGGGTCCCTGGAAGTGGTCGGTATGTGAGGCCATAGCTGGCGAGCACCGCAGAGCAGAGGTCATCGTAAGGCTGCTGGCTGGAGGTTGAAGTGGCAGAGAGATGACGCAAGTCTACCGGAAGAGCGTCATGAAGAATGGCGTGCATCAGCGGCTGGTCTGTGACGCCATTCAACGCAAGACGGCATCGAGCTGCATGAACCATACCTTGGGGTAGGTCAATTGGAACGGCGGCACTGGCGGGCAGAGTTGCGGGAACATGGCAGCGGGCTGCTCGGCGAAGGGCGTGTTCTCCGGGTCACCAATGTAGCGAGAGAGGAAGATGGGACGGCGGTCAACGTGGTCGTGTCGTTCTCTCGCCACTTTATCCCTCGCCTGAAGCAGAGCCGCGTGGTTTTCCACGTCCGACACACCAAGTTCGCTAGCTTGTTCTTATCCTCGCGCAGCTCGAGTTTGCATCAGCTGCGCGAGAGGCGCGGCGCGGTGATTGAGAAATGATGATGGTGATGATGGCACTACATCTCTATTACGTGACTGATAGTATGAATGTGTTCGATTGTTGATTAGCCTGTTCGAAACCCCGCTTTTTGTTTGGTTGATTGAAGTCTATTGTTACAATTATTTTGTTCGCAATTACCTTTGTAAATAGCTCTTATACGACGGAGAGCAAGCTGATCGTCGTATGATTCTTACAGTCCTTGTCATCACTTTCTTATGTTTCAAGGTGATGTTAGCATTCTTTCAAAATTATTGTACTCTTTCCGTCAGGAGTCACCTCGTAAACAGGGTGGTTAGTTTAACACAATCTGTCGTTAATCTTTCAGCAGAGCTGATGTTTCCTGATCCTCAACAGCAGCTTTGCATTTCGGCATGCTCTCAAGGGCTTTTCTGACTTCTTTTATCACAACGGGTGGTGTGCCATCAGGGTTACTGCTGCTATTTATATTAAGGTCGTGGGTTTCCAAGCTACTGTACAGATCTCTGTAAAACTCCTGCGCTATTTTAACTATTCTATCCATATTGGTAGTTGTTTTGCCTTTCTTGTCCCTTAGTGCATACATCTGACTTTTGTTTATCCCAAGTTTTCTCCTCACTGCTTTGACGCTTCCTCCATTCTTCAGAGTGCGTTTGATTCTCTCCATATTATACCTTTGTACATCAAATAGCTTGCGCTTATTAAATAAATCAATTTGAAAACTCTATTTTGTCTGTTTTAATAAAGCTTTCATGCATTGACGCTTATTAATGAGATTCTTCTTTTCCTGAGACAGCTTGCCAGTGTCCTTTCTATCTTTCTATCTACCGTACCTCCAACTTTCACTGCACACTCCGTATTGATACTCGTGAGATTATCATTCATTGCGTCGACGCTAAGGGCGGTTTCCTCGATAAGAGCCGAGCACCTGTTCTGAAGCGATACTCTGAATTCCTGTACTTTCCCTCTCAGTGCTAGCTCATTGATTGTCTTCTTGTGTATCAGTTTCTGTCGTTCCTTCTTCAAGTCTAGGTGAATTCGAGGTCATACCATTCTCCCCAGAGGCAAGTTGGATATGTGTGTTCTTTGAAAAGTAACAGAAGAGTAGAATTCACTTGCCATTGTAGGAATGTACTGAATGAGAGCCGTGGTTAGTGTTTAGCGTGATTAAAAGAATGCGCAGTTTTTCTGTGGTTGTGTTACTTTGGCATTACCTTTAAGGGCCCTGCAACACTTATTAAGCAGGGTCAGAAAACACTTCTCATTGGTAGTAGAGGCTGCCGTGAACACGTGAGCGAAATATTATACCGTAGCACCCACCCTTCAATTCACCATAACTATTGTCAAAATCACGTAAAAGTGTTTTCTCTTTTCACGACAAATGACGGAACAAGATAAAAAATTTCACGTCGCAGCCGTTGTATCAGCCATTGGCAGATTTTAGCACAGCGTGCTCGGTCCTTGCAGGGGCTGCCGCAGGAAGCCGGGACATGTCCTCGCGCCACGCGTTCGCACGCGAACGCACAGAAAAGTGTGGCATTCGAGGAAAAAAATAAGAGAAAAAAATCACAGCATATTCATGGAATGATTGATGATGAGTGGGGTGAAGCGTCTGTCACTCCGTTCGTGCATCCTTCCATGCATCCATTCTTCCGTACGTGCGCCTGTTCGTGCATACGTTCGTGCGCCTGTCCAGGCGTCCATCCATCCATACGTGCGTTAGTTCATTCGTTCGTTGGCCCGTACGTTCGTCCATTCGTGCATGTGTCTGTGTGTCCAATCGTCCGTCCGTTCGTCTATGTGTCTGTTCGGCTGCTTGTCTGTTTGTCATCCTTACGTCCATCCGTCCATCTAGTGAGCACTTCAAGTGCCGCCATCTCGCTTCTTTTTCTCATATATTTATCATATAGAAGTACCGTCATCCAGAGGACAATCCAGGAAGTAAACGAGAGTATGCGCCACACTTCTGCTTTCAGGCTTTGTTAACACCGAGAGCGTGATAACGACGCCGTGCTACGGTTTTCGTAACATGTGGATATGCTGATATGTGCCCGAGGGCGGGTATATGCCAGTGATATGCGCGTATGTGCCACAGGTTAAGCACTATGACAACAGGGGACGCACAAGCCACGCCATTAGAAGGTTCAGTACGAAATGTGCTCTAAGTGATGAGGTGCACTTGACGCATTTTTTTCCCATGTCATTTCTCTTTGCTTAGCTTCCAGCGCTTTCGTAGGGATGAGAAAAAAGAGAAGACAATAGCAGCGTGCGACAAATGTTTGCAACTCCGCCGGTACTGTACATATATGAAAAAAATTTGGTGTTAAATTCATGAGGCAATAAGCTCCTCTAGTGGTTAAATTCCAAGGCTACTTGAAAGAAAAAGTGTTCCAGGCCCCTTTAAAACTTGCTTATTTATTTATTTATTTATTAGAATACCCTCAGGGCCCGTAGGGCATTACAGAGGGGGTGGGTACAACATTTATAACACACAAGAAAAAAAAAGACAAAATAAAGAAACAAGTGTCAGATGCGCAAATCAGGAAGGCAACATAAGTCAACTAAAAATGTATAAGTAAGAATTCGAGCACATACAAGACAAAGATAGATAATGGAAACTGCGTATAGTTACAAGTATTGCTGAGAAATTGCAGTCTTGAATAACAAAGGGTCTGTTATTGTTACAACGGAAGAGGGAAGGTGGTTCCAATCGACGGCTGTTTTCGGTAAGAAGGCTGCTGAAAAGAATTTGGTGCGGCAAAACGGAATGGCAACCTTATGCTGGTGATCAGTGCGCGATGAGTGGTATGACGGTTGTGAAATGAGGTCTCGCTTCATTGATGGATTGTGAAAAAATATCTTATGAAAAAAATGCAGTCGCGCCAGTTTCCTCCGGACAGTTAAATTGGGCAGGTCAAGGTTAGGTTTCATTTCTGATATGCTAGCAGTACGGGAATAATTAGAACAATTGTTCATAGCAGACAGAACACAAGCCCTTACCAGTAACACGATGAGCATTCTTCAATAATGCACTTAGACTAACACAAAGTTTCTGCTTTTCTGGATATGATGTTACGGGGAAATAACTTTACTTTATAAAACGAGGAATAAACTCGGTGGTGGACAAGATGGCGCCCAGTTGGCTCGCGGATCTGACCACATCGTCCTCCTCTTTGTCTTCTTCGTCGTTCTCATCCTACCGTTACATGATTTCCCCGGCGGCTGGAGCACCGACCCGGTGCGAATCAGGAGGCACTGGAGTAATACGGTTTGAGTCGCGTAACATGCACTACGTCAGTGTGAGGGTGAATGATGGCGGGGTCCGTAGGGGTGATTTCGTATGTGACGTCAGTTACTTGGCGTAAGATACGGTAGGGACCTGAATAGCGTGGGAGTAACTTCTCCGAAAGTCCAACGCGGCGTGAGGGGAACCATAACAGAACGAGATCTCCGGGTGTGAAGTGGACGTCACGATGGCGGGCGTCGTATACGCTCTTCTGATTGTCCTGGGAGTCCAGTAAGCGTCGTCGAGCAACTTGGCGTGCCGCTTGGGCCTTCATTATTGCATCACGAGCGTACTGAGACTTGTCATTTAGTCCGGCCGGCAGGAGGGTGTCGAAAGGTAGCGCAGGGTCACGGCCGAACAACAGAAAAAAAGGAGAGAATCCAGCGGTGTCGTGTCTGGAAGAATTGTACGCGAATGTTACAAACGGTAGCGTAGTGTCCCAGTCGCGGTGATCGGTGGAGACATACATGGAGAGCATGTCGGTGAGAGTGCGATTGAGGCGCTCCGTTAGACCATTTGTTTGTGGATGGTAAGCAGTCGAGAGCTTGTGTTTAGTGGCGCAGGAGCGGAGGAGGTCATCAACCACTTTGGAAAGGAAGTAGCTGCCTCGGTCGGTAAGGAGTTGTCGAGGGGCGCCATGATGTAAGATGACGTCCTCCAAAAGGAAATCGGCCACGTCAGTTGCACAGCTGGTTGGAAGGGCCCGTGTGATCGCGTATCGGGTAGCATAATCGGTTGCTACTGCAATCCACCGATTACCCGCAGCTGACGTAGGAAAAGGGCCAAGCAGGTCCACGCCAACACGGTAGAATGGGTCTCGTGGGATGTGCAGTGGCTGAAGACGTCCGGCCGGAGGGACATTTGGTTTTTTCCGTCGTTGACAAGGGTCGCAGGCTGCAATATAACGGCAGACGTCGCGGTACATGCCAGGCCAGAAGAAGCGCCGGCGAACTCTGTCGTAGGTCCGTGACACGCCGAGGTGACCCGCTGTAGGTGCATCATGAAGCTGGGCGAGAACAGTGTGACGCAATTGAATGGGAACGACGAGTAGTCTTTCGGGGCCGTCAGGACGCATATTGCAACGGTACAATACACCATCATGTATTTCAAACATTCGAAGGGAAGGGTCGGGCCTCACCGATGTGAGCCTTCGGATAATACCGTCCAAGAAAGTATCTCGTCGCTGCTCGATTCCAATGTCATGAAACGCGGATAGAGAGAAAACGTCGACAGGAAGGGTGGTTTTAGAGGAGTCGCCGTCTGGAGGGTCGACAGGATACCGGGACAAGCAGTCCGCATCTTGATGCAGGCGGCCGGTTTTATACAGGACTGAGTAATCAAATTCTTGAAGGCGCAGCGCCCAGCGGCCAAGACGGCCTGAAGGGTCTTTAAGGGACGAAAGCCAGCACAAGGCGTGGTGATCTGTGATTACTGTGAATGGCCGGCCGTACAAATAGGGACGAAATTTACCGACTGCCCAAACAAGTGCCAAGCATTCCCGTTCAGTTATTGAATATTTTCTTTCAGCAGGCGAAAGAAGGCGGCTTGCATAAGCAACAACACGGTCTCGTCCTTGTTGTTTCTGGGCGAGGACTGCACCGATGCCATAGCCACTTGCGTCTGTACGAACTTCTGTTGGAGATGAGATATCAAAGTGGGCGAGGATAGGCGGAGACGTAAGCAGACACACTAGATTTTGAAACGCATCGGCTTGCTCAGGGCCCCAGATGAAGCCAGCGTCTTTTTTGAGAAGTTGAGTGAGAGGGCGTGCTACGTCGGCGAAGTTTTTAACAAAGCGGCGGAAGTAAGAACAGAGGCCAACGAAACTGCGAACGTCTTTGGTACAGGTTGGTACAGGGAAATCTCTTACTGCGCGTATTTTATCTTGATCAGGGCGAACCCCTACAGAATCAACGAGATGTCCGAGGACAGAAATTCACACACACACTTCACTGTCTCCTTTCATGACGACGTACGCATGCACTTGTTATTGCTTACCGCCATAGGTGATGGGGAGGAGTTCGAAGTAATGCCTTCCCATTAGTATGCGTTTGTGACTCAACGCAGATACCGCAAGAAGGATCGCCAGGAGTCAAACGTGGTAAACCGGACCAGCTCAACCTGCCACGCAAGAAGCCCGACACGGATGGTGCCCAAACACCCAAAAGCCCTGTTTCCGAACAATTTTTCCTTGAGGCAAGTTGAGCAGGTCTACCTGAAAAGCAGTGGAATTGAGGAGAATGCGCGTTGCTAGTGAGTATTTGGAAAAAAAAAGGAGCTGTTAAAGTTGATCAAGGTGACTGAAATGATGTGAAGTTTCTCCTGGATTGCAACAGCTTTCTTTTATATACATGCTGTTAATGTGAGGCGGCTAGAACTACGCCACCAGAGAGCGATTTCTGCTATTCAGTTGTAACTGATCCCTCATTGCCGCAATGAAGCTAAAAAATAGCTATTCAATATACGCACGAACATGTTCGACCACCGTAGTTGTGAATTGGGCTTCTGCGTAGGATAACAGATGTGAGATGCTCATCGCAAAATTTAAGAATAAGTGATTTGTCCTTGTTGATGCGTACGGTTACAAACAATTGTGAGTGAAACTTACCACCAACGATGCCACTATATCCCTCTCTATGCGCTCCTAAGGGCTTATATTTCAAAACATAACGATAGCTTGGTGGTTAATAATGTTCTCCTCAGATTTTGACGGTTTAAGACATACTTTCCTGACAGTTTGTATCGCCGCACGCACTTGAACACACCTACTGTTCGGACATCTCTGCTCCAATGCTGTATACGAGGGCATATACGGAGAAGTTGAACGTGAACAAGAAATAAAGTGCAACGGCTTCTGCAAACAAAGTTCGCAGACCTCATTCTCACATTGGTAATTATACAGCTGAGTAAGATCCCTTGTGCCGCATACTAACTGTACAAGCCGGATGCATTACTACATTAAACGCACCGACAAAAACTAGTAGGAGAGATTGCACATTAAATAGTCCTAAACGGGCTTGCATTTTGGTTGTTTGTTGCTATACTTGTTTTGGCATTGTAGTTGTACTTTTGTAGAGATATGTAGCTACAAAAATAGTGTTTCTAAATGATTCAAGTGAGTTTTATATCCTTATAAACAAGAAGTAATATGAACCGATTGACAACAAAGCGACATGTAGGCCTTAACAAGGCTTATTTGCGTGAGTCGAGCTGTGGAGGAACTTAGTAATTTATTCTTTCACGGTCTTAACGAAGGCCTCCTCTAAGACCTTCTTTCCCAAGAACGACATTGTGTTATTAATAAATAGCACCTTGCCGTATGCTGCGACGAGGCGCCATTGGAGAGCGCGTGCGACAGTAGCGCTTAGTCACGTGGTATTACTTTAGCTACCGCTTGGAGGCCACTGCAAGAGCTGCCGGCAAGCACCGTGCGTCTAGTGCTTTGTTTACAAGGGACGCTATTGTAAAGAAAGGAAGCTAGAAGACCGACCAGCGAACAAGGCGCAACGCATTCGCTACTCATGTTTCAGGTTTGTTCCTACCAGGGGCGTTGATCCGAAATAAACACAAGTCCCGCATTACGAATAGAGCACGTAACATGCGAAGGAATCATGCGACGGGGCCATCGTGTTTTACAACTTCAAGTGATATCTTGGAAGTCGTACCTTATGTCCTTTTTTGTCTATCACATCGCAGGGGAAGATTGATGGGAAGCAGCCAACAGTGAACGCAAACGACGAGCAAAGTTCACCCAAGCAAGAAAAACAGGGGGAGGCAGGAACGCCACACGAGCCATATGAACAGCCCACTTCTCCATTGGAGTCGTCTGGCCACAACAATGACCAGCACCTCACTACCGTGAGCAGGGCCCTGATCAAATTGCGTCGCCGGCGGAAAGTGACGCGTGGACATGGCAGCACACCGTTTAAATTATTCAGCCCGCGTAAGTTATTCACCAAAAGAAAAATCATGGTGGAAGTTTTATTACGAACTTTAGGATTAACCAGAATGGTAGAGTTCTCGCTACGGCGTTCCGCTGATATAGGAACCAAGGCTCAAGCTTTTCTTCCAGGGCAACTACGATCGCATTTCAATGGCGGCTGTATACAAGGCGTCATCTAAATATTACATACGCAACAGCCATGTCGATAAATCCGTGCTTGTATCAAAGGGCACCAGACAGCCGAAATGATTCCTGTGCTAACAAGTATACAGGGTCACTGATGATCTACAGGCCTTTGGCAAATAAGCAGTAGGATTTTCATTTCAATATAAAGTATTGCGCAGTTTCTTCAACCATAAATGTTCAAAGTAACAAAAACAAAAGACACCTAGGCATACTTCAACAATTTGTCTGTGCAGTCACCTATCACGTACATTTGATAGTATCTTATTTTGCCAGCCTTCTCGAGAAAACATTAGCTTTAGAGATATACATTATAGCCGAAATTCTGTAGGCTGGTCCACATAGAAAAGCTACACCCAATAAATCTAGCAGAGAAATGTAGTGAATAATTTGTGACAGCTTCAAACACATTTGGGCCTATATTTTTGACCTATGTTAAAAATAATTGTTACACATGTTTTCGTCATCGTGTGTGAGATATAAAGGTATTCATAAGATCACCTGAAATACGCTTACTGGTGAAACTTACTTCTGGTGCTTCTATCTCTAAGTGGGTCAAAGGATCTCCACCTTGAAAATGTAAAACAAGGAATTTTATCGTTCGTCTTAGTTAAAAGCGATTCCGCTCTATTATTATTAGAGCATGTTCGTTATCGGGGCTCGTGAAGTGCCAGACAAGAAAGCAGAGAAGGTTCACAGGCGTTAGCATTGCTTGTTCGTTTTTCTAAGCTCGTACACTACGTAGGAGCTTCCTGAAGTAATAAATGTGCATAAGTTACCTCAGAAAATAAAGTCTAGGTAAATGTAGTAGCTGAATCTATGAAACTATTGTGGAGCAGGCATCGATCTTTGTCTTTCATGAGCCCATGGAAATCTTGAAAAGATGCTTCTGTGACGTTGTAGTGCTAAATTTTCTACTGATGTGATTCGGCAGGACCATGTAGCATAATTTTCAGTATTCCATGTTTGTTTGCGCGAAGATCTGCTGTATGGTGTCATCAGCCATTTCTACAGTGAATCACTGCAGCAATTTCTTTGAGGTGGTCTGGCAGCGTTATGTGGCCATTTAGGGGCTTGCTCCTAAAGCTCGCGCTCTGTCTGTCAGCCGATGGCTCGTATACTACTGTTGCCACTGCACACTTCTTGAGTCGCCGCTCAATGGCGGTGCTCTGGTGGGCTCTGGGGATTCTAACAATGCTTACTAGATGGAGCGCCGCCACCCAAGGCGTCCGTTTTTCGATGGCTCGCACTACGTTGGACCACACACTCGCCGCCTCGCGACTACGTCCACTTCGTTCTCATCGCTTCACAGGCACGGCAGCACGTAACAAGTTTCTACTAGGAGTGTTACGAACGAGTATCGATATCCTCCCAAGCCCCCTCACAAGCCTGCTCTCGCGCTTCCACCCAAGGTGTCGGTTTTCGATAGCCCGCGCACTCACCTTTTCGCGACTACGTCTACTTCGTTAACGTAGGCGTGGCAGCACGTAATAAGTTTCTACGAACAGTGTTACGCACGAGTACCGATATCCTCTTAAGACCCCTCACCTGCCTGCTCTCAATCCCGTTGAAGAACGGCTGATGGCTCCACGTCTGCCATTTATTTGCGTTAGGCACTTGACTCACAGCGACGGCCAGTATGGCATAAAGGGGCAGGTGCTTAACGTGCCGATCGACGTGGCCAAAACTGATCGGCGTGGAACGTGCCCGACTACGCTGCCTTCGACGCACACATCATGCACCGGCTCGTTAGCAAGCCTTCCTTCAGGAATTGTCTCGCCAAAAAACGCGCCGTGCACCTTCGAGCAAGCTCCTATAACGTCGTTCACTTTACGGATACGGCAGTAATTTTTAAAATTACACCTCCAATCACTTTTGCGGTTATTCAAGGTTTGTTTTTGTTTAACCCATAAAATTAGAAGATATGCTTCTATGCTGTTTAGAGCGGCACAAATGTTGCGCGTTGTTCTGTCTGTTTTGTGCAGCTTTTATTACTCCTAAAGCTTTGCATGGTATTGTGTTGCCTTACCAGTGACCAGATTGTAGAAGATCAATGAAACCTTGTTACGGCCTTAATGATAGTTCTCTCCTCACCCTTTGAAATGCTTTTTCAAAACAAGGTACTTCTATTTATAACCTAAGAATACTTAGGCACTCGTAAATCTGCTGTGGAAAAAATTCTTTCTACAATCTTGTATTTAAACGTCGTGATTTCTTTCGGTCCTTTTTGTAAGTTCCTTAAAACTGAAAATATATTTGTACCAATGTTTTGTTTATCTCGAAATTTGATTCCCAGCAAACTTTCGTCATGCACAGCCCTTTAATCTTGAATGAACCAGCAGTTTTGAGTAAAAGCTTTCATACTTACTCTTTGAATATGGAACGTTGCGATAATTACGATTGAGAACCGTGAATAAGATTTAATTTTAAAGAATTTAGCTTGAAGGCAAGCAGCATCAGCAGTCCCAACACGAAAGTTTTATGCCATGGTCCACTAAGACGTCACTGATGAAGTTTAACAACGCCTGTGATGGACGTAAAATGCCCACTAACGTATGACAAAAAAGACTACAGGAAAGTTGGCTGACGGGAATCAAACCCACGACTTTACGGTGTGCGACATCAAGTCCCTTCCGTTCTTACAACTTCGCCACCGGCGCACATGCAGGACACTTTCCAAACGCGTCGTAAGTCTCTTACTTATTCTCTCTTGTCCAGTACTATTTGTTAGTAGGACCAGGTGGAATGTGGCGCTGATGCCGTCGATGAGCTGTGAAGTGAACTACAGCGTGATGACACTAACGAGCGCCGATATGAAGTAATTCAACGATGACGCTGCTAAAGAGTATATATCGGCGAAAAATAGGGAAAAACTTATTCATGCATGCCGAAAGGGTCATCCTCCTTAGGTGGAGTCCTTAGTTCAGGGCCCCATTGGATAGCGCCTCGCCACGTGCCCGCTGGATCAGCCGACGTTGCTCCTGCGGCTCTGAGCTTGTCAGCGCATGCTCCCAGGAGAAATGTGAGGGAGATAGAATAGGGCGGCAGCCTGATGGTTGTGGTGATTTCCAGGTGCGGGTTATACACCATGGGCTTTGCTCCACAAGCGGGGAAGTATGAGGAATATTTTGTGAGGTGGAAAAGTTCAATGATGTGGAGGCCGGGAAATGAATTATTTTGAAGCTGATGCCAGGCAGCCCCGCCCTCTCGGTAGAGTGATTTGTGTGGCGGCGTAAATTACATACGGCTTTGTCGGTAATACTTTAACATGTCAGTGTAGCTTGGGTTGGACATCTGGGTATAAGGACAGCTCTCCCGATGGTGCCCAGCTTGTATCCCTCGAGCTACCGCATTAGCATGTTCAGTGCGATGGAGGGAGACATGTCCGAACGTCCAGACGATATGCCCTTTGTGTATCAAAGTGGGATGTACATATGTCAGGATACGCTGTGTTGGGTGTGACTATTCGTTTCGCAATATTCGGACATGCAGTTTGTGAATCAGTAAGTACTGGGATTGGTTCGTCTGGTGCTGGTAATTGTGACGCATATATGATAGCCAGGGTGACAGCGGCCTCCTTTGCCGGGTTGTTGTCCATGGTTTTAAGCGTAGCGGA
Organism: Rhipicephalus microplus; assembly: GCF_043290135.1. Lineage (NCBI taxonomy): Eukaryota > Metazoa > Arthropoda > Arachnida > Ixodida > Ixodidae > Rhipicephalus > Rhipicephalus microplus. The sequence continues at coordinate 165,173,833 of NC_134700.1, read as the reverse complement.
TATCGTTACGAAATCGGTATTGTCCACTACGACCAGACACATGACCCGTTTTTGAGAATATCCGGCCACATCAGTGTAAAGAACTGGTCTGTTAGATGTACTGTCACCTACGACTCGCATTGGAGCTTGAAATCTTGCCCGCTTCCGCACTATATGTCAATCAGGGTGCATGATGCGGATTATGGGGCTTACTTCAATTTTTATCTCAATGCCCAGTAAAAGATGTTTCAGTTCTCGTTGCGCTTTGTTCGACGTGCTGTGTCCCAACTGATATAGAACGAGACAACCCCTTGTTGTCCGTCGAAAGCGTTCGATTTGGCGATAGCACTGACTGGTAAAACTTCTTCAAGAAGCTTTGCAAAGAGACAATGATATCGATGTGCAAGTTAAGTGACGCCAATAGCAAAAAAAGAACATCCCACACTCGCCTTAATGTCAAGATGTGGCGCTGGCTGACGCCCCCACGTTCAAATGAACATACCCCATAAAGTGGAGGGGGGATAGCTGCCATGGTAGCTCAGTTGACAGAATATTGCACGCGTCATTCGAAGGTAGCTGGTTAGGTTCCTACCCAAAAAAAGTTATCTTTTCATTCAGTATTCTTTCTTGAAATTTATGTTAAAATTACTTCTAATGAAGTGAGCAATGCGAGATGATGACGAAGTAGTCAGGAAGGCAAGCCACAGCGTCAGTGATATATGCACGTGCAACCTGAGCTTGGGCTGGATTGAATTTGAGGCCTGCTTAAGTTTCTCTGCCTTCCACTATGTTTGTACGAAAATAAACCACGTGAAACTAACAATATTTTCTATACTTTTCGTTGAAAAATTGCCTGTCAGTTCTCATTATTTATGTTTTCAACAAAGGAAGCGAGCGTTTAACTGTATCTTTTTTTTCTTCACGCGTATGTAAAAGGGTATGGAGGCAAACAGCATGACGAATCCCCTTGCGCGTTCGCGGCTCAAGCTTTCAAACTCTGTCTCCCGTGCTGCTGAAGGGTGGTATAATATTTAATGCATAACCTCAGTTGTATGTTACCCTATTACTCGGGAGTGCACACCGTGCTGTTTCTCACTTCACGATGCTTCGGAGATGTATATATAGAAAATGATTTTGCACTTATTTAAGGCGTAACCATGAGGGATTCATGTCATACTGTGTTTAGCTGTCAACCTACAACTTCACATACCACAGTGGCTAAACCATGACCATAAGTGTTAGTAATCGCAATGGAGATGTGTCTTTAGGCGTCGACGTGAGTGCATCCACGTCAAATGGTGCTGTAACTTCCAAACACCCATTGAAATTGTACAAGCTCAGATGTATCGATACATAATGGACAAACAACTTTTGTGAGGACATGGTTTTTTTGTGTTGTATTGATTCTAATAACTCGGTAACTGGTAGGTATCACGTGTCTCAGCTCGCAGCTGCATCTGCTGACAGACGAAGCAGACAATGTGACGATGAGTTGAGGCAGCATTTATGTATGGTATTAACAGGGATGTTACATATTCGGCACTGGGGCCCAACAGCTTAAAGAGTACGTATTTAGGTGCAATGATTAGCCGGGATTTCTTCAGTTGGTCTCTCTCTCTTTCTGTTCGCACCGCTTGGTTCTATTATAGGCCCTGGGTATTCCTTGCATCAGAGAGTAGTTCGAAGACTTCAGTCACGAACCACCACTGATCGCTGGCGGAAATCGCACCCGTAGGTGAGGAGTGCTTGCCGCGCGTTGCGTAAGATGCACCTCTAGAGATGCTGTCAATTGTATCGGCCTGGCTGGCACGCTGGTTTCGACGCTGGTTGCATCAGTCAGTCTGTCGGTGTTGAATCTACTTGCACAAGGCGATACTAGCTTAAATTCATTGCAAAAGCAAAGAAGCTTGGTTTGGACTCCCAGTCATACCAGAACCAGCTATGATTTTGATGCTTTTCTGCTGTATAAACCTTGCTACCGATGACAACGCGAAAAACCTCAGACACTGAACAAAAGTGTTGTAGCTCGGGTGAGTTGGTCATTCATGAACTTATCTTGTATTAGTGCTGTACTTCTTGTCGCGGGGTCGTGACGTCGACAAAGGAAGCAGACTGCAGGTTGGAGATCAATTTCTTTATTTGGCCGCACTTGTGGCTGGTCAACGAAAAGTCATATTAAAGTAACACTTTGGCACCGAGTGCAAGAAGAGGGCGTCAGCCGTCGATCAACTGACAAGTGGTGAAACGCGTCGGCATTTATACATGTACCATTGAATGTTCCAGCGTTATAGGTAATGGCCACGTATATTCCAGAATATTCTGTAATGTTCGCATCGCACGCATATTCTTCACATAGTGATCTACTACACTCACGAAGTTACGTACACGAACATTGCTTACTGTGCAATATGGCGATAACAAAACTTCAGGAAGGAATTTGGCATTTGGCAATATAATATGAAACCTTGACACATATGTAAAGAGACAGGTAGGCGCTATATAACGTTTGTGAGTGCCCATATGCTTTTTTATGTCTTTGTCTTGTTTCTTTTTATATGTTTTTATATGGTATATGTTATATGAAAAACCCCAACAGAGACGTAAACGCCGGAAACTTCGACCACCTCAAGTTCTTTAACGTGCACCCAATTCTGAGCACACGGGCCTACAACATCTCCGCCTCCATCGGAAATGCAGCCGCCGCAGCCGGGATTAGAACCTGCCACCTGCGGGTCAGCAGCCGAGTACCTTAGCCGTTAGATCACCGCGGCGGGGCGTCCGCGTAAGTGCAGTAGCATTCTTTGTTTTGCCACAGAGCGTGTGTCACACCGGTCCCGTTTATTAGGGAGGCGATCGCCGGGCTAATTCCAAGAGCCGAAGTATCGGCCCCCCGAACCGCACCACGAAAGCGTGGACAATTTAGAAGTGGTCCTTTTTGGCGCGCCAGCGGACGCCGGCTGTGGCCCAAAGAACAAGTCAGAGCCGAGAGTTGATAAACAAACAAAATTATATTCTCGATAACGGCAGATCGAAAACAATACACAAGTATGCACACTCCACAATAGATGAGAATAATATGTCACCAATCAAACTCCGTATTACGCAGTACAATCGGCCACACTCGAAACAACAGACACAGACAACAATACCCACTACACTGCAGTCGCACGCATTGAACAACCAAGACACTTAAAGACTAAAGAGATAGAAAACCTATTCAGTCCAAAGTCCTTGGAATAAAAGTCTGAATGATACTCTTCCGAGAATCACTCACTCAAAGTTCAGCGTTGTTGTCGTTCCGCTGCCCCCTGAAGTTTCTCTTCCAGGAAACCTCGCGTCCTCAAATGGCCACTCTCCAAGCTTCAAACTTCTTCGCCGGAAATCCGTCGGCTTCACACACGCAGCTGTTGCCCGCGTCTTCGCTCGATAGCGGTAAACACGCTCTTGCCTGTAGCTCGAGCCTTCACCCGTCAGGTGGAAATCCTCTTCATCTCCAGCTTCGTCCCTACGGACCAAAACCTTCGCCGACTACACGGCGGAATCCCTACGCGCTCTGGCGCTCACTTCCGTCTCCTCCTGCTTTCTCGTCTCGGCTGCTCGATTAAATACGTTCCGCGCCACCTTCCAGAACGTTCTCCTCATTTCGTCGGCGCGATTCGCAGTGAAGGCTGGGGAGAGGCGCGAGACGGTTCGACTGCCCTCCGCGTCGGATGACTCCTCTCGGCGTGGCCACGCCTCCTCCGTTCTAGAAATATCGCGGGCTATCTCGGCCGCCGATGTGGGGTGAGGAGGTTCGTTGGCGAAGCCACGCTTCCAAGGGGAGAGCGCGCGCCCGGGGAGCCTTGGATGTTTCTCTTTTTTTTTCTTTTTTGACCTCCCGGCGTCTCTTCCGCACGTTACCGCAAGATTTTGGCGGCGCGCCTATTTTTAGCGCTCGTTCTGTGACACTGCCCCCCACTTTAAGAATATTATCTCATAATATTCAAAACCACACAAACGAGCGCGAAGAGTCACCACACACTCTCACAGACTGTAACATAGTCCATCGCTCATGACAAGTCACATTCACAATAGATCACTTAATACAATTGTACATTGTAATTCAATTACTCAACACGTAAAATGTAGCCACAGGTACACGACTACAACACTTCATCACTTGTTCCAAACAATACAAACGTACAAAGTTCTCTCATTACAACAATTATACAACACTATACATCACATCACAGCACAGAACACTTTGACTCGCTCGACATACAATTGAGACACAGGATAACAAGAACATTAACACAACATATGTCACTCAGCCCTGCCAAACACATTCTGCTTTGACCTCAGCACTTATCCTGTGTACTTTGAGCTGCGCTTGAGTCCTTTCTTGCGGTGCTCGCTCGATCTCTTGTTTTTCCTCGTTCTTTTTCGGCGAGCCCTTTTCAACGACGGTATCTGAGGCGGCGTCTCAGCCATCGTTGTCACTTCCGACACCGTTAACGCGTCATTACATTCGACGGGTCCTGTCTGTTTATTTACCCGCTTGATCATGCCTCTACATTTTGCCCGGCTGGCCAACTCCGTCTCCTTTACACTGTCGGTCGGTTGAGGTCGTGCCGACGTAAGTCCAGTTGCTCGGCCCGTGAACTTATTCGACACGATCGTCTTCTCATTCGCTGTCTCTTGGGCCGCGGCTTCACCTTGGGCTCTAGTGAGATCCGTCACGGGCGGCTCCTCCACTGTATCTCGCGGTCGCTGGGTTGGCGAGGGCTCTATCTTAGGGTCTTCTCCCAAACATTCCGGATCATTCGGTCCTCGCGCCCCGTCGATGTTTCCGATGACAAGGTCGTAAAGGGGGGTCGTCATACACAGAGCGGTAACTTTCCCACTGAAGTACGGGGTTTCCACCTCAATCTCTGCTTCGGGAAGCATCCGAACCGTACGGTCAATTAGGCAAACCGGCTTCGTTCTGCCTGTCAACTCACTTTCCCGTACCAAATTTCTCCGCACGATAACCGTGGAGCTACCGGTATCTCTTAGAACCGTAACCTTTTTGCCCGCAACTTTTCCAGGCAGCGCTGGCATTCCTTTCGTGACACCGGTCGGCTGTTTTGACATTACGGCACCCACAATAGGAATTTTCTCCCCATTTTTCAACTCTACGAATCCATCGGTGACGGCATTATCACCGGATTTCGGTGCCGCTTGCACACAGGATACCTGGTGAGTTTGACTCGCTCCGTTTCGACATGCGTCTGCGTTGTGCCCAGTCTGACCACATTTGAAACATTTTACAACCGTGATCTCGTGAAGTTAGTTTGGCAGTGGTTAGCACGGTGACCCACTCGGTTACACAGAAAACATCGCGGAATGTTCTCCGGTGCACGCTTCTTTTCCTCGGGAGCCGATTTCTTCGAATCCTCGGGACACTCCTTCTTGACTTTGGCCAAATTAGTGCCACCTTGCGCTTCGAAGAATTGATCAGCTAATTCAAGCATGTCTTCAAGTGACTTAGCTCTCCTCTCTTTCAAGTACAGCGACAGGCTTGGGTGGCAACTAGTAAGAAATTGTTCTCTAATTAGGAGCTCTCTAAGCTCATCGTACTCCTGTGCTGTCCCTGAAAGTTCAATCCATCTGTCGAAATAATGGCAAAGTCGGGCGGCATACTGCGTAGCCGTCTCCCCATCAGCTGGCTTTCCTGTCCGAAATCTGTCCCGGAATCCTTCTACAGTAAATCTAAATCCCTTCAGCAAAGCAGCTTTCACCTTGGCATAGTTGGCTGCATCGGTCGGCGTCAGCCTACCGTACACACTGAGCGCTTCAACACTCAAGCAAGTACTCAAAGCAGTTGTCCATTGATGTTCCGGCCAATTCTGGCTCCTCGGAATCGTCTCAAATCTGTGAAGGTACGCGTCAGGGTCGTCCTTCCTTTCATCAAATGCTACGAGCAACTTGCTTGGGTTCAAGCGGAAGCCATGATCCTCTCGTTCGCTGCTTTCAACTCTAGCTTGGACCGGAGTTTCACTTCGCTGTTGCAAACGGAGCCGCTCGAGTTCTATCTCGTGCTGTCGCTGCCGTTCCCTTTCCTCTCTTTCTTCTTTCGCCCTCTCAGCTGCCAGTCTTTCTTTCTCCAGCTCCAACTTCAATTGCAGCTCTCTTTCTTTTTTCAGCTGTCGCTCCCTTGCCTCTCTTTCTTCTTTCAGCTGTCGCTCCTTTGCCTCTCTTTATTCTCTCGCCCTTTCAGCTGCCAACTTTTCTCTCTCCAACTCAGCTGCTTTTTCTTCCTTCGCCCTCTCAGCTGCCAACCTCTCTCTCTCCACCGCCTCTTTCTCATTCTGGCCTACCCATTTCCGTAGTTCGGCACCAGAAAGACCCATCTTTTCAACAAGAGCAACTAACTTTTCGAGATCCATGGTGTCTCGCAAATAAAACGTTGCCACGTGTAAAAAGTATCTGCCTAAATCAGTCTATCGGAACACTCCTCTGCACTCGTTAACGAGAACACTGAACAACACACAAAATCGTTCCGATAGCACTATCAACAACTCGAGGCTCTTTCTCACTACTTTGGACACACTGTGCACCAAAAGGTCCTGTCGCGGACGCCAGATTAATTGTCACACCGATCCCGTTTATTAGGGAGGCGATCGCCGGGCTAATTCCAAGAGCCGAAGTATCGGCCCCCCGAACCGCACCACGAAAGCGTAGACAATTTAGAAGTGGTCCTTTTTGGCGCGCCAGCGGACGCCGGCTGTGGCCCAAAGAACAAGTCAGAGCCGAGAGTTGATAAACAAACAAAATTATATTCTCAATAACGGTAGATCGAAAACAATACACAAGTATGCACACTCCACAATAGATGAGAATAATATGTCACCAATCAAACTCCGTATTACGCAGTACAATCGGCCACACTCGAAACAACAGACACAGACAACAATACGCACTACAATGCAGTCGCATGCATTGAACAACCAAGACACTTAAAGACTAAAGAGATAGAAAACCTATTCAGTCCAAAGTCCTTTGAACAAAAGTCTGAATGATACTCTTCCGAGAATCACTCACTCAAAGTCCAGCGTTGTTGTCGTTCCGCTGCCCCCTGAAGTTTCTCTTCCAGGAAACCTCGCGTCCTCAAATGGCCACTCTCCAAGCTTCAAACTTCTTTGCCGGAAATCCGTCGGCTTCACACACGCAGCTGTTGCCCGCGTCTTCGCTCGATAGCGGTAAACACGCTCTTGCCTGTAGCTCGAGCCTTCACCCCTCAGGTGGAAATCCTCTTCATCTCCGGCTTCGTCCCTACGGACCAAAACCTTCGCCGACTACACGGCGGAATCCCTACGCGCTCTGGCGCTCACTTCCGTCTCCTCCTGCTTTCTCGTCTCGGCTGCTCGATTAAATACGTTCCGCGCCACCTTCCAGAACGTTCTCCTCATTTCGTCGGCGCGATGCCCAGCGAAGGCTGGGGAGAGGCGCGAGGCGGTTCGACTGCCCTCCGCGTCGGATGACTCATCTCGGCGTGGCCACGCCTCCTTCGTTCTAGAAATATCGCGGGCTATCTCGGCCGCCGATGTGGGGTGAGGAGGTTCGTTGGCGAAGCCACGCTTCCAAGGGGAAAGCGCGCGCCCGGGGAGCCTTGGATGTTTGTCTTCTATTTTTTTTCTTTCTTGACCTCCCGGCGTCTCTTCCGCGCGTTACCGCAAGAATTTGGCGGCGCGCCTATTTTTAGCGCTCGTTCTGTGACAGCGTGATGTAGGACCGGTTCATGAAATTTACCATATTTTGAACTTTTTCGTGTAAGTAAAGATTATGGCGGTAATCTACCAAGAGAACCCCTCAAAAGTAAAAAAAAGGCTGGCCCAATGTGTATCAAACATATTGTCATGGGGTCGTGACGGGAATGGAGGGAGCAAACTGTATGTTCACGATTGAACTTCTATTAGGCCGAACTTGTGGCCGGTAAACGGAAGGTTTGATCACAGAGATACACACAGGCACTGATAGCACCGAACAGAACGTTGGCTGTCGATCAACGGACATGCCGCGAAGTGTGTCGGCATTAATATATGTGCTGTCGTATATTCCAGCCTTTTCACTGGTCGTCGCGCAAACTTTGGAATAATTTTGAGTGTGCATGTCTTGCACGCAATCTTTACAGAATGATCTACAATGATTGCGAGCCTTTTTGTGCAATGAGGCGCAGTTTGCGCTGAGCATTCCTGACCGAGGCTTTCAGGGCAAAAACTGAATCAAACTAAAGTTAAAATAAGAAGCTTTTGGGCAATAAAGATAAAAGCAACCATCTGCGTTACATTAAGCTTTGTTTGATTGCATTCCTTTCATGCCAAAAAGTAACAAATTCTATAGTAATACTTACTTGGGTAGTAATTTTTTGCTCTGATCAGTTGCCTATTCTCTTCAGACGCTTTAGATCATGAAAAGTTAACCACAAAATTTGTACTAGTTGTTACATGCTTCACTAAGTGCCTCAGAACTAAAACACCATGTTCGGGAAATTTCGCGTTGGGCTGCATAGCTACGCAGAAAAAATTTAGGCTTAAAAATGCTATGGGCCATTTCACTCTGTGAAAATGGATGTCCAATGAAAGTGCAGGGCATCACAAAATGTTAGAGAAGACGACGTGTACTTATTTCTACCATTTCATGATTGTTGTGCGGATGGCTTTGCCACTACCCCGATTGGTTCGGTTTTAACCTAGGACGTATTCATGGCGTTATAGTGTACATTTGCGTATGCAGTGACGTAACCCATGTCCGGGAGCGTGGGCATGTTCTCATGAATATATATACCTAATATGTATAACTTGTGTTACTAACAGCGGCGTGCATGACACCTTTTTCGCCCCCTCAGCGGGTTTGCCCAATATCGCAATACTTCATAAAAATGCCCACGTTCGCCTTCCTTCATTGTTTGCGCACAAACAAGAATTACTTGTAACCATAGCCGTATACAGAATCATTTCTATAACAAAGGCGCCTTTTTTAGAGCTCGAAACTACTTGCAAGTCATTGAAAACATAACTTTTTTAGTGATATGACTTTCGATTATATGAATCTGGATATGTTCTACCAAGACATCCCTTGCCCCTGACACATATTCGGTTGATAATGGCACGGCTTTATTACGCACATTTTTGCCTGACCAACCAAGTGAATTCTCTGGCCACATCGTATGGCCCAATGGCATGGTACGAGATAAAGATAGGAATAATTAGAAAGCTACAGGCATTGCCGGCACTTCATGGGAAGTCGTACCAACTATCCGACTGGCGTCTGCCTGTTTGTGTTTTTCTGCTATATTTTAAACAGTGCTGATACAGTGTTAGCTCTAACTTGTACAGTACCGGTGGCTACAAAGCCTCGACTGAGCTCAAATGGTGTTAACGGTTCGTGTGGACGCGTGCATCACGACGCAGCTTTATTATTTATGGTTCACTGTGATACACAAGAAAGTGGAGCGAAGGACATGAAAGGAAGAGACAAGGAAGACGGAGGGTTCACCTAGGAAGATAGAAATTTAATATCAAGCTAAAGAAAAAAAAATGAGCGAAAAAATTGTATTTGTATATTTGTAAGTCAACAGTTTGCAAATCAAGACCGAGTTCGAAAAATTTATTTGCGTATTACGTTATATAGTTTTGTACAGTACATCACTGAGTTCCTCGCTGGTTCCCTCGAAGGAGGTTGGCAATACTGGTGATGCTTTCTACTTTTTATTTCTCTCTCTCTCTATTTTCCTCTTCAAAGTTACTACTTTACACTTCTTCTATGCATTCTTTATTGTGGTAGCCTTCAATACTTCGGTGCAGCCGACAGTGCATTGTTCGTTGTTTTACTTTTAATATTTTCAGATTGAATTTTGTTCACACAAACCAATCAGTCAGTTATAGTTCACTTTGGCACCTAATTTTTTAAGTATATATGTGGAAATCGTGCTCCGAACAAAGAACGACTAATGCAGTCTTATATTGTAGAGGAAATAATTGTCTCTCATGTAACTTTGGCTGCTGAGATTAATAGCTTGTTTTATGAAGTTGATGAAGATTGAAGATTGTTTATTGTCTCTTTTTCATTTTCACCAAATACATGCATGAATGTCTGGATCCTTAGCCTATTGGCTAGTAATGGATCCATTAAAAACATCATACAAATGAATCAGGGGCTATGTATGTACAATCACATGTTTGGGGGGAAATGTAGTATATACAGGTGTTCAAAAAATTGTCCATAAAAAGCATGTGTATGAATAGGAAAGATACATTCAAGATAAATTACAGTGCTAAAAACAAACGCTCGTTTATACAAAAACTATAAATAAGACAGCTGTGTATAGTTTTCATTGCAATAACACACATACAGAAGACCACACGTCAGGACTGCAGTACATCGTCAGTGGTAGAGGCTGCAAATTTTTATCGTCGTCCCCAAAACAGCAGCAGTAGGAAAAACATGTACAAGGTATTATAAGTTGATGTTATTTTCCTACTTTTTGTTCTTCGATAAGCTGGATGTTGTGTGATGCAAGATAAAGTCTTTTAACGCCTGATCTACCCTGTTTGATTGTAAAACGGATGACGGGAGATCATTCCAAACTTTAACCCCGGTGTACTTGAGACGGCGTTGTCCGTATGTGTTATGAGAGAGACGGATTATAAATTTGCCTTAGGAGGCAGAGCGACTACTTTTACCTGGTGTTTGGAAAATAGTTCTAGGAAAGGGGAAGTTGTTACAAATTATTTTATATACCAAGAGAGTTATACGATAATCTCGTAGCGTAAGCACGGGCATTATTGCAGTTTTGGAAAATAGAGGCTGAGAGGGTGTACGAGGGGGAACATGGTTTATTATTCTCAAGGCTCTCTTTTGTAGGCATATTACGTGCTTGATGTATGTGTGATAGGTGAGTCCCCAACACTCGATGCAATATGTTATCTGAGATTGGAGCAGAGAGAAGTAGATGGTGCGCAAGATATCAGTTTCAAAATGCTGTCGAGTAAATTCTCTCTTTACTGATTCGACTGAACGATTCAGAGCTTTCAAGTAAACTGATCAAAAGCGGAAGCTACTCATGCTGACAAAAGGTGCAGTTGTACTTTAACAAATCGATTGCTCTTGATGCAGTGAAGTCGAAAACAAAAGGCCAGACCGACGCTGGTGGTGAGGATGTGGATGACGACGAGGAGGCTGCCGAGCACATATCTCTCCTCCTTGTCATCGGCGCTCTCGTGATTGCCCTTGCTATCCTCTGCCTCGGCGTTTGGTCCTTCAGCATCATGATCGCCAAGGCACTCCAAGCGCTCAATGGCACCGACCCACTCAAACTTCGTCACCTCATCAAGGACGTGATGAAATCTTGTACCTCCCAAGTAAGATTTGGATGTAACAGAGATGATTTGCTACGTCATATAATTAGAGTCGCTAGATGTTGTACCTTACGTTATCCTTTGTAATATGCGTTAGCAGGGTGTCTCGGCAGAAAAGGGGGGACATCCTTCCCAGCACCTTCTTTGCTACTAAGTCAGTATACGGAGCCGAGTAAATATATGAATCCGTCAACTTAGGAAGCAAAATTCGTGTTTGGGCTGTCTTCTAGCGAGCTTTTTTTTCGTAGCCAAAGGAAACTGTCAATTTTATGTTCACATATGGTAGAGTGTACTAGAACAGGGTGGCATCCAGAAAAAGCGTCGCAAAGTGAAGCCCAAACAGTGTCAAGCGACTTGAGGTGCTGGATCAGTAGTTTGAAATGAGTCTTTGCCTTGAGAGCGGCGCGTGGCTGCACCAAAGTGCTGCAGCGGTAGAATACCTGCTTCCTCTTCGAAAAGCTCAGGTTTGAATCGCAGATGTCACGTTTTTATTCTGTGTACCTGTTTCCTGCAAACTGGGAGACAAAATACGATGCTCCGAGACCACAATGTATTTATTCTGAAGCCATCTTTGCGGAGACCAGGTGGAACAGACACCACCATCTTGTGCTTGTTGTGCCATCACCGTCTTCTTCTGGTCAGAATTTTGTTACCCGTACTACTGCGCTACAACTTTACACAATTATAAATATGAGCCAAATGTCCCTCTCTGGCTATCAGAATTTATTAATACACAATTTCGTCTGAAAGAGCAACTCTACTCTATATCGTCATGCGGCACCACATTAAGCCGGATGCACAACACTCCAAATATCCAGAGTGTGCTTTTTTGTATCAAACATCGGACATCGGAAGCAAATTGAGTACAAGTGTGTTTTTACAGCGACCCTCCTGAGGAAATATGACTACCTTAACGGAAACATACTGAATTCACTTCAGTGCTATTTTTATAATGAATAATCATTTCGAGATTTTACAACCGAAATTTAAAAAACTGGAAAGCGCAAGAAAGAGGACATTTTCACAGATTTCATCACAAGAATTCACTCAACACGTTCTTCAAAATTGTTTATTTCTATATTTATTTTTTGAATACAGTCATGATAGTTATGGAGCCTCCAAGGGACACAGATGATCATAACGCTCATCTGACAATCGATTAGAAGAATAAAGGCGTAAAAATGCGAACAAAAACAATAGCCGTATGTTGCTGAGTAATTGTTGAACAAACAGCGGCAACCCGAAGATTTAGTGACTGCAATGGTGTTATTTTAGTTACAATAATAATTTTTTTCCTGCGTATTTTCTTTCTGCTTCATTCTTCTATTATTGCTTTTCAGGACTGCCGAACAGCCGCCTTTGCCCTCACCGACTCTGTCCGTACTCGGGGCGTCAATCCATGCTCCGATTTCTACCAGTTCTGCTGCGGACTCTGGAACGTATCGCAGCAGGGTCTCCAGGAGGGCGGCAACCACTCGGGCACTTATCAGCAGTGGTTGGAAGATCGCTACGTCGCCCACGTAAACACCAGGCTGCTAGAACTACTCAAGTCCAAGAACACGGACGATGACGACGACAGAAACGATCCTTCCCCACGCCGGGTACTAGCTGAGTTTCGATTTCGGAGCGGTACACCAGGAATCTCGAATTCCGGGTGCTGCACTGACACTTTAATGCGTGTGCGGCGAGTTTTATTTGGTATCGTGTCACGTATTTCAGTTTTAACGCGAGAACATAGCGAATGTTCTCGCTCACATCCTGAATGTGAAACACTGCTGCAGCCTTCGTACCGTCCGTCCGCTAACGTCACAATCGAGCGTCGTAATCGGCCCTTAAAGGCGACCCTCACCCGCCGCGTGTGTGTAGTGGTTAAAGTACGAGGACGCAAAAGTCGCGGGTTCGATTCCCACCGTGGCAGTCGCCTTTCGATTGAGATGAAATGCTGGAGGCCCGTGTACTGTGAGTCTGTGATTCTGTGAAATGTCGAAACATGGTTAGCAACCCTACATGTCCAAAATTTCCGGAGCCCTCCGCTACGACATCTCTCAAAATCATATCGTAGTGTGGGGAAGGTAAACTCCAGATATAATTATTAAGGGGACCAACACCACATGGGGAGACCTTACACACGAGAACGTAGCGAAATTTTAGGCGATTGCTCACGCTCTTTTGTCCCAAACAACGTAATGTTGTGCTATTGTGTGGAATGTTAAGACCTTGTGCAATTCATAACAGTGTACTGCCAACTTGATCAGGCAAAGTACGAAATAGTTATCCAGGGATTAGAGAAGCATACAGCTATTCGTAGATATGCAAGAAAATGCACACACATCCAAAGGTAAATATTCACGTGTGCTTGCTTTCGTGCATTCACTGATTTAGCCATGAACAGGTGGTAGTGCCAGCTGCAAGTCATGGGACCGAAAAGAATAGTGAAATACATACCTGTATTAATTCAAGAAATGGTGATTGTGCGGTTGTTAACGGTGAATCAAGTATGAGCGGCCGAGTTTTAAAGATTGTGCATGTAATTTCCATCTTCCGATCGTGGTGGAAGATGTTTAAAAGCAATGCAATGTCACGTCCACAAACAACGACATACGTAAAAAAAGGTGATCGCCAGCCTGCCACTTCAATAGAACAGATTGTGCGCATATATATGTCACTTAAACGTGCCATTATCGAAGGTTTTCAAACATAGCAGATTATGACTTAACTTGATTTTAGCAGCGCACCAGAAGACGAGGACTAAGAAGAAAAGAATATGCACAATACGGATATTCTATGGTGAATTCCACTAGGAGAGCAGGTGCACTCAAAGGGGCGCTGAAAGTGCTTTCTTCAGAGCCGGTGTGTTTTAGTGGTCGAACAGGTGCAGGAGCCCTGCTATTCATTGGTTGAGTGAGAGCACTTCTGCTGCACCGAGAGAAGCGAGGAGCAGTTTCTATAGTGCTCTAGCTTGAAAAGCGCAGTGGTGCAGTACAACGAGTCACGTCGCCTCTGAACGTCACCGGCTCTCAGTTTTTTTTTTTCAGCAAGTGAGTGCAGTGGCAATGGTCGGAATCATGTGTAGTTTAAAGTCACTGTTCCCCGGCTTTTTTACGCGTGGTGACGATGACAGCTGAACGTCTGCCAAATGCGTCCTTGCACAAATGTACTATGTACTAGGCTAATGAAGTAGTGATTGTCCGATTTCTGGCGTATTTTGCTGCTGTTCCTGTCACATGGTCTCCACACTCATCCCAGTCTCACCTTCTCTCCGTGAGCGTGCCGCACTTCACTGGCAGATCGTGTGACCCTGCTCTTCCCACTACCCCTCCCACTCCCCACTGCCCTTCCCCCCTACCCCTCTTCTCTCAATAAAATTCGCCATTTGTCTGCGTCCCCCAGTTCACTGCTAAAATGAAGATGAATACGTACCAGCTTGCTCATGTTTCTATTCTCATGCAGATTATCACATGGTTCATTGATTTGTGGGGTTTAACGTCCCAAAACCACCATATGATTATGAGAGACGCCGTTGTGGAGGGCTCCGGAAGTTTCGAACACCTGGGGTTCTTTAACGTGCACCCAAATCTCAGTACATGGTCACAGCATTTTAACCTCCCTTGAAAATGCAGCCACCGCAGCCGGGATTCGATCCCACGGCCTGCGGGTCAGCAGCCGAGTAGCTTAGCCACTAGACCACCGCGGAGAGGCCAGTTTATTACAGCGGAAATGCATACCAACTGCTGCGAGCTTGTCACAGGGTCACTTTTGTTTTCGATTTCAGGTGGCCAGATCGTACCAATCTTGCATCGCCTTTTTCGCTAACACAACCACCAAAGGTCACCTCAGCTCAATGTGGCATGCTGCTAAATTGAACACAGACGCATGGATGCAGGTGTCCACCTTCTCAGCGCTCTTCCAACTTATGATTCGTGGAAGTCTGGAGAGCCACCTGCCGTCTGCTCTGATGATTCACAGCCATAAAGATGGAACAGTTGACGTGTATCCAGGCAGCCCAATTGACGTGTACGGGTAAGCAAGCGTATACGATAGCAGCGGGATTAGAAACTTTAGTTGGGCGTATGTAACGAGCTTACGTAGGCAGCATGACTACGGGAGAGAAATGCGCATGCGCAGTACATAACGTTTCTATTCTACCGGTGCGTGCATACGTCCGAAAAAAGAAAGGCCCGACACACGCAAACGTAACGAAATGTAGTGCTGGCTACGATACTCTTCCACGAGATATCGAATCAAAGAGCAGTCAGATTGCAGGATGGCACAGAACGTAAAACCATGGATCCAACTATTGGTTTTGACTTGGATGCCAGTAGCCGAGCACGGCCGCTTCCACACGATGACGGAAAGAATTGCCGGGAATGTGGTTCAGCAAAACTTGAAGCTGGGCGAGTTAACTCATATTTCAAGGTTTACTGGTGTGCGCAAATAAAGGCAGACACGGCGCCTGATGCGGCTCTCCCTCTTCGGTCTTTCCGTGTCCTTGTCTTTACTTGCACACACAAGTTTTCCTTGAATCTCCCGAAAGCTGATTCGTTTCGCATGTGACACATCTACTTGAACGAAACGCATCTCGGTACGGTCGATACGATCAATTAAAAGTGTTGTTGAGCGCTTCGCTTGCAGCGTATACAACGTATCGTCCTGCGTACGTAGGACGGTTGAGTACGCCCAACTAAAAGTGCCCAGTTCCTGACTAGGGACATTAATATGTGGTGTGGTAACGTATAGCCTCTCACTGTGAACGTTTGACTCCACTGTAGTTTCCAGTTTGCATTAGAATGTGCTACAACCCACCACTTTGTTCTAGTGATTAAAGCACTCGGCTGCTGACTCGCACGTCATGGGATCGAATACCTACCGCGCTGGCCGCATGATTGATGGAGGTGCAAATGCTTGAAGCTCGTCTGCTTATCTTCAGGTGTACGTTAAAGTACCCCAGGTGGTAAAAATTTGCGGGGCCCTTCACCACGGTGTCTCTCACAATCATGTGGTGGGTTTGGGGCGTTCAACCCTAACGATTATATCGGACTCGCTCCCTGGATTTCGTGCCGACCGGTTGTCCGATGACAGCGCAGCTCTGGCCGACTGGGCTCGCCCAACGCCATCTCCTGACGCCGACAAGAGCTCTTGCCGAGTGGTGCCTCGTCCTCGGACTCCTGCGACCGTCTCCATTTTTCCTATTGTTATAACCGGCCCCCGCGGCTGGGCGGTGCCCCGAAATGCACGAACAGAGTGGCCAGGGCAAAAAGCGAGCGTTTATTGTCCGGCTTGGGTTTTTATAAGAACGAAAGGGAAGGGAAGGGGAAGAGGGAGATAAGATAGAAAGTGCGCGCAGCGTAGACTGGCAGCGCTTGTTTAGCGGTGGCGAACAGTTCGTGGCATTCCTTCTTTCTTAGAATCCATAACTTTCCACTGGCTTCTTGATACGTGTGGAACGTCTTAGCTCTGGGGGCGGGTAGCCCGGAAGGCCGGGGCCAGTAGCCGTTGGAGCTTCGCAGTCTTGTACTGGAGGGTCTGGGCTTATCTGGGGACTAGTGAGAGCCTCTGGACTCGACGGTTTTTCGATGCTTCTCCGCCTGAGCTGGTCCATGTGCCGGTGAACAAGCCCGTTCTCCGTGTCGACAGACACGATGCGTGCACCAGAGGTTGACCGGACCTTCCCAGGTGTCCACTTGTCACCACGGCCGTAATTGCGAAGGTACACAGGATCTCCCGGTGCGAAGTTCAACTCGGCGCTGTCAGGAGAGTGGACATCCCCTGTTGCTCGGCTCCTGGGAGGAAAACACATGTCTAATCGGGTGCGGAGCTGGTAACCAAAAACATTTCTGATGGTGAGCGCCCGGACGGAAGCGGCGTGTTTCTATAGCGGCACAGTGTTCTAGCCAGCACCCTTGACAAGTCTGCGTCCCCACACGTCTGTAGTCCGTCTTTGACGGTTTGCACCGCGCGTTCGGCGAGTCCATTACTCTGTGGATGGTAGGGGGGTGCCCGCACGTGAACTACCCCGTTCTGTTGCAAGAACTCCTTGAACTCCCATCCGGTGAATGGCGGGCCATTATCAGACACTACTGTGTGTGGCAGACCGAATCTACTGAACAGCGTTCGCAGGGCATCGACTGCGTCGCGCGAGGTCGCGTGAGCCAGGAGAATGGCCTCAATCCATTTACTGTGAGAGTCCACGACGACAAGAAGCATCTTGTTTTGGATCGGACCCGCGAAGTCGACATGCAATCGCGACCATTTTTCTTGCGTCTCTGGCCAGCGAATGAGTGCTTGCGCGGGTGGCATGGGCAACGCCTGTACGCAGTGCTGACACACAGCGGCTAAGCGCTCAATATTGTGGTCCAAGCCAGGCCACCAAACTTTTGACCGTGCAACTGCCTTCATTGCAGAAACTCCTTGATGAGCTCCATGTAATAACTTCAGTAGCTTCTTCCTGGCTTCCGCCGGAACCACAACACGATGACCCCAGTGAAGCAAGTTATGCTGCACGGACAGCTCGTTCCGCCTTTTGTGATACTCCCGCATCTCTGTGCCTTCCTCCGCAGTTCGTTGTGGCCAACCTTGGTTGACGATATTGAGCGTTTAGCCGCTGCGTGTCAGCTTCATCTTCGGCTCCTGCAACTTCGGCAATTGATGACGGTGGGCTTTGTAGGTTGCTCTAGGAATGACGCATACGGGCGAGCCGGTATCAACGTCCATCCTCAGCTTTACGCCGTTCCACGTGAACGTTTCCTGAATCAGTGGCACCAATGAATTCTTCGATGTTACGGACCAAAGTTGCGACACGCTGCTGTCACTGTTGGTGGCTTGGGCTGTTACATTCAACGCGTTGTCGATCCTTTGGCACATGCGTGCCAAGTGCCCTTGTTTTCCACATCTGTAACAGTGTTTCCCACGCATTGAACAGGTCGCGCGCTTATCATTACGCTTTCCGCAGCACTCGCATGGCTTTCCGTCTTCGTATTTCTTCTGGCCTCGCGGCACCCAGCGTTGCTCCTTCATTGCCGACACTGTTACCGGGGGCGTTTCTCGATTTATGTTCTCCGCATCTAACTCTGCCCTTTCTGCCGCCAACGAAAGTGCCTCTGCTTCTCGTAATGTCAACTCAGGTTTCGCGAGCAGCTGCTTTTGCAAATTTTTTGAACCTACCTCGCACACGATACGGTCCCTTAACATCCTATCCAGCATGAACGAGAAGTTGCAGTTATGCGCTAGGCGCCATATTTCCTTAATGAATGCGTGAACAGACTCTCCTTCCTGCTGGTTTCGGTGGAAAAACTTGAAGCTTTCTGAAAGTTCGTTTGGTCGTGAGTCATAATACTCGCTTAGAACTTTCACTACCGCATCGTAGCCGAGCGCGTTTGGCTTCTGCGGTGCCACTCTACCGCATAGTACATCAATCGTTCGCGACCCAACTGCGGCTACCAACAGGGCTCTTTTCCTGGCATCGTCAGTGACTTCGTTTGCTTCAAAATAAGCCTCGACCTTCACGAAGTACGCTTGCCACTTATCTGTGTCGTCGTTGAATTCCGGGAGGCGGTGACTCATGACTGTCGATGTGGTGGCTGCTTGCCCGCCTGCAGGAAGCAGCTGGGTCTCGTTCTTTGTTGAAATACTTGTTGCCCCTGTTATAACCGGCCCCCGCGGCTGGGCCGCGCCCCGAAATGCACGAACAGAGTGGCCAGGGCAAAAAGCGAGCGTTTATTGTCCGGCTTGGGTTTTTATAAGAACGATAGGTAAGGGAAGGGGAAGAGGGAGATAAGATAGAAGGCGCGCGCAGCGTAGACTGGCAGCGCTTGTTTAGCTGTGGCGAACAGTTCGTGGCACCTATCTTCTCCTTACTTCTGTCATTCGCTGTCCCTGCGCCTCGCTCTTCCCTTACTCTCTCTCAATCTCTTTACCTTTTAATCATATCCTTTTAATCCCTCCTTTACCCCACTTCTCGTGAGCTACCACTGAGGTGTCCTCCCCCTAAGGGACAGTTACGGGGTCCACTTTTCTCTTCTTTTCATTTAAAATCATTCCCCTCTCCCCTTAACTTACATTATATTGAATGCGCTGGCATCAGTATGCAGCCCCGTTTGTAAGCTTGCTGCTTTTCTTTCGTTCTCAGCAATGCATCTGATCTTACGAGTGCGTTGCTAGACGAGGCCTCCACTCAACTCGGGATACAAGACATTTGGGCTATAAACATCCACGTGAAACACTTGGACGAAGCTGTACGCGCACTCGTCCACTCAGCGCAAGTGAATGTTACGCCCTTGCATTCAATAGAAAGTGACGCGCTAGACCTGGACGAAGACAATGTCAGGTGAGAGAAGAAAACACATTCATTTTTCACGGAAATAATTTATATATTTGTTTGGCTGGCACAGCGGAAGAGCCATCTCTATACGTATTTCATTCGCAGATGTGTTCACTGGCAATCGCAAAAAGAAAATGTAACAAGGGCTAGAAGTGATCAATTGTTTATTACAAACACTGAATTTTCAGACCTGCGAATTTATTCTGACAGTGAGGTTTTCACTAAGCCCGTAGCTCAACAGTCTATGAAAGCCCTTCTTTATTCCACCTCCGCGAGAAAGCGGTTACGTCATAAAAAAAAGCCTGCGACATTGTGGTTAACAGGAGCTGAGAAAACTGCTAGAGTCATTAAAAGAGTCACACCATGCAACAAAAAAAGCCAGTGCGTTAAAAACCCATTCCACAGTGATATTCTAAGCTCAGACACAGCCAGGACGCTTTTCTTGTGTAAGTTCGTCCTTAACTCAAGTGATGGTCTGCCGACCTTAACCTTTCACCAGCACTCAGTGCTCATCACTACGACAAAATAAAAGCGAGGAATCACGTAGAATGATTGTTCAGAGTAATCACCAAGTGAGGTATGTGGTGCAATTAGGCAAATGAGCCATATGTTCTGGAAGAATTCAGCGGGAAAAGATGTGTAGCCGATACTTCGGGCTAACGACGAGTCTAACAATAGATACTTGAAATTTACGCACTGCCTAAGTATTTTTGCTATGAATTCAATTTAGAATAAACGACATGATGCTAAACTAAAGGTATTTATAACGAAGTCACCTTTTAGGTTGTCTATTACCATGCAGCTCAGAAAATTATTAACGTAAGTGCTACTGTTAAGAAACAGCAAGATGAATGTGAAACATCCTGACGATATAAAATACCAGTAATGGAGTCTGTTTGCAATTAAAGCAGCCTACATCCTCACGAGGGTTTCACCATGTCATCTAACACCCCTATACTTTTCCTAAAAAGGTTACAGTATCAAAACGCTCATATGATGGACTGTTGCCATTGACCTAAAGACGTTTATCACTGAGAAACTGAAAAAATAAAGCCTGCCGATAAGAGAGTATATCAGCACAGATGACATCGATATAGAAGGTTCACGTATGCTCTGAACTATGAATACAACAGAGCATGCTGTCAAATGCCCCATAGACCGAGAGCCCGCACTGCGTAGCCTTAAAACGACCATCTGATATACACGGCGATAACATTCATGAAAACGAGTAGGCAGTCATATCAGAAAAAGTCTAGAGGTCGTTATAGTCATAAGGGTAATGCAAATGCTTAAAAAAATTGACGCGCTTTGGCCGATGGTCTAGGGGCCTAGTCACTCGGCTGCTGATCGACCCGAATGCCATTCGTGGCTACCACATTTTCGATGGAGACGAAATCGCTTGAGGTCCGTGTGCTCAGATTTGAGTGCACGTTAATGAGCCCCAGGTGGTGTAAATTTTCGGAGCCCTCCACGACGGCGTCTCTCGTAATCATATGCTGGTTTGGGGGACGCTAAAACCCAATAATTAAGAATATATATTATAAAAGAATGACAAGTACATGAGAAGTTAACTTGCCACTGACAGGGACCGAACCTGTGACCTTCGTATCAAGAACGCATCAAGTTAGACAGAACGAGAACATAACTATAAACGCAGGGAACAGACAGGCCCCGCCGCGGTGGTCTAGTGGCTAAGGTACTCGGCTGCTGGCCCACTCGGCTGCGGGTTCAAATTCCGGCTGCGGCTGCTGCATTTCCGATGGAGGCGGAAATGTCGTAGGCCCGTGTGCTCAAATTTGGGTGCACGTTAAAGAACCCCAGGCGGTCAAAATTTCCGGAGCCCTCCACTACGGCGTCTCTCATAATATTCATAAGGTGGTTTTGGGACGTGAAACCCAAAAATCAAATAAATCAAGTAAACAGACAGACCAATAGTTGAACTTGATTTGTGTCCTGGGAAGCAGGTTCTTAAAAACCCATTGAGGACAGCCGCCACGATGGGGTTGGTAAGTAAAGGTTAAGGTGGAAATTCGAGCGCTCGTTTTTCCTTGTTTGGCACAATAATAATGAAAAATAACGCACTATTGTGGTGATAATAGTTGTGTCAATGTTGTGTCGGACGATAAACGAAGAATGTGTTGGACGAAGAACGAATGGCCGCAGCATACTGTCGGCGGCAGCCACCCACGACGTCGGGGCGGAGCGCCAAGAGAAGAACATACGCCAAGAACAATGGCTCGTCACCAACTACAGGGGATGTTACTGTATGACCTTCAAACAAAATTCCGTGAATTGCCACTTGTTTCTTCCTTCATAGCCTCCTTCGAGAGATGTTGCCATGCCAGCAGTATACTTCGCGTGGTCACGCGGGTTGGGCTTTGAACGAGACGAGACGTCCAATGAGATTCAACCCAAAACAGGTTTATTTTGGCTTGGGGAGCTTTCAGGATTGCATTCCAGCCTTTCGCTAGTCATTTTCACTGTACATATTTAATGTCACAGTCATAATTTTAATACGTATGTGTTTTACCCGTCTTTAATGCGAGGAACATTAGGCCCCTATACAGCCAGTCCCCACACTCATTACTAACTTCCTTTGGCTGATGCACTGGCACTCTTAGACCATTGAATGACCCTTGGGCCAAGAAACACTATAAATAATCGTCAATGACTACATACTAATATTACGGTAATATAATTGGCAACAAATCTGCCTTACAGGTAGCACTTTTGTGATTACATATACTCTCTCTTATGGCAGAGCTAGCCATATTTAAACCACCTATCTCAGATGCCCTGAACTCACCCCAATGACCGTGCCGCAATCTGAAACTTTACGGCCACAAGTGCCGGGAATGAAGATAGAGGGGAGAGGGTGGTGGGGTACGTGTCGCCAAAGGTAGTCACTTGAAAGGACACAGTTTGCATATCCCATATATTCATAATTTTGTAATGGGTTCTGCGTCGGTATTCGAGAAACACGTATACTGATCTCTACAGAGTTTTGAAAGAGGTCGTCGGTTGTGTCGTAGAGATTTCGTACAATGCTTGCGTTTGAACACATGCAAGACTGCATGGGGCGCCTCACGAAAAAAAAATGCTCGAGACGAATCTCGTCTCTGTAGCTTACCCCTAAAAAGCGTTAATAGTCACAATAA
This sequence comes from Rhipicephalus microplus, assembly GCF_043290135.1. Lineage (NCBI taxonomy): Eukaryota > Metazoa > Arthropoda > Arachnida > Ixodida > Ixodidae > Rhipicephalus > Rhipicephalus microplus. The sequence continues at coordinate 165,151,001 of NC_134700.1, read as the reverse complement.
GAGAGTAGGTATCACTAGTACCATTTATTATAGCCACAAACGTTCTGTTTCTTGTGAAGCTGTGCGCTGCTATCGAAACGTCTTTTCCCCCCTTTCAATAAAGTTTCTTTCTCCTCCTCTCAGCAGGCCGCATAGGGCCGCCGCACTGCGTGTTTGAGGTCCCTTCTACATACCCTGGCTGTCCACGCGCGCTGCTGTGCGGGATTAAGTAATGTGTCACTTTTAGTATCGTCTGACACTCTAATAGTATCGTCTGTGACATGTAACAAGATCTAAGCATAGCTAGCCGAATTCGCAATGACATCATACATGGTGCAGCAGGCATATAGCACCTGCTGTGACTTACCGGTGACTTTCATACTGCTTTATTTTAACACATTGATTTGCTCTTCCCCTGCGTTTTCAAAACACACACGTGATAGTGAATCACTTTTCATTTGCATAAAGCTGCACTGAAGGATATTTACTCATTTAGCTCATTCGGGTCAAGTAGAAAAAGAGGTTTTCCGCATTATGAATACCACTTATGGACGCGAGGCCAGAAGGGGTGATGACGCCTGATGGCTTTCGCCATTACGAAGAACCCGCAATCGTTATTCATCAAAGTCACACGGGGATTTTACATAGTAATCTATATACCAAATGAAATATACAGTTGAAACTTTATTTAACAAAGTGATTACCAGGCTCAGAATATTCGGTTAGATCGGGAACGTCGTAAAATGAAGAAATCTGGTATTGTTAACCTGAAGTTGCAATGTAGCGATATCCAGTAGCCATCATGGCTTCGCAGCTTTGTTGTCAGCGGTAACACACACCTGTGCGTCCTAAGTCTTCGAGGGCCGCCCGAGGACGGCTCGGACAAGGGGGCGCGAAATCATGTGCGGACAATGCAGGCCAAGTAGGCGGTTACGTAGAACAATGGTGAAATTCTCGTACCGTTGTGGTGGAATTATTGGACCAGCTATTACTGGTTAACGATCTGCCATGACATGGACAACGAATGAAGTGACTGTGCTAAGTGGGTAAGGGAAAACGTTTTGAGGAGATAATTAGTGCTGAATCTGCATAAATCACTAAAGAACGAAAGTAACTACCATTACCGCTAGCTATGTTCACTGTACGTAAGTGGGCAACCGACAATGTAGTGCGTTGATCTGTGCACGGGCGTGGCGTGCAGCCTGGTAAGAGCAAATCAATGTTACTAAGGTACCGCTATGTTTTATTGTGATATAGTTCGGGCCCAGTTCCGGGGAAAGACCCGTATCTGGGAACACCAAAAAGAAATCACCGTCTTTTTGCTCGTTTATTCCTAGTAACACTGAGTTATTTCGGGTGTAGGGGCGAAATTATTGCTCTAATTCTAGTTTATGGCAACACTGCACTCTGCGACTGTTTGCCCGCAAATGTGAATGTCTCAAATAGATAATATCGTGACATTGGGTTTCGGTTGATTCAGTTTGGACCACTTGTCACATTAATGATTGATATGTGGGGTTTAACGTTTCAAAACCACCATATGATTTTGAGAGACGCCGTAGTGGAGGGCACCGGATATTTCGACCACATGGAGTTCTCTAACATGTACCCAAATCTCAGCACATGGGCCTTCACATTTCCGCCTCTATTGGAAATGCAGCCGCCATAACCGGGATTCAATGCCATGACCTGCGGGTCAGCAGCCGAGTACCTTAGCCGCTAGATCACCACGGTGGTGTAACACATTTCGAACTAATAATGTGCCCTGTGCGAGATGGCTCTTCTAGAATTTTATATTTTCGGTCACGCTGAGTGCAAATAAACGGTGCTGGATATTGGTCATTTGTTGTGCGGAAGACGCTGTTCATGCACCGCTACGTTGTGACTTAGAGATTTTGTACCATGCTTGCCTTAGAACACGTGCATGAAAGTTTCGGATACCTGCGAAAAGATGAAACATAATAGTGTCATTATGTGCATAAGGCTATGTCAGATTTAGATGATTGTTGACAGAACTCCGCTGCAATGCTTACAACTGCTTACGCCTAATCATTTAGCAGGAACAGATTGATTTGGGTAAGCTGATGATTCGTGATGTGTTAAATTCTGCTCGACAATAATTAAGAAATCGGTCAGGAGGAAAAAGAAAGCGAGTGTACTTTCCTGCCTCTAATTTTCTTTTCATTGACGTCGTGCTGCAGCTACCACAATAAGAAACCGGCTTTGTTCTTAGCTCATAAAAATTTTACTAGCATAGATTATATCTGGTACGTTATCTGCTTCCAGGTGGATGCCCGTACTCGATGTATACGCCCCATCTTCATCGTCCCAGCATAAACTTCGGGCAACTAACGTTGATGCGATCCTCGGTATTCTCAAAGCACTGGCGAAAAGCAAGTTCGAGGCCGTGCAAGTGTACTTGCTTCTCGTTCAGTTCGCCCCCTTCATAAAGTTCGCCTCGGAGACCAAACAAGAACCGCGACTTGAAATCAAGGATGTGCAAAGAAGGTACGGCAAATGTCGTCTTATACAGGCAACCCCCTTCTTCGGACCCTCGTTGACTTTTAAACACTAAAATCATGTCACTAGGTTACACATGGCGAAACTACGGAAAAGCAGGGTGTAGCAATGCATGATGTTTATCTCTTTGGAATCAGTGGGGGCTCTATGCACACGTCACTGAACAAGGCAAACTCATCGCTGCACTCATGTTAGTCAAGAATAGCCACACTGGACAGATGTTTGCATCTACACTTCGAATTCTTCATGCGAGCTCGTTTCTGCGTTTCAAATATATTTTTTATCGTTTGCTCGTGGCGCACGTCATTGCTTTGCCTCTCGTTTCCACAGTTATGGCACATTCATAATTGAGAAGCAAAACAAAAGTGACAGAGTAGCCGGAAAGCCACGTCTACGCACGTCAAAAACGTTCACGTTCGTTCTGCATCTCGTATACATGTCACCACCGTCTTCAACACCTTCACAATTCATTACATTTTGCCCTTTTCCTGAGCAGTAAACTTCATACCGCATTTTAGGTATATAATCACAGCACTGAAAAGGATCAGTCTGCACTTTTTTAAACGTTGTTTTCGAAGATGCATCAGCAGAAACGACACGAGTGGGCAGCGGTGGTGGTTTCAGCCGGCTGTAGAAAAGCGAGACACGTGAGGGCATGTCGACTCGCTGCAGCTGCACTTTTTTCAGCTTTAGGTGTCTGCGGCGGTCGTAATTAAAACGGGTCGCTCGACGATAGCGTCCTTGTCCAGGCCGTGCGCTTTGTCGTACTGCACGATCAATCACCAATTACGGTGATGCGAGCCACCACAGATGCCTTTGCCGCCATATGTTGGATTTTGTGCTGTTCGTTGACATCCCGTAGCTTGGGTTAGTGGCACTAGTGCAGCAAAAGCCGTGCAGCTGAAAGGTGGTCTGTCGCCACGTAGTGCAAATATCAATCTACGACCGGTTTGTTTGGCGCCAGTCTCGGGGCGTAGTTTTCCGGCCTCTTGGGCGACAAAGTGAATGAATTTCAGCCGAGTTTTGCCGATGTCGCTCCCTTCGAGGACAATTGGGAACGCGCCTTTCGACATCGGGCTCTTACGGAATCCGCAAAGATCACCGCCGACCTCCTCAGCCGCGCAACCGACGTCCACACCAGTTCACCTATTGTAGGTGTAATAAAAGATTTAACTAGGTGGCTTGTATCGCATGTATTCCGGTGGCGAAACATTGGCGTTGTCTGCGAGCGAAAATTTCACATAGTATACGATTGCCTGCGTGGTGAGGTTTTCTTGCATACCATGTATATGTTAGTGCTGAAAACTGTTTCGTAATTTATTTCCCTATCTTTTGAATTCAAAGTTTTTGCAGCACCTGAAGTATTGTTGCAGGGGGGGGGGGCACACACTGGGTAACATATGCTTGCATAAAAATTATGTACACGCAAACAAAACAAAAAAAAAACAAGAAAAGAAAAAAAATATTGCTACGTCTTCAAGCAATGTTTTAGTGCAGAAGTAAACGATCTCCAGAGAAAGTTCATTGCACCGGAAAAATTGTGTGATAAAAAAAAGAACGTGCATTTGTATGCGTGTGTTCTGCAAAAACTTTTTTTTTAATTCAGAGGTTTGTCACTTTTGTGAGCTAAGATATGGGGAGGTAAAGATGAGACTCAATATTTAATTTCACCACATCCCACAAAATACATCGAAAAGGATTTCCATATTGACATTTTTTGCAGGTACTTTATAGTGCCCACTATAATCTCTAAAGTGCAGTAGCACTAAACGAGAGATCATAGTTACATCTAACAAGACGGGCTGCATTGTTTTTTTGTTTTTTTTACCAGACTGAGCATAATAGATAGGGAATTCAGTTGTGAGACCCAAGCTACACAGGCTTAATTAAATATAGGTCTGACGTTCGAAAGATAAACTATATATACTTATTTTATTTTGAGAGAAGCTAAGCGGTAGTTACGTTTAACAAAATTTACCATTCTGTAGGAAAACTACATCATCATCACAAGGCTTAGGACAAGTAAGAGTTGATGAAAAATAAACACCAAGGCATTTATATTTTATCAACGGTTTCTGGCGTTAGCTGACAATATCTATGGTGTAATTAAACAAGTGTGGATCATGTCAACCAGTGAATGAGATAGGTTGCCGCTACTTAACACACCAGCGCCCCTGTAGTGAGAGGATTATCATTATAGCATGTAAAATAGCGTAGTTGAAGCGTAGAATTAGACAAGGCGTACAAATTTGCGAACTGTGCAAAGGGGTTGGTCTAAAGGCCCACTGATAATGGACTCATAATTATTCATAATCAGCAGCATCATCACCAAAGCGTGCAGTTGTGAGTGCTATCTTACGGGTCATAGGGGGTACTTCGCCAATTAGAAGACGCTATTCGGCGTAGTCAGCACTGCGCAAGTGCACTTGCAGCATACATTTTATAGGAGAGCTTCAACAGGTTAATGCTAAGTGCGCAAACATTCCTTTCGCTATGGAGCGAAGGGTCCACCAAAAATAAAAAAAATAAAACGGCGATGGCGGAGTGTTGGCTGAATAAGATCCGCTGTCCCCAAAAAATGGAGTGAGTCTGTCTGCCACCCGTTAGCGCTCTTGCACGCAACGCACAGCCCACAGCAAAAGCCGCTGGATACAGGCCGTAAAAACTACTCCCTCAAGAATCAAAACAAGCGGGTCAGAATGGCGCATGATAATATATGATAGCACACACAAACGACATGGACATTAGAAGGTACATTCAAGACAAAATATTGTGGGAATTGAGGCTGGGCCGCTGCCTTTGCGCGGGCTTTCCCGCCTTTTCTGACGTTCTCATTTCCCGACATGTCTGCCCTCCTTTGCTGTCTGCCGCACTGGGAAGGGCGGAGAGACGTTTAACTCCATCACCCGGTAGCGGATGTTGACTGTGGCGCCGCGCGTGGAGCATCCCGAGAGGTTTTCGCGCGCTGCGTCAGGGACAGGGAGTACTCTCCGGGACAGCAAACGGTGAGCCACGCGATCTTTTCCGTCCGTCGTCTCCCGTCGCTCGGGGGCTCGTCGGACTTCGCTGACGGCGCCTCGCGCCCGAGGCGAACGCTCACCTTTTGTTGCCCCACTGCGTACTCACGGCCGAAGGGCGGTACGGTGTCCTAGTGCGTGGCCTCGCTACGCCGACCCGTCTCCCTTCGAAGCCAACGCGAGCGCCTTTGCCCTCGCTCGAGCAACCGGGCCTTTGTTCCGGTGTCTCCGTGGATCACCTTTACCGCGGAGACGTGCTCGTGGCACCCTGCGTAGTACTTTGTGCCCGTGGCGTGGATAAGCCTACTTGCTTTCCCGCCGCGCCTTTTTGCAACGGGCTGTATTGCGTTTGGTTGCCACAATAAAGTGTTGCGACGTTGAGCAGTATCGTGTTCTCGCCACGGCGACGGTTAACGCGTGCCCTGCGGCTCGCTAAGACCGGACCCACGCTGGTGGCCGTACTCCTTCGGGATACGTTTACACCACAATATATAGCAATAACTTGGCTAACTGCGCTACCATACATTAGGGAGGTTTAGAATAACGTTCGTGAGCGTTGCGGGCGTTGCTTCAGTTGCGGGCCCCATATAAGTTTTAGAATAGCGTTTGCTCACCTTAGGAAAAAGTCTAAAGACTTTCAACCTGACCGCAAACTAAAATGCACGGAAGCTACACAAAGCCCTTCGCAGGCCTCACGCGCGCCCTGATTGATCACGCTATTTTGGAATTTCTGCGGGCGGGCCGCAAACGTGAATGGTGGCTCGCGTTACGACGCATGCGCAGTGGCAGTGAGTGTACCAGAAGGGCTTGCGGTGCGCTATTCTAAACCACCACATTATCACGCTACCATACCGACAAGACGAAATCGCCACCTTCACTGACTTCAGAACGGCAGGTTCAGATTACTTGAGCGCGTGAAGCACTCGCCGGGGCGCGTAGCGCAGGCACGAGAAAATTAGCGGTTCGTTCAACTCACGTGTTGAGGTTCTGTTGGCCTCAATGCGGGAGCACGTTTGGCCGACTAATTCCCCGCGGCGAGGGCTTCGTGCGTGGCAAGAGCAGCGGTACGTAATCGATGGGTCGGAGATTGTGTCGGTATCAGCACAAGCACAGCGCGTATGGTCGCAGCTGGTACAGCTGTCAGCACATCCGTACACGGTTGTTGTTGGGAGCCGGCGCACACGTAAAATGGGGTGAGGTGGCTGCCGAGTTTGTGGCTACTCGTAGAAGGGAGCGAGGTGGGTGCCAAAGGCGACAGTATCCTGAAGCGAGCAGCCCTTCTGGACCACCGCACCGCGTCGCTTGTCGGTATTGTTGACATCAGGCCTGGCGTGTTCAAGCGCTTAGCGACATGCTAGGAAGTCATCAAAAAAAAAAAACAATATACTCAGACGCATATGCTGGTCCGACCCTCACTTCAGATCGAGAAGATTCCCTATCCCCTCACCCTCGGAAAAAAAAATCGTGGCTTACGCCCCTGACCGTACAAAATCAAAAGCAGTGACAATGCTTCTTCCGTAGTGGCACGTTTGCGCAGCCGTTGGCGGGAGCCGCTAGAACATGCACTGTCCGCCAACCGCCTGATGACCGCTAAGTAGAGCCAAAGGTGGCAGCCGAGCTGACGTAAATATGGTGTGAGCTGTTGCGCTAACACATAAATGTGTGGTACGCTCACGCCTACTTTTAAGGGTTAGTCTGAAGAGTAAAGCTGAGAGGGAGGAATCGGCAGCAGGCGCATATACGATCGTTTTCACATTGTGCACTATTGCTCCCGCACACGTTCGCGAAAAGAACCTTCGCAGCGATGGGAACTATATATACACTCTCGGTGTGTTTGGTCGTCGCAATAATGTTCAGTATAATGTCAAATTAGTAGCCTCCTTCCTTGGATTATGTGTTCTATGCTCAAGTAAAAGCGCGTGAATGTGGCGGACGAATGCGGCTGAAGCAGAGATGAAAGGAGCCGGACATAATCTGTCGCACGAAGCGCGAGAACTAGTGCGAATGACTCCTCAACCAGAGAGGAAGTACCCTGCCCGTCTTTTGTCAGGAAAAAGAGATCGATGGGGCACCAGTAGAGGGGGCTGAGAGGGGCTGCCTTGCTTAGAAAGCTACTGCGAACTTAAATCAAAAGGGCTTGGTTCCGAGCTTTGTTTCGACAGACACCCAATGCTGCTCGTATGCCGTGGTGGATGCTGTGCTCTCTGACCACTTACTTAGTGTTACGACGATAGACAGCGTGAAAATAACTCACTCTTTGGGGTGGCCGTATTCAAGTACGGCGGCATTTTTTTACGATTACACTAAATCAGATTCAGAAGAATCTGCTGCTTGCATTATTTCGTACTGCATTACAACTTTTTCTCAGCTGGTTCATTGATTTACCCTTACGACGAGACACTTTTTTTTTCGTAAGATACCTGTTGAATCGAGGTCACCGCCTCTCCGAGAGCACCGCCAACACCGGCATCAAAGCTACTGTGTACACTGTATCTAAGCTCTTCGTTTTGCTTAGGTGATGGTCAGAGTTTTCAGTTCCGCTTATGACAAACGGTTTCAGCTCCTTTTTTTTTCGCAATTGTTTGCAGAATTTTCCAATTGCTGGTCGCTTTCTGAGAGGTTAGTTACATTTAACTTAGTGGAAATAAAGAGCTCGTTTCGCAGACGTTCTTCTGTTGGCGTCGTTGGTTGTTAGCGAAAATAATTATATTGCGCGTGACCGGAAAGTGGCGAAAGATCCAAACAAAATAAAAATAACAAAAACTTCTGGGTCCGAGTGACGCATCAAAGGTGGGCCGTTTGCCAGGCAAGCTGATACTTCACCACATAGCCATGCGTCTGCTTTTGATTACTGTGAAAATAACTTGATCTGCTTGAAAATGGAGTGAAAAAAACTTTTATGCTTTACAATCACTAGCGACCTGTGTACATGTATCACAATACAACATCAAATATTTGAGCAATGATATGTGGTGCGTACAAGCGTGCTTTACGGATTCACGTCAGAACATGTGATTATAATAATGACTTCATGATTTAAAGCCGATCACCCACTCCAAAATACCGACACATACCTCTGCCTATCCTCTTGAGGCCATGTAGTGTGCACAGCAAATTCAAAAAGATTTTACGCACCAGGTGTACGATGTACGCACTAGGGACAGGACATCGCTATCGCGTTCATATTTTAAATGCGAAGCTGTAGGCTCCCGCAATTTTTTCCAGTGAACATATTCATAATAGTGATCACCGCGTTCAACAATAACGCGTTCATCGTTCACATATAGTGAATTTCCGATAATTTTTAGTGGTTGAGTGGTGAAGTCAAGCACGTATTCGTTGGGTAAATCAAAGAGTAACAATAATTAAGCATTTAAAACGCGCATTTAACTACACTGATATTTCGTTGAAGAGAATGTGAAACAATTATGGTGCTTTCGCTCGTAGCTGCACGTATTTTTACTATACAAAACTGTTAATGTGATATTTTTTAATGCGCCTTCGTATATGAGTCACGGTTTTTTTAAACGTTCCCAATATTATTGATATTGAAAATAAAAATTAATACATTCGCTGTACTTCCGCACTTCATTTGTGCTGATTATTGGCTTGTTGGCTCGACAGCATCTAGAAACTGTGGGGGTGGTAGCCAATTTTGAAAAATGTATTCCCTACAACTCAACCATGACATAACGCTGAAAACACATGACAGTACTCCATTTGTGTTTATCTCGCCGAATACGTGCTTTTTCTATTGCATCCAAATGCAGGTGCGTGCAGGTCGCGCAGTTCCACTTCGACCGAGAGTTGCAGGATGCGATCGCTGAGGATGAGGAAAGCCAAGACAGGGAGGCGGATACCGTCATTTTCATCTGGAAGCACGTTCGTGGCCAGGCATTGGATCTGTGGAATGTCAGCACAGGTTTGGAGCTGAACAGGACGATACTGCGCAACCACATTACCGCTGATCAATTGCACTGTAAGGGAGAGCTTGTTTTCCGCTAAGGTACTTGTCTAAAAATGAATATTTTTGCCGGTGACGCAGAAGAGTCTCGGGTTTTACTACCGTATCCTTTTATTTCATTCACTCTTACCTCAATCATGCCCACGCCGTTGCGTTGTCGGGATGCGTAATCGAGAAATTAAATTCACTCGACTAATTCTTCGTGAGAGATGTTTCGCATTTAGGAAACCGCCGAGAGTAATGCTGCCAAACACACAAGCTGGCATCCGCTCTGTGGAATGTTCACGTAGGTAGATTAGGCTAGACCTGTTTCGAACGTACTCTGAGGTTAACTTTCGTTTTTTTTCTTAAGCATATAAATAAAATAAAATCAATTCGTATTCTTTCACAGAACATTGTGCAAGATAAGGATATACAGAAGGAGTTCCCGTAGTGTAAACTGAAATGGGACATCCCATCGATTCCCATTGCATGATCGCGCTCGCTAATTATGTCTCCAATATCAACACTGCTTGATATCATCTCGTGTAAATTATGCAAGCATATGAATGTTCCATTGACATGGCTCCGATATACAGTGCAGGAATTATATGCAGAAGATTGATTAGAGATAAAACTATTTGGGCAATTTGTGTTACTCGCCTCATGGAGATGCACGTTTCGTAGGCCCCCCTGTATGAGTTGCGCGGCGCTTCGGTCGTTATGCTTGGTCGCTTTTGCGGAAGTTCTTCAGACTACGTTGCTGTTAGAGATAGTAAGTTTGATGTTTATCAAACACAACGCAATGGCAATGGTTCGGAGTCACGTTCATAAAATAGTTGTCAACTGTTGCTACTTCGTGCTGAATTCTACTTTTTCAAGCTGGGGGAGGCAGAAGAAGTGCCTTGGGCACTTCGCTTTTTCCTATATTTTCTTGTTTCATTTTCTGATCGAATGAATCACATTTTGTGATTTTCAAGTCTCTACTTCAATAGTGCTCAGTGTCGAAACGGGGCAGCGAAGGGATCCCAAATTAAGGGAGTGATCATTAGAGCACTCAGAGATAGATAGATAGATATATAGATAGATAGAAAGATAGTTAGATAGATAGATAGATAGATAGATAGATAGATAGATAGATAGATAGATAGATAGCAGACAGACATCACTCAAAGTGCTTGTAGTACGCGAAGAAATGATTCGCATTGAATGAAGAAAACGGCGAGTTTGTTTTCTAACACGCGTGGCTACATTTTGCTGCTTTTGACACCCTTGGCTGAAGTTCATGCAGCTTTTTCAATGGTTCTTAATATTTTTGATGAGCTTTATTTTTTTCGTCATAGCAACCTTGATCTATAGGAAGGCCTAATCATCTGCTCGACGTGCACACACTAGAAACTGGCTAACGATAGCTAAAACTGCTATATGATAAAGCTGGTTGTCATATGTGCTTAGAGCGCTTTATCATTTTACAGCTCTTACTACAGTTTTATTACTGACCTATGATGTAATCACGACGGTGGCGCGTAATGAGAGTGGTATTTCAAGCGTACACCATATTCAATTCTTTTTTTTTCTGCAGATGCACTCGAGCCTAGCGATGAAGACGCACCTTCGCTGAAGGAAGCCTACGGCCCTGACTTCCTCAGCAACCTCGTCCTGAACACGAGACTCACGGGGAACCAGATCAACATCAGCCGGGGGCTGGCGTCCTTGCCTCTGACACACGGGAACTTTGACGCCATCCGCGTGCGGCCAGACTTCATGTACCCGTTGGCCCCGGAGCCAAGTATTAACTACGCCACGATGGGCGTAACGATCGCAAACATGCTAATTGAAGCCGCCCTGCAACCATCATCGCGAGACGCTGAGGACCAGGAGGTGGAAGATTACGGAACGTGCCTCGCATCGTATGCGAAAAAAGCGCTGAATATTACTTTGGATCCCAAGGATTGGAAGGTTTACGCTGTCATGAAGTGGGCTTTGGAAGTGGCGTTCATGGCCATGAAACGCAACCACAATTACGTGGATAAGCTCGTCTTCGACCAGTTCTTTTTCGTGCGCTTTGGCCGGACCTTCTGCGGCGAGGATTACATCGGCTTCCTGCGCTTCGCGACCAACACGTCGGCTCTTTTTGCCCGAGCATTCGCTTGCAATCCACCGGTTGATAATACGTGCTGATGATGGCCATTACCGTAAAAAAAAACTTTGCTCGAATTTTTTTGTCTATGCACTAATGGAATAATAAGTACGAATATTTGATGGTTTTGATGTGTTCTAGTTTCTGCGTACCTTTCTAAAACATACAATGTTTTTTTGGTCTGGGTAAACTTTCTTTTGATGGGAGTTCCCAAATTGGCCAAAATATGCAGTTTTTTTTTGCGGAAAACCACCAGCTAAGAAGAAAGAAGTAGTTATTGTTATTTTCTTTAACCTGGAATGGTACGTTTTAAATTCCGTTCGATTTCGTTTCAATTTTTACGCTGATGTAAATAATAACTGCAACAGCTAAAAAAGTGTACCGCAACAGTAGTTCATTTTTTTCTTGTTGAGGCATAAAACATTTTTCGTTCCTTATTTTTCTGCCGTATATTCAGCGCGATGCTCGCTTTGTCATTGCCCCTTCATCCGCACATTACAGGGAAATCATTGCAGAATACAATAATCAAGTTCACAGCACTCGTTCATTCGGAGTTTATTAACACCTGAAGTTCTAATTGCCATAACTATGATATGATTATCAGGCGCGCCGTAGGGAAGGACTCTAGAAATAGCGATCGTCTGGTGTTTTCTAACACGCCCTAACAAGAGTTGGTTCAAGGGTGTGGAAAGAACCGTGTGATTCGCTTCCCGCGTGTTTGAATTGAACTGATTTGATTGATTGATATGTAGGGTTTAACGTCCCAAACCATCATATGATTATGAGAGGCGCCGTAGTTGAAGGCTCCGGAAATTTCAACCACCTGGGGTTCATTACGTGCACTCAAATCTGAGAACACGGGCATACAAAATTTCCGCCTCCATCGGAAATGCAGCCGCCGCAGCCGGGATTCAATCCCGTGTCCTGTGGGTCACAAGTCGAGTACCTTAGCCACTAGAATTTGGGAAGAACTAAATGTGACATAAGGACTCGATGTTCACGGTGAAGAACTATGCTTTGAGTAAGGCGTTAAATTTATTTAAATCGAGGAGTATATAAAGAACACTAAAGAGAAGCAATAACTTGGTTTAGATTGATTAACTGAACTTCTAAAAATTTATGGCCACAAGTTTTACTCTCATGATTAGAGGAGAAAATCATAGTTCAACTTTCGTTCTAAATTTCGCACCAAAATCTCCTCGCGAGACGTAACAAATTTCAGTGCATTCCTCGTAATTACACGGCATTGGCTCCATGAAAGTTTCTGAAACTTGATATGCTAGGTCTATGGCACCAACCTTAGAATTTCCTAATATACACTAGAGGGAGCCTTGCACTAGTGGCTATAGGAGGTGCAACGCACGGTGCTTCAGCGAGCGTGGAAATTTATTTATTTATTTTATTTATTTACAAATACTGCATCTTGCACAGCAAGATATTGCAGGAGTGAGTACAAACAAGATAAAATACAATACATGAGGTCACACTTAATCACATTTAGTCGCATTAAATATAACACAAATAAAGTATACGCATTGAGTATACACACTGAAGTATACACACTGAATGGGCAGAACATCAGGAAAGTATACACAGCTGATCAGTGAAGAAAGTTTGGCAATGGTTCAACGAATTTATCATTTGACAGCTCGCGCAGGGAGCCCGGGAGACCATTCCAAGTACCAATAGTGTGAGGAAAAAAAGAAAACTTGAAGCAATCAATGAATGACTTCAAATGAGCTTTGTTAAGGTAGTGACTTCTCCTTGTGATTCTAGAATAAGGGTTAGTAAAGGTAATGGGTGCATCAAATAAATCTTTCCCCTTGAGCGATCTTATGCAACAGGACATGACGGTCACAAGTGCGTCGGAGAGCCAAAATTTTTAGCTGTAATTCATTAGCATATATTGTAGGTGAAAAATGGCGATCATAACGCTTACATATAACTCTGATGGCTTTTTTCTGAATAGAATCAAGCATATTTATGTCATTGGCATGATGCGGTGCCCATAAGACAGACGCATACTCTAGGAGAGGCCTTACTTGAGATCTGTATGCTACTAGTTTACATTCCCTAGTTGCACCTAGAAGGTTTCTCTTTAGGTAACCCAGCTTTCTTAACGCCTTATTTGATATATTCAGAATGTGGGCATGCCATTTCAAGTCTGGGGTGAAAGTAACACCGAGGTATTTGAAAGTGTCTACACTTTCGAGCTTGTGGTTACAACTAAAATATGAAAACTTCAATGGATGCTTTTTATTTGAGAAAGTCAATGAGACTGTTTTTCAGTGACATTCAGTGACATCTGCCATGTCTTACTCCACTCGTAAAAACGGTCGAAAACTTTAACTGCAACTGATCTTGAGTGCTAGTCACATCAGAATATATGACACAGTCATTGGCATAAAGTTTCAATTTCACAGAAGTCCCAGCAGTTACTTTAATGACGTCGTTTATATAGATGATGAAGAGTAATGGACCCAGTACCGATCCTTGTGGTACACCGGATGTGACACTGACCTGAGATGAGTGAGCATGATTAAATGTAACAAATTGTGTTCTTGAGCTCAGATAGTCCTGTATCCAGTCTGTAAGTGTAGTGTCATGAATTTGTTTCTTGATTTTCATGAGAAGCTTTTTATGGCATACTGTATCAAAGGCTTTCCTATAGTCAATGAAGATGGCATCAAGCTGTCCTCTGGCATTAAGTGTGGATGAATTCTCGTGGGAGAATTCTAATAATTGTGTCACCATCGAGAAGCCTGGACGAAAGCCATATTGAGCATGTGAGAGAATATTCTGTTCAGACAAGTACTCGATGATATATTTATAGATGATGTGTTCCAGTAATTTACAGGACGTTGATATAAATGAAATTGGCCTATAGTTGCACATCACCTGTTTATTGCCATCTTTATGTATGGGAACGACCTTGGCGCACTTAGAGAGTAATGGGACAGTAGATGACTCAACAGACTTTGAAAAAATGACTGACAAATACCGAGAGGTCCATTCAGAATAACGTTTCAAAAACATATTAGGTATACCATCTGGCCCAGCGCTTTTCATTGTATAATTATTGAGTACAAAGTTACGAACGCCCGCAGTAGTAATTAGCATGCTTGGGAAAGGTTGTGGACATGAGTTAGTAAAAAATTTGGGACTACGCCCATCATCACGTGTGAACACTGATTTAAAATAGTCATTAAATGCTTCAGAAATGCTAAGAATGTCAGAGCATGGTTTATCGGAAATAATAAATGAGGAAGGACAGCTCTCACTTTGGAGATTGATGGCTTTCTAAATTTTTGACGGCTTGTCTTTCATGAACGACGACAAAGTATAATTGAAATAGGAGCTTTTCGCACTTGACATAGCAGATTTTAAACTACTCTTCAGTTTAGGTAACACAGATGATTTTATTGGATTGCCAGATTTGGAATGCTTACGAAGACGCCTGATACGGCGAATCAGATGTATAATGTCGCGAGTGTACCAAGGATGCTTGGGATTGCGTTTTATACACTTTGTTGGAATGTAATTAGCAATACATTGGCCAACAATTCTATTAAAGCGGTTCACTAGTACATCGACATGGTAATGGCTGGCGCTGTTTAAAAACTCATCAAAAGAGGATGCAAGTATCTCGATTATGGAGTTATCATCAGCATGCTCGTAGTTCACAACAGTCTGGTGCAAAGGAAGGTTAGGTACAGTCGTTAGGTTAAACTCAACTACGACACCCTTGTGATACAACAGGCCTTCGACAATCTCACAATGATACCCGTTTTCTTTAATATGCTCATTAACGAAAACAAGATGAAGAATTGCATTTTCGCGGGTTGCAGAAGAAACAATTTTCGCCAGGTCTAAAGAAATAGTTAAGTCAATCAAATAGTCACAGGTGAGCTTGTGTTGGCCATGTGCTGATAGAGTTTTCCAGTCTATTGCGGGGGTATTGAAGTCCCCAGTGATTAACATTTTGCAACCATTTAATTTTTGTTGGACTATATAATCCAAGAAATCAGAAAAGATACCAAAACCCGCATCAGGTGGACGATAGACAGCTCCAATAGCCAGCGTGAGACCACAAAACCTAATTTTACACCAAATAGATTCACAGTTGGTTACATTGGGGAGTACAGTGAATTCAATGTTTTTTTTCCACAAAGAGCGCAACGCCACCTCCACGACGGCCACATCTATCTTTTCTCAGAACATTGTAACCTGGTGGTAAAATTTCTGAGTCCATGGTGCAAAGGAAGGTTAGGTACAGTCGTTAAGTTAAAATCAACTACGACACCCTTCTGATACGACAGGCCTTCGACAATCTCACAAGGATAGCCATATTTTTAGTATGCTCATTATACGTTCATTAAGCCAAGTTTCTGTTACGCATATTACGGAAGGATGATAGCATGCAACGAAGTGATGAAAGTCATGAATCTTGTTAAGAATGCTATGGGCATTAATATTTGCTAAAGAAAAGTTATCAGAGCAGAGTCAGGTTCCAGGAGGCTGAGAAGATTGCTTCTTGGCTTGAATGATAGAGTCGCCCGCTTCGATTAACACATAACGTGCGTTATCTATCAGCTAGGAATCATACTACAGACGAGAGGAGGTGGCATTTCTTCTTTGGTTAGCTGAAAGTTTCCAAAGGGCACTGCGTACCTTTCTAACGCGCTCTGAGTAGTCCTCGTTTACATATATTTGTATTCCTTTCAACTTTCTTGCATTCTTTAAAACAGCAAGTTTAGATCTGTAATTCAAAAATTTAAATATAACAGGTCGTGGCTTTTCGCCTCTACGCGCTCCAATTCTGTGCCATCGTTTGATGTCGGTACATTCAAGACCAAGTTTATCAGACAGTAGGCTCGTGAGCAATTCAATCAGCTGCCCGGGAGACTCGGAATGGTGTTCAGGCAGTCCGTAGACAATAATATTATTTCTACGGGACCTGTTTTCAAGTTCATCAGAACGGTTGTCAAACTTCGATACCAAGTTAGCAAGATGAGTTACCGTTTTTTCAAGTTGTTCAACACGGGGAATTGCTTCCTTGTCTGATAACACCGAGGCCTCAAGCCTATTTAGCCTTTCCTCAATGGAAGCGAACTTGGCTGTCCATGAAGAGAGCTCAGAACGGATTTTTTCTTATCCCTCGAGCAGCTGCGACAGTTTTTCGTTTAATTTGTCAGGGCCAAGATTGCTCTCAACATCGCCGGATAATAGCAACAAAATTTTACTGACAGAGAAGAACAATAATGCCGCCATAAGTGGGTCAGGCAGCAGCACTAGACATTAATCTTCATTCCTATAGCAAGGGAAGTCGTATTTTGGCCCTACCTGTAAGAGTGCAGACAAGCTTGAACCAAGTGCACATTGTGCCACCGCAAGACCCATTGAAGAGCGTAGCATTCACTGTCGGCTTTATAGCAGGCCAGAAGTTGCCAGCTGGTGACGCTGAGATAGCACACCATGCGCAGATGGGCTCCCGAGTGTCCAAGTCACGCAAGTCGGGTGACTCAGTCCATAGATGATACGAATCCCGTATCAGACCATCCGATCCGGGGTGGATGAGCAGCTGCTGTAAGGGTGTCGATACACTATCATGGGTAGTTCACGAATTTGTCTAATCTTCGTACTTCTGGCCTGCTTCTAGCTCAGTATGTGTGCGTGTGGCTGGGAGCTGTTTTCTCACGAAACAAAAATCAGCAAATGTTCAGCGGTTCCGACCTTATCTCTTTAAGGCTTACCATTTCGAATCGGCTCACGAAGTTTTGTTCCTTCAAAACGAAACCGAAACAGCAATAAAAGAAGCCGCAAGTGCAAAGACTATAGGCGAATCCGTGAGCTACCCATCAGTCTCATGGTTGCTGAATGATCGCAGCGCAAGAGTCCCCTCTAGCTTATTTTAGGAAAATCTATATACGGCACCAACAGAAGACAATGCGCTTAATTTTTTTTTACTAGAAGCTACGCAGAACCAAGTAGCACCTTTGAATATTTACTACGGCATGGTGTTTGGTGCAAGATTTTCATGGTGGCTTCTCCGAACTAATTTTCTTTTCGCGCGTTTTCAGCTTAACCAAGCGTAATTTTGCGGCAATAGTGGTGTTTTCGGGGTTGTGAAAGCGCGCTTTACTAATACGGGGAAATCTTTTTGCTTTTTGGTGACTTTTTACGCCCTTCCAAAATTGTGCAAACGCCTCTGAGTGTAACAACTGAGAAGCACATACGAAGTTTCTTCACACTGCTCAGAAAATGTTCTAGGCGCCATCTAAGTGAAAGTATGTGTTACCAGCATCCTTTTATACTTTGATTAATTACATATAAAACAACCAGCCGCTCAAATTTTGGCTGTGTTAGCATAAGGCTGCAGGAATCTCACTGCATTCTTGATAGGCTTGTTTTTCAATATAACCTTGCACCTTTAAATGAAACACTGCCTCATAAAACATATTTATGAAATACCTGACTAACTACTGCAGGTCTGTGTGCTCAGATTCGGGCGCACGTTAATCAGAACCCCAGGTGATCGAAATGTCCAGAGCCCTTCATTACAGCGTCTGTCATAATCATATGGTGGTTTTGGGGCGTTAAACACCAGATTTCAATTAATAAATCAATCAATCAATCAATCAATTATTTATCGATCAATCAATCAATTAATTATTCAATCAAACAATCAATCAAGCAATCAATCAAATGCCTGACTAATTTTGTGAAACTCTCAGTGTGTATGTATCTTTTTTGTCATGATAAAACGTGTGTTGTCAGTTCCCTGGTATTCTAGCAATTTTCAGTCTTTTTATGCAGTTCTAGTGTAGTTTTTTAAAAATCTCGAACGTATGATGTACTTGCACGTGAGCAACGTCTTTTTTGTTTATTGAGAGGGTTGCTCAGTGAATAGGTTTATCACAGTAAAGTGATATGAGAACTGTATACAATAAACAAAAATCAATATTTTACACCTATTCATAAACAAAACTTATGCTATGTTCAACTAGCAGTCAAACCTCAGCTTCGTGTTGACCATGGTATAGCATCGACTCATGCGTAGATGTTGACCATGTTGTAACCTTCGGTTCAAAGACACTCATATTGCCCCATATTTTTTTTTGCTTGCCTATTCTCATTTCAAGATAATGTAACATGCTTAAGTACTTTTTACATATCTCTGATTAGTCAAAGTTATCCTTCCGAATCGGCGTGACGAAATAGTCATGATTTATAAACTACATGTAATGCTACAAGTATAACCGCATGTTTGATAACACTGACCTAATATACACAAAACCACCAAATTTATTTGACATCAATGAAGGATTTTCTCTCCCATTGCATGTCCTCTCTATATGCGTAGCTGAAATGAGTAGCCATGAATGCCCAATTTTTTCCGCTATCTGCAAGCAAAAAGCTTCCATATGGCTAGCAAGAGCTTTGCTGGCCATGCGATATATACGTAGTGTGAGTTAAGGGAGCCGCGCTAAAAGAATGTTTCACGCATGGTACTAATTACAGGCTTGAAGTCTTTCCCACACGTTGTGCACGCATCCAAACTGGTTGTTTACGAGGTCAATCGGGAAGGTCCAAGTCACACTGGAACTTTCGCTAAACTTGACCACATAATCAGTCAATCGGCCTCCTGGCGACACCGATTTGCTAGACGTTACTTCTTTTGCTCCGGTGTCTCCACACTACGTTTAATGATGATTGTTGGGGTTTAACATCCCGAAACCACCATATAATCATGAGAGACGCCACAGTAGAAGGCTCCGGAAATTTCGACACCCTAAGGTTCTTCAACGTGCACCTAAATCTAAGCTCACGGGCCTCACGCCTTTTCACCTCATTCGAAAATGCGGCCGCCGTGGCTGGGCTTCCATCCCGCCACCTGCGGGTCGACAGCCGAGTAGCTTAGCCACTAGACCACCGCGGCGGGTGGCGCAGCAAGCTTAGCCTTCTTGTGTTTGTTCTTCGTATGCTCAACCATTAATTGCCCAGCAACTACTCCAACATTAAGCTTCTCCGCTCTCTGTCTACATGGCTATACCATAGGGAAAAATGCCCCGCTGTATGTACGTAGCACCCAAAGAAGTTTTAAAAAATTGCTGGAGCGGAGAGCACTGAACAGGGGTGAAACCGTATCCATCAAAAGATTGCGGCTGTGGTTACTGGGGGTGTGATAAACTGCCGGCGTTCGGCGAGTGAAACAGAGCACTTTGCTCGCAGGCCGAACGAGTTTAATGTAACTTTTTCGGGTCGCAAATTGCTGAAAGGGCACCTTCGTGTTACTCGTTTTTCTTAGTAAGCCTCTATTACTGAGCAGATTTTATTTAAGATGAAGTCACCGATACTCGTCTTTTTTACATTGTCGCGAATAACTGTCCTTCTATTCATAATAAACGAATCGTTACACTAACAAATTAAAACACCTTGATCTCTAAGTGCACACTGCCAGAACAGAGCATGTTTTCGAGATCTTTGGTGAGCAAAACCTGGCTTCACGATTGCTGTCAAAGCATTGCAAGTGCTTCCACTCCAGCAATTTTTTTAATCCTGCAGCTGCAGACGCTGCCAAAAAGGGCAGTGCGGCTGGAGGTGTATGAGCCACAGAGTACGATGAGAATGCGTCTGCAGCGGCTATGACGTCACTCCTCTGGAATGCGCACACCGTCAAAGCACGCACTGTGGCTGCTCCTCGCGCATGCGCAGCGCGGTTCTTGTACATGCACGCGAAGCCGCTTTGGCTCGGCTGTGCCTAACTCTACAAAAACACCGGATAGAAAAATCGAACACATCTCTCAGACGAGCGTGTAGTAGGCGAAGTATGCGCAGCATGCGAAGCAGCCATGGGTTCACCTGAAGTTCTGTAAAGAGGTGTTCTTTATTCGTCACTGTAGACTTTGATAATTTGCCCGCACAGCCGCTTTCCGAGCGCTCGCCTCCCCAACACTTATGCTCATGTGTTCATTCATACTATTACACTGTGTGTGAGAGAGGAAGAGGAGTAAACAATTTTATTATACAGAGCAGGCAGCACCTCTAGCGATTTCCACTAATACCAGATCACTTGCAGGAGTTAAGCGAGCGTTCTACCACAGACCTATCTAGGAGGAGTAAGCGCTTGGTGCTTACTCCTCCTAGATAGGAGGAGTAAGAGGCTCTAGAAACTTACTACTAGGAGTAAGCGCTCCTAGATAGGAGGAGTAAGCGCTCCTAGAAAGGAGCGCAGTGTCGCTATAGTGGTCTCCACTGATACCGAGCACGCGCCGCAATGGAGCGAGCGCTCTACAACAGAACCATCTAATGGGTTCTACAAGTACTAGCGTGGCTATGACGACGTACAAGAGAGCTCTCACCATAGGCTGCTTCGCATCTAATAAGAGGCCGGATTGCTTACCTGCATATATTGTTCAGTCGCTATCCGCATAATACCTGGGGCTTTGTTAAATGACCGTTTTCTGTAAGTTCAATAGCAATACCCCAAGTAAGAGCAAACAAAGCGCCAGCAGGTACAGATATATTATGAGGAACCTCAAGCACGAAGCCAGCGACAAAAGATAGAGGAATGGAGGTTCATGGCATATGTTTCAAAATAAGCGAAAACGTCCACACTATGTTAGATTCGCATCTGAGGGATTGAGAAGGAAAATAAGTTAAAAAAGAAACACACATGCATTTTGATTTGCACAAGGCTGGTTCAGTGCCCTCTCATATATGTTTTAACTGTGAAAAACCAAAAAAAATATTGATCACATTTCACTAACTTGCCGTCCTTTCTCTAGCCGCGAAAAAATATCTTGACATTCTATTGAGACACTTTGGAATAACTCTTCACTCAGAAAATATTATTTCTTTGTAGCTTCTTCTCTGGCACCCCTGCCCCCCCCCCCCTCCCCAAAAATGAACAATTGCTTACCCATATGTGATTTCTTTGGCGACACAGAGAGGACTCCTTGGTAATTTATTTTCGTTCCAACTATTGCAGGTGAGCCTTTTTTGTTGTTAGGTGATTGCTTGTGCCGCTGCGTTGTTCTATGCCTAGTATTATGGCACATAAAACAATCTTCTTGAAAATTTCGATTCTTCCACCTTGACCGATTAGGCTTTTTTTCTTCGTCTCATTTCTGAACATTATGCCTATATTAACCACCGGTTCAGAGAAAATCCTCCAAACTCGGTAACAACTAAATCACACGCGTCAAGCAAGCAAGCTTGCCATGCGACAAAAGAGACTAAGAAGAAGAAGAAGAAGAAGAAGAAGAATAAGAAGAACGAAAGGCAAGAACAACGCAGTAATAATGACGGATTCTCTTTCAGTTTGTGCAGCTCTGACGGCTTCAGAGAACTCTCGAATTCTAAGCACATTCAAAACATTAGTACCCCCGCAGTTGAGACTCCTGAGATTACTATGGGTTCCGGGACACTGTGGATTAAGATTAAATGAATTGGCCGATTCCTTAGCACGAGCCGCACTTGATGGGCCAGTTTTGTCCATACTGCCAGATGTTGAATATATCACGGCAATAAGATATCGAAAATCAGCAATCTCCACTGATACGATAGAAAAAGTAATTACACGGACAGACTATAACCACCTCATGTTTCTATGGCAACACCACTGGAGTCAGTCCAGAAAGCTCGAAGTCTTAATTACTAAATTTCGATGTCGTGTCCCCCCTCTAAACCTGTATCTACACAGAGCTGGTCAGACAACATCACCACTCTGCGCATTCTGCGGAGAAATGGAATCACTAGATCATTATTTTTTGTATTGTCGCCGCTACGAGATACTTAGAAAAAGGTTACTAGTTATGCAATTTCGGAAAATAGGCCTTAGATTAACGGTGGAAACGGCGCTAAGCTTTGGCGCCTCAGCTTTGGGACATTGCAACAGGGATGCTTTCAATGCCGTTTGCAATTATATTCAGGCAACCAAGCGTATACCATTGTGATCTTCAATCAAAAAAAATTATTTATTACTCCCCAGGGCAGAGTGAAGTGAACGCAGCTGAGTGCTAATCATAACACCTCAAATCTCAAAATTGCTCAAATTGATTCTTTTTTTTTTCGTTTGCTCTTTTTATGTTGCTTTTATTTTTACATTAATCTCATTATAATACCAATTCATTAAACATTGTTAAAATGATTACAGAAAAACTGCACTACACTTTCATGGCCAATCCCCCTGAGTGGGTATGAGCCAGCCTCCCAGGGAAACAAAACAAAACAAAACAAAGAACGTTGTCGGGATTTCCGACGAAGAAAGGCAGCTTGGAAAAAACTTATGTATAACCAGTGCCCTCAAAACTGGTCTGATTACAAGTATCACGCTGCAATTTTCAAACGCACGGTCTCTTTAGCTAAGGAACAATATGATAGAAAACATTATGATCACCTTTCAAAAGCTTGTAACAAAAAGGCGCTGTTCAGGTTTATGAGATCACGTAAAATGATGCCATCTCAAAATAATGCAGGGTTTGAGATTATGTCCTTGGAAGAAACAAAGAAATCCTTAGAAACCATGGCTAAAGGCCTGGAGTGTAGATTTACATCAACTAAGCCTTACAATCCACAAAAACCAGGGTCAACGATTGAAGTTACTGAAGTTACAGAGGAAGAGTTAGCACAAGCGATACAAGGTTTGCCCTCGTCAGCTCCTGGTCCGGACGGAATCACAACTGCCATGATAAAAATATTATTCAAATTATCACCATGTGACCTACTAAACACTGTAAATTATTCGTTAAAATATGCCTGGATTCCGTATGAGTGGAAATTAGCTAAAATAGTGCCGATACAAAAAAGACAAGGATTCGGATATGTCATAGAAAACATTCGACCCATTTCTCTTACATCTAATATGGTGAAGCTCATCGAAAGAGTGCTCAATGAAAGAGTTATAATATGGATGGAGGAAAATTCGATATTAAATCCAAATCAAATTGGCTTCAGAACAGATTGTTCAATCTGGTGTGCACACGCAGATTTAGAAAGCCGCATTCAGCTTGCTCGCAAAAAAAGACAACATGCGGCACTAGTGACATTGGATATAGCTAAGGCATACGATAGTGTAGAACATTCAGTATTAGTAGACATATTAGAGAGCCACAATCTCCCAAAATATATATTGGCGTGGGTGAGGGAATTTTTGAGAGGAAGGGAGTTTTATTGCTTTAAGGATGGTTGCGCATCGTCAAAGTGCAAACAAACACGTGGTGTCCCCCAAAGCGCTGTATTATCGCCAGTTCTATTTAACATCCTAATGAGCACTATACCGCATTGCCAGGACGTGAAGGTGTTTGTATATGCTGACGATATTGCATTTTTTACGGCACATAGTGACATATATTCTTTATATCAAACGCTACAGAGATATGTCAATATGCTGGAGAGATGGCTAGATGCAGTCTGCATGACCTTAAATGTAAATAAGAGTGCAGTATTGATATTCCCGTTATCCGATCCCATTTCAATTTCAATATGTTATAAACAAGAGCCCATTCCACAGGTGGAATCTCTTAAATATTTGGGAGTAACTTATAATGCCAACCTAAACTGGACTCCTCACATAGAAAGCATGGCATCTAAAGCACAACGCGCCTTAGGAATTCTTCGTAGACTGAGCAGCCGCCGATATGGTCTACGCAGAAGCACAATGGTGATGATCTATAAAATGTATATGCGACCAATCCTAGAATTCGGGTGCGTATTGTTCTCAGGTGGCCCTGCATATAAAATAAAGCCTCTGGTCATGCTGGAACGAGAAGCCTTGAGATTGTGTCTAGGACTACCGAGGTTTGTAAGAAACAATGTTTTGTATCAGGAAGCACGATTACCTACATTGCCTTGCCGTTTTCGTATCCTAACGGTTCAGACGTTTCTGAAATTTTATAGCTATGCGCCAAGACGATCTGAGTATGATTTTATAAATGACCCAGACAGCTTTTTTCTTGCCCATTGGCCACGCTTTCGAACACCTCAAATTGTTTTTGTCCAGAAACAACTAGATAGGTTAAATGTAAAAATTCGAGATGTGATTGCTGCGCAGGATACAAATCAAATTCTTAAGATTGAATTCGATGACATTTTTCCCTCTAAGGCTAAATTACAATCCTATAGGGTATTAAATAGCCGACTGCAGGATTATCTTGCACACGCGGAAACGAATAACATTATTGCCACAGATGCTTCAGTATTGGATGAAAAGACAGGTGTAGGTATATACTCACATTCGCTTGACTGGTCTTTTTCATTAAGATTACCGGATTTCACCCCAGTTTTTGAAGCTGAGCTGTTGGCAATAGTTCTAGCGCTGCGAAAGCTACCTTTAAATGCCGCTAATGCGATCATAATAACGGATTCCCTGTCAGTATGTACGTCGATTACGGCGTCAACAAAATCGATGGCCTTAAAGACGCTCCTTATGCTAGTTCCTCCTCAGCTGCAGCTATTGAAATTAGTATGGGTACCCGGTCATTGCGGCTTAGAGGTAAATGAAATCGCCGACTCTCTAGCACGAGCAGCATTGGAAGGGCCAGTACTATCAGTCCTTCCCGAAGTGGCCACTATAACGGCGACAAGATACAGAAAGCTTGCACTCAGTGCAGGCGCTATGGAAGCAATATTGTCAACACCAGAATTTACTCACTTAAGATTTCCATGGAAAAGTCACTGGTGTCCTACAAAACAGTTGGAAACCATAATAACCAGATTTCGATGTCGTGTCCCCCCGTTAAATTTCTATTCACATAGGGCTGGTCTGGCGATATCACCACTATGCAACTTCTGTTCAGAATCGGAAACAATAGAGCACTATTTTTTATCATGTCGCCGATACAAATTGCTTAGGAAAACATTCTTAGCCCTCCCATTCGCTAGCCTACGGTTGAACTTATCTGCAGAAAACATACTTTCCTTCGGTGCTTACGATCTGGGCTTCAGCAACGAGAACGTTTTCTACGCAGTTTGCAAGTACCTGAATGAAAGTAAAAGAATTAAGCTTTTAGTTGCGTGATTATTAAATATGCAAAAAAAAACTAATATTAATTCCAACGAACACAAGAGCACTGTTTAACTATCCTGATTCTTATTCAAGGTAATGAATAGTTGTCTTATCTGCACGAGTGACAAGCCACTATTGCATTCCATTCATTCTGACTAGGGTGTCTTTATTTTTTTCATTCTTTTTTCTGGTGGGTGGTTTCGATATTAAAAAAAAAAACTTACCTAATTAAGTCATCGATTCTTGGCCAATCCCCCTGAGTGGGTACGAGCCATGTCTGTGGATTCATCATCATCATCATCAGAACGTTGTCTCTAACCGCTGCTGCCCTGGCGTCCAGAAGGAGGTCGAGCAGGTAATAACTTCTATGTTTACCTTAAAGGAGAGGACTAGTTTTGTTCCCGAGGCGCGTTCAAGTTGGGCGTCTTAACTGCAGAATAAGGTGCAAGGCAGCCATTGTAGCCAATGTTAGGAGCTATTAGGGTTAACTTTTGCCTAGCAATTTCCACTCCCTTAACCAAAATTCTCACTTCACCTTCGAATGCAACATCCTGACAAGCACTCCTCCACGAATGTGCCATACCGAAAGACCTTTCGCTTACTTCTGTGCAAAGTAGGCACGTTAGCAATTAAAGCGCAGAGTCAATGGCGCGCGCGTGTAATTTTGTTTCGCAGAACTAGTCCCCAATGTCCTCAGATGTTCGCCGATGAACTTTGAGGCTCCATATAATGCACGGAAGACCCGGAGGACCTGTGCGAGGGCTGTCCGAGTGTGACACAGCTGTAGCGTTCGGCATTTATTCTAATTATGATACGAGAGCATGGGTAATTTTTATGACAGTTACTGTTTCCACCACCGTCTATAATGAAGATGTATTTGCACTCTTGAAATCAATAAAATCTTGCAGCCAACTGATTTTAGCCGACCGGAATGGTTGGTCTCTGATTACCTTGGTTAAAAAAAATCGGCAGATCCCACGTCCAGTGGGAATCTTTCATATGCGAAGCACGAATGAGAAAGGTTGATATTGTTGTGTTTTGGGTTGTTGGTTTCTGTTTCGGAATGACATGTGAGGATGCCAGGTGGCGCCGCTCTAGTATCCAGGATTTCAAGGTGACTGTAAAATAAAATGAGTGTGCGTTGGGTAACCGAGGAATGCGGTTGTCGTTCTTCTCTTCGTGTTTGTAAAAAAAGGTAGTTTGTCATGGTAGGGGCAGCTTATGCTCTCCCATAGTAGAGTACCTGGTACTCTAAATCGTTACCCACTTTTAGGGGCGAAGCTCCTTATGGCGTGACTTTGGCGTCCCTCGTATGTAACCACCAGTGCCACATACCCGAAATAGGTATAACACTTGACCTCCAAGGTGGTGCCAGTGAGAGATTTCTTCTGTGCGTTGTTTAACAATAAAAAATAGTGCTCAATGTACATGCCAATGGCTGCTAATGGGGAATGAGAGACATGAGCATTCGGCTTTTAGTCAACGCGCACGCTGCGATCCCCATTAGCAGCCATTGGCATGTACATTGAGCACTATCGGACAAGAAAGGGTTGCTACATTATACTCGCTGGGTGTAAACTCCTTAGTTTTAGAAAGGCTTAGCGAGCGTTGAGCCGCAGGGCCATGAATACCATGAACTAGCATATGCCATGAATGAATTCGAGGTGGTTAAAGGGGGGAAGCAGATACGAAGCGCAAGCCGTAAGAAAGTAAAAGCCGAATTCTCCTGTCTCTCATTTCTCATTAGCAGCCATTGGCATGTAAATTGAGCCCTATCTGACAGGGAAAGGTTGCTACGTTATACTCGCTGGGCGTAACCTCCTTGGTTTTCGAAAGGTTTAGCGAGCGTTTGGTCGCAGTGCCATGAATACAGTGAACTAGAATATACCATGAACTCGAGGTGGTTAAAGGTGGGAAGTGGACCCAAAGCGCAGGCCGTAAGAAAGTGTGCGTCTGCCACCTCTCGTTTAGTCCTTGGAATGTCCGCTGGATGGCGGTGCTTCTATATGGGGAATATATGATAAAAAATGGCAGCATATCTACGGAGTGAATGATGGAGAGTGGGGCGAAGCATTCTTCCTTCCATGCGTCCGTCTGTGTGACCGTCCCTGCGTTCTTTTGTGCATCCGCCCCTGCGTCCGTTCATGCGTCCATCCATGCATCTGTTTGTGTGTCCGTTCGTTCATCTATTCAACTCTCCAAGTCCCACCATCTCGCATCTTTTTATCATATTTTCCCCGTATAGAAGCACCGCCATCCAGCGGACATTCCAAGGACTAAACGAGAGGTGGCACACGCACACTTTCCCACGGCCTGCGCTTTGGGTCCACTTCCCACCTTTAACCACCTCGAGTTCATGGTATATTCTAGTTTACTGTATTCATGGCACTGCGACCAAACGCTCGCTAAACCTTTCGAAAACGAAGGAGGTTACGCCCAGCGAGTATAACGTAGCAACCTTTCCCTGTCAGATAGGGCTCATTTTACATGCCAATGGCTGCTAATGAGAAATGAGAGACAGGAGAATTCGGCTTTTACTTTCTTACGGCTTGCGCTTCGTATCTACTTCTCATTTTTAACCACCTTGAGTTCATTCATGGTATATACAAGTTCATTGTATTCATGGCACTGCGGCTCAACGCTCGCTAAACCTTTCTAAAGCTAAGGAGGTTACACCCAGCGAGTATAATGTAGCATCCCTTTTTTGTTCGATAGTGCTCAATGTACATGCCAATGGCTGCTAATGGGGATCGCAGCGTGTGCGTTGACTAAAAGCCGAATGCTCATGTTTCTCATTCCCCATTAGCAGCCATTGGCATGTACATTGAGCACTATTTTTTATTGTTAAACAACGCACAGAAGAAATCTCTCACTGGCACCACCTTGGAGGTCAAGTGTTATACCTATTTCGGGTATGTGCCACTGGTAGTTACATACGAGGGACGCCCAAGTCACGCCATAAGGAGCTTCGCCCCTAAAAGATGCGAGATGGTGGGACTTGGAGTGTTGAATAGATGAACGAACGGACACACAAACAGATGCAAGGATGGACGCATGAACGGACGCAGGGGCGGATGCACGAAAGAACGCAGGGACGGGCGCACAAACAGACGCATGGACGGTCACACAGAGGGACGCATGAACGGACGAATGCTTCGCCCCACTCTCCATCATTCACTCCGCGGATATGCTGCCATTTTTTTCTAACCCCCCCTTCTCTTCGGCGCCTTGAGCTAACCCGCGTGTTCGGGCTGGTCGGCGTCCCTGCCGGCCGCGTTCATCTCCGTCGGCCGTCTTCTTCTTCTGCTTCAGCGGGACCAGCCAGCCCGCAACACAGCAATGGCGCCGAGGACGTGTAAGAACCCATTTCGTTCTCCGTGTTCGTCGTTTTCTGTCTTCTAACGGGCCTACCCTGCTAACCCTAGACGCTCTTTGTTCCCAGCAAGGTGACTGCTGCGCGCTGCGTCGCTTCATTTCTTCTTCATTCAGCTACGCCGCCCCTGTCTTCTTCCTTAAACAGTGTACTGGCGTCATTTTCTTCTCGTCTGCACCTCTCCATTTTTCTTGCTTGAAATGGCGTCTCCTATTCCACCTCCCCTATTTCTTCCTTCGCCCGGAGACCCGCCACTACCGTGGGCTGACTGGAAATAGGTGTTTCAGGCCTACGCAGACGTGGCCGGGGAGGACGCCGGCAAGCCCGAGCGTCGCAAGGCCCTGCTGCTCAACGCGTTGGGCCCTGCCGGGTTAAAGCTCTTCAATACTTTGGACGCCACCAACGCGTCGCCGACGCCAGCGTCGGGTGATGCCTTCAAGAATGCTGTTGCTCTTTTCGATGAGCATTTTAAAGATGTCTCGTGCGATTATCTCGCACGCGTGAAATTCCAAGAAAGGCGACAATTGCCTGGTGAGCAAGTCGCCGAGTTTATTACTTCTCTTCGAACGCTCGCCGCGTCGTGTGGCTTCGGCGCACTCGAGGATGATATGATCCGCCATCAGCATTTCACCGGGGTAGCCTCACAAAACGTCCGCTGCCGCATGCTTCAAAAAGGCTCCTCGATTTCGTTATCAGAAGCCCTCTCGATTGCGCGAGAGGACGAGCTTATTCGCTCCCTGTTGGAGCAATTCGCTCCGCATTCAGTGTAGCAACTTTCTGCTGCGGGGGG
Organism: Rhipicephalus microplus; assembly: GCF_043290135.1. NCBI lineage: Eukaryota > Metazoa > Arthropoda > Arachnida > Ixodida > Ixodidae > Rhipicephalus > Rhipicephalus microplus. The sequence continues at coordinate 165,121,231 of NC_134700.1, read as the reverse complement.
CCAAGGCGGTGGCTCTTTGTTTCACGGGACGCGTCAACATGGCGGCCCTTCATCTTCGTCTCGGCGCGGCGGCCAACAGGGACGCCCGTCTCCACAGTCCTTCTGTGGTGGCCAACATGGCGGCCTCTCTGCGTCGCGGGGGCTAGGAAGCCGGCAATATGGCGACCCCTTTGCGCCGAATTCTGGTTTTCAGGAACAGCACCGAGTTCCTAACTTGCGTTCGCAATTTTCTTCTCCAAGCGTAACCACGCATTGCTTCCGTTGCGGATCGGCTTGGCATTTAGCCAATTTTGCACAGTGTCCAGCGAAAAACCGCACTTGTCTTGCGTGCGGAAAAATCGGACATTTTCAGTCCGTATGCATTTCCCGTCCAGCAAATCTTCCTGAACCAGTTTCTTCATCCGCTCCTTCGAGCACTACACAGACCAATACGGTCACTGTTTTAAATGTGGAGGGCCTCCACACTACGTCCGAGCCCAGCTTCGTAGCTTCAGTGGGCCATGTGCCCTTGCCATTTCTCGTGGACACTGGTGCCTCAGTCTCTTTAATCAGTGCCGCTGACTTTCATAGTCATTTTTCCAACATTCGGCTTTTGCTTTCACACGTCATTCTACAAACATATTTCAAGGAAACGATTGATAATTTAGGCCATTTTACAGCTCAGGTCTCCTATCGCTGTCACACTGCTTCCATTACTTTTTATGTAACTGCCAATGGCAGCTCGCTTTTGGGACGTGATGCCATCAGGGCTTTGTCCATCAACATCGTCGGTGCGTCTATGACGTGTGCTCAACTCGACGTCCAAGATGATCTTCCTGCCTACGCGCCTTCTGAATTCGACCACCTTGTTCACCCGTGAACTGAGTTGTGTGCGCGGTTTTGTGCATAAAGTGATGCGTCAACCAGGTGTGTGCCCTGTGCGTGCCAAGCTGCGCCGCATTCCTCTTCTTCTCCGTGAGCAAGTCTCTGCGGAACTGTCTCGCCTTCAAGCCAGCGGAATCATTGAGCCTGTCACTGCTTCCGACTCAGTTTCTTCCCTGGTCGTCGTCAAGAAAAAAGATGGATCCCTTCGACTATGCGTCGACGTACGAGAACCGAACAAGGCGATCGTCGTAGACGGTTTTACACTTCCTCACATTGACGAACTGCTTCATCAGCTCTCTGTAGCGGTATGTTTCTCCAACCTGGACCTCGCGTCCGCTTATCACCAAAGTTGAACTTTCTGAGTGCAGTAGAGACTTAACCACATATGTATCGCACGAAGGCTTGTTTCGGTTTCGCCGCGTGTGTTTCGGGCTTGCATCTGCTCCTGCAGTGTTTTAGAAAATGATGTCAATTCTTCTTAAGGGTTGTAATGGCGCCCTTTGTTACTTGGATGACATTCTGGTGTAGGGACGTACTTGCGAAGAGCACGATGCTAACTTGCATACTGTTCTCAACCGCATCAGTGATTGTGGTATGAACTTAATAACAAGTGCAATTTTTCTGTGAGTGAGGTACAATTTCTAGGACCTAATGTCAGTTCCCGCGGCTTGACACCTGTTGAATGTAAAGTTCACGCCATTGTCCATGCCCCACGGCCTACTGATGCCAAAACCTTGCAAAGTTTTTTTAGGTCTTGTTGGTTTTTATTCCAAGTTTGTCCCTCACTATGCTGATGTTGTTGAACCACTGCGTACTCTACTTCGACAAGCACAGCCTTTTAACTGGTCAGCTGAAGCTGAGCAGAGCTTCATTCGAGTTAAGTCATTACTGGCCTCAAAGCCAGCTGTTAGTATTTTCAATGAGAAGCTTCCCATCGTCATCACGACGGATGCGTCCGATGTTGGACTGGGAGCAGTGTTTCAACAACTCAGAGGTGATCAGCTGATCACTATCGCTATTGCATCGCGTACATTGACCCCTGCTGGACGCAGATATTCAGTAGGAGAGCGTGAAGCTCTCGCATGTATTTTTGCCTGTGAGAAATGGCATGTTTACTTGTGGAGCCGGCACTTCTCATTACGTACAGATCACCAAGCACTAGTTGCTCTTCTTTCTGCAGGATCCAAAGGCCGCCGCCCCATTCGCATATCCCGTTGGTGTGCCAAACTCATGTATTATAATTTCAGTGTTCAAGTTTGTAAAGGTTCAAATAACGTGGCTGCTGATGCACTGTCGCGCCTTCCTCTTCAGATACCGGTTACTGAAGAGCGGGATGAGAAAGTTGTTTCATTAGTTACTTCCTGAATTACTAAAGCTGAGCTTCAGGCAGCTACAGCTGCAGATTCCACTTTGGCTCAAGTTCTCAAACATTTACGTGAAGGATGGTCTTCCAAATGTGCTCTTGCTTCTGAATTCTTGTCTTACTTCGCAGTCCTACATGAACTGTCTTGTGTCGAGAACTTGCTTTCCGCGATGAACGCGTGATTCCCCCTGCTTCTTTCCGTAACAAGCTAATACAGCTTGCCCATGAGGCCCATCCAGTCATTGTCCGCACCAAACAGAATCTCCGAGACAGGTACTGGTGACCAGCCTTAGACAAGCAGGTCGAGCATGCAGTTCACAACTGTCATATATGTCAGGCAGCTGACAAGTCTTCCAAACCTTCATTTTCTCCGTTACAGCCAGTCCAGTGGCCTCATCGGCCTTGGCAGAAACTCGGCATGGACATCATCGGTCCTTTGCATAATGTTCCGTAAAAGGCCCGGTTCATTGTCTCTCTCATCGAATACCATTCCAAATGGCCAGAGCTTTGTTTCACACATACGGTTACTTCTGAGGTCATCATTGAGTTTCTGTCTTCAATCTTCAGCCGGGAAGGGTTTCCTGAAGGCATAGTTACGGACAATGATCCGCAGTTTCAGTCCCAACATTTCGAGGCTTTTCTTTCACAACGAGGAATTCAGCACTTGAGGTCATCAGTTTTTTATCCCCCCAAAAATGGGCAAATTGAGCGCTTTATTCGCGTTCTGAAGAAACATTTCCAGATCACCCAATTAGAGCACCGTCCCCTCAAGCAAGTCTTGACTGAATGTTTAGCTTCGTACAGGTTCATACCACAAGGCACCACTGTAGTGTCTCCTGCTCAACTTCTCCATGGTAGGCAACCGCGAGTTGCTCTCGACATGTGTCTTTGCCTCGTAACATAGCGGTGTCTTCTCCTGTTCAAATCCGTACGAGGGTTTTTTCTCATCAACAAGCAATGAAAAAGTATATCGACACCCGTCGAGGTGCAAAGCAATCCAAAGTTCGCACTGGGAATCTAGTCAAGGTTCGTGTGCCAGGCAAGCGCCCCAAGTATCGGGGTCCTTACAAAGTTTTGGGCCAGGTTAGCCTCACATTTTTCGCTCAAGTGATGGTAACATCTGGAATGCTTCGCGCCTTGTTATTTTGCATACTGATTCGCCTTCAACACCTAAAAGTCTTCCCAATCACGTTCCGTCCACGCCTTTCAACTATGCATCAAACTGGTACTTGTGGCCTCCATGTACAGGCATTTCTTCTTCAAGGGGGGAGGAGTTACCAGTCAGTGTCGCTGGTTCCAGTACACCAAGTCTTACGGTTGACTTCGAACCTTCAAATACGGCTGAGACCCTTGAACCGGACACCGATCCACAAAGTTCTATCGAAGCTCATGCTGCGAGCTCTGATGAGACCGCGAATTTTAACGCTCGTTCAGAGCCTTCGCAATCTTCTACTGCTCTTGATGTGTCACATCAAAGCACAAGGGACCAAGGTGCAGAGACACCTGATTCTACACCCAAAAGGGCCCGCCCTAAGCGGAAGCGGCAGAAGCCGCGTCGGTTCGAAGACTACGTGAGGTAGAACTCTTGTTCAATAGTGTTTGTGAACATTATTGTTCTGTGAAAAGGTCCAATGCATCCAAATCAATATTGTACTGAGTAGTGTACATTTTTTCACTGCATTTTCAGGACTTTCATTGTAAATTTTTTCAGTGCATTTTCAGGACTCATAATGTGTGAGTTCGGTGTGCCGTTCTCTGAATTTTCATGTGTTTTAACGTACATGCTTTGTATAATACGTTGGTACCGATCATGTATAAATATTGTGAGACAACGTTTTGGCTGCAAGACACTTCTTTTACTTGCCGAGCCTCTGCCCCACAACACAGGCCATACTGATGATGATGAGTATGTACATATGGTAAGATGACGCGTATGAATAATGCTCACACTTATTTCCCCTCCACGCGTGAGCGGCCAGCCCGGACGCGTCTTAGACGGAAACGGAACATCGAACGAATGGCTTCAGACGTGATACGTGGACAATCTCCGAACCACGACAGCGACGATGTAAAGAAAGGTCAGTGGTTGGTCGCTTCCGCCGTTGACACAGATGACAAGATGCAACGAACTTGGCTACAAAGGTAGAGATGCCCGACCAGAAGAAACGGTTTTTGATGCGGCTTTGTGTTTTGTGAAATCCCAAGTGGCCTGCACATGGGTCGTCGTGAAAGGCTTCGAGGACTTGATGACGTAAAGAACGCGGAAGGACTGGAACCCAGCGTTGTCCATCAGTAGTGTAAACGTAACGATGGAGCACATTGTTATCGAGCTTAAATTGCCGTAGTTGTCGGCGTAATCTAGCATTAGGAGTAGTGTGACATGCCACTTAGGCGTTGGATAATGCGATTGCAATATGGCACGCTGGCTTGTGGCGAACTCGGTATAGCGATTTGAAGCCGACGTTTTGATAACCGCAAGGTGTGATAATGTGAGGGGTGACGCAGTGCCTTGCCCACCAGACGAGCAATCAGCTGACGTACTTGATGATGACAGTGGAAGGGGGCAGCAAGAGAGAGCATCTGCATCTTGGTGTCTTTTGCCAGACTTATAGATGACGTCAAAATCGTACTCTTGCAGGCGGAGCACCCAACAACCGAGGCAACCAGACAAGTTTCTCAGTGTCGATAGCCAGCACAAGGCATGGTGGTCTGTAATCACTGTGAAGTGGCGTCCGTAAAGATACGGTCGAAATTTTTGTATAACCCAAACGACAGCCAGGCACTCCTACTCAGTTATGGAGTAGTTCTGTTCAGCAGTAGTAAGAGCACGACTAGCATACGCTATAACTCTTTGCCGTGAAGTGGCATCCCGCTGTAGAAGAAGTGTACCAATGCCATGGCCGCTTGCGTCGGTGTGCAGACATGTAGGTGCGTTCTCGTCGAAATGGCACAGAACAAGGTCAGACGTTAAAGCATTTTTGAGAGCGTGAAAGGCCCGCTCGCAGTCGTCGTTCCAAGCGAAAGTTGATCCGGATGTCAGCAGCTTGTGCAGTGGCCACGCGATGGCAGCAAAATGACTAATGAAGCGGCGGAATTAGGATGTGCCAGGCCCAGGAAATTTCGTAGGTGTTTCTGATTTTCTGGCTGAGCGAAGCGTATCACGGCAGCAAGCTTGTCAGAATCCGGACGAACGCCCTCTTTGCTGACAAGGTGGCCCAACACCTTGATGTTCTCGTTGGCGAAATGGGATTTTTTTGCATTTAGCTGAAGTCCAGCGCTGGAAATACACGTCAAAATCGTCCAAGCGATCAAGATGCTGACGAAAAGAAGAGGAGAAAACGACGATGTCATCTAAATAACAGAGACATGTTTTCCATTTTAGGCCGCGTAGAACTGTGTCCATCATGCGTTCAAACGTGGCAGGAGCGTTGCATAAACAGAATGGCATGACGTTGAATTCGTACAGCCGGCTGGTGTTGCAAAGGCAGTTTTTTCTTTGTCCGCTTCGTGCATAGGTATTTGCCAATAACCAGACCGTAAATCGAGGCTGGAGAAAAATTCAGCGCCTTGCAGAGAGTCAAGTGCGTCGTCGACTCGTGGCATCGGGTAGACGTCTTTGCGCGTGATCTTAAGTGCTCGATAATCGACGCAGAATCACACCGAACCATCCTTCTTTCGGACTAGCACCACAGGTGATGACCACGAGCTGGACGAAGGCCGAATAACATCTCGTTGGAGCATATCAGCAACGTTGTCCTCGATGATTTTCCGCTCTGCGGACGACACACGATATGGGCGGCGGCGTACGATTCTATTGCCTTCAGTTTCAATTTGATGCACGGCGACAGAAGTGTGACCCAGAAACTTGGAATAAACATCGAATGAAGCGCTGTGTTTTTGAAGCACACTCAAAAGTTCTTTCTTTTGCGCTGACGTGAGAGTGGGATTTACTGTGGCATTTAAAGCAGCCGTTGTAGTCTGGTCATCAGTACTCGTAGATAACGATGGCGAGTCGCCGTGAAGGGGCACCAGAGAAAGTGGTTCGGTATCTGTGAAGCAAACCACACAGGTGCCCTGGGGCAGTGCAACAGGCAATGAAGTGGGGTTAACTGCCGTAACAAATGCTCTGCCATCACGAAAGCGCACCAGGCTAGGAACGATGGTAAGTCCACTAGAGATGTAACGTCCACACGGTGCTAGGAACACATCACCAGTATCGATCTTATCTGATGTCCGGGTCGGAATATGCTCATTACCCAGAGGAATAAAACAGTCATCAGCGGTGACGAAACGCCGACTATGGGCATAGTTATCAGACGAAAACGCAGTATCTGACATGTGAATGACCCTCTGACGGCACGATATCACGGCTGAAGCTGAGGAGAGAAAGTCCCATCCTAAAATGAGCGCATTGGTACACGATGACAGAACAAGGAAATGTATATGATGAAGGATGCCCTCAATAAAAACTTGTACCGTGCAAACACCAGAAGGCTGAACAAAAACCGCATTAGCACAGCGAAGGGGAGGGCCATCATACGGTGTCTTCACTTTGCGCAAACGAGAACACAAGTCCACACTAATAACTGAGAGCGATGCACCTGTGTCCACCAAGGCTTCAGTCCATATACCCTCAACACACACTGAAAGTATATTTGAGGGGCGTTCCGGAGGAGTTTGATGCAGTCCGCCAAATGCAGCTTTCCCTCCTGAAGCTGCACTGTTTAGTTTTCCGGGCGATGATCAGACGGCGTGGTAGCCGTACGAAGTGGTGACGAGGAACGGCGCATTGGTGACGGGGAGCGACGGTGCGGTGAGCGGAAGGTACTGGCTGCATCGAAGTGTTGTGGAGAGGGTGAGTGGCGTTGGTAAAGTTGGTATGGGTGACGACGTTGTGGAGAGGGGGCAAACTCATCCCTCTCGTAGTCACCATAGCCACACCTTCGTCTTGTTGACGTCGACGACAGAACCGTGAGATGTGGCCGCGTATGCCGCAATAATAGCAAATAGGTCGAGATGGACGCCAGGCTTGAAACGAAGGAGGCGTTGCTCTTTGGGCAAGGACATTCAGTGAAGGGTGCATAGTTGACCCATACTGCGGTGATTGCTGAGGAGGTGACGCTGCAACCACCTGAGCGTACGTCGGCTTTGGAGTGGTATGTGGGCTCGGGACTTGCTCACACGTCATGGACGCTAGTTCCTCCCTCACAATGTTGCGGAGGCTGCCTGTAGAAGGCGTCATGCGGAGCTCATAAGATGACGAGGTGGCTTGGAGTTGCAGCTCTTCACGATTCATAGACCGTATCAACGCACGGAGCTCACCGTCATGCGTTGGCCTGATATCTGCTGTTTCAGGTTGCAAACGGATAACTTGAAGGTCATCGAGTCGCTGACACGTACTGATGATATCGGTGACCATGGTCGGGTTCCTTGCCGCCAGAGCGTTAAATGCGACGGCGCCTATGCCCTTGAGCAAATGGCGAACGCGGTCATGTTCCGCCATCGAGCTGTCAACGCGGCGGCACAGGGCGAGGACATCTTCAATGTACAATGTATAGGACTCGCCGGAGAGCTGGACACGTTCAGCAAGCTTCCGTTTGGCGATGTCTGCACGTACCGAAGGGTTGGCGAATATTTGACGGAGGTGCTGCTTAAAGGATGGCCAGTCTGGGAAATCCAGCTGATGGTTGAGAAACCATGTCTTAGCGATACGCGTCAGGTAGAAAAATACACGGGACAGCTTCACAGAATCATGCCAATAGTTAAGCGCACTCACACGGTCCTACTCATCCAACCAGTCTTCAACGTCTTCACTGCGAAGGCCGGAGAACATCGGGGGATTTTTCTGAGGGGTGGTGACAGTCCAAGAAGGCATGCCCAGGGGTGCAGGCGAGGTGGATGGAGCCGTGTTGTTGTGCTCGTCTTGCGACATGACCGTAGACTGACTGCGCAGACGGCGACCTGACCGGAGCTCCAGGGATGGTTTGTAGTTTAGGATTACGAAAAAGCGCTGCAGGGAGAGAACCGGGGGATCGGAAAGCACTCTCCACCACTTGTAAGACAACGTTTTGGCTGCAAGACACTTCTTTTACTTGCCGAGCCTCTGCCCCACAACACAGGTCATACTGATGATGATGAGTACGTTCATATGGTAAGATGACGCGTATGAATAATGCTCACAATATAAACAGTGTATAGGTGAACTTCTTTCGAGGAGGGGATGATTGTTGTGTTCTGGGTTGCCGGTTTCTGTTTCGGAATGACATGTTGGGATGCCAGGGGGCGCCACTCTGGCATCCAGAATTTCAAGGCACTGTAAAATAAAATGAGTGTGCGTTGGGTAACCGTGGAGTGCGGTTGTTGTTCTTCTCTTCGGCGCTTCGCGCTAACCCCCGTGTTCGGGCTGGTCGGCGTCCCCACCGGCCGGGATTCGCCGCTAGGGGGCCAACGTGAGCGGATGCCTGCAACGTCGGCTCCGGCAAACGGTACGTGCTACTCTTTACCAACCTTTCCTGCGGTCACTAGCCTGTTCGAACAGCGACGTAAGGGTCTGAGGAAGACAGAGACGACGCCCATTCCGGGCAAGCTCCGACGTTCTGTGTGCAACAATTAGTGAACCGAGACGCTGAGCATCCGAGCTAAGCCTCTCTGAGACTCCGCTCCTTCGTCGACACTGGCAGCAACGCCTCCCGTTATTATGGAAGTAACGGTTGAGGGCCACACCATCTCCGCTGAAGAGCTCCAGGCAGGCAATTGGACACCAGTTCTCTACAAAGCCTATGCGTCTCGACCAGCCTGTTCACAGAAACCACTTTCGCAACCCAACGCTACCGTCAAGGAGACCAACCCGAACGCCATGCGCGTCGAAGCAGCTGCAACTGGAAGAGGCAAGACGCCAACCCACCTACCACCTGCTACCAAGGAGACGCGCATCATTGTAAAACGCGGCAAGCAACTGCCGCCACTCCCACCGAACGCTATTCGCGTCGTTGTTCGTCCGCGAGGTCAACTGCGACTCCTAGATGTCCCAACGCCTCGACTCATGAAGGCAGTGCAGGCCGCACTTCAAACCACTCTGCCCGATGATTTCTGCCTGCGCATACACCCCACTAATAATACATTCACGGCAGCTACAACACACTCCGCCGCAGCCGAGCTCCTAAAGACGCTGACTTCACTCACCATCGGTGGCCATGCTTACCCCTGCATGGCTTACGTGGCACCCCCACCAGGAGCTACAAGAGGGGTCATCTCAAACGCCTTTGACGACGAGACGCCAACCCAGCTGTACGAAGACCTGGTCAAACGGAATCCTGAATACTCTATACTCGCAGCCCGACGAATGGGGAAGACGCACTCCATTCTCATCACCTTCGACGCCAATGAGGTGCCACTTTCCATTAAATACATGGGAGCCATTCACCGCTGTACTCCATACCGCGGAAGTCCGGATGCTTGTACGAACTGCAGACTACCGGGCCATCGTCACGACGTATGCCCAAGCCCCAAGACTAATCTTTGCCCACGCTGTGGCAGCCAACACCCACCCCAGGAACCTCCTTGCACGCCTAAGTGCATTCTGTGCGAGGGCCCTCATCTTACCGGCACTGGTTCATGCAAAGGACGCAACCTTCACCAGCCACGCAAAACGACAAAGCAACCTCAAACGCAGCGACAAGAACCGGTTCCACACGGGGACAACTTCCCCCAGTTGTCAGCGGGACCCACTCAGCCCAGCCAACCCAGCCAACCCAAGCAAGCCTGGACCGAGCCGCTTAAACAAGATTGGGGCCCTCCCCGTTCGCCCTGCAAGAACGCACTATCATCAACAGTGACTTCCAGTCTGCAAGACGCTCTGGCCAAGTCTCGGGAGGAGGCAGCGGCAGCCAAAGCAGAAGCTCAAGCAGCCCGAGCTGAAGCCGCTGCCCTTCGAGAACACATCGCGAAGCTGGAGACCCAGATAAGTACTCTCGCCACAAGCCATGCCATTCCACCTACCCCAACTCCTACTACATCCCAAACTCCTGCGCACAACCCACCCAACACCTCTAGCATGTCTTTCCCACCCAGCCATGTCAACGCGACATCCTGCTCTGATTCGCTTGAGTTAGATATCGACACGGCATTTCCTCGGCACACAAATCAGGACATTACCGCGCGTCCCTCAACACACAGCTCACTAGCCGATATTCCAACCATGCTTGAGTCTTTTACTGCTCGTTTTGAGGCAAAATTGCAGGAAGGTATCACCAGCATCAATCAGGAATGCACAACGCTCAAAGATGCGGTAATCCGTGTAACAACAGACAATGCAGCACTTAATCATCGTCTTGATGCTTTAGCTCAAGCATTAACTGACCGCTACAACAATCTTGAATCACAGCTCAATTTGTTCGCAACACGCCTTGCACAACGGGATCTCACCCCAAGTAAACGCAAGAAGCCCAAAGCAACTGAAGGGCAAGACAATCCACTCCCTGACGTCACTAACGACTCCCAACCTTGCGCGGCGGCTACGCCCCTTCTCAATTCTCATGATGGCAGCTCTAAACCGTAATCTGACACTCTGGCAGTGGAACTGCCGAGGTTTTGGCCAGAAGCGTCATGTTGTCCACCAACTGCTATCTTGCGCTGCGGGACCCGATATCCTTGCCCTACAAGAACCCTCCAACCCCCTAACCTTACCCGGCTATACTTCTATTACACCCACATCCCCTACACCCTCTCGGGTGGCGTTTCTAATTAATCGCTCAATCACCACCATCTCCCACTGTTTAGCAGTCCAAGACATTGATCACCTCTTAATTGAGCTTGTGCCGCAACATGCCAGAGCTAAAAGCCTCTTCATCCTGAATGTATACAGCAGCCCTAAGTGCTTACAGGGTAACTTCCAGCGCCTCTTTACGCTCGCGAAACGCATAGCCAATAAGTGCCCCCTACTCGTCGTGGGAGATTTCAATGCCCCACATACAGCCTGGGGTTATCCGCGCGACACACCAAAAGGACGTAGGGTGTGGTTAGCAGCGCAGCAAGCCGGCCTCTCACTGCTCACCGATTCTGCCTTTCCGACACGCATAGGGAATAGTGTCTGCAAAGACACTACACCAGATCTCTCGTTCGCACATCGCCTCCCTCATGCCACATGGTGCAACACACAAGAGAATTTGGGTAGTGACCATTACATTATCGAAATTCTCTTAAATATGCAACTACCCCGCAGGGTTCTTAGAGGTTCCACTTTTACCAACTGGGATTTTTTCCGCACTTATAGGGCAACACGCACCCACGCCTCTATCACGGACATCACTGAATGGTCAGAACAACTCCAGAGTGATGTCCGATCCGCAACTCGTCTAGTACGAGAGGACTGCCCAAGCGACACAGTTGACTCTCGTCTCCTACATTTATGGGATGCTAAAACAAGCCTAGAACGACGCTGGCAAAGCCAGCGTTGGAACCGAACTCTTAGACGTCGCCTGGCCCGCCTGAGCAAAGAGATAGAGACCCATGCAGCCACTCTTTCGCGACAGAACTGGGAATCGCTTTGCAACAAATTAGATGGCAATATGAGTTTGCCTCAGACTTGGAATTTGTTCCGACACTTAATTGACCCAACTCAGTCAAAGACTACCCAAAGACACAACCTCACCAAACTCCTACATACTTGCGATAAACCTCCACCAGAACTACTACAGGAACTTCGAAATCAGTACTTCCCAACATACCCTGCCGTATTGTATCCCGATTATACAGGTCCTCCTAATGAGCTCCTCGACCAACCCATTACAGTAGCCGAAGTTCAAGCCGAACTACAGAAACTAAACACTTCCTCAGCCCCCGGTCCGGACAATATTCACAACAAAGCACTCCGTAATCTCGACGACCAATCAATTGCCGAGCTTACTGAATACTTTAATGAGTGCTGGCTAAGGGGCATCCTCCCACCACAATGGAAAGAGGCCAAGGTTGTCTTTATACCCAAACCTGGGAAACCTCTCCTTACGTCTAACCTCAGGCCCATATCCCTCACTTCTTGTGTCGGCAAACTCATGGAGCACGTACTCCAAACCAGGCTCTGCCAGTACCTAGAAGGCAAGAATCTCTTGCCTGCTTGCATGTTTGGATTTCGCCCTGGACTTTCCACACAGGACGTTTTCCTACAACTAAAACATCACATTCTTGACTCTCAAACCTGCGATACCAGAGCTATCTTAGGAGTAGATCTAACAAAGGCATTTGACAACGTTGCGCACTCAGCTATTCTAGAGAACCTTATAACCCTGGGAGTCGGCGTAAAGATGTACAACTACGTCCGCGACTTCCTCAGCCACCGCACAGCAACACTTACCTTTGGCGATCACAGCCTGCCAGACATCACGCTTGGAGCCCGTGGTACGCCCCAGGGAGCAGTCCTCTCACCTATTCTTTTTAACATAGCACTTCTACATCTGCCCCAAAAACTGGGTCAGATCCCCGACATCCACTTCAGCTTCTATGCCGACGACATCACCGTCTGGGCAAACCGTGGTAGTGACGCCGAAATAGAAGAACACTTACAGTTGGCACTAACCACCATCGACACATATGTTCGAGAACGTGGCCTTACCTGCTCCCCTTCCAAATCAGAGCTCTTTCTTTACCGACCGAAGCAGCATGCTTCAGCCATTCCCCCTATCTCTCTCACGCTAGGTGCCCACCCCATCCCACTTGTCTCAAAAATTCGGGTGCTAGGGCTAGTACTCTACTCACATGGCGCACATGGAGAAGTCATCAGGACTCTCCAAACACATGCTCAGCAGACCATTCGGCTGATTCGTCGCATAGCGAACCGTCGGGCTGGCCTACGCGAGCGAAACACGCTTCGCCTCACCCAGGCTTACATCGTAAGCCGCACCACGTATGCCCTCCCATACCTACCTCTCCGACAAAAAGAGAGAGACCGCATTAACGCGCTTCTACGAAGTTGCACAAAAACAGCTCTACGCCTTCCCCCAAGCACATCCAATGACAGACTCTTCAAACTTGGTGTACATAATACATTTGAGGAACTCGCTGAAGCCACCTTTACGGCACAAATATGTCGTCTGTCTAATTCGGTGAGTGGCCGCGCTCTTTTGACCCAATTAGACTTATCCCCAATAACAGAATCGCCTGGAAGGGTCCTTCTTTCTTCTAACCTCCGTTCTCACCTAAACGTACCGCCCATTCCCAAGAACATGCATCCTGTGCGAGACGAGAAACGCAGAAAGGCAAGGGCCCGGGCCCTCCAGAGACAATATGGCGAGGACCAGAATGTAGTCTACGTTGACGCAGCGGAATATGCGTCAAGATCCCGCATGGCCCTTGCGGTGGCTGACAATCAGGCAAATCTCCTAACTTCTTGCTCAATTGTCACAAATTCCTCCACAGAGGCAGAAGAGGCAGCCATCGCGCTTGCTCTCATCTCCACACCTGCCACCACTATCATTAGCGACTCGAAATCAGCTATTCTTAACTACGCCAATGGCTTGATATCATGTAGTGCTGCTCGCTTGCTACGCTTCTGGCAGCCTCAGTGCTCCACAACCCTGATCTGGACGCCAGCACATGCCGGCCTCCTTGGCAACGAGGAGGCTCATTCTCTAGCCCGAGGTCTCACATTCCGGGCAGGAGAAATGGAGCCCCCTCCACAGGTCGAGGAGCGCTTGCTCTCTTTTCGTGATATTCTATCGTATTACCGGGAACAACGAAGAATATACGCACCCCCAGCCCCATCCCTAAACATAGCGCAGGCCACACATTGGCGACGCCTACAAACTCGAACTGCTCCATACCCCGTATTACTAAACGCCCGTTACCCAGACCATTTCCCCTCTTCATGCAAACTTTGCGACAAACCAGGAGACTTCCTCCACATCCTCCTCACATGTCCCACCTTCCCACATCCCCCACCTCCGGCTGTGGCAGTGTCATACTGGGAGACCATCATGACCAGCACTTCTGCGTTCGATCAGCGCCGGATCATCTCGTGCGCCATGAAGAGGATCGCACTTCAAGGGCTTTCCTTTGCTTTGTAAGGGTGCCTCCTCACCGCGAGGGAGCACCCACGTGCCATGAGGGGGCTCGGCCCCCACGCTATACAGTGGCAATAAATGTTTCTACCACCACCACCCCACCGGCCGCGTTCGTCTCCGTCGCCCGTCTTCTTCTTCTGCTTCGTCGGGACCAGCCAGCCCCCAACACAGCAGATATGTCACTTTAAAATCGGCGCAACGTTACGAGGTGGAGGTGAATGAGGCCGTACATGACTTCCCTGTCATGATTATCATGTTTGGATGTGTCATTTACTTTCGTCATCTATTCACGCCACGTGATACCAAATTTAGTATATGTGGAGGAAGTGAAACATCCACGAGCTTGCTATGAGAATGGTTTGTCGTCATGTTCTTACATAACACGCGTGTCAGGATTATCATATTTCCACCAGTCACATACTTTCGTCATCCATTGACGTCACGTAGCACCAAGTTTGGTATATGTGCAGCTAGCAAAACGGCCGCGAGCGCATCATGAAGGGCCCAATATACTCCAATGCAGCGTTGACGCGCTCGCACGCTGGGCACACCGACGCTACGTTAGCAGAATGCGAGCACTCTATATTCTGATGCAAGGTGCGGCCGGCGCGACCAGCGTTCATCGGCGCGGCCAGACGGCGAACGGCGCGAAATGCAACATGCTTCGTTTCGCGCCTATGCGCTACCCAGACAACACAGCGTCTCCCACTTTTCGTGACGAAGAGATGCCGGAAGCGTGGAACGCGCATGCGTCAAAGCAACGCAGCGTGACGCGCTCCTGCGAGTTCATGGAAGGACTGGTGCCTGGCGTGGAAACGCCGGCGTGACCCGACGAAATGAACGCCGGTGAGAACGCGCACCCCTTCACATAGAAATGTATTGGCACCTTGACTGTGACATGTAGTTATGTTCTCACATGACACGCATCTCTTGATTATCATGTTTGAACCAGTCACATACCTTCGTAACCCATTGACGTCATGTAATACCAAATTTGGTATATGTAAAGCTAACGAAACGGCCGCGAGCGCATCATGAAAGTGGTAGCTATTCATGTTGTTAGATGACACGCATGTCGTGATTATCATGTTTGTACGTGTAGTTTGCCTATGTTGTCCATTCGCGTCACGTAATAACGACTTTGGGGCATGTAAAGCTGGCGAAACGGCCACGAGCGCCACATGAACGTAGCATGTAGTCTTTTTTTAAATAACACGCATCTCATGTTTATCATGTTTGCACCACTATAATACCTTCGTCATCCATTCACGTCCCGTAATACCGAATTTGGTATAAGTGAAGCTAGCGAAACGGCCGCCAGCGCATGATGAGCGTTGCATGTAGTCGTGTTGTTACATTACACGCATCTCATGATTATCATGTTAGCACCAGTCACATACCTTCGTCATCCATTCGCGTACTGTAATACCAAATTTGGTAAATGTGACGCTATCAAAACGCCCGCGAGTGCATCATGAGCTTGGTATGTAGTCATGTCGTTACATGACACGCATATCATAATTTTCATGTTAAAGGGTCTGTCGCTTGTGTTCGCCATGCAATCATGTCATACTGCCACCTGATATGCTTGGGTGAGATCCGGGAGTGGAAGAAGACAAAGACGATCTGTCTGAGCTGCTGCTTGGCTAGTCAACTCAACGAACCCAATAAACAAGTTTGTCTTAAGAAACGTGACAAGACTGGTGGAGGTGCTGGGTACAACGTCTCACGATCCACCCGATGCCCAAGACCCCGTCCAGCAGCCGGAACACAAGCCCTGCACCCGTGGACACTCCTGTTCACAGAGTAAGCCGCCGCCAACGAGGCCTACCACCTGAGACACCAACCACTGACGCAGTGACTATGGCTTCGACACAAGATCCCGTGCAAGCTCCGACACCTTCCACGCCGATCTACTGCACCGTCCAGAACCCGCTCATGCCTAGCCCCTTTCACGGAGAGCAGCATGAAGATGTTGACGACTGGCTGAGCGAGTTCAAACGTGTCGCAGCGATAAATTACTGGGATGATGCCGCAAAGCTCCGGAACGTGTACACTTGCCTGAAGCACGGTGCCAAGACGTGGTTCTTGAACAGGGATGATGTTCTGACATCTTGGCACGAGTTCCAGCGTCGCCTTCTGGAGACCTAAAGGAGTCCCGACCGCCGCGAACGAGCGGAGCGTGCACTACAATCACGCATCCAGATGCCAAACGAGACCGTCTCGATGTACGTTGAGAACATGACACGGCTTTTCAAGTGAGCGGATCCTGCTATGGCAGAAGAAAAAAAAGTTGCGCCACCTCATGCGTGGTGTGAAGGAACAACTTTTTGCTGGTTAGGGTGCGTAGTCCCCCTAAGAGTGTTGCTGAGTTCCTTACTGAAGCGGCAACAATGGAGCAAGTACTGCACCAACGGTCTGCCCTGTTTGACCGTCAAGTGAATGCTGCCTCAACCCCCGAAATTTTCGCCACCCCTGGGAGCAAGAGCCCCAAATGGATTCGCGAGATCATCCGATCTGTAGTCCGGGCAGAAATTGAAAAGATGTACGGGACAAGACCAATCGATGTTGGTTCTATCACCAGTGTCATCCGTGACGAGGTCCAACAGGTGTTGCACGCCCATCGGTTTCCGCTGATGTCGGTTGATCCGGAAATGGCTCCTGTGTCTACTGACAGTCACCGTCGTACGTACGCGGAAGCCTTGCGATCTGCCACGCCACGTTCTGGTCAAGGAGTCCCGACCCAGCCAGTGCCGCACGTCCCGATCTAGACAGTGCCGCACGTCCCGATCCAGACAGAGCCGCACGTTCCGCTTCAGACAGTTGCATACGTCCCGATCCAGACAATGATGCCGTCAGTCGCGATTCAGTCGGCGCACGCTGGTTTGGACATCGATGGTCACCGTGCACCGACGCGCAAGTCTGATCTCTGGCGTACGCCGGACAGACGACCCCTCTGCTATCAGTGCGGTGAGGCTGGTCACATTTACCGCGAATGCCCATACCGGCAACTTGGCCTGCGTAGATTATCCGTCAATTCACCTCGTCCCCAAATTGGTCAAAGGCCGAGGGACATCAAAGAGTATCTCGCGCAACAGCGTGCACCCACTACACGACGTCAATCATGGTCACCATCTCCGAGGAGACCCGCAGCCACTGGGTCACGTTTCGATGTGACGGCACGGGAACGCTCTCCAAGCCCCCGTCGGGAAAACTGAAGGCAGCGGCCTTCGGGGGCAAGGTCGCTGGGACTCAAAGTGCGGAAGACCTCCCATCGACGCTTGCACGCAACACGGAAGACATTCAACCAGAGAATAATCGCAGTACCGAAGAAACGCCGAAATCCACATCTGAACCCAGTGACCGCGTGTCACTTGACATACCTGTGCTGATTGACGGTTTTCAGGTCAATGCATTGATAGACACTGGTACAGACTATTCGATTATCAGCGGGAGGCTAGCAAAAGATCTCAGGAAAGTGATTACGCCGTGGAATGAAACGCGAATTAGAACTGCTGGAGGACACGTTGTAACACCACTGGGTCGCTGTACGGCAAGAGTTAAAATTTGTGCGTCAACGTTTGTACTCAGCTGCCTCGTTCTGCGCGACTGTTCACGTCAGCTGATTATCGGCATGGACATCCTTCGGGAATAAGGTGCCATCATAAATCTCCGTGAAC